>NC_140581.1:547183810-547809643 GCF_964204655.1 Triturus cristatus
TTGCGAGTTGATGTTCAGTAAACATCTTTTCAACTTTCAAATCATTGGCTGCATCGAAAGCAGCACCAACAGCGACAAGAAAATCTTTGCCATAGTGAAAGACTTCACCTTTCTGGAAGCCATCTACACCAGCATAATCCCATCTTGGGACCTCTGCACCCAGTTTCCCCATTCATCATCAACAAGATCACCAGCATCTACGAAAGCTTCGAACCCCAATCGGACCCTTCCACCCTCGCAGCCTTCCTGTCGGTTTCTACCCACGCTTGGAGGACCACCCTGATCACCGGGCCCACCCGCACCACTCAAACTGCAATGACCCTGAAGTCCATACACTTCCGAGCACCCTTTTACCCCTGCACTCGCCATATCTTCATGAAAAGACTGGACCCTATCTATATAGCCATCACCCCAATTCTGAATGGCTCAATCATCACAGCCACCTACCTGGACGCATGAAAAAGGCCATAATACTCCTATTCTCCCACCTCAAGAAACCCTTAGCAGCCCTCGAAGATGCTTTCCACCTTCCAACCTATTTCCATGCTGCTTTATGTGGCAAGTAATGAGGAAGAGGATAAACAGGCACCGAGCCATCCACCTTACAGGCAACTGCCTCCTGGACGCCACTAAATCCATAGGCCCATCCTCACTACAGAGTCTCATTGCCCCGACATCCAGATGATCATGGTTATGGACAGAGGAGGCACCACAGCCCTCATCCTACTATATTATTCCTTAGCCTTTGACACAGTCTCCCACCCCATCCTTAGTATGAAGCTAGGGTCCAAGGTCCCTCACCTCCGTGGATTTGCTTCTCTCTGACAGGTTGCACCCAGTGGGTCACCCTGGATCCCCTCAGACGCAGTCAACTTCATCTTTGGATTTCCACAAGGATCCTCACTCAGCCCCACTCTGTTCAATGCATACATGTTTACCACATACCAGCATCATCTGTACCCACAGGCTCAACATAATATCCTACGTTGACGACATCCAGCTCATATTCTCCCTCTCCAAACAAGACATTAAACTCACAAACCAGATTCTCCCCCTACATGACCAAAGTCACCAGATAGATAAAAACTAAACTGCCTCAAGATCAACACAGACAAGACAGAAGTAGTAATAGTCTGCAAATATACCTCGCTCTGGGACTCCATCTGGTAGCTTACTGATCTCAGACCCACAGCCTTCCCGGCAACCCATGCAGAGAACTTTAGAATAGTAAGCTGAAACCAACTCACTGTGGCTGGCCAAGTTTATGCAGTCTTCGTATACTGCTTCCTCACACTCAAAATGCTCCAGAAGATCTTCAAATGGCTCTTATCAACACTAGGAGAGCTGCCACCCAAGCCCTCATCATCCGCAAACTGGACTTTGGCAATACACTCCATGCTGAAATCAGTGCCCAACTGACCAGAAGACTTAATGCCATACAGAACTCAGCAGCCAGGCTCACTCTCAACCTCACACCCCACAGTCACATCACCGTGCAGCTCAAAGAGTTCCACAGGCTGCAAATCCATAAACTAGCACTTTTCCAACTTTTCATGCACACATTCAATGCCTTACACCACATTGAGCCCAAGCACCTCAACAACTGCATAGTCTTCCACAAAACTGCCAGACATCTCCACTCAGTCTGTGCCAGGACTCCTGCCACAGCTTACCTCTCTTGACTATCACAATATACTGGCATGACTCATATCATTGCTCCTAACACTTCTGAATTAACAAACGTCTTGTACCCTGATGTTTGACCACATTACATGCTGTTGGTAATGCTAACTACATCTGGTGTTCCCTGGAGGCTTAATAGCTTTTGCAAATGTTTTACCATCTATATACAAGGCCAGGTTTCAGGTGCCACGGAAACATCCAGAAAATCCATTGGAATAAGCATCAAGCAACCGGCAAAGATGTCTTTAACGTGAACCTTCCAGAAGCAGCCCTCATCAAATTAATCCCCTGCACCTGTTCCTTGCTATTAGCAATTACAATGTGACCTTTGTGAACATTCTAAAACACCTTCTAGAAGACACCCTCATTAAATGAATCATCAGCATCTGTCCTTGCTATAAGCAATTAGAACGTGACCTTTGTGAACATTCTAAAGCAGTCTTATTTAAAAACCGTACACACTCCTCCCCTTCGCTTAGGCTCTTTGCCCGACGCATGTTTCCCACCTTCCAGGACTCTGTCTTGCCAGCTCTTTTGATCCTCCTGCTTTGACCTTACCACAAAGAAAGTCCTGCATTAGTCTCGTACCTGGATGGAAAAAAGAACAAGACGAAAAGGAGAGACGCATTAAGAGACTTGATTTTACTATGTGCTGAGCTCAGTCGCAACATCGTGCTGCAAACAAAGGTAACCAGTGTTTTTGTTCAACTTGTACATACTGTTGGCAGGGCTCTGCCAGAGAGGTCTTGGGTAAAGCTAACACCATCCAAGTTTGCTTGTGGGTTTGAAGCTGAAATCATACTCAATACAGTTTTGAGAATTTTAATGGAGGGGGTCTCTACGGGCAATCTAAATAAAAACAAAACAACAACAAAACTAGAGGTTGGTTGAGATTTGAAAAGCTTTCATGAGGTGATACCTTAAGAGATGGAGTTCATACTAGACTAAGGACTTATTGTTTGTTTATAGGTACCACATCTGCCGCTACCATTCATCAGACTCGTGTGAATGCCTGCTGCAGTGTTGCTGTTGAGTAGGCATTGTTTTGGAGGGCATGTATTGATTGGGGTAGTGTAATCATTTTAAAGAGAGCTGCCCGTCCTAGCAACAAGATAGAGAGTTGCCTCCATCATTCCAAGTCCTTCTAGAAGTTTGACACTATTTTCCTCAGGTTTCGGTTGTAGCACAGCTCTCTCCTGGGTGTTTTTAAACCATTGGCTGTCACATTTAGGTTTCCGGATAGAACTGGCCAATCCATTGCGTGCCTTGGTGAGAGTAACACAGATTTGCACCAGTTAATCTTATAGCCCGAGGGTTGCCCATATTCCTCCAGTGTTTGAATGGCATGGTTGTTGTGGGCTCTGTTGTATATAAAAGGATGTCCTCTGCAAAGAAGGGGATTTTCTACTCAGCTTTGTCATTGCGGGTGATCTGGAATCCTTTGATTCATGTGTGGGCTCGTAACACACAAACCAATAACGCCACGGTGACCTAAAAAAGGAGAGGAGGTGGGGCTGCCCTGTTGTGTTCCTCTTCTAATCGGAAATTTAGAGGACAGTATTCCATTGACCTTTATAGCCGATACCCAGATTTGGAATTTAGGCCCAAACCCGAACTTAATCAGTGTATTTTCTAGAAACGGCCTGTGTACAGTGTCAAATGCTTTTTCAGCATCCAGGTATCGGAAGACGTGAGGGGACTTTCGGTTCTTCACTACCGCCATCCTTTTGTGCATGCGGCGCAGGTTCAGTCTAGTGGCATGACCTGACATAAATCCAGACTAATCTCTATGGATAAGAGGTGCGATAACCTGCAACAGTCCTGTTGCCAGTATCGTAGGTAAAATCTTACCTTCTGTGTTTAGTATCCAGATTGGGCGACATGATTCACAACTCTCTCTGGGTTTGCCCTCCTTAGGTAATACTATAAACATGGGCTTTTGAAGATCTGGGTAGTGTTTGCAATTTTCACCTGCCTCCTGGTAGAGGTTCAACAGGTGAGGTCCTAGGAGATCTACATATAGTTTGTAAAATTTGGCTGGGATACCGTTGGGTCCTGGAGTCTTTCCTGTACTCAATTGAGAAATAGCTGCTTGCACTTCACTAAGTGTGAGGTGCCCTCTAGGGCTTCCCGGGACTCTGCCCCTAGTACTGGGGTAGGGACGTCAGCCAAGTATTGAGCGATATCCATCCAGTCACTAAGGGGGTCGGCTTCGTAGAACATCTTGTACTATTGAGCTAATGCGTGTAAAATCTGTATATTACTATATGCTTCCCCCTCATGATCTATAGTGGTCCGTGCCCATTGTGCTTCCATTTTGATTAGCCAGGCAAGGAGCTGTCACCTGCTTCATATAGCTGATGCAGTTTCGCAAGCATCTGATTTTTGGCCCCTTCCTGCACCATGTCGCGGTATTGTATTAATTTTGCCTCGAGCTGTCTGAAAACCCCGGTGTAGGAGTCTGGCTCAGTATATTGTGTCCACCTATGGTGAGGCACTGTGCACTGAGTCCATGCAACCCTTAGTGATAGTGTTTAGGTACCTGATAACCAAAGCTCCCAAAGGGTAGCTGTGGAGAGCAGCGAAGGTGTAAAGCGGGTGCATTTACCACAATAGTCTGTCAGTAAGCCTTCACACATGAAAGAACCACTCAAGTGTTTACAAAAGTAATGTACTATTTATTATCACAACACAAATTAACTTGGTATATCTCCTACCCAGAGATATCAAGTACACATCAGAAATACTTTAAAAACAGGTAAGTAGCATAGAAAAACACAAGGACCCCTGTTTGGGGGGGGGGGCACAAACCATATACTAAGAAAGTGGAATGTAAGGTAAGTACCAAAACAAGTGAGGATGGAGAAGCCCAAGGGAAGCACATAACCACCCAAGGTGAGTAACTAGGGACCCTGAGGCGCCTGGGTCGATAGTGGTTACACCAGGTCAAATGTCCCTAGGATAACACAAAATAAGTCGTGGTTGGTATTTTCTTGTTTCAAGACCCTTCCTGAAGGACTCGGCGTACACATATTGGATCAAAGGAGGTTGGAGAGCGACCCCTCCTGTGGATACCCAGGAAATCAGGATACCTACACCAGGGAGCCTGAATGCATAGATGCAGAGTGGTGTCGGAACCGCCTTTAGGAGTTTATGGAGAATCTTGGAAGTCCAGTGCCTACAGCTACTCGTGTACCAGGATGGTGGAACCCAAACGTGGATTCTGGACGGGAAGTACCTGAAAGCAGAGGAGACAGACTCTAAAACATCCGGAGGTGTCCAGGAGGAGCAGGAGCACAATGCCACCCCTTGTCAGAGGTACTTACTTTACCACAATGGTTTGGATGAAGCCGCTGAGGAGCCCAGGCGATGATGCATGAACCCTAGGAGTCATCCACGAGCAGTCCCATGACGGATGAAGAATGCAGGAGGGTCAGTGGCCGGCAGGACCACCAACAAGCCTTGGCAACCGCAGCAGTCGGATAAAGAAAAAGATACTTTGTTGCTGATCAGAAAGGTCTGTTAGACTAACCTAGGAAGGATAAGTGGGGCCGGCCCTCAGCACGCAGGAGAGCTAGCAGGAGTCGTTGGAGCCACTTCGATGCCCCTCTGGCAGCAAGTACAGTGAGTCGCATGGAAGCCTCAGCAGCACACAGACGATGGAGGCCCACGGTGCAGAGGATGCAGGTATGATGTCGTCCTTGGAGTTTTCGATGCTGGAGGCTGGGGCTTCTTGGAGCTCGAAGAGTCAACAAGTCTTGGCAACGGAAGACGGGCGCGGTGAACAGGGATGCTGTTCAGGTCATCTGGAGAGGAATTACAGTCTCCCAAATTGCAGGAAAGACTGGCCAGGCCTCTGTGGAACCAATGAACCACAACCTGTGCTGCGGAGTTGAGAGGCTCAGCAAACCGGTCGTCGACGTTGAGGAGCCTCTGGATGCAGGAAAGTGACTCTTTCACTCCAAGGGAGATTCCTTCTTGTTAGAGTGAATGCAGAGTCTTTGCTGACTCGGAGAATGTACAGCCATGGAGTTGCAGAAACCTAAGAGTATGGAGACGAAGTTGCAGCAGGCATCTTTCCACCAAGTCTTTTCTTTGGTTCTGGCTCGATCCAGCTGCAGAGTTCAGTGTCTAGCAGCAGAAGTGTCTTCAGACAGGTCTTGACGAATATTGACGAAGTCTAGGACTAATCTAAGGACCCACCCTCGAGAGAGCCCTTAAATAACCTTAAAAGGGGGAAGGATGTCTTCTGGGGTGACCCACATATCGGGGGGAGGTCAGGGACGCTACGCAGCTAGCCTAGCCAGTCGGATGCTCCCTGGGGCCAAGATTCATGCTTGAATCAAGTGGCCACCTGGATGAGCTCTGGGCACCTCCATAGAGAGGAACTGGACAGGGGGGTGGGCATTTCCCTTTCCTTTGTGTAGTTTTGCGCTAGAGTGGGTGCCATGGGCTCCTGCCCTGGGAAAAACTGATTTATGCAAGGAGGGCACCAAATGTGCCCTTCAATGAGGTCTGGTGGCGCTCGGAAATGCCCTCACCCTACCTAACTCTAAAGGTGATCACATTTACAGGAAATCCTTTGTTCAGCTTCCCCTACCCAAATTAGGCTCATCAGCAGGGGGAAGAACAGTATCTGGGGTCGGCCGCAGGAGTCCGGAGTTTGTAGGGGTGCCCCTGCTTGTGCAGGAGTTCCCTCACACTTAGAACCATGCACCCTGCCCTTGGACTGAGAGGCCTACCTTATAGGTGTCTTATAGGTTTAAAGTGCAGTGACCGGGAGGTAAGGAAATCTTTATATCTAAAATGAAAGGTGCATGCACCGTTTGACACAGACTGCGATGGCAGCTCTGCAGACACAGTATGCATGGGCTCCCATGGGTGGCACAATACATGCTGCAGCCCATGGGAGACCCCTGGTCCACCAGTGCCCTGGGTGCCTTAGTACCATTTACTATGGGGTTACAGTGGGACCCCAGTATGCCAATTGTGGGGTGTACAAAGTTCGCACAGCAAATTTAGGGGACAGAGCTCTGCCCCTGGGGTTCTAGTTAGCAGGATCCCAGTGAACCACAGTCAAAACACACTGACACCAGACAAAATGTGGGGGTTTCTATGCCAGAAAGATCCAACTTTCCTACACCGGCGACCTGGCGAAACAACTGACAGCTCCTCTAGGTGAAGGATCTGGCACGCTAGGTTTTCTTACTTTGGAACGCCCCGTTTTTCCTTCTAGGCTATCAAATTTTGAGCCCTGTAACTCTGGAGAATAAAGTACCTTTGTATTCAGCAAAATATAACTTTGTATCTTCCCTAAGACCCCGGTTCAGTTTCCACCCTGTCACTAGCCGTTTTTTTTGGTCCCATTCTAATAAGGACAAGGGAGTGATCAGGTAATCTCCCGGCTAAATATTCAGACTGAGTTACCTCCCACTTCATCTGCAGGTATAAACACATAATCTAGACTAGAATAAGCTCTGTGTGCCCCCCAAAAATAGGAATATTGACTATCTCGTTGGTGATTACATTGCTAGAGGTCAGACAACCCTAGTGTGGTCAAAACCGAGCCAAGGGAATGCTTTGTGGAGTAGCAGCAGATGTTGCAGATCTGTCAAGTTTTGCTAGCATTACATTTTTGAACTCCATCTACTATATGTACTGAGGAGTACGCCTCCAAGAGGATGTCGATGACCTTGGCCAGGGTGGGGGTGTGGAATCGAGGAGGGGCGTAGAGCCTTACCCGGATACCCTCCCTGCGTCCTCGGGTACCCGTTACTCCCACATATCTGCTCTGGGGGTTGTTCCAGCTTTTGGTCACCCTAAGGGGGGGGAGAGGGGGGGGGGGGGGCTTTGTAAAAATTTAAATTGCCACTCCTCGAGATTTGGAGGTGTATCCTGCGTGTGTTAGGGTAATGTACGTTCTCCGCCACAGGAATCTGCAATGTGTTCCCTGCAAGTGTCTCCTGTAGCATAACTATGTCTCATTGCAGCCATTTAATATATTGTCACCAATGCACGCTTAATTGTATTCCCCAGGCGATTACTATTCCAAGTCAGGACTGAGAGGCCTGTTCAATCCAGGGGACTGTTTTAGACCATGGGGGAACCTCGTGAGATTTTCTCCCGTTGAAGTGTTGACTTGTGTAACGTGTATGCCGTAGTATCTGTTCTTGTCCTCCTAAAACCATCACAACCAACATAGAGAAAAGAACAACTAAACTCACCACCTTCCCACCCCGCTGTCTCCCTGCAACACCTAACCACATTAATTTAGAACTGCTATGTGCAAGGAGGGGTCTGTTGCCCACCTCGCACAATCAATCGCAACCAAAACACTTAATAAACAATGAAAGAAAGGAAAGAAAAACAGCGTTAAGGAAATGCTCTTAGATGCCGGGGGGGCTGTATGTGGTAAATGTGTGTCCATCACTCCGGTCTCCAGCCAACGATTGCCTTGTCCCCTTGAATCAAGGGTATTGTTCTGGACATGTGACCCCTGGCTCTCGGTGCCTTGCTCCAAGACTTATCGCATCTGTAAGTAGTTGAGGCACCTCTGAGTCTGAGGATAGTTCCTCCTCCCCCAATGGGGAGGTCCTCAATACTTAGAACCCCCTGTTTTTTTGGGAATCTTCCTTCGGTCCACCTCGGTGTCAGATGACACTCCAGGTCTGCGGCCTGGCAACTTTATTGGGTATGGAGTCCCTCTGTCACTCTGTGTTGTTGCGCGACTCTTCCTCCACCACGTCGACTGCTGGTCTTTGTCCTTGCACCCTTTTCCCGGTGTGATTTCAGTCTAGTCCATTCTCCCTCTGGCAGTGCTAATCGAGGGCGCTCTTCCAGCCAAGCCATGCCTCCTCCGATGTTTGAAAGCAGATGCATTTTCCCAAATAGAGGACTTCCAGCTTTGCTGGGAGCAACAACATGTATTGCATTTGTAGGGCTTTCAATTTTGTCTTCACTAAGTCGAAGGTGCGGCGTTAATGTTGGACTTCCAGAGTGTATTCAGGGAATACCATGATTTTTTGTCATACTGGATTTCTCCTTTTTTGCGTACTTCTCGGAGGATCATGTTGCAATCCAGGAAATTGAGGAATCTCGCTGTTATGGGTCGAGGTGAAGCTCCTTGGAGTGGCCTGCCACCCAAGGTTTGTGTGCCTTTTATTTCACAAAGCAGGCTGAGAATTGATCAGAGGGGAGAGTGTCTTTCAGACATTGTGTCAAGAACGTACCCATATTAACACCTGAACTCCCTCTGGAAAGCCAACAAAGCGAAGGTTAATTATTCTTGTACGATTTTAGGTATTCTCAAGGTGCCACACCACATCCTTTTTTAGGGGCCCTAAGCCCCCTTTAGACCTTTCTTATGGTATTGGACAATGTTCTCCACCTCAGAGAGCTTGCACTCTGCCACAGTCACCCTCTCAGAGATATTATATAGGTCTTGGTGCAAAAGGGAGACTACTGAGCGTACCTATTCTGATAGCCCTGTCGCCTTATGCATGAAGAAAGAGACGTCATTTGTACATAGTGCGAAAAGAGACCTTGTACATGATGGTCAGGGCATTGTGATAATGTTGCGCGGAGCTTGATGTGTAAACAAGTTTTGTTTCAGAGAAACTAATCCAACATTGTCGTGCACGCAGTATGTGCAAAAGGTTACTGCTGAGAAATAGGATAATGTAAGAAATAAGCTGCTGCGCTCCATGGGCCTAACCTGGAAACATAACACTTTCTTCCCCTCCATCAAGTCATGGGATGACTGGATCCCCTGTAGTAGATAGCAATATCGGGCATAGTATGTGGTTGCGTCTCTGGGTCCTTCAAGGGAGTCAGAACCTTGGTATAGCCATATATCCCTGTCTAGGGTGTTTAGAGACTTTGTCTTTGGCCATCGCTCTGGTGGCCTTATAGACTTACCAGTGATATGAGAAGTCCTGCTGAGAGTCAACTAGTGGGGTTCTGAGGGTGGGGTTCAATACCCAAGACACACTCTCCCCTCATTCATCCACTGCACCCGCCATATCCCAGAAGAGAAGAGAGGCATCACAGGACTTGGCTTTGTGAAGAAAGAATGTCCCTCTTAACAGCTATCCTTGCTATTTTTTTTAATTTTTTTTTTTTTACCATATGCCCTTTTTGGTATAAATAAATGTGTTTTTATATTTCCTCTTTAAGAAGTAAAATCAAATACTATACAACTGGTGGTGCTAGGTGGTCAACACAAGGCGGCCATCTGCCTGTTGTATGAGTTTTTCCAATGCCCTGTCTGTCCTTAAAAAAACATAAACTGTTGGTAACCTGTCTGAGTAATTAGATTATGAACTTTTGTGAAAATTGTAATTTCTAGTTTGAGTGACTGCTCCTGCTCTCCGAAGACTACTCTGTTGCATGTATCTTATCATTTCTTTCCAGCGTTAATAATAACATCCAGAAAAATGATGTACCTTTAAAAATCTGTTTATTTCTTTCATACTGTAATTTTTATTGTCTGTTATTTTAAAGAGAAGAAATAATACTTAATTGCTTCTTAATTTAGGATTGGATGAAAAGTTTGCAGACGTTTTGCAATTTACGGAAGACAACTCAAGCAGCATCTAGCAAGCGTCTCCGGCAGGTAAAAAATTGTGCACTATCTTTTTCTCTTTTCTTACTAGCTATTCAGTTTAATAGGAAATTATTTGGATTAGGTAAGCTTGGCACTAATGATATGAGCCTTGATAAAGTTTTGGTTAAATACACTATAATAGTATTTCTTCCACTAGTTAACCCTGTAAGTACTCTTATTGGCTGTCATGGAGAAAAAATGATTTGAATAATCCTTATGATTTCATCAATTGGCCTTTTGTGTGCATCGATCAAATAGAAGCATAATTCCATGACCCAAAGAAAAGGATTAATTAATTGGTTGTTTTGTGCCTCACTATAAATGCCATCTTAATTCTGATAGGTTCGGTAAAAGCAGTTATTGGCACTGTGGAAATGGCAACTCAGCAGGCTCACATCAGGTTCGATGTATTTCTCCTGGAGACGCCACCTGATGAACACGGCTGTAATCTCCAGTTGAAATACAGGGAGTGTGACGAATGACCCGTAGAATCAGGACAGGGATTACAGATTCCCCCCCAGTAATTCCTCCTACCTCAGCGTACCCTTAGGGTCCCACACGTAGCTCGACCTCCCGAAAGTTACAAATATTCTTGAATTTGGTAATTATACATGGGCGCTGGTGGGGGATCACAGTTACTCGATACAGCCACGGCCACTCTCAAAGAGGCTAAGAGCTTCAAGTTTTTAGGCAATTTATATCTGTGATTCTGAATTTACATACACTCATTTTCTGTGTGGAACCTCCTCTGGACTGCGTAAGTGTGGGTAAAATGATTTTTAGAGCCTGAATTTGCACTGTGGTTGTGAAGATTAGGGTCTGTGTGACCTTCCAACCTAATCCAAAATTTGGGTCTTGCTACTTAAAATGTTGGCTATGACAGTGTTTTCTTGCATTTTGGAGATAGTGGATCACGGCACAAGGTTTAGGGCCTTGTCCTGTTCCAATATCCTATATGGGAGTGTGACTATATCTGTGTAGTGATATTTTATGACTCTTTGTAGTGATATTTTATATCTGGAATTTTTGTTCCTGTGACATATTATATAGAACTTGCTTCTCCTGGCTACATTTAGTCTGTATCCTTGTAATTTCAGGTCTTCTTGCTCAGCTTTCTATCATTTATAGTATGTTGTTTGTGTTCTTAATCTTTCACTTCTTGACCGGGTGTCTCATTGCCAGAGTTTCTGTGATTCTGTGTCCCCTCTATCACCGTTCCACAGGTAAATCTCTCAGCCAAGTGCTGATGTACTGCATAATAAACCCTGCAACCTGTGGGCATGAGCTGCAGAACCAAGATTGTGTTTGGAATTTACTTCACAGAAATGTGTAGTTAATGCGCATTTGATCTGTTGTACGTTCACATGCTTGAATCATTACCAGTCACCAGGCGGACAGTCCCATAATTTTGAAATCTTAATATTAAACGTCATTAGCATGCCCATAGGCAAACTATAGTGTTTCTGTATTATTACAATAATTCACCTATTGAAAACTTCCCAAATTTCAACCAATGAGGTAAATATGCTGCTAATTAAACACTCCACATATACTACAGGCGCCATAGGTCAGATTTTGACACACTTGTGTAAGGATCGAGTCCAGCTGGTGGGAAGCCGGACGGCTGCTTGTAAATCTGTGAAAGCTATCAATGCTGGAGAACTGTAATTACAGGTAAGAATTGTTTTGTTCTCTAGCAGTAGCTCTCATAGATTCACATGCTTGAATGAGATTATTGAACAGTGTAATACATAATGGCTAGATGTAGGTGAGTAACTCGCCTTACTGAAATAAGCAACACAAGACTGCATGTCCAAGTACCAATTCTCTTATAACATGACATCTAGGAACTAATCCAGTGTCCGAAAAGTGCCCTCTGCTGTAGGGTGCAACTGTTTCAGCAAAGGTCCTGGTAAGTTGCGCTCTGACTATCCCTTTGAAAAGATACTTGGCTTTGACGTGTCAAAAGATAATGAAAGCTGAGATCCATCTTGCAGTGCTCTATTTGGAGAGTGGGCGCAGTTTTCTAGGTGTACCAAAAGAAGAAAACAGCAAACCAAAGTAGTGTCTGAAACCCTGAATTCCCCTTTTCTCTCAATATAGAATTTTAGACAACTGTAAATATTATTTGTTATTGTAGAGACCCCATATATATTGACATTGCAACTACATTGCCAACTCTACATCTCCTAGGTAAGCCTTACATTTGATTTACTATTACACCTTCTACCATTACATTTTCAATTTCTTCTATTAGGTTTATATTGTTGTTTTAAAGTGTCCTTTTTAGGTCAAATCTAGGCAGCGCTTGCTCTGTCTCTTCAAGACATGCTGTATTCACTCTGAGGGATTACAGCCTCCCCCTGCTTCTGATTGGCTTTTGTTAGTGTCATTAAAAAAAAATTTCCTCCAAGTGGCTAATGCTTGCTGCGTGTCCCACCTTTTTTCAAAAGTTAACTTCCATGGAGTATCGCTGCAGGACTTGTACGCTTCAACTTTTGTCATAAAATTGTGTCTGTCACTTTTTTATCTGTGGCAAACAAACACATCAAAGTGTTCATGTTTTGTTGTTTCTCTCTCAGCACTGCGCCCATTTCATGAGTGCCGTGCTCTAATTACTTGTTTTGACGCTGGATTTAGTATTATTTTGAAGCTGACCAATGAAGCTACTTGTCTCAAATGTGTGGACACCCTCCACTTTTACCCCCTTGGTGATGACTAGGGCCCGTGGCTCCTTCTCGGCCGCCATGACAGAAATGTTCAGTTACGCGAATAACTTCATCAACCCTATGGTGGGGCCCCAGTCAATGATTTTACAGAGGGATCGAAGATGAACGCCAGCAAAAACCAATTGGTTGAGGGGCATCTGGGCTGAAGGGCGAGGGGCGTGCGCCGCTGCTTGTGAGTTTGTCTTTTTTGTAAACAAAATTTAAGGTCTGTCCTAGGCTGAGGACAGGCTACCGAGAAACCAGAACAGGGTGAAACATTTCCACAACTGGGTTTGCTTGGGAGGCATCCTTTAGCACCCGACAGCTGCACAGGAAGTGATCAGTCCCCAGCAGAGATGGGTTATGGCTGGTTTTATAGTTTTTTCATATCTACCTGTAAGATGTTTCTTTTGCGGTGCCATAATCCACTCAATTTCATATCTGTGAATTTGTGACATCTGCTGGAATATAGCCTAAGTTCAGCTGGTCATTCGTTAACATCTACTGACAATTTTGAACGTGTTTGTTTTAACTTTTTTTTGTTTATGCTTACTTTGTACTTTACACATACGGTCAGTTTGTAGTCTTAGAGACTACTCATAAACATTACGTTGCTTGGTCAGAACAAAAGCTTGTCTTCATTTTTACAAGTGAATGTGTCACCACCAAGAAGTCTGCTTATACAATATACGGAAAAAAAAATAAACTTTATCTATATTTAGTTTCTGGCTTTCAACAGACTTCATTTCGAGCAGTGGACTACAAATCCCTTGGAAGGGGTTCCCATAATATCTTTTGTGTGCTACACTTTATTGAAAATGCCTGATGGGATATGTAGTCATGTGTTTTGATTGGCTACTTTCAGAGAAGGTGACAGGTCAGGGAGCAAAGCAAGATGGCTGCGTTCAAGGGCGCAGTTGTGATAAATCAGTGAAAAAAAATACTAAATAAATGTTGTTCTTTTGAGTCCAACGTAAGGTCCACACGGTAAGACACTGGTATAGAGCCAATCTCATCTTGTGTGGAATGTTTTGACTTATCAATGAATATATAGAATATAAATAATTTAAACAGAGTTAAGGAGATGGGTTCAATGATAGTCGCCTTATTCTTTGGAAGTGACACTTTACCTACAGCACAGGTAAAATGAATCCATTTGAAACATCTTTGATTGAGGTTGTAGTGTGATTTTCTGGGATGGTAAAATTAGGTTTATTTCCCGACAGTGGATGTGTTTTAGTGTCTGTAACCATGTGGCTCCTTTAGTGACCCTCTTAGTGGTTGCCTCTGATGTGTCCCACTGCTTGTCTCTAATTCTCTTAGTTGGTCTGGCCTCTCATTTTTTGTGGCCCTAGAATCAGTAATGCTGCCTCTTGCGCCCTGCCTGCCTATTTGGTTCAGGGATATTTTACTTTGACAGGTATCACTCGCACATCTCATGGTGTCCACTGTATCTCTACATGTTAATTTTTTTCACGTTTCTGTCACTTTCTCCCAAGTTGTCTTTTATCGTTATTAGTAATCTTCTTTTAATGATTTTGTATTTTCCACTGTTTCTCTATGGTGTCCTTGACACTCTCACTTTGGATGTCTTTCTCTGAAGTCAGTACCGCTGTCTTTTTTGGTAGAAGTAAAACTTTCACTTTAGTGTTTGTTTCTGGGGTCAGTGCTACTGTACTTCTTTGGGTCGTAGCTGCGGTTTCTCATTGCTACTCACCGTGCACACTTAGCTGTCCCTCTGCTTGTCTCAATAGTATCAGTCAGACTGCACCTCCCACTTTCTCTTAGGTTGTCCCTCTGTCTCCTCTTTCGTTTTTCAACAGTTTTTGTTTTGCAATTAAAGGAAGAGCTGAAAATTTGCTCATTCTCATTTTCGAAGTAACGTTAAGGTTTAAAATACAGTATCAATAGTATTTCTCCATTGTGTGCATTTTAATAGGTTTTTGAGGTGTTTTATTTACAGTTTTTTTTCCTAGTTTAATCATTGTGGCTGTTTATTTTTTAATGCTTTAGAGTTGTGGATATTTAATAGCTCATGCTTTAACGTGCCTCTGTTATATCTTATTTCACTAAAACTTTGTTTCTGTCCTTATCTTGTATAAAAAGCACTTCGAGATATACAAGTTCAGACTACCAGTTGTAACAAAAAAAAACTTTTAAATGAGTACTTCTCAATGCAGTACTATAATGTGCCCTTTCTTTGCTAGAGAAATGCAATTTTTTAAAATTGTAAGATACTTTATCCTATTTTCATTAAATAGCATAGATGCCCAACCTTGGGTGTCTGGCCATTCACCAGTGGCACGTGAAGTAACAATAGATGTTATAGCACTCAGGATAATGTGCTGCATGGCTAAGTGCTTATAAAGTCCCAAAAGAGAGACCTGTTGGCTATGCCATTGCTTGTTAAAATTGATTACGGTTAATAGAGAGGCCTATTGGCCATGCCATTGCTTGTTAAAATTGATTAAGGTTAATTGAAAATGATCTATCTATCTATCTATCTATCTATCTATCTATCTATCTATCTATCTATCTATCTATCTATCTATCTATCTATCTATCTATCTATCTATCTATCTATCTATCTATCTATCTATCTATCTATCTATCTATCTATCTATCTATCTATCTATCTATCTATATCCTACTTGAGCAGCACTCGAGGAGACGACGGAGGTTACCAGCCTCAATCACGGGTATGATCAGAGTTGATGTGGCAGGTTGGTTGAAAGGCAGCCTTTCATGATGCCTAACGCGTTTTGCTGATTAGCTTCTTCGGAGGCTTTTGATTAAAGGAAAACGTGCAGCGGTGTGCCTACTTCCTCATTCATCGGCCCACAATGACACGCCCCTGAATGGGGCTACCAAATGAAACCGTGCTGTAGGCATTGTGGGGGATGTAGTGCACTTTATTTTCACCTTTGAAAATTAATATTTGCACAATTACTGCTTAAGATAAAGTGCTCAGTGAACTCCTGCCACCGAAAACTGTCCTTAATCCCACACCGCTCCTCCGTATTAAGGCCGGTGTATCTGACCTCACGGCCCCCTTCATCATGGGGTGGTGCTTTCTCGACATCCGGACCGCCGTCTTTAGATGCCGATATGTGGTAGTCCTACTTGAGCAGCACTAGTGGAGATGACGGAGGTTACCAGCCTCAATCACGGGTATGTAAAGAGTTGATGTGGCAGGTTGGTTGAAAGGCAGCCTTTCATGATGCCTAACGTGTTTCGCTGAACAGCTTCCTCGGAGGTAGTTCCATTCAGGGGCGTGTCATTGTGGGCCAATGAATGAGGGAGTAGGCACACCGCTGCACGTTTTCCTTTCATCAAAAGCCTCCGAAGAAGCTAATCAGCGAAACGTGTTAGGCTTTTCGCTCAGTCACTCGTGCTCTATTACACTCAGAGAAATATACAAAGAATACACAAAGGGAGGTTTTTCAATATCTATTGGATAAGTGATTCTTTTATAGAAGATATGTGCTGTAAGGATTAATAGACAGAAGCATACAAAAGTAACAGGGTTCCACCATCTTGTTAAGACCGCTTATATATGCATAAATATACAGTAGTTATAACGTTCTAGCCTACTCCTACGATGCAAACCCTAACCTTCGTGTCTAGAGTGTGAATGTATGGTCTGCCAAGAAAACCCCTTCTGGATGATCTAACCCCTTTACCTGGAGGGTAAGAATTTAAGACCCTTTCTTGGTCACAAACTGGGCACCCCTCATTGAGCTGTCAGTCAGCTACTAGACGAAAGCTTCAGCATGCAGGGACCCTTCAAAGTCAAAAGAAGTGTCTCCTCTAACTCTATTTGGCAACAAAGGATATGTATAGAAATGGGCATCCTTGCCATAGACCGTGATTGTGATCATGCTGCAGATTGTTTGTATTCCTCCGATAGTTGCATCACCATATGGACGAAATAATGAATACATTTGTATCACGCAGGTGAAGACCTTGAACGCAATGCCAAAGCAGTATGATAGTGTTCTCACAAAGTTCTTCTGTGCCAGCAAGGTCGGCGTTTCTTAGAAACATAACCCAAGTGTCGTAAATGCAAATGTGTGCCAAAAGTCAACGTGACAAAGGAAAGGCAACTTTAGGAAAGAACTGTGTACATGTGAATTGCTACTATTTCCTATGAGGCCTAACTGGCAGTTCTCCAAACTGCATTTTAAGTAGTGGATTACTTCTCAGTTTTGTAAAAAAAAAATTATGATTTTGATTGAACACTTTGACAAAAAGTTTTACAAACAAAAGGACAAAAGACATGTGAAGGTAAGATAGAGAGGACAAGATATGCAGAAAACAAATCACAGAGGGAGAGAACAATAGCCATACCCAGCAGTGGGTGTTCGTAGCAAGGGTTGGGTCCCCACAGGGGTTTGGGCGTGGGTCACCCACTGCTACGTACATCTGAGGGTCATGCACGGAGGGGCTTAAAGGAGGTTTGATGACTGTAGCCTACACACACTATGCATGCCACAGTGTTGGAATTCAGCCTGAGAGTTATGTCATCTACGGCATTCAGAGCTGATTACTCGGGAACTAGTCTGTGAATTTTGCTTGGTGTGCAATGGGCGCTATGTAGCAGAATAAATTAGATGTACTTAAATATTGTGTTACAGGAAACTTTATGTAGGTGAGTACACAATTCTCCTCTTTGTTGTGCACTGTCCTACTTAGTTCAGCCTCCCATTTTTCTTCTAGGTCAGTTAGTGATGTACTTGCCTGAGTCTGGATGGCATTACTAAACCAGATGATCAACTGCCTATCCTTTCCCATGGTTGCAGTGTCTGCATAAATGTGTAGGTCAGAGGTTTATCGCTTACAATTTCCAACCCATACTCAGTATTTTTACCAATCTCAGTGGGTGAGAATTTGACCACTGTGGAGGCTGCAATATTCAATGTATTGAAGGCAGCCAAGCTGCCCTCTTGGAACAAATCCCCCAACATCAAACTGTCTGCCTACATCCAGTGTTCCAGACCCCTCCTTGTAACATGGCTGCCATGATTAGGGATACCAAGCAATGGCTTTGCTGGGTCCTAGGACACCACTTGTTTTGTGATTAGTAAGCTCTGTTAAAGCATTTCATTGCTAAAATGCTAAAGCAATTCATTGCTAAAATGTGGACAGTCAAGCCACTGCATACTCTATGGGGTTATAGATGCAAGGAAGACCATTTCTTCATCAGCACAGAAAAATCAAACACCATTCCAGGTGCTAGCTTTTAGGTAATGTCAGCCTTACCAACAAGTGATACTGCAGACTGACATGTCCTTTCGAGGCCACGGACATGACTGCGGACCAACAGACAACAGTCCTCCAGTTCCTTCTGTATCGCTGCAACAGCTAGTAAGCTGCTTTAATTCTCAACAGGTCATGTCAGGCTGGTGGGTTGCTGGATTCAACATTCTCAATGGCTAGAGATGTGTTGTGTCTGACAAATGAGTCTTGAAGATAATTCAATGGGGCAATGCCCTACCCTTTTCATATAATTTCCTTCCCGCCCCATCTTCCCATACGAAAACAAATTTCGGATGAGCACTTACGGTTGCAAGAGGTACATCATTTACATCTCCAAGGGTGCCATTAAATGGGTACCAGACTTTGAGAAAGGTGTGGGATGCTATTCACGCTACTTATTCATTCCTTAAATGCACAGGGGCCTACATCCCTTTGACAGGTTACCCGTTAAATTATTTTCAGATGAAGTACAAATTCAAAATGTCCGTAGTGACTCAGATCCTATGTGCCCTAGATGCATGAGAATCGACGGTGCGCCTGTACTTGCAGGACACCTGTTTCCATACAGCCATACTGTAGTTCCACATGCGTTACCTGCTGTTCAATGTGGCCAGTAACACCTTCAGTTTGCCATGCTCCCTTTTGGCTTTACCTCCGTCCTGATAATCACAAAACTGGTGGCAGTGGTCACTGCCCAGCCTCAAGACTACTCGGGCCTTAAGGGAAATGGATCAGGATCTGTAGTGGTTGCTATCAAATGCCATTGTGGCCCACAATCGGATGCTCTGCTTTCCTCACCCAGAACTCGCAGTTGTGGCAAACATGCTACTGCTAACTTGAGGTCTTACCTAGGGAAGGTGGTTATCGGAGGCCTTTGATCTCCGGTGGGGAACCCACTACACAACAACCTGCTGGAGCTTTGTTGATACGCTTGGCCATCAAAGCCATCCTTCAAAGGAGAGGCTAGTGCAACATCTCGCAGACAACAACACTGCCGTGTGGTACTAGAACGAGCAGGGCAGTGTGTGGCCCTGCGTCAGTTCCATGGCGCTCCACACCTCCAGAGATGGCTGGATTAACAGATCATCTTCAAGATCGCCCATCACCTGATCAGATCCCTGAATGCCACATCGGACAAAATGAGCAGGTGTCTTGAAGATCCCAAGGTGGTGCAGGATGTCTTCCAACACTGGGTGGAAGTCCTAGCTAGATTTATTTGGCATTGTCAGGAATGTGCCATATCAGCCATTTTGTACATTGTTTACTGTAGGACACTTGTTAGTAGACTTTCTACCTGAAATGTAGCAATGGACAACTTCTAACCGATACCTCTCCTGCCTCAGGATCTGACGGTCAGCAAAGACCTGGCCCAAGTCACCTTGATTGCCGGACTGGGCCAGTAGAGTGTGGTACCCAGAGCTTCTGAGCCTGTGCATTTGCCTATTGATCATAGCTTTTGTTTCAGAAGGACCTCTTGTCTTAGCTGTAGAGCAGGGTCTTGCATCCTCATCTCCACAACTTAGCTCTTCATATGTGGAGATTAAACAGCGATAGTTAATTGCGTTTAAATTGCAGATCAAGGTGGTGGACGTTAAACTTGCTGCCAGACGCTGTCCTCAAAGTCCATCTATACTGTGTGTTGGGGACAAATGTGTTGAATGGTGTGGTTCCCGAAACTACTTATAAGCAAACTTTCCAGTGTTCTTTTGTTTGTTCTCTCCTTAGACCAGCAACGACTTGCAGTAGGCACAGTGAAAGGTTACCCACTTCCCTGTCAGCCTTTCTGTTGTTACCGGGTCATCTATCCTTGTTTAAGTCACCAGTTATGTGTTTTAATAAAGTTTTGAAATATGTTTCTTCCCAAACCAATTTGATGTCACAGTATGACCTTAAGCTGGCCTTTCCTTATGTGCGTGTCTCTTGAGCCTATTCACAGCTGTCCCTTCAGGCTTTAAATGCTGAAACAGTCTTCCTTATCAACATTGTTGGCATGCGCTTTTGGTTTAACCACCCCGCACTTCCTTGTGTTGAGGACCCAGCGGGTTTCCTTTTTAAGATCATTATGAACTTCCATGTTGACCAGTCAATTCTCTTGCCTGCATTTTATGCCTCATCTCATCCTCTGAAAGGGGAGGATAGGCTCCATTGTCTTAATCCAAAGAGGGCGTAGAACTTTTACATCGACCAGATGAAAAATCATCATGTAGAAAGATCATCTCTTCTTCAGATTCTCAGGTCCAAAAGAGGAAAGTGTATCTAGCAGCCCTCTATGGCTTGAGCCCCTATTCCATCTGGGCAAAGGCTGCTACAATGGCATCGGCATGAGGAGAACCTGTTCTTTATATCAGCTAGGCTACGCATGGATTTCTGTACATACATTCTTTCCTAGGTATTGCTTTGGTATCTGTTCTAAAGGAATCTCCAGTTATGGACCTTGAAACTCTGGACTTGAAACTTTGAACCTCAGAGCAACCAACATAGCTCAGAGCATCCATAACTCCGTTCTTGAACTGAAAAGCATCCTTACCTCACCAAACAATTTATCTCGAATATCAAGCTCTCCCAGAACTCAGTTCTTCCCCACTCACCTAGCCCTTCCTTCTACCCTTGCCGCTAGCCTTCAGACACCTTCGCTCTCGCAAGCATCTCAACTACCTCTTGGAGGACGAAATTCAATCCCTCCTCTTATCCTATAAGTCCTCTTGTGAGGCCCCCAGTCCTTCAGAGAAGAAAGATGAATGCTTAATTCACACGGTTGCAATCAACTCTAATAGACCATCAACTCTCCGTAACAGAGGAGTAAACAGCAACAACTTAGCGTAAGTCCCCTTATCCTCCCTAACTCACAAGACATGCACCGACCCTCCTGTCTCCGGCCTCCTAATTAACTGCCGATCAGCAGAAAAGTATGCCTCCGATATCGCCGCTCTCATCCTGAACCAGAAATTTGAAGTAGCAATCCTTACCGAATCATGGCTCAATGAATCATCGGCACCTTACCTAGATTTATTGGTCCCTTCAAATTATAGCATCGTAAGGCTTGACAGACAATTATATAAAAAGGGGGAGGCATTGCTTGCATTTACCGCTCAGACATCCTCGTCAATAAACTTCACACTGACCCCACGACTCCTGCGAATATCTAGCACTCTCCATATGTAACAACGCTACCCAGTTGTGCAAACTGCACATCTTCTACTACCCCCAGGCAAGAATGACACCTTCATCGACCACCTCATGGAAATCATTACAGCTAAGGTTTCCCCCCACCCCAATGACATTTTCCTCGGAGACTTTAATCTGCACTGGAATGACTTCAATGACCCTCAGGTTAGCGCCCTCAAAGACTTCCTTGCTGACCAATCACTTACTCAAGCCTGCACATTACCAACTCACACGAAAGGCGCCACACTGGATTGGATCATTGCTAAGGCAACGGCGGTCAGGCTTAACTCAATAGATCCATGCGAGTGGTCTGACCACCACGCTATTACCTTCCTATTGCCTGGCACCCACAAGACAAAGCCAGCGCAAACTGTGGAACCAAAACGCTGCCTCAGGGACACAAAGAGCCTAGATCTCAAGAAGCTGGCTGCATGTTGCAAGAATGACCTTCTTTCCCCCCAAATCTCTCTAAGGTCAACCACCTTACAGAACACTACAACTCGACTATGTCTGACATAATTGATGATCTTGCACCGCTAAAGCTAAAAAGATACAGAGTTAAAGACAAAGACCCGTGGTTCAACGGTTCCCTCAACAATGAAAGGAGGACACTCCGGCTAACAGAACCTGGAGACAGCACCCCTCAGCCTCCCAACTAAAACTTTTCCGACAGACCAGAAATGCTTACAACAGGATCATCCTCAAATTAAAAAAAAGTGTTATTTAGATCAGAACTGGAAAATGCTAAGAACAGACCTTGTAAGCTCTTTGAAATCGTCAAACACCAATCTAACAAACTGGCTAAAACTTCCAAAGAAACCTCAAAATCCCCAATAACCTGTGAGGAGTTCTCCTCCTTTACAGCCAAAATGTCCTCCCTAGGAAAAGAACTTAATTCCGCCTCCAACATCTGACCTCTTCCTACTGGGTCCCATCTCTACCCCCCCCACCTCCCCCACCCCACTAGACAACACCCAAAAACCAAGTGCACTGGTCCAACTTCAAGTTATATGACAACCATTCCATCTCGAAAATTCTATCCTCCTTAAATCTGAATAACCACTTTAATGACCCACTCCCCTCCAGCTGCTTGGCTGCGACCTCCCAATTTATCATTCCAATTTGGACTACAATAATCAATGCTTCCCTACTACGGGGTCCATACCGGACTCTCTAAAAGCCGGTCAAGTCGGTCCCATCTTTAAAAAATTCACCTTGAATCCTACTACTCCAGACAATTTCAGACCAATATCCCACTTCTAGCAAAAGCTCTGGAAAAATGTGTGCAACTTCAACTGAGCCAACATATCACCAACTTTAATCTGCTAGAAGAATTCCAATCCGGGTTCAGGCCTGGGCACAGCACGGAAACTACTATTCACCATATTGTGGATGATTCTCTCCAAGCCCTTGACCAAGGCAAAACATGTCTCCTAATTCTACTGGATTTATCCTCTGCATTCGACACAATCCACCACGAGAAACTACCTGGACACCTAGAATTCAGGATGGGAGTAAGGAGAACCGTTCTTGAATGGTTTAGATCCTTCCTCCGGAAGCGCACCCAGAGATTCTTAGTCAACAGTAATCTATCTGTTCCTTCCCTGATAACGATCGGAGTCCCCCAAGGATCAACTCTTTCCTCAACCATCTTCAATCTCTGTCTTGAACTGTTAGCTGACTTACTACGTACCTCCAAACATCTCCTTACACATGTATGCAGATGATACCCAGATCTACATCAAAATCTCATCTCTAGAGGATATCTACTCTTTGAATGAGGCCCTAAAGCGGACTGTTCAATGGCTCGCCTGCAACCAGCTCAAACTAAATGCACAAAAAACGGAGTTCCTTCTAGTAATCCCCCTAAAAGTAACACTGACATCCGGGAATGGACCAAGTCGATCACAGCACTAAAGTGCACACCGACCATAGTGGAACCTGCCAAATCTCTTGGAATAATCCTAGAGAGCAACCTGAATATGCGAGACCACATCAACTTGATGGCTAAAACTGCCAGGTTTCACCTGAGCTACCTGAGAAAACGAAAAGCTTTCCTTGATGCCTCGGACCTAAAAATGGTAGTCCAGGTATTAGTTATCTCCAGAATCGAATACGGATGCTCAATCCTTTCAGGCCTGCCCAAGATTTCCACAGCCCCCCTAAAACGCCGCTGCCAGACTCTTAACTGGCACAACACAATTCGACCACATATCACCGCATCTGAAGGCGCTGAACTGGCTACATTTTGAAGCCAGAATCCAACTCAAACTGGCATGTATCACTCACAAAGCAATACACACAAAATACCCAGCATATCTCGCCCAGAAAATCACGGTTTCTAGAGGAGCCAGAAACTCCTGGTCCGCCAGAGACTTTGTGCTCCTGCCACCCCGGTTCTGAAAGGAAACAACTAACAATTGTGCTTTCTCTGGGGCCGCACCAAGAATCTGGAACTCGCTGCCGTCTTTCATCAGAAAAATTCCCTCTCTGTCAATATTTAAAAAGGAATCCAAAACCTTCCTAATGGGGAAGTTTCCCCATAAATCATGCATTGCACACACCGCTCAGTTGCTTTGCTTATTTTTGTTGCCGCTAGAGTTTGGACTGACTGGCTGCTATCCATCTTGTACTGACCTTGTACTCCCACAAATGTATTTGCTGCATTTTTATGCATTATGATCTGAATATTGTATACACCCTGTTATTTCCCAAATGTTTCACGTATCTACTCCTACTTATAGTATTTTTTTTTTTCTTTTACTAATTCATACTTGTATACAACGTGTTAGCCCTGTAAAGCGCTCTGGTACCCTAACAGGTCACGGTTGCGTTCTATAAAACACAAAATAAATAAATAAATGAGTACCTTTCAGAAGAACAAGTTACTTCTGCAGTACCAAAGGTAAGTCATTTGAGATGTATTTATTATTTTTGAGAGGGAAGTTCTTTCCTTTCTTTAACATACATATTGTCTGTAGAAGATACATTTTTGAAGCTCTTTCCAGAAAAGTAAAGCAAGCAATGAGCCTCAACTGCAGTCAGAATTTTCATCTTTTCAGGATTTGACCACTGATACAGTAGGCAGTTCTTTAGCTAAAATCGTTAAAGCTGCTCATGCAGTAGGCTTTGCTTGCATTTAGAATGTTTAGGTTTTGCTTAGCTTTTGTCATGAAGTTGCTAATTAAAAAAAAGGAATTGGTAAGGATTTGTCAAGAGGTTTTTGGTTGTCTAGCTGGAGGAAAGAAAATGTAATTTAATCTAGCCCTCCTGGATTGAATCCATCTTTCAAGTGTATCTTTGAGATAACCTCTTCTGCCTGTGAAGTATGAATTTTTATAGGCACTAAATCATTTTACTGTAAAAGTACCCAAACACGTAAATATATGATTTATATGCTGTATAAAATTTGTACATCGCTATTTTCTCTTTGTGTGAAATAAGAGAGAACAAGTATTTAGTAAGAAATGTTTGCGCTCATAAAATGTTTTTTTACCTCTTAGGTTAGCAGTCTGTCATTACACGTTGAAGAAGCACACAAGCTCCCAGTAAAACACTTTACTAGTCCATATTGTAACATCTACTTGAACAGCTTACCTGTAGCGAAAACACATGCCAGGGAAGGGCAGAACCCTGTATGGTCCGAAGATTTCTTTTTCGAGTATGTGCCTTTACTTTTTGTTTCATTATTGTTTATGAGCTAAGTGTTTAAGTCTCTGCACAAGTTTTGTATTGCATTAGTCTGTGGAGCTTTTTAATTAACCCACCCTATTTCCTTCAGTTGTTTACATGTTATCATTAAAAAAAATGTTGTGATTTTACTCTCACCAGTGAACGTAATATATGTTGCAAAACTATATTTACGTCTCATCTCTCATTTTTTATGTAATAGATATAATGGAAAACGATAATTCGGAGTGGTTAATGAGAAGTTAATTTGCATAGTTATTTGTTTGTATTTAATATATTGTTGATTTAATTAGCCTTTAAATCAGAATTGTACATATGTGAATAGGTTAGGTAACATTGTTCACAAGACCAAAAAGGTTGCAAATACAGTAATCAGCAGATGCAGGGAGAGCTTGTGACACAAACTATTCAATAGAGTTATAAAATGAGTTCATGGTTTAGCCCTTCTTGTATAGGATGCCAATACGCACATCTGGATGACAAGTTGATTAGTGATTCAAGGAACATCTGGTGATACCGATAGACCGATGCTTAGTTTGGGTCTTCACAGTATTGCTAAATGTCACCACTGAAAGTGTATTCGCTGGCAATACCAAGATGGAGTCCCAGAAATGGCCTCCTGGAAAGGAACAAGAACACAACCATATGTCTCAGATTAGTGCAGCAGGCATACAGTAATTTTTGATTAAGCAGTCTGCAACAAGATTTGTTGATGTGTGGAATCACCAAAAGATTCCCCCAAAATCTTTCAAAAATCCTGATTGGCATTTTCTGAAAATTGCTGCTGGTTTGCTAAGCCACACCGGTACCGAAAAGGCTGCTGCCAGAACAATACAACCTAATTTCTCTTGTGTGAACTCAATGGTAGTATAGTTCATTTGTTCTTGTGCCTATTCCATTTTACCTCTCTAAAGCATCAGTGATGATTTTACTTCCCAGGTGCATCAGGTATGAGTTATGCAGTAGTGGAAAAAGGATGCCTCCCCATCCTCTCTGCAGTTGGTGTTGTAATTGGGCCTATGCACCCTTCAGTGTTACAATGGTATTACATCTGTGGTCAATATATTCACCTTCCACACAACACCTTAATTGCAAAGTGCTGCCATTCTGGATAAGTCCATGGACATATCATGGAAGGAATCAACCACCAACTGTTCTTGGCCCAACGTGGAATATAAGGAATCCATGTCTGCTTGCAGTGTTTGCCTGTCTATTGAAGCAGAGTTGACCAACAAGTCCCACACACACATGCTTTATGTTCAAGGTAACCTCTACTCAACTAATTTCTCTATTCCAGAGAGCAAATGTGGAGTCCGCTGACCAGTTGTACCCAGAACATTTTATGAGCCCCTTAAGCGGTGTCACACCGACCCTTTCTGCGTCGCACATTAGAGTGACTGTCAACTTCTCCAAAGAACTCTGTGTAGTAGTATGCACATATCGGTGATGTCAAATGTAATACTTTTCCCCAAGTGATGCTCTAGAATTCTATTGAGTGGCCATTAATTTTCTTATCTAGAGCAGTTGTCCTCCCTCTCGTGTGGGGCAGTAGAGGTGGATTATGTTGGGGAGCTCACTGCATTGAGGTTTATATGGAATATTTTTCATAGGGTCATCCTGAACTTTTGGTGTATAATAGTTGAGTACAGCTTTACACTTTTCGAGGAAAGAAACATCAAACACTGGAGGACGTCCTTATGTAATCTCCTGCATATGGAATTGTGGAATGAACAAATAGCTCAAAAACAGCTTACATTTGCTGAATGTTCACAAATTACTATGAGAGGATGTGATGAAAGAAATGTTAAGGTCATGTAAAAGCATAGCACACACTACTAGATGCGGTCCATGAAAGTAATGAAAGGAAGCAAAACGATAACAAAGTTATGAGTGTATAAGGATGATATGTATGAAATGATTGATATGAAGAGGTTTAAAGAAAGAGTTTAAAAGAAACCAAGTACAAGAATTGCACAGTGCGAGAGAAGATGTTGTGTCAATAAGACATTTCATGTGGGTGTAAAAGGAACGTCTGTTTAGTCTAAGCCTATGGGGGCCAGTAAAGTGGGTAAAAAGTGACCTTTAAAGGGCATTTCTTTATGGACTAAAGTCAGAATTGTAACGGTACAAGTAGATAGAGAGTGGGAGGTGAAAGATTTGAAAGAACTGTGGTGACAAATTGTGGGTCTAAGAGGAAATTGATTCAAATAATGAATTCTGAAAGAATACATTTTGCAAAAAGAAGTTTATAGTTTATCATTTAATCCCCATAGTATCTGTCATTTACATTTTATGTCTTATGTCACATATATAACTTTTGTGTTTTCTTTTACATTTTACTTTGTGCATTCCATTTTCTTTCTACTTGTTACTTGCTGGCTATTTCTTGTTAGATTCCATGTTCAGGAAAGGGCTGTGTTTTATGCAGTATATGCTGCAGAATTGGAATTTATAATGTAGAAAATGTTGCTGTATGATCCTTGCCTGAGTCAATGGCAGCTGGATTTGTAGGGAGAAAGAGCTGCTACGGACCAGTAAAGTTTACCTTGAATGGAATACCTTTTTAATCTATTTTGTTTGGGCATACCTTTTATGGAAAATCGAGGCTCAGCAAAGGGAAGTGTTGAGAAGGACCACAGACAGTCCATAGCTGAGAGAGATTCCAAAGAAATGGAAAGAGATGTTCATGCCTTATGCCCAAGGAGTCTGGGCACATCCAAGGAGGAATAATAAATAGCATTATAAAATAATCCTGTCCTGCTGTTTACCCTTGTCTTGGGCATGATCAGCTTCAGTAACTACAGAAGTAATCCCCCCAAAATATGCCATGCCATTCTGCACATGTACACTATAGACAGATAAAGGCAATAATTATGCACATTTAGGTTATTTTTCTGAGTAGATATGAAAACTTGCTTTTAAGAGAGACTTTGCCTTAGTCATGAGCAAGGTGCTGTTTGCATTAGATTCTACTTCCTTGAGTGATCAGACACAAAGAATCTCTTCCTGAACTGTTTTATGAGTTAACTGGGGCTCTGGGATCATTGCCAAACATTTGCACCTTTCATGTCAACTGTAGTAATCTGGTAAGGTGGAGAGGTTGAATATAGACTTCGAATTGGTATTAAAGGAAATCTTTGAGAATGCATGAGTCCCTGATATTGATGATAATTGAACTAATAGACCAAGGTGCAGTGCTGTACTGTAGGTGTATCACTCATGAATTTCTGTTTGGCTATGAAATACCCTTGTGGTGGAAATGTGTGTTACAATTAGAGGACAGGTGTGCCATTGAGTGGTAGTCGACCAATGAAGGGAGTGCTTTCTGAACACCTTGCAGCATATCCCCCTAGATATTAGAAGAGGAGTAGTGGTTGAATGTGAGCAGAAGAAACAACCTCCTTTTGGGTTTTTTATATGCATATTGCTGTTAACTGTTCTCAGTAGCTACCTGATGCTGATAGTTGTGTTTTTTTAAACTGCCAACTGGACATTTATGATATAGAGTGTTCTTTACTGTATTACACTGTATCTGAACCCTGCTGCCTTCTGGAGAGTACCTTGACTGCTTGATCCCATTCCTCTGGGACAGTGGAGTTCCCTAAAGGAATAATGTTGGAGTGTGTTAGTGTTGCGGCCTAGGGACATCCGTAGTAAATGACATTGACTACCTCAATGACAACAGTATTCCATTGCCGCAGAACAGGTGATGATTACCTTATGAAATCAAAGTCAACATTTTCCTCGCTGTTCAAGAAATATACAATGTGAAATAGGAAGGGAATAGGTTGAGGTGCATTTAGTGGGAAAAGGAAAGACCAGATAAGTGTGTTAAGGAAAGAAAAGAAAAAGTGCACATGCACCATGATTTACGAGGGATTGACATGCAAGATCTCAAAGGAGGAACAAAAATAATATGAAAAACACTACCCTATGTGTGGTTTTTGCTTGAACTATTCTTTTTAGGAACTAACTTTGTACATACACTAAAGCGTCACAGCTGTTTTTGACGATGTGCAATATCCCATGAAAGACAGGTTCTCCAATGAACAGGGTGCTAACACCATGGATCATGTGAAAATGTTTTGCCCCATGTGAGGAATATAGTTGTACACAATAGCGAGTCACGTTACAGTTAGTTATTCCAGTCTGGGAAAGAGAGGTAGTGATTCTACAGCATTGTATCTTTCATAGATTGGAATGCTTGAATCGTCCCCCATTGTTTGACTGAGTTCTACGGTAACATTACACTAATAGCATGAGAATACAACCAGTCTTCTACCAGTATTACTTTATTAGCACAATCTGCTTATTTGAAAAGACCCAAAGTCCAACCAATAAGGAGAGATTCTAGTGTCTAAGCTCAGTCTTGACTCTCAGACCTGCAAGTCGTGCCAGAGTATGCATATGAAGGCCATTAAAAAGAGGGAGAGTAAACTTTTTATGGTTTGATCCAAGAATGACAGGTAGGGCAGATGCAGACGAGGCCTCGGTCAAGGATGAGGGATCGGGGTCATCAATGTTGATATCTCCCCACCGTAAACATAAGAGAAAGAGAGGCAAGTCTCTGGGGAGTTTCTCTACCTCTCAGGTTTGTCTATGGAGCTTCTGTAATGCAGCCATCTTCGGTAGTGTCATCCATGGTCCTGGGCCAAGCCCTGACTCCAGTGACCAGGATGCAGAAGTATCCCTGCACCCGGTTTGGATCCAGCAATATACCTGAATGCCATGCATGAGGTGGTAAGGTGGGCAGTGGTCCCCTGTAGACCCCGTCTGGACCATGGGTTCCTTTGCTTGCCCTTCAGTTTTCTGCTGGCAGGTTATTCCATGGCGCTATTCGCATCTTTCATGCCACTGTCACTGGTGCTGTTAGCTCCATTGGTGCTCTCGATGGCGTAGACTCTGGCTCCGGCCAAGTCTTCGCCGCCATTGACCCCGGATTTAGCCTTGATGCCATTGGCGTCAGCAAGCTCATTCAATTTTACAGCTTTTGGAGCACATTCAGGTCCAGGAGAATGACACAGTACCTCCTGGAAGAACAACATTAAAAGGAGAAAAACGACTCCATATATGACCTCTTTGGTACAGATTTGGACTATGATAATCCTGGAGATCCCTGTGAAAATACATGAGGAGTTTATAGAGCTGGCGGAGGCCAATGGGCTCGACACCTCAGCCGAGTTGGAGTTCATCCCCCCCCCCCCCCCCCCCTCCAAGTTTAGCTATCTACCATACCACCATTAGAAGTAAACAAGAAGCATTGGGCTTATCCTTGGTGTTAGATAATGGATTTCTGGTTAGCCACGGTATGTACCTTGTCCAAGCAGGAACCACAATCCCAGTCAGGGTAAGTCAGATACACACCCTAAATTAACCAGTGCTCACCGGCAGGTAGCTTGCCATAAAGTATTCAGGTTCAACTTAAAAGGCAATGTTGAAAGTATTTGTGCAACACTGAAAACAGTAAAACAGTGAAAACACCACTCAAAAACATAACCTTCCTGGTTAGACAAAGCTTACTTTAATGTACAAAACAAGACAAAAATGACAAACATCCAATAGTTATGACCGGAGTAATGAAGTTAAAAGAATAAACTGAAATGTAGTCCTTAAAAGCATAAAGCGCCTATCTGGTCGCACTAGACTGGGTCCAATCCAAAAGTTCAGGCCGACTGCGATCGGATACAGGGACCAACCTTGTAAAGTACCTTTCTGATGGATACTTATGCCTGTGGATTCCTCACCTTTTGAATACCCCCTGGGCCAGCATTCCGCGGAAATTCTTTCCTAGCTCTCCCACGTCGACGAGGCCGTCATAGTAGCACTGCTCCGCTCGCGACTCCGTATGACGTCATTGAAGCCATAAGAGGACCCGTCGGCGTGCTGACGTCCGTTCCCTTTTTTCTGCGCCATAGACGCGTAACGGTTTTTCTAAGTACTCTCAATTTTCTATGGTGATTACTTTGGTTCCTTGAAGATTTCAGATGGCTACTTCTAAAAAGTCCGGATTCAAGCCCTGCAGGGAGTGTGGTGGTCACATGTTGATCACTGATGCCCATGATGATTGCCTTTGGTGCTTATCTTCCAATCACGATGTCGATGGGTGTCGAAGCTGCAGGAAGATGAATCCGAAAACCCTTAAAGAACGTGAGGCTAAACTCTATGGCCAAAGCCAAAAAGGAGAAGAGGGGTCGAAAGCGTGCAAAGTCGTCGTCTTCTCACACTTCGAAGTCGAGAAAACACAAGAAGTCGAATAAGAGGCATGGTTCTTGGCGCCGTTCGTCAAAGAACAAGGCTTCGAGGTCACCTCTAGCTAAGCGGCTTCAAAGGAAAGAGTTTGTGTCTCCATCTCCTACTCCTTCTCCACGGGCGACACCGGTTCAATCTCTGGCTCCGATGTTGCCGGCGTCGAGGGGCTCTTCGACGCCTAAAGGTTCTCCGGCTCCCAGTAAGTTTCTGACGCCCAGGGAGTCGTCTCCAGTTCGTGTGGCTTCACCTGTGCTGGCGCCATCTATACCGGCTCCAAAAGTTCCAGATCAGCCTCAGGTGATACCTGTTCAGGAAGGGACGGAGCCATATCCTCCTTTTCCTGGTCCTAGAATGGACCCTATGCATTTTTTAAATGCGATGTTTGGCATGTTTGCCAGGGCCTCTAATCCATCTGGTGCGCCTTCGGGCCCCGTGGCTCCTTTGGACTTTAATTTGGGTGTACCTCACCAGTATGCCCAGGTGCCCTTCGTGCCATTCTTGCCGGCGACTCTGGCTTGGCATTTTCCAGCGCCGAGGTCTTCCACTCTGGTTCCTCGGACCTCTTCGGCTGTCGAGTCGGCGCCGCCTCGGATTCGATCAACGCTGAGCTTTGAAGATGAAGGTTCTCCATTGACGCCGAAGCCGTCGTCACTGGCGACGCCGATTCTGAAGCAGCGCTCTAGGAGGGATGCGCAGAGGCTGCTCGAAGAGGAGGAATATAGACAGGAACAGGAGGAAGGAGAAATTGTCGAATCTGTGGATGAGTTTGAAGGTTTACAGGAGGCCAGTGGATTGTATACTTCCCCTGAGTATGATCTTTCATCCCCGAAGGCTGGGGTATTACAGGCTATTGCTCCTTATCATGTTGTAATAAGAAAAGCAGCTAAGTTACTTGATCTGCAGTTACCTTCAGCTGAGGTAAAATCTAACATCCTGACTGAGGTTCTAAATACATCTTCTGCAGTTTCTGAGCCTCTACTGTCCTTCAATGAGGCCTTTACAGAGCCTATTTTGGAAGTCTGGCAAAAATCCTTGACTGCTCCAGCAGTTTCCAGGTCCATTGCAAGAAGGTACAGGCCAGCTCCTGAGGATCCGGCATTTCTTTCTTCACATCCGTCACCTGAAAGCTTGGTGGTCCAGGCTTCTTGCTCAAAACAATCTTCTGGTTCATTCCCTACCATACCAGGGATTCTAAAAAAATGGAGCAAGCGGCAATGAAGGTATTTTCTTCTGCAAGTATAGCATTAAAGTCCACTAATGCTACCTGTCTACTTGGAAGGTATTGCTCTGATGGACTCTGTCAAGCAGCTAGCTCCAAAGTTGCCTGAGGATGACCGGTATAATTTCCTGGAGGCTGTTTCTGACTCTCAGGCTGCGGCCTGTCAAGTTATACAATCAGGTCTGGACACGGCTGACTCTGTGGCTTGTATAATGGGGTCTTCTGTAGCAACAAGAAGACAAGCTTGGCTGAGGTCATCCGGATTGGTTCGATACTGTTTGGCACTAAAGCTGACTGCCTTACAATGCTTTAAGGATAGCAGAGCGACTGGGCCTTCAAACGCAGTCTAAAGGATACGGCTACAAGCAGTATCGTGGATTTGGAAGGGCCGCTTCCTTTCGTGGCCGCCAACAGCCTCAACGGAGCCAGCAGCAGAATCCTTTGTACAAATCGTACAGGGGTAAAAGTAGGGGCTGTCTTAGGGGAGCCGCTCGGCAGCAGTCCTCCTCCTCCTCTTCTCCCCCGCCACCGTTGGTGCCTCGGGAAAGCAGTTCTAGATCCCCTATCTTAGAACATGTTGGTCCTGTAGGGGGTCGGTTGTCCCACTTTCTACAAGATTGGAAATTGATTACTTCAGACCGTTGGGTTTTAAATCTTATAGAGAATGGGTATACCCTCCCTTTTTTTAGAGTTGCCTCCTCCTTACCCTCCTCGCCAGGATTGGTGTTCAGAGGACCACTTACTGCTTTTGCAGCAGGAGGTTCTTACCGTGTTACAGAAAGGTGCGATAGAGGTGGTTCCAGAGCTGGAAAGGGGTCAGGGGTGCTACTCCCGGTATTTCCTGATCTCCAAAAAGGACGGTCGTTTGAGGCCGATCTTGGACCTTAGGATTTTGAATCTTTACCTCAGGCAGGAAAAGTTCAAAATGTTGACCTTGGCTCAGGTGCTTCTTGCGCTGCTACAGGAAGACTGGATGGTGTCCATCGTTCTGCAGGATGCGTATTTTCATCTTCCCATCCTGAAGTCGCATCGGCGGTATCTCCGGTTCATGGTGGGATTGCAACACTACCAGTTTGCGGTTCTTTCGTTTGGTCTGACTTCCGCACCTCGGGTCTTTACAAAGGTGATGGCGGTGGTAGCGGCACATCTCAGAAGGTCAGGGGTTTCTGCTTTCCCCTATCTGGACGATAGGCTGTTGAAAGTGGATTCTCCGGAGTTGGTGTCGCGCCACTTGCAAGTGACAACGCAACTGTTGTTCAAATTGGGTTTCTCAATAAATGTACCCAAATCTCACCTGGTGCCTTCTCAGCGCAGCCTGTTCATGGGGGCAATACTGGACACTACTGTGTGTTGGGCATACCTGCCTCAGCAGAGGATTCTCGACATACAGGAGATGATTCCTTTATTTCACGATGGAGTGGTTGTTCCAGTCCTGAAGGTTCTACGTCTGCTCGGTCTGTTGGCTTCCTGCATACTGTTGGTCAGTCATGCACGCTGGCACATGAGGGCACTCCAGTGCTGCCTCCGCAGGCAGGATCTCGGGGGGGGGGGGGGGAAGGTCAGAATCTCCAGAGACGTTGCAGCTGAGCTGACTTGGTGGAGTGTGCAGGGCAACCTGTCTCAAGGAAAGCCCTTTTAGCCTCCTCCGCCGGTGGTCACAGTGATGACGGATGCCCCCACTCTAGGGTGGGGCGCTCATCTGGGGCATCTGGAGATCAGAGTTCTTTGGTCTCCAGAGGAAAGGTTGCTTTACGTCAACCTTCTGGAATTGCGGGCGATACGTTTGGCACTAAAGGCTTTCCTTCCTTCCCTTCACAGTCAGTCAGTTCAGGTCCTGACGGACAACAGTACAGCAATGTGGTTCATCAAGAAACAGGGAGTCGTAGAGTCGTATCGCCTCGGTCGAGAGGCTCTGCGACTCTGGTCCTGGGCTCAGGGCCATCAGATTTGTGTGTTTGCAAATCATCTAGCCGGTGTGCTGAATGTTCGTGCAGACAGTCTGTCGGCGTTACTCGGCCGATCACGAGTGGCGGCTTCATCCGGAGGTGATCCGTCGCATCTTCGAGATGTGGGGGTTTCCGCGGTTGGACCTTTTTGCCACTCACAAGAACGCGCACTGCCCATTGTTCTGCAGTCTCCAGTATCCCATGCAGGGGGTGCTGGGGGGACGCGTTTCAATTGGATTGGAGCTTGCAACTCATTTACGCGTTTCCTCCCATACCCTTGATTCCTCGGGCTCTGAGGAAGATTCGCCAAGACCGGGCCCAAGTCATATTGATCGCCCCGGATTGGCCAAGAAGGGTGTGGTACACAGATCTTCTTCACCTCTCATTGCACCCTCTGCTCCGTCTCCCTCTCAGGGCAGACCTCCTCTCGCAGTCGCAGGGGCAGGTTCTACACCCCCACCTCCAGAGCCTGCACCTTCATGCCTGGAGATTGAACGGGGCAACCTGAGTTCCTTCTCTCCCCTGTCGTATTTGGATGTTATTTTATCGTCCAGGCGACACTCCACTAAGTCTATTTATTCCTCCAGATGGTCTAGATTTGTCAAATGGTGTGGAGAGAGGTCCATTGATCCTTTGAAGGCTCACTTGTCGAATGTTCTTCAATTTTCACTTTTCTTGGCCCAGCAGGGTTGTGCTGTGGCCACTGTTAAGGGATATTTGTCGGCTTTTCTATGTTTGCCGGACCTGCCGTCCTGATTTAAGTCCCCCATTGTTATGAGATTAATTAAGGGACTTACTAATAGGTTTCCTCCCACTCCTTTCATTATGCCTCAGTGGGATTTAAATCTTGTTTTTACCTTTTTAATGGGTTCTCCATTTGAGCCTCTTCATAGTTGTCCTTTCAGGCTTCCTTCTTTAAAAACGGTGTTCTTGATTGCCATTACCTCGGCCAGGAGGGTAAGTGAGCTTCAGGCTCTTAGTTCTAAGCCTCCATTCTTGACCATTCATGCAGATAAGTTGGTTCTTAGGAGCAGGGCTGCTTTCCTTCCTAAGGTGGTTACTCCATTCCATTTGGGACAGTCCATTACCTTACCTACCTTCTATCCTCCCCGCTCACCCTTCCAAGGAGGAGGAGAGACTTCATCGTTTGGACCTTAAGAGAGCTGTCAGCTTTTATTTGGACAGAACAAGAGATCTGAGACTGGACGACCAGCTCTTTGTGGGCTATGTTGGGCGAATGAAAGGCAAGGCTGTGCACAAGCGGACTCTCTCTAGGTGGATCATCTTGTGCATCAAGATTTGCTACGCCTTGGCCAAGAAGGACCCTCCTGAAGGTGTCGGAGCTCATTTCACCAGAGCTAAGTCTTCTTCTCCTGCTTTGGCGAGAGGTGTTACTGTTATTGATATTTGTAAAGCAGCAACTTGGACCTCCCTCCATACTTTTGCAAAGCATTACTGCTTGGATTCGGAGGTTAGGAGGGATGGTCATTTTGCTGGTTCTGTTTTGCAAGATTTTTAGGTCTAGTCGGGTGGAAACCCTCTTCCAGGAGAGGTACGGCTTTGGGATTCTATTCAAAAGGTGAGGAATCCACAGGCAGAAGTATCCATCAGAAGAACAAGTTACTTACCTTCGGTAACACTTTTTCTGGTGGATACAGTATTTGCCGGTGGATTCCTCACTGTCCCACCCGCCTCCCCGTTGTCCACCTGTTTCTACCAAAAAATGCTTTAACTGTTTGACATGAATGTTTTTAATATGTCTTTTTCATGCTTATGTTTAAATAATGGGAAGAAATGCTTGGTCTGCTGCCCTTTTTTCATGCTTCTATTGGTTATGCATTTGTGTGTGTGTGTGTATATATATATATATATTCACTTAAAAAAACCATAGGTTTTACACATGTTATAGTTAGCTGGACATTTCACTCGCAAAAAACCAATGAAATTCCCCCGTTATAGTTAGTGCAGGCAACTATAACTCACGCGACCGCAATCCTCTGCTGATGACGTCTGATATTACATCACTGTATTTAGACACTTATTTACCCATGTCTTCTTCCATTAATCTTTAGCTATACATATATTACAAATATTTATTTTTCATAAAGACACATGTCATCAGTGATGTAATATCTGACGTCATCAGCAGAGGATTGCGGTCGCGTGAGTTATAGTTGCCTGCACTAACTATAACGGGGGAATTTCATTGGTTTTTTACGAGTGAAATGTCCAGCTAACTATAACATGTGTAAAACCTATGTTTTTTTAAGTGAATTTGCAAGGGTTTTTAAATGCTAATTCGTAACTATAACGTGTGTGAAACCTATGGTTTTTCCAGTGAATTTGTACGGTTTTTTAAATGCTAAGTTATTTATTTATTTATTTTTTTCAGGTTTTTCACCGTGCGCGCACCATGAAATTTAATTTTTTATTTTTAAATCGCGAGGTGCGCGCACCGTGCGCGCCCGGTGCGCTTCGCGCACCGTGCGCGCACTGTGGGCGCTTGGTGCGCTTCGCGCTCCTAGCACCATCGGGTCGTAGTGCGTGCCGTGCGCACTGGGTGCGCGCACCTCGCGATTTATTTTTTTTTAAAAAAAATGATTTTTTCTGACCAAGGCTAGGGGGTCAGGAACTGTCCATTCTGCCCCCTTTTCATGTTCTCCACCTTTTTTTTTCACCCCCTCAGACTGCGAGAGACAAAATGGCGGCCGACACTTCCTGGTTTCGACCGATTCGAATGTTTATCGACATCTAACAACCAATCAGAATTGCGCTCGCGCACGGCAGGGTGCGCGCACAGTGCGCGCACGGTGCGCGCTTATAGATATTGATGTGCTTTTAAATGCTATTTTCTCAGGAAATACTGAACAGATTTACACCAGACCTGCAAAAGGCACTTCCTTGACCTTATGGCTACCTCTCTGCCAAATTTCAAGTAACTCTGTTCAGCCGTTCGGGCTGTAGCTGTGTCTAAAGGTCCTATGGAAAAATGCATGGGGAAAACGCGTTTTGGGACCCCCCTTTTTTCTCGGCCCCCACTTGACAAATCACCCCGAGACTTTCAGGGTAGGAGCTGAACGGAGCGCCCCATTAGTTTTGAAAATTTTGCGAGGATTCGTCAACCGGCTCCAAAGTTATTCAAAATAGAATTTTGAGATTTGCTATGGAAACTAGGTTGTAACTATAACTATCTACTGGCGACCGCCAGTAGATAATATATATATATATATATATATATATATATATATATGAGATGAAGTCGTCCAACAGGCACACTGGTACACCGGCAAAAAGGACGAAGCGAACCCGTTGACTGGTGCTCAATATTTTATTTTTCACTGCCCGACACCATCACCACCATGACGCGTTTCAGCCCACGTGGGGCCTTGATCACATATATACTGTGTATACATGTGAAAATGTGTCGGTCCGCCCGTTTGCCTCTGTGGCACGGAAAAAATGGGTGGAACTGATGTCAGCACACCGATGAGGTCCTCTTATTGCTCCGATGACGTCATACGGAGTCGCAAGCGGAGCCGTGCTATTATGACATGCTCGTCGACATGGAAGAGCTAGGAAAGAATTTCCGCGGAATGCTGGCGCAGGGGGTATTCAAAAGGTGAGATATCCACAGGCAGATACTGTATCCACCAGAAAAAGCGTTACCGAAGGTAAGTAACTTGTTCTATTGTGTCATTGGCGAGGCCCCGATGCGAGGAGCACAGGAGGCAATAGGTCGCAGTAGATCCCTTTGGATATAGGTAAGCATCAGTTCCGAGCCACAAAAGTAGGAGATGCATCAATGGCAAACCACAAGATGTAGGCGTTCTGTTAGCTCCATTGGTGCTCTTGATGGCATAGACACTGGCTCCAGCCAAGTCTTCGCCACCATTGACCCCGGATTTAGCCTTGATGCCATTGGCGTCCGCAAGCTCATTCAATTTTACATCCTTAAGAGCACATTCAGGTCTAGGAGAGTGATACAGTGCCTCCTGGAAGAACAACATTAGAAGGAGAAAAACAACTCCTTATATGACCTCTTTAGTACGGATTTGGACTATGTTAACCCTGGCGATCCCTGTGAAAATACATGAGGAGTTTCTAGAGCAGGCGGAGGCCAATAGGCTCGACACCTCAGCCGAGTTGTAGTTCTTGGACCCATTGGACACCCTCCCCCCCCAAGTGTAGCCACCTACCATACCACCATTAGAAATACACAAGAAACATTGGGCTTATCCTTGGTGTTCGATATTGGATTTCTGGCTAGCAGATGTATGCACCTTGTCCAAGCAGGAACCACAATCCTGGGACATGGGAGAGCTAGGAAAGAATTTCCGCGGAATGCTGGCCCAGGGGGTATTCAAAAGGTGAGGAATCCACAGGCAGATACTGTATCCACCAGAAAAAGCGTTACCAAAGGTAAGTAACTTGTTCTATTGTGTCATTGGTGAGGCCCCAATGCGTGGAGCACAGGAGGCAATAGGTCGCCGTTGATCCCTTTGGATATAGGCGATGCGTCGCTTCCGAGCCACAAAAGTCGGAGATGCATCAACATCAAACCACATGATGTAGGCGATACGTCGTCAAGCCACTCAAGTCAAGGATGTGTCGGGAACTAGGGGCGAATCTCTGCGCACTCAGCGATGTTATGTCTTCGGTCCTTGAAGCCGCATCGAGGGAGACGCACCGGTTCCGAGCCTCGCAGCGACAGTGATGCATGGATTTTGACTGAGGCAGCACTTTATACCCACTTCCAAGGATCCAAGAGTGGATTGGCACCACTTGGCTGGGCAAGACTCACAGATGGTAGAGTCTAGATGATGTAGGTGGACGGTTGGAAGTCTTTGATGTCCCTGAGACTTCAAAACAGGAGACAAGCCGACAATCTCTTTGAGTCACTTTGGTTCTTTGTTGGAGAGATACAGGCCCAGACCTTCTCATTCCCATGCAAGACGGCAGCAGGTCAGGACAGCAGAGCAGGAGTCCAGCACAGTAGCAGTCCAGCAGAGCGTCTGTCTTCTTCCCAGCAGAGTATCTACAGGTCCAGTACTGAGTTGGTGGTTTTGGAGGTCCAGAACTTATACCCAGTTGTGACTTTAAAATGGACAAACTTCAGAGTGGGTACTTTGAAGTACACAGAGTCCCTGACCTCCCTGCCCTGGCTCCAGACTCACTCCAGGGGGGTATGCAGCCATTTGTGTGGGGACAGAACACAGCCTATTCAGGTGTCTCAGTCCCTCCCTCCAATCTGGCCCAGGATGGCTCATCAGTCGCACCTAAGCTCCCTTTGTGTCAGTCACACCTAAACCCACTTTGTGTGTGGCTGTCTAGAAGCAATGCAAAAAGCCCAGCTGCCACCCATCCTAGACATGTATTCAGAGACAGGCAGTAGGCACCTAATGGCTAAAGTAAGAAAAATGCCAACTTTCTAAAAGTGCCATTTTCAAAATTACAATTAAAAATTGAACTTCACCATGAGTTAGGATTTTAAATTGCGATTCCAGAGACGCTATACTTAGGGGGTCCCATCTCCTCCCAATTGGTATTTCCACATCTAAGATGGAATAATTTAATCCCAATGTTAACATATGGGAGAGAAAGACCTTGCAGTACTGAAAAACAAAAGTAAGAGCTTTTCACTACTAGGACATGTAAAACTTAAAACTATATGTCCTACTTTTTAACTTCACTGCATCATGCCCTTGGCCTGTCCAGGGCCTACCTTAGGGGTCACTTATATGTTTTGAAAAAGGTTTGGACCTGGCAAAAGGGTTAACGTGCCAGGTCGACATGGCAGTTGAAAACTGCACGCACAGGCTCTGCAGTGGCAGGCCTGAGACATGTTTAAAGGGCCACTGAAGTGGGTGGCACAATCAATGCTGCAGGCCCACTAGTAGCATTTAATTTGCAATCCCTGGGCACATGCAGTGCATTTTACTAGGCACTTGCACATTATTTAAATGTTCCAATTGTGGATAAGCCAATGTTAACAGAGTACATGCACTTTAGCACTGGTTAGTAGCGGTAAAGAGTCCTAAAGCCAGCAAAGTAGAAGTCCGCAAAAACAGGAGGCCTGAAGGCAAAAAGTCAGGGAAAACCACACCAAGGATGTCAAGTTTAACACTGGGTCACAATGAAAACTAAGGCCAATATTTTAACTGAGTTTCTGCAGCATAAACCCCATTCAGAAGAACCCCTTCCTCCTTTAAAAGAGGCCCTTCTGAATCCTGTTCTAGCAACCTGATCTAAGCCATTATCCTCTCCGTATGTCAATAGAACAATAGCCAGAAGATACTGACCAGCACCTTATGATCCTCAATTCTTATCTGACCATCCTTCGCCTAGAAGCCTAGTCATTGAGACCACTTTCTCCTTTTTTTCGGCAGGCACTTTCCTTTTGGCTCCGTCTGACAGGAATCAAAAAGGCTTGAAGCAAGAACATTTTTTTTTTTTTAATAATCAATTTTATTAAAGAAAAAACCAGCAACAATTCAGGCAGCATAGGATCATCAGTGGCAAGGAGAAAATCAGTTGAATTGATAGTCCATCAGGAAGCAAGAACATTTTTGCGGCTGGGAGTCTAACCCTTATTTTAGGTAACTTCACGTGCCTCCTGAGCAGGTACATTAATGCTCTATGTCACATGGCCAGTATCATTGTGCCCAAATTGCCAAATAAACTACAGACACACTTCATGAACCTTGTTCATGATAATCATGTGGCTTCAAGGCAATATATCCAGTCTGATCTGGACTGTGCAGACTCAGTCGCCAGAGCTATAGGGATGTCAGTGTTGATGAAGAAATACTCCTGACTGTGAAAATCAGGGGTTTGTGAATGATGTCCAGTCCACCCTTATGGCTCTAAACTCTTGATAGAAAAGGATGACTTCACCTTGAAGCATTTCAAGAACAGCTCAGCCACAACAGGATGAGTAATTCTACATACCAATCCTGAAGTCCCACAGGGATTACTTTTGATTTGTAGTGGACTTGACTCCCTACAAGTTTGTGGTTCTTCACTGCGGCCTAATGTCCCCCACAGGTCAGTATGAAGGTGATGGTAGTGGTGTAAGTCTCTCTAGGAAGTTGAGGTCTTCCAGTTTTTCCCTACCTGGATTACTGAATCCTGAAAGCCTGGACTCCAGAGAAAGCATGGTCACATCTGCAGTCCGCAACATCTCTGGCTCGTCCTGAGCTTGTTCATCAATGTGCCCAAGTATGACCTAGATTCCTCACAATGCCTCTTGTTTATAGAGGCAGTAGTGGACACCACTTTGTCTTGATCATTCCCACCTGCTCAGAGAATATAGGACAGCTATGGCCTGGTGCCTTATTTTCAGGAATATGCTGGTGTTCCAGTCCTTTGTGTTCTACGTCTGCTCGGTCTGCTGGCTTCTTGCAACGATCATGCATGGCCACAAGCACACGAGGGGCCTCCAGTGGTACCTCCGCATGCAGTGATTCCAACACGGGAAGGATCTTTCTTATTCTGTAACAATATCCAAGAATGCTGCAGCGGAGCTTGGCTGGAGGGGTGTAGAAGAGCATCTAATCTACACAATGTCCTTCCAACCCTCTCCAGCTGTGGCCATGGTAGTAATGGATGTTTACACTGTAGGGCGGGGAGATCATCTGGAGGAACCAGAGTTCACAGGCCTCTGCTCACCAGTAGAGCAGATGTCTGCTTGAACTGAGGACGATTCACCTAGCACTCAAGGCATGTATCCCTTTCCTTTGTTATCAGTCCAGATCTCGACAGACTGTGTGACCATGATGTGGCATATTAGTCAGAAATGGGGATTGGGGTCTCAACTTCTCTGTTCAGAGTCTGCAAATTCGGTCTCTGGTGCCCCAACACAGAAAGTGGTTGGTAGTGAACCATCTTTCCAGCTCTATGAATACTGGAGTTGAGTTGATGTCATCTTACTGATCATGAGTGCTGTCTCCATCCAGAAATTGTGAAGAGCATCTTCCATCAATGTCGCATGCTCCATGTGAATCGTTTGCCACATGTTCCAAGTTTAATTTCTCTGATTTCTGTGCCCTTCAGTAGTTTGCCTCTTTGCAATGCATGTTGCCCCACACCATTGATTCCTCGAGTACTTAGAAAGATCAGTCAAGATCGGGCCCAAGTCATCTTAGTGGCCCCAGATTGGCATGAAACCTTTGCTGACCTTCTGCATCTTTCCCTTTGTCCCCTGCACCGGCTTCCTCTCAGAGTGCCCCTTCTTTTCCTAACGGAAGGTTGAGTCCTCAAGCTGAATCTTCACAGCCTACACCTATCATTAGGGAAGATTGAGCAGGTGCTTACTTTAACTTTTTTTCACTGCTTTACAGCTGCTTGAAGATGGGATGTCGCTCACCTACCTACTAAAACTATGCACTCCGATGTGGGTGTGGGGGGGTATAGGTTTGTCGCTTGGTGAATGGACCACAAGGCTAATCCCTTGATATCTTCCTTGTCAGATATCTTATAGATCACACATTCATTGGCACAAAGTGGATGCGGCATGGGTACGTAAAAGAGATATTTTGCAGTCTTGTTGACCTTTTTTCTGCCTCCCGGACCAGCTGTCCTTTTTTCATATCCCCCTCTTTTGTTGAGGTTTTTGAAGGGTCTAATCAACATGATACCACTCCCTTTGTTAGGCCTCCACAAGACTTAAGTAGTTGTTCCTTACATCTTCTGACCCTGAAGGTGATATTGCTTGGGAATCTATTTAAGAGGTGAGGAATCTACAGGTATAAGTATCTATCAGAATAAAAAGTGATTTTATTTATTTGGTAACAATGTATCTGGTGGATACTATATCTAAGTGCAGATTGCTCACCTATCACACCCACCACCTTGTTTTTTAATATTTCACTTATTAATCTGTTGTACTATGTTCAAAACCTGATGTAATTCCTGTCCTGCTGGTTCGGCGGCGTGGGAAAAAATGGATGGGAAACTGCCTCAATGATGACTGAGCTTTGTAGTCCCAATGATGCCACTTCAGGTGCCAGAATGATGCCGGCACCCCCTACTGTCGAGGGAGACCTATGGAAAAGTTTTCTGAACCAGATTTATGCTTGGATGTAACATCATTACGAAAGGTATGTATCTTTTTCTTTGCTCTGTCTTGTAACAGATAAGCCACTGTGCACACTGGCAATCCTCACAGGATTGCATGTACTATGGATGGAACACAAAGCAAAAGATTGCTGGAAATCTGAGCTAAGGTGATCTCTAGAAGTGGTGGATTTGAGGACACACACACTTTTCATTATTTGTTTTTTTCCAGTGAAATGATTGTGCTCCTAAGTGATAGCTTTAGTTTTATGTAATCAACTTTATAGAATTTTTCTGATAGAATTCTAACTGCAGATTTCTCACCTTGTGAATTTCCCCAGACATCAGACTCAATCCAGAAAAGTTTGTAGTGTATGCTCCTTGCATTGGTATGTGACGTTATGCAGCTCCATGTAAGGTATGGTCCACCCTGTTAGTGACGTCTGGGCTCTTACATGCACAACACCGCTGCGCTGATGTAAATTCCTTTCTGTCTCTACCTGTTGACGTGGATCCTGAGATACTCGAATCCTGTCACTCCTGACAGGTTTTTTCCTCAATTCTTCAGTTTGAAGACAATGTCACCTCCTAGAACAACAAGGTTTTAACTGTGTCATGACTGTCACCGACCGATGTCATTTACAGACACAAGGTCTGTTTATGGTGCTTTGGCTCCAAACATGCCTCTGTGTCATGTTCATGCTGCACACAAATCAACACTAGCATTTGCAATGCAATAGGTCTCGCATTTGCGAAAGTTTAAACTATTGGCATTATAAATGACAATGCCTTTTAGTTATCTGTTTTGATAATTAACACATAAATAACAGGCATTATCATTTACAATGCCAATAGCTCAAATTCTTGTAAATGCGAGACCTATTTCATTTCAAAGAAGTGGCCGCCATTTTCCCGGGCTGCTTGAAAAGTGAATGTGCGTATGGTGCCTGAATGTTGCAGGAAAGCATGTCATGTCTGCAGTAGGAGAAACTCATTAAAGAAAATAGTGCTTACAGACGAAATAAGACATATTGTGTAACAGAAGTAAATGGGCCTGTCCTCATAGGAGGTTGCAAATGAAGACAAGGCGTTTCTAAGAGGGACTATCTAAAAGAGACTATTAGTTATAGATTCCTTACCTTAGAATTACCCCAGGTGTCAGACTGGATCCAGAGAAATTGTTTCGGAGCAGTATCTCTGCACGTCGGTAGGTGGTGTTGGTCGACTGTGTTTGTCGTTGGCTTTGTGATCGCCGGGATGACATTGCGGTATCTACTTACACGCTGCCTTTTGCGCGCTGACGTCAGTTCTTTTTTTTTCTGTGCCAGCCAGCGCCGATTTGGAGAGAGCGGTACCTCTAGTCACTTTTTTACTATTATTTTTTTACCTTTGTAAACTTCTTTATGAGTTGTTAGACTCCTGTTGCACGTAGGGATTTCCCATCCTCGGACCGGCTTCAAGGCTTTTGACTCCCGTCACAAATTGATGTCCGTTACGGACAGCACCTCGTGTGCCTTTGGTGTTTGGAGCGCGACCATGACCCGAAGTCGTGCTCCGACTGCCAGGCCATGAACCCAAAGTCTTTGCTGGAGCAGTTTAGAAAGCTTCTCGAGGCCCAGCAGTCCGCTCTGCTCGAGGTCCCGGTTGAGAGGGAGATTGTGGGACCGGTCACGGAGCCATCACCAGCACTAAGCCTTCAGGTAAGTCAAGCAGAAAAGGAAGGCGTAGAAGCATCGTCGCTCTTCGTGTTATCCCCGTCCGTCACCCCACGTGACGCGGGATGTGGATGGTGGTCGTCCTGCGCCTGCGGAGCCTGCTGGGTTGGCTCCGAGCTTCCCTCCTTTTCTGGAAGCCGGAGCGACCCCTGTCAAACTTCGTAGTTTTTACGAAGCCCTTTACTCGATCTTTGGGCAGCCCGACTCCGCCGGCACGCCTTCGGGCGCTGCGGACAAGGCTGGTGGTTCTAGGCCTTAGAACCTGGTGGCGTTAACCCCGGCGCCGCAGGGCCCCCAAGGATCCAGGCCTGGATCCAGATCTGCGCCGGTCGACTTTATGACACCTCCTCCGGTGTTGAATCCACCGACTGCACCGTTGCCCCTCCAACACAAGTTGTGTCCCCAGCCGGCATCGACTCTGGCCTCCACCATGACCTGGACACTGAGCCGGACCACGTCGACTGACGCCGGATCCAGCATCGAGCGGTACTTTTGTACCATTGTGATATCCTGCCATTCCTTTTTGCCCTGAGTGGCAGCCAGAAGAGAACGAGGAGGACTGGGAGAGGTTCGGTGGCCCTTTAGCTGACCAGTTGAGTGAACTGGACTGGAGAGAGGAGTTGGATGATGCCAGTGTTCTGGATATGTCACCTGAACCTGGTATGCTTTCTCCCCCTACCGTGACTATGGAGGAGGGGGCCTCATACCCAGTGGTGTTGCGTAGGGTGGCAGAGGCCTTGAACCTTGATCTTCCTACGGTGGCGGTCAGGACTAACCTCCTGACCAAGGTGCTTCAACCGGCAGCGGCCTCCTCGGAGCCCCTACTGCCGTTCAATAAGGCCCTTACTGAGATCCTTCTGGGCACCTGGTCCAAGCCCAACACAGGGGCTCCTGTGGATAGGATAATTGCCCGACACCACCGCCCGGCCCCGGATGACCCACTTTTCCTCTCCCAACACCCTACCCCTGAGAGCTTGGTGGTCCAAGCCTCTACTTCTAAGGGTGCATTCCCTACTGCGCCCCCAGAAAGGTAATCCAAGAATCTGGTTCATCTTGGGAAGATGTTTTCTTCCGCCAGCTTGGGACTGCGGTTGGTGAACACCGCCTGTCTTTTGGGCAATTATTCCCACTCTGTATGGTATACGGTTGCGCAGGTGTTGCCACAGTGTCCGGAGGAGGCCCGTGCCACTCTCTCACGTGCATTCGCTGAGGGCAGATATGCAGCGAAGTGTGCCATTAGGTGTGGGCTGGACACCGCCGACTCGCTAGGTAGGACAATTTCAACGTCGGTAGCACTGCAACGCTATGCCTGGCTGAGGTCCTCTGGCTTTTTGGACGTTGTCCAATCAACTCTTTTGGTCATGCCCTTTGATGGCTGTCACTTGTTTGGCGACAAAGTGGACAACGCGCTCAAGCGATTTAAGGATTCTAAGGCTACGGCCAGATCCTTGGGCCTCGCTACCACCTCTCGCCCCTCGCAGTCTGCTTTTCGCCCCTTTCATGGTTACGGAATGGGTGTCCCACTATGTTCCACCCAGAGCCACAGGCCTGCGCAACTGTTCATCCTCTGCGCGGTCGGGGACATGGGACCCAGCGTCGTGGGTTAGGGGGCCAGCAGGTGGGCCAGTCCACCAGCGTCCCCTCTGCAGCAGCCTCCAAACACTCCTAGTCTGTCCTTTCAGGGCCACCAGTTGCCAGTGGGTGGCAGGATCCGCCTTCACCTCCCCCACTGGCACACCATCACATCGGACAGGTGGCTTTTGCAGATAGTCTGAAGGGGCTACTCCCTCCTCTTTGAGACAACCCCTTCATCCATGCCACCACAATTCCATCACAAGTCAGAGGATCACTTTGCCCTTTTCAATCAGGAAGTTATGCCGAGAGAGTTCCTGCCCAAGAAGTATGTTGTGGCTGTTATTCCCACTAATTTCTGGTGTCCAAGAAGGACAAAGTCCTGCGTCCTGTCTTGGATCTCAGGAACGTCAACCGCTTCCTCTGGAAGGAGAAGTTCAAAATGTTGACATTGGCTCAGGTCCTGTCTGCCCTCGACCCTAGAAACTGGATGGTAGTGTTGGACTTGCAGGGCGCCTATTTCCACATCCCTGTCCTGCCTGCCCACCTATGGTTCACGGTAGGCCACGAGCACTTTCAGTTTACCGTGCTCCTCTTTGGCCTTACCAGCGCCCCTCGGGTGTTCCGAAAGTTATGGCGGTGGTCGCAGCACATCTGCTCAGATCAGGGGTTCCAGTCTCCCCTATCACGACGACTGGCTATTGACGGCGGGCTCGCCCCAGGCTGTCATTTCCCACCTCCAGACTACGGCGGATCGCCTGCATTCGCTGAGATTCAATATCAATGTGCAGAAGTCACACCTGATTCCCTCTCAGAATCTTCTTTTCAGCAGAGCTGTTCTAGACACAGTGCAGTTTCGGGCCTATCCTCTTGAGCTGCGAGTCCGGGATATCCGGGCTATGATACCGATGTTTCAGCCTCTATCCTGGGTTTCGGTCCAAATGACCCTGAGGCTGCTGGGCTTCATGGCCTTCTGCATCCTGCTGGTGGATCATGCCAGGTGGCATACGCGGGCTCTGTAGTGCGACCTGGAGTTCCAGTGGGTGCAGCATCAGGGGAATCTTTCCCATTGCGTCCAGATCTCGGAGGGCCCTGCACACACATTGTAGTGTTGGCTAACGAACCAGGATTGGGTAAACGGCAGATCCCTCTCCCTTCCCCAACCAGAGTTCACAGTGGTGACGGATGCATCACTTCTGGGGTGGGGCGGCCACATGGGAGAGGCGGAGATCAGGCCTCTGGTCTCCGGCGGAGTCCGGGCTCCACATAAACCTTCCGGAGCTCCAGGCGATTCGTCTTGCACTAAAGGCATTCCTTCCCTCTGTCCGGGTTGGAGTAGTGCAGGTGTTCACGGACAACACCACTGCCATGTGGTACTGCAATAAACAGGGCGGGGTCCCTATGTTGAGATGCTCTCCGCCTTTGGACATGGCTAGAACATCAGGGCATCAGTGGCGTCTTCACTCGGAGGTGGTGCACGGTCTCTTTCAGCAGTGGGGAGAGCCTTGGTTAGATCTGTTCGCCACCGAAGAGAACACGCAATGTCAGCAGTTCTGCATGTTGGAATTTCCAAAGCGGTACTCGCTCGGCAGCAAAAGAAGTTGTGGTCTTCTATACGCCTTTCCGCCTATAACACTTCTGCCCAGAGTGCTAAAGAAGATCAAGCGCGACTGGGCCCAAGTCATCTTTGAGACTACGGATTGGACACAAATAGTGTGGTATCCCGAGCTCTTACACATGGCCATCGATCCTCCGATCAGACTGCCTCTTTGGGAAGAAATTTTGTCGCAGCAGCAGGGGACGGTCCTCCACCCGAACCTGTCGAGCCTCCACCTCCTTGCGTGGAGATTGAGCGGCGACAGTTCACAGCTTTAAACCTTCCACCTGTAGTCTGTAATGTTATCTTGGCAGCCAGGCGTCCCTCCACTAAAATGGTATACGCCTGTAGATGGAACAAATTTGTGTATGGTGCACAGCAAAGGCTGTGGATCCTTTTTCTGAGGGTCATTTGTTCCTCCTTTCTTTGGCCCAACAGGGTTCTGCTCTGGGCACACTTAAGGGCTATCTTTTGGTTATTTCAGCCTTTCTTCGGCTTCCTGGTCAGCCTTCTCTTTTCAAGTCCCCTATTGTAAATAGATATCTTGAGGGCATTACTCATCTCTTTCCTCCTATTCCTTTCGGAATGCCCCAGTGGGACTTGAATCTGATTTTGACCCACTTTATGTGCTCTCCTTTCGAGGCGCTACATAATTGTCCTCTCAGACTCAACTTTAAAAAAACGTTTTTCTGATTGCCATCTCCTCTGCTCGCCTGGTGAGTGAACTTCTGGCTCTGTCTTCTATGTCTCCTTTCCTTGCTGTTCATCCGGAAAAGGTTGTCCTTAGAACTACACCTTCTTTCCTCCCCAAAGTGGTTACCTCTTTCCACGTTGGACAGACCATCACTTTGCCCATCTTCTTTCCGCCCCTACATCCTTCCTGCACCTTTCCTATTGTTTTCCATCGTTGGGCGCACCGGAAGTGATGTTCTTTCGGGAGCGCCGGGTTTACGGCCCACACCCACATACCGGCATTGCATTGAGATTACGGTATTTAGAGGGCACCCAGAAGCATTAGGGTGCGAGAGCCGGCGAGCAGAGTTACTTATTAGGTCTACCACTGGGCAGGACATGTAAAATAGTAAGTTGGGGAAATGCCAATATTATGAGTATTCAGATTGGGGTAAGTCTCCTTTCCGTTAAAATCCTCACGAGCAGCATGTGACCTTAAACCTACCCTTTCTCGACCCAGAGACACGCAATTTTCCCTCAAATTGGGTAAGGACAAGTGGAGTATGAGTGTGTGGAAAAACATTGTCTGACAATTATTGCATATGAAATAATGAAGCATGAGAATGTGTGTGACAAATAACATAAAGCAACACCGGAGTGTGATTGATGAAACTTTAATCACCGAAGCGGTCATGTTATAAATATATACTCACAATTATGGGACAAATATGTCACTATAGGCAGTGGTTTCTTATGAAAACGTGGAAGGTGATTTTTATTAAGTGTTTTCCTCGCAGACAAATATTATTATTGTTATAATGTGATATTGCGCACACCACCCTAGTTGGGGGGTTTGAATTAACTTAATTCACTATAGCTCTGCCGGTTGGTGTAATAAGAACATTGAGCATGCATGAATTGAAAAGTGCACCCGAGCATGAATAGGAGTGGCACTTCAAGACTATTGTTGAAATTCGATGTTTAGTCTTTTTTCTTTGTCTCTTTCTTTCCATTTTTAGATCTCGCGCCCAGCGTTGCAGTGCGTGCTCGCGCAGCGCGAGACATTTAGTAGGTGAAAAACAGGGTTTTGAAAGCTGACCACACGCTCGTGCGTGTGGTTTTGCTTTTGCCGGCAGACATTGGGTTTCGCACTTTTTTTTCTTTTTTAAAAGGCAAGCAATTGGGCAAAGGTTCAAATTCAGAGTTACAGGGCAACTCTCCAGCACCTCCGTGCCCCCTCCTGCTCAGCCTTCCGCCGCTGCCCTTTTGTACCGAATATCTGCAAATCTCCTCGCGCTGAGGGCCGGTCCGCCGCCATTACGGAGCTCTCGCTCCTGGTTACCACAGAAACGGCGCAAGGGGTGCACTGTACTCACAGAGAGCGATTCGGGGATTAATTCGGGAATTAAAAGTTCTTCTGGGGAGGGCAGTGGAGGCCCGCAGCCTGCATGCGACGTGAGCGTCAATCGACAACCTGCGCACGGCTTCTACCATCACCCACCAGAACGGTCTGTACGAACGTCCTGGTGACATCATGTCACTGGTAACGGCAGAATGTCATCAAACACGATCAAGGGTGGGCTGCTCTAGACTAGGTTTAAAAGGCCTGTCCCAGGCTGGGGACACAACAGGCTAGGGCTTTAAATGTTTAAATCATGTGTACGCTCGGAATCACATGCTTAAGCTTCTTACCTGCCAACTTGAAGAACAATCTCACTGTGTGAGGAGGGGTAGGGACTTGTTTTAAACTGCGTCATCTTCCACAGGGGAATTATTCTATTTTTCTGTTCTTTATGTGACCACAAGTTGCCCAGAGGAGGAAGTCCCGCTGCTGAGGCAGCCGGTGTGCGTTCAAAGCGGTGTCTGCGGCTGGAGTGAGGCCAGCTCCGGGGGCCCTTCAGGAGGTGGCAGGGGTCTGGTCAGTGCATGGGTCCGGGCTGCTGGACTCCCGGCTAGAGAAGCAAGCACTCGTGGAGGGGGTTGGAAGCGGTGTTATTTCTTGTGAAACTGCTGGAACTCTTTCGCAAGACTCTGCCCCAGGCACACAACAAGGTCACATGATATATGCCTCCAGTCCCCGGAGTTTGGGAGCCGAGGCTCTGGGCGCGTCACTGAAAACCCCCCCCCCCCACCCAATGCCGAATATATATATTCCCCATTCTGGTGGCCCTGCAGTGTCCTTCGACTTCCTGTCCATTGACATGAGCGAGGAGACCCCGGGCTCTAGTGCAAGAGAGGAAGATGGGCCACGGGTCGGTAATAGCGGAGAGCCGTAACTAGCATACATGGGGCCTGGTGTCACTTCACCTGCTTCACTATTGGTAGCTACAGGTCTCAAAGCTCCTGATTCCACGTGCCGTTCTCTCTCCCATCTTCGTGCTCCTTGAACCCCACCCCTCCATGTCTGTTGCGTTTATCACTCGTCTTCACCTTTCTTCTTCCTCCCCCCTTACGCCCTCTACTCTCTTCTCTTCCCCTCTTCTTACTCCCCAAACCCCTTTTTCTCTCTCCTGTGCCCTTCCCTCTCTCAACGTCCCTTACCCAGCCCCCTTCACCCTGCCCCCTTCTCTCACGTGTGCCTCTTGTCAGTTTATATTGTTTCTCTGCCCGTGAAAACCACAAAGAGCTTTTATCACAACCGATGATAAAATTAAAAAAATGTAAAAAGTGAACATGTTCCGAGACAAGTGTGTCCCACCGAGTTCATTGAGTCTGACCCCCGCTGTTGTTAATTTATTTCCTTACTGCGTTTTGTATTTACCAAGTGTGAAAATAAATCTTTCAAAACGCTACACAAATGTCTGCTCAGATCTTCGAACCTCAGCTGTATGACACGTTCGTAAATGGTGTAGGCGGAGGTGTGTAAACTGCACTTTAGCTAGTTATCATTTGGCATTATACAACCTTCTCCTGCAATAAAATGGCTTCTTTTTATAAAGCGCTTTATACTGCACTTCTGGTGTTTCTAAGAGCTGTGAATTAACAGGTAAACCTGTTATGCATTTTAATGGGAGAGGATGTGGTGCTACTGTCAGAGCTGCCGACTTTGGAGCTGGGGAACCAGGTTCGAGTCTTGGTGTTGGCTCAACATCCTGTGATTCTGGACAAATCACTTAATCTCCTAGTGCCTAGCACAAAATGAATGTGTCCTTGTGTAACATAACTGGTGCTCACGTAAAGCGCTCCAATACCTTCGGGTCAAGTTTGCGCTATATAAAAAGGCAACCAAAAAAAATGGCACTCAATTTACCGATTGCTAAAAGTCTAGAAGCCAGGCTCTGGGGATGGGGTGCCCCGGGTCAAAATCGGCCCAGAGGGGAAGGGGGCCAAGCACCCCCTCCCCTCCTTAAAATGCCTGGCCCGAGTGTGCTGACAGGCGCGTCTGCAGAGTGGTGGAGAAAGGGGACATGGCCACCGAAAATCTCTCAGCAAACACACTGTGTGGTACTTACTGGCGGTAACAGGAGGGGTAATTGGCCCCCCAAGGACCCTCAGTAGCCCAGAGCACTTCACATCTCTAGTAGTAGTGCGTTAGGAGGTGTGTTTGCAGAGTGGTGGAGAAAGGGGGCGTGGCCCTCCTGTTACCTCCAGTAAATACCACACAGTGAGATTGCTAAGAGTTCTTCAGAGACCACGCCCCCTTTTTCCACCACTCCAGAAACGCGGCTCTTGGCGCAATACTTGTTGGGAAAAGAAGTTCACTTTACTCCTGAGGGACCTTTGGGTGCCAAGAAGCCCTCCTGGTACCTCCTGTAAGTCTTACGCAGCACTCCTTAGAGCTTGTTGGAGGCCCATCCTCCTTTCTCCACCACTCTGCAATGCCATTACTACTCAAAAAAAATAGCAATTCACTGAAAAAACCTAAGGGTACAGGGGCATTACATTTAGGAAAAGGAATTTTAAAAAAACTCAGTAATTCACAGAATAAAACAAAGGTTATAGGGACATTATAGTTAGACCCAGGTTTCACTCGTACAAAACCAGTCAAAAGCAGCAGTTATAGCTGCACTAACTATAACTCGCACCCCGCAATGACCCACGTATGACCTCACATATTACATCACTCATGACATGGTCAGTGACATCCCATTAATCACTTACGCGCCCACTCACACACCCATAGAACCTTTCATACACCCACTCCCACACAAAAAACCATTCACAGACCCATATCACTACCTACACACCAACTCCCTAATTCAAAGATCAACACACACATCCACTCACCCATACAGCCACTGACTCACCTGCTCATTAATCAATACAGGCAGTCATACACACCCTTGCCCACCTACACAGACACCCATACAGGTACTCAGACAACCAATCAATCACCCATAGAGCCACTCACGTACCCACTCACCAACCCATACAGCCACTTAGACATCAACTGGCAGACTGATAGACATTCACACAACAAGTCACTCACCCATACATTCACTGAGACACCTAATCACTCACTTATACAGTCAATCACACACCCACAGAATCATCCATACAGGCACCCATACACCCAGTGATTCAGCCACCCATCTTGCTATATATATATATATTTAACACACAAACTTTATATAAACACTCAGTCACTGCATGATAGCATCAGTGATGTCACTTGAGATGTCTGAATGGCAGAATGGGTGAGTGAATGGCTGTGTGAGTGTTTGTACAAGTGAGTGAATGGGTGTGTGTGGTTTTGTGAGTACTGGTATGGGTATGTGAGTGGTTGTATGGGTATGTGAGTGGGCGTACGAGAGGTTGTATGAGGGTGTGTGAGTGGATCTGTGGATGATGTCATCAGTGATGTTAATTCAGATGTCACTGATCATGTCATCAGTGATGTAATATGTTAGGTCATAAGCATTGCATTGTGGGGGCACAAGTTAAAGTTAGCTGAGCTAACTAGAACTGCTGAATTTCACTGGTTTTGTACAAGTGAAACCTGAGCCTAACTATACCGTCCCTCTAACCTTTTTATTTCTTCAGTGCTTAGCTACGAGGCTTTCAGCCAACCCTCTTCAATAGTTCTAATATTGTGTCATTCCCATTTTTCATCTATCCACTGCATTGTACAGCTTGGGACAGGACTGTGGGCCAGACCGCTACAGCTATTGGCTTACTTTACTGCGAGTGATGGCATTCTTCCCCTTCACAAGAAGTACATCCATACACAAAGTAGTGCCCTTAAGAGTCAGTGACTACTATGACAAAGTATCCTTTTGAGATGAAAAATATATTTACGTTTAGAAAAAAGAATGTAATATTGATGCGTGGCCGATAGGTTCCCCGTCAATAAAGTTTTGCAAAAACTGAGAAAACAAACCATAACAAAGCCTTTATTAGCTTTGCCATTGTTTGTTTCATACTCTAGAACATTCAAACCCAGTCAAGATAACAAAATGTACTCAAACAGCTAAATACATATCAATATTTTAAGATCAAAATGAAGGGGACGGCAGTCAGGCAGTGATGGTAAGTCTGGCAAGCTTTTAAGAAAAATACATTTCAATAAATGGCGCAAGTGCAAGACCACACGAGACTCTGCCTGGCCTGTCACTTTATAGCCTCACTGCTGAGCAGTAGCATTATCCTAAGAGAGTGGTCCTATATTTTGCAGTTTATACTGGCTGGATAAGGGAGTCAACTTGGAATTGTTTTCAGTTACTGTGTTCACTGTCTGGAGAAGACTGCATGCTGCGGTTTGGCAAGAGACTGAGTGAGAGCTGGACTGGGCAGCTGAATCTTGAACAAACAGTTCTGGATAATACCATTACTGCACACACATTTTAAAGGCATCTCCACAGTGAATAAGCCACTGTTGTACTAATGTACCAGACCTGGATTACAGTGTGCAAAAACTCTGTCAAATGGAGGTGTAGGGAACAGCAGAAACAGGTGGAAACCATGAAAGATAGTTGGAAGATTGAAAAACAGATAAAAGGGAGAGGTAGGAAGGAGGAGATATTGGAGTGGTAGTCAAAGACATATAGGGTACAGAAGATAATAAAAGTGAAGAGAGCTGTTAATAACAGAAATTGGAGTGCGAGAAAGAAGGATGAGGATTAAAAGTGGAAAGGGAATGGAATAGAAAAGGCAGACAAGCAGAATGAAGTGTGATAAAGGAGAGAAAGGAAAGTGGGCAAGAAAGACAGAAAGGTGAAAAGTAGTTTGTGAGGGGAGAGTTGAGAGAAAGCGTATACAAGGCAGAGCAAGAAAGACTGGATAAAAGTAAAAGAGCATGGTGAAATGGGAAGGAAGAAAAGAACATAGTGCAGGAGACGAATAAAGGCTGTTGTGCCTCTGCTTTATAATATATATGTCTAAAAATAAAATATATAACGTTCAGGGAGGACAGGCCTGTATCATTGCTGGGACTCACCTAATGCACAGCTCTGCTGTCCAGACACACAATAGTGATTCATTCAGTGATAGGGTTTTCTGCCATGAATAATATGTTTTACCTTCTTAGTTAATTCAGGAAAGGAAAAATAGGCAGAGAGAATTATAATTCTTTCTGCCTATTTTTCCTTTCCTGGTGACGGTTGCATATTTTTTTCTCATGAGCCTATTAACTAATAAGGTAAAATACATAATATGACAGATGAATGGCTGTGGAATGGGGAGGGTAATGGTGGATTAATGCTCTTTACATTCTTGCCGATGGTTTTATGTGGAGGGGTTTGTGGGGGGCATTATCTGCTAAACGCCCAGAAGGCACCTTCAAAAGCAATCCTCTGAAGTAGTCTGCTTCATGTCATGAGCTATCCAAGCGCACTTCGTTAGTGACCCACTCGGTGCCACTGCACACACGGGGTAGGCAGAAAAAGAGGGGTAGTCATGAAAAGCTAGGTTTTGCAGCGTGAATCTTTCTGGATTCACTATGCTGTGCATTATTCCGCGGTCTAGTGGTTGGGTCCAGAATCGTAGTGTTTTTTCCTCTTTATTTTCGTTGCTCAGGTGGGCGTCGACGTCCCACCATTTGGTGTCCTTCCCGTGACGTCGGCGTGCTTCCTCTGGAAGCTCCCACCTTTGGGCGCCATCTTCAGATTATTTTTTCCGCCGCTGGGTCTGGATCGTCACCGAGGAGTTTCAGAGTTTTGGGAAAATATATAACGTTCAGGGAGGACAGGCCTGTATCATTGCTGGGACTCACCTAATGCACAGCTCTGCTGTCCAGACACACAATAGTGATTCATTCAGTGATAGGGTTTTCTGCCATGAATAATATGTTTTACCTTCTTAGTTAATTCAGGAAAGGAAAAATAGGCAGAGAGAATTATAATTCTTTCTGCCTATTTTTCCTTTCCTGGTGACGGTTGCATATTTTTTTCTCATGAGCCTATTAACTAATAAGGTAAAATACATAATATGACAGATGAATGGCTGTGGAATGGGGAGGGTAATGGTGGATTAATGCTCTTTACATTCTTGCCGATGGTTTTATGTGGAGGGGTTTGTGGGGGGCATTATCTGCTAAACGCCCAGAAGGCACCTTCAAAAGCAATCCTCTGAAGTAGTCTGCTTCATGTCATGAGCTATCCAAGCGCACTTCGTTAGTGACCCACTCGGTGCCACTGCACACACGGGGTAGGCAGAAAAAGAGGGGTAGTCATGAAAAGCTAGGTTTTGCAGCGTGAATCTTTCTGGATTCACTATGCTGTGCATTATTCCGCGGTCTAGTGGTTGGGTCCAGAATCGTAGTGTTTTTTCCTCTTTATTTTCGTTGCTCAGGTGGGCGTCGACGTCCCACCATTTGGTGTCCTTCCCGTGACGTCGGCGTGCTTCCTCTGGAAGCTCCCACCTTTGGGCGCCATCTTCAGATTATTTTTTCCGCCGCTGGGTCTGGATCGTCACCGAGGAGTTTCAGAGTTTTGGGAAAAAAGGAGAAGAAATCAAGCAGAAAACCACCGAAAAGTTGAAGTTTTCATCTCACAACCAGGAACACAGAGCCGGGACGACGAAGAAGGAGAGGAAGATAAAGAACTTCGACGTTCAACTGAGAATGCGCACACAGGGGCACCCTGAGCGCAGGAATGGACAAAACCCCATTCAAATTTTGCTGTAACTGCCACCAAAAATACGCGCAAAAGGACCACCACCCGGTCTGCAACCTCTGCCTTCCAATCGACCACAAAAGCAAGGATTGCAACGCCTGCTCGGCATTCACCCCCCAAGACCCTCAGAGTGAGGGAAAGACAGAGGAGAGCGAACTACGCCATGCAAGGCCAAGGAGAACCCCCGTGGCTCTGGGACTTGGCCTCTCCAGCGTAGAAGAGGACAACATCGCTGAGGGACCAGAGGACTACATGGTCGTAGAGACTGATAAGAAGTCGACAAAGGGGGTAAGAGGCGTCGACCCCTAAAACCCTGACAGACTCTTGAAAAACAGAGCCAAAGTCCTCGAAAGGAGCACTGGCATCGAAGCAATCGACCGCCACAGCTGCGTCCTCTGACAAACAGCCCAGCGGATACTTCGAAAAGGACTCCCAGCCGGCGAAATCTCAAGAGAAGCCTAGGTCGTCGAAGCACGCCCCCGAAAAGGCGCACTCGACGCCGAAGGCGACTTCGATGTCAACACCGACGACATCGAAGAGAAGTGCCGAAACTCTCGCCACCGAACAGGTGGCCGAAATGGAGAGTATCCTCCAGAGGAAGAGGGTTTTCGAAGAACGGATGAGCAGATTGCACCATCCCTTCGAAGCCCTCGGCGGTTTTCGAAGTAGAAGTCGAAGAGGAGTTTGACGCCGCCGACCTGTCAACTCCAGAACCAGCAGAGCAGCAGGACGAAGAGGGCCTGTATTACGAGGGAGAGGGCGAGGAAGACCAACAAACAAACTTGGAATCGACTCCCTCGACGGCGCAGGACCTGGATTGGCAGGACCTTGACGCTGAAAGCCCAGAAGAAGCCGTAGAGTCATATCCGTTGAGGCCATTGGCATCTACAACATGGTCATCAAGAATGCTGCAGCAACATATGGGGTCAAATTAGAGGAAGAAAAACCAAAAGCCTGCTTCCTCTTAGAAACTCTGCTCCCCACTCAAACTAGGAACCAATTCCTTCCCATGCTCCCAAGTGTACTGGACCAGGGCAGGGAAGCTCTCAAGGAGCCAGCAACCTGCAGGTCTGTCACCCCTAGAACAGAGAAAAAATATAAACATTCCTCGAAGGATCCAGCATATATCCAGGGATCCGTACCGGCTGACTCCATTATAACGGTGACAGCCAGAAAGAGGGCCAACATTCCCACGAACTCAGGGCCACCTCCAGACAAGGAGAGTAAGAGGATAGACCTCACAGGGAGGAAAATAGAGAGGAATGCAGCAATTCACTGGCGCATTGCGAACTCCAATGCCCTAATAAACAGACATGCGTACCAACACTGGGAGGAGGTCGAACAGCTGCTCAAACATCTCCCAGAACAATACCAGCAAAGGGCAACACACCTGGTGGAGGAAGGCAAGAACATGACCAACACCTGCCTAAAATCGGCCCTGGATGCTGCAGACACATCCAGCAGGCTCATCATGATTGGAGTGACAGAGAGGAGGAATGCCTGGCTAAGGATTTCAGGTTTCAAACCGGAGGTCCAGAACAATATTCTGAACACCGTCTTCAATGGGGAACAACTGTTCGGCACACCAGTGGATGAGAAGCTGACACAGCTCAAAAAGGAGAATGAAACTGCGAGGGCCATGGGAGCACTGCAGTTCAAAGGGATGAGAAGGGGCACCCCCTCAAGGAGACCGAACGGCAGAGGAGGAAACCAGCCGGGAACGTCGCACCAGACTTTCCAGCAAAGTTATTAGGGTAACAACCAGGCACAGCAAGGTCAGCAACAGAAAAACTGGCAGTATCAACCTAGGGGCCAGTCCTTTCGGGGCGACCGAACGGACGTGGACAAACAAAAGGAGGGGGTCGCAGCAATCCACCTCAAAGTGACTCCGCTGTACCGAACGTGCCCACCCACACAACATTTCTACGGGGGCAGCACAACAAAAGACTCAGACAACAGTTAGAAACACACAAAGGAGAAAACAGCGAACTTTTAACACCGGTAGGAGGCAGACTAAGACACTTCTTCCAGGAGTGGAAGAAAATAACAACAGACAAATGGATATTGAACATCATACAGTTCGGATACTGTATAGAACTGGAAAAAAAGCCACCAAACAGGAGGCCAACCAACAAAACGCGCACAGTAAAAGAGCTCACGCTCCTCCTGCAAGAAGCACAAGAACTACTCCACAGGGAGGCAATAGAAACAGTGCCGTTCAAGGAAAGAAACAAGGGAGTGTACTCCAACTACTTCCTCGTGCCAAAAGTGGACGAAACGTTAAGACCCATCCTGGACCTACGGTTCGTAAACCAATACATAAAATCTCAAAAATTCAAAATGACGTCCCTACAAGAAGTTATACCACAAATAAGGGATGGGGATTTTATGTCCACTATAGAACTCAAAGATGCCTACCTACACATTCCCATGAACCGAAAACACAAACATCTACTGAGATTTGCCATCAACAAAGCACACTACCAGTTCACGGCCCTAGCCTTTGGACTAAAATCCGCACCAAGGGTCTTCACAAAATGCCTAGCAGCGGTAGCGGCGCACTTACGATGGCAGGGAATTCATGTATATCCCTACCTAGTCGATTGGTTGGTAAAGGCGAATTCTTACAACCAATGCAAACTACATGCTCAGCAGGTCACGCACACGCTGACAGAACTAGGTTTTTCGATACACTGGGGGAAGTTCTCGATAGAACCAGAACAGGTGAAGATCTTCCTGGGCGCACAGATCAACACCATTCAGGGCAGGGTGTTCCCCAGCGAGAAGAGAACCTTCGCACTGCTGAAGGAGACATGTCAATACCAGAAGGATCAACCTCTGACTGTGAGGACAGTGAGCAAACTCATGGGGATGATGGCGTCCTGCATTCACCTAGTCCCCAATATCCGACTCCATATGAGTCCATTCCAGGAATGGCTACAGCAGCAATGGTCACAGGCAACAGGGAGTTGGGAGGATCTAGTGGTTGTAACGCACGCAGTGCAAGAGGAGATCACATGGTGGAACAAAGAGAACAGAACAAAGGGGAAACCATTTACACCACCAACTCCAACAGTGACCATCACAACAGACGCATCCCAAATGGGATGGGGAGCGCACATGAACCAGCTCAAAGTGAGGGGTTTGTGGACACAAGCGGATGCGATAAGACACATCAACTACCTGGAACTAAAGACCGGGTTCCTTGCCCTAAAAGCCTTCCAGAGACAACTGTACGGCCAGAGAGTGTTGATACAAACCGACAACACCACAACAATGTTCTACATCAACAAGCAGGGAGGCACACAATCTGTGGCGCTATCAAGCCTAGCGCCATCCCACTACAAATAGACCTCCTGGCGATACATCTACCAGGGAAGGAAAATGTGGAAGCAGACAGACTCAGCATCCCACAAGTGGGAGCTCAATAAACAGGAAACGCAAAAGCTATTCAAGAAGTGAGGGACCCCACAAATAGACCTGTTTGCAACACACCAGAATGCAAAAAATGCCAAGACTTCGCATCCTGACTGCTAGGGCAGCAATCCCAAGGAAATGCCCTATGGATAAGCTGGTCGAAGACATTTGCCTACGCTTTTTCCCCGATACCACTGATACACAAGGTGCTCAGCAAATGCAGAACAAGCAACATGACACTGATACTGGTGGCACCACAGTGGGCCAGGCAGTCCTGGTTCTCACAGATAATGGAGATGGCGCAGTGGGGGACCACACAAGTTCCCAAAAAGAAGAGGCCTGCTCTCAATGCAAAACGGGGATGTGTTCCACCCAGAACCAGAGAGCCTCAGCCTAGCAGCTTGGCTCCTGAAGACTTAAGAGTTCGCACACCTAAAGCTCCCAGCGAGCACGCTGGCAGTGCTGCGGGAAGCAAGAAGACCTACCACACGGAAGTGGTATGTAGCAAAATGGGAAAGGTTCACCCAATGGTGCTTCAAGGAAAAGCTACAGAAGAGAATCACCAGGGAATCAACAGTGCTAAGATATTTAACACACTTGATAAAGAGCAACCTAAGCTACACCTCGCTAAGGGTTCACCTAGCTATATTCAAAAAAATTTAGGGGTTTACCCAAATTACCCTCCTATGCCTGGGTAAAGAACAATACAGCAAAATAATCAGAGATGGCCAGGAGGAAAGAATATATAAATCTTACTCTTCAATAGGGGACTGTGTATTCCTCTATTATCAGCACATAGTCCTATCGTTCATTAAGTTTCATTTAAACAAAAGAAACAATCACATACCAAAGGACAAATGATTACATAATTTAATTAACGTAATCTTGATTCACTTCTTCATAATTTTCAGACTTCTTTCAACAAACCATATACATATATATACACACACACAACACTTATATACAAATGACCAAAAAGTTGACAATAATTATAGGTTCCTTCCACCCAAATCGTCGAAAAGAATCTGTTCACCTATTCCATACAGGCAATACACTTCGAGGTAGTCTTATTTACACAACTGGTTCTAATCTCTCCAGAACCTTAACTGGAAAATTGTGCATAAAAATATTTTCAAACTAAATCAAAAAATCTCATCAGACTCCTCTTATCATAATCTGTCGACGCGGATGCGTTTCGGCCATATGAAACATCTTGGCCTCCTCAGGACAAGGGTGAGGGAAACGACCTGAACAAATATAGAAAAAAACACATATAGTGTCTATTCACAACAAGGACTATCTCAATATCTGTGCCAATCACCGTAAACCCCAACGTGACACCAAAGTGTAGTACCCAAAGGAATTACAAATAAATAAAGTGAAGAAAAAAGAAAAGAATCCATCTATACCAACTCCTAAGCAAAAGGTGCCAAGCTTTAAGTGCTCAAAATTATTACCAAACTGAGAATGTATTTACGACAAAAAACCACATATTAATCCTCCACCAATGCACCATAGAAAAATAAACCAGAAGGTGTGCCCTGGGTTCATACCAAAAGTCGCACTCACTTTGCGGGAAACAGATCCGTGTGCCTTTTACAATCCAGACCGCGCTAGTCAGGAATCGATATAGAGCTTGGCTCCGCTGGGAGCCCTCGCTTCGAGGGATCCGGTGGGCCCCGGGCTTTGAAGATCGGGTTTCGCTGTATGCGGACGATATTCTCCTATATCTCACCTCACCGCGGCAGTCGCTCAACGTCCTCTTTGACGTTCTGACTTCCTTTGGGAATAATTCGGGTCTCACGATCAATTGGTCTAAATCCTGCGTCTATCCGATCTCCGGTGGTCCTCCACTCCTACCGCCTCGGCTTCCGATCCAGGTATCACTGAGCGGCTTTAAGTACCTGGGGATATACGTTTCGCTGGACCCGGTGGCTCGCTATGAGCTGAATCTCCTGCGTCCGCTTCGGCGATTGCGAGAGGATACGGCTAGGTGGTGCAGGCTGCCCCTGTCCCCGCTGGGTCGGGCCGCGCTGTTCAAAATGATGTCCCTTCCCAGGTTCCTCTATGCACTCCAGAATTCCTTCGACGTCATCCCAGTGGCCTACTTTCGGGAGGTAGAGAGCCTGCAGAGGAGACTGGTGTGGGACGGGCGGGCGCGTATTGCTCTTGCTAAGCTTACTCTCCCCTGGTATGACGGGGGCATCGCGCTTCCCGACATTCGCAGGTATTATTGGGCCGCGCAGCTTTCGGCCATCAACCATGCCACGTATGCGCCTGGCCTGAACCCGGCGTATGAGATGGACAAGTTCCTTCTTCCCGGCGGGGACTATAACAGGGCGCTGTACTCCCGCTCGGCTGGCCGGACCCTTACGGGTCCTACTAAGATTGCTGTGCGGACCTGGAGGGCCGCCACTGCGGCCACGGGCTGGGGTGAGCGACTGACATGTGCTACTCCTTTGTTTGCCTCCGATCGCCTGGGGAGCCTCTGGACTACGAAGGGGTTTGACCAGTGGGACACGATTGGTATCAGCAAAGTGGGAGACCTGTGGCATAAGGGCGCGGTTAAGACTTTCGCGGCTCTTCAGGCCGAATATGAGCTTACGGACAGGGAGTTCTTCCGCTATGCCCAGGTTCGACACGCCCTGCTCTCGGTCTTTGGAGAGGGGACCACGATCCCGGTTTCCTCGCCCCTCGAGGACCGCATACTTGACGGACATGTCCCGGACAGCACTATTTCTTTAATTTATAAGAAACTGATTAATCATCGGGCTGACCTCTTGGTGCGCCTTCGGGAGGCTTGGACGGGGGATGGGGTGGAATTGGACGACGAGGACTGGCAGTCTGCACTGTCGTCCCCCAAAGAGGTCGCCATTCCAGCCCGTCTCCGGTTGGTACAGCTTAAGATTCTTCACCGGGTGTATGTGACGGGCCCTCGCTTGGTCTCGATGGGATATTCCGACGATGGGCTCTGTAAGCGGGGTTGTGGGCTCAGTGCCACCTTTCTCCATATCCTGTGGGAGTGCCGCGAGGTGGCGGACTACTGGCGCCGGGTACATACGGTTATGGGACAGGTCACTGGGGTTGTGCTGCTGCCGGAGGTGCGTCGCTGTGTCCTGAATGTGTGGGAGCCCAATGATTATAGCGCGGCTCAGACTCGGTGGGCGGCCCTGGGGAACATGATTGCCAAGAGAGATATAGCGCAGCTTTGGGGTGCCCAGCGGCCGCCCACCGTGTCAGTATGGAAGGAGAATATGGACTGGTGTATGTTCAGGGAGAAGACTGTGTATGTTGCCCGTGGTAAGCCGGGGGCATGGGGCAGAATCTGGGGGCAATGGAATGCTTATCGCGGGGGTATCTGTACGCCCCCCCTGGTGGACACCGATATCGCCATGTCCCCCTGACCCTTGACGGTTCCGGGCACCTTTTGGAATGACTACATATGGACGTTCAGTTCCCTTGGCCCCCCCCCCCGTCCCCAGCCTCCTGGTACTCCTTCCTTTCGTGTGCTGCTTCATGGTCTGACCTGGAGTTCCCCGGAGGAAGCCTGACCTGCGCCGTTTGTCTTTATGCCTCGCCTTTTGTTTTTCTTTTAGTTTTTTGTGTTTGTTTGATTTAAGTCTCCTGAGCCTCTAGAACTATCCGGACTCACTACGGGGCTGACCCCCGGGAACCGACTGCAGCTTTGATAAATGTATACTTCATTCTGTACTTAGCGGCCGGCCCTGGTGGTTGTAGGCCCGTGCTTGTAATCGAATTATTGTTCAATAAAAGAATCGATATAGAGGTCATGCTGCTCAGGTTCGTATAATGATGTGCACCTTAAAGTACTCAAAACCATTGCTAAATACCACTTCGTTCTAAAGCTACAAATCTAGAAAACAACAGGAAAGAAGGCTACATAATTAAAAACGTCTCTTACACTTACTATCTATTATGCTCGCTCCCCGTAATCAACGAACAAAGCAAAGGCTATTAATCATGCCTTTTGATTATCAAAGTCTTCCGTGGTCGTGTCTCTTTTGATACGATATATCGTGTTAACGACACAGGGCAGTGAAGTCCCAGTGTGGTTTCAATTAAGACCGCAACTCAGCCTCCCACGTGATCGCGACCCGGAGGGAACCAACAAAAGGGAGGAAAGACTACTAAAGTCAAAACCCCTACTGCAACAGCACAAACAAGGGACTATGAATCCCGATCGTCTCAATAAAAAACAACATTACAACCAACTAAATATAGTAGTCCAACTCAATACATCAAAGCCCCAATCAAAACAAATTTGTTCTAAAACCCATGGTGACACGCAGGAAAACCGAGGTAGGCACAGAGATAAGCTTACAATCTTATACATACTCAAGTATTCTTATAGATCTATAGATTGCTTTAAGTTATACAGGTGTATCTTCCATAAACTTTTTATGGGTATACCATCAATCACAAACATCAAATTTAAAACAACACACTAGAATAAAACATTGACGTACATATACAATCATAAATGAATATAGAAACTCTGGAGGAGTGTGTCACTGGACTGTACAATATATACATATTTACACAGAATTACATTTCACATAGGTTTATAAGGTAAATATACAGTTCATCATTACAAACTATTAACAAATTAAATTAATGCCCAATTTTCATCACGGTCATTTAGACCAACACCGGCAGTATGGTATTTCTCTATCATACGTGCCTCAAGTTTATTCAAAGTGGTCTGAAGGGTCATTTTATTTTGGGATTTAACTACCAAAAGAACAGACCACCTCATGTCGTTCTCATTATGATTACACTCCACAAAGTGTTGAACCAAGGGGGCTCCCTGTGTCTTACAGCGTATTCTTGACTGATGCTGCATCACCCTCATTTTGACTGCTTGTGTGGTCTGCCCTATATCTACTTTTCGCAAGGGCACAAGGTAGTAAACGACATTTCTTGTGTTACAGTTTGAGAAGTTGTTTTGAATATGTTTTTTGTCATTCAACATCACAAATTTAGAGTTAGTCGTGTATGGGCAAACCACACAGCCATTACACTTAAAATGACCCACCACTGGTGGCAGGCCTAGCTTATTTCTTAAGTCTCCCTTGGGGGAATTAGTCCGAACAGCTCTGATTAGATGTTGACGTATGTTTTTGCCTTTACAAAATGCAAGCAAAGGTTTAGGGATATTCAAATGTTCGATTAACCTCCAATTCCGTAAAATAATTTGTTTAATTTTATTGGACTTGGGGTTATAAGTACACACACGTCATTCGGTTGGACTCCTGTTTTTCCTTAGGAGTCGATACATTTTCACGTGGTGTGAACCATGCTCGTTTCAAGGCAGTTCTTACCAGTTCTTTTGGATAGCCTCTGTCACATAGTTTTTTTTGCAATCTCTCAGCATTCTCAAAATAATCGATTTTATTAGTGCAATTGCGGCGAATTCTTAAAAATTGACCGTAAGGCAAATTTTCCTTAAGATTCCTCGGATGGCCACTGGAAAAATGCAGTAAAGTATTACGATCAGTTGGCTTAGTGTAAAGACTCACTTCAAGAATTCCAGTATTATTACATACCCATGCATCTAAAAAGTTGATTTTGGTGTCACTACGTAATGGAAAACTTAACGTCTACTGAGCGAGCATTTAACCAACTGTGAAATTGTAGTAGTTGTTCCTGATTCCCGGTCCATATCATAAAGATATCATCGATGAATGGGATCCACCGAGTTGTGTGCTTTGAATGAGGTCATTTCATGAAAAATGTACTGTGTCTCAAAGGCGTTCATTACAAGATTAGCAATTTCTGGGGTGAAACAACACCCCATTGCCACGCCTTTAACTTGTACATATAAATCATCTTTAAAAGCAAAAAAAATATTTTTGAGACAAATCTTGGCATGGGCTGTGATGAAATCCGTAGGCACAACATGTGGTCTAGGCCTTCCATCTAAGACCATCCCGAGGACTAGCATTGCTGCTTCCTGCAGGATATTGGTGTAGAGACTTTCGACATCGAAAGTGACCAACAATTGTTGGTCACTATCAAATATCGAATTCTCAATCTTTTATATGAAATCCATAGTATCCCTAATGTAGGCCTTAGTCAGGGGTACAAAGGGTTTCAAAAACTCATCTATGTATTTAGCCAAAGGTCCTAGTATTGACCAGCATGCTGCAATAATCTGCCGTCCCGGGGGTTGTTGAATAATTTTATGAACTTTAGACAATAAATAAATATTAGGAATTTTTTGTTTCGTAGTGTTCAAATAATCTTATTATTTTTTACAAATATATCCATCATTCAAGGCTTGTGTTAAGTGTAAAATTTGGGCTTTTAAACAGGGAGTCGGATTGTCACTGATCGGACGATAATGTTCCAATTTGTTCAGTTGGTTCACTATCACATTATCGTAATCATTACTGTCTCATAAGACAATACCACCCCCCTTATCAGCCGGTTTAATGACTGTAAGGGGATTGTAGGTAAGTTATTTCAATGCGATCCGCTCTTCCCGAGTGAAGTTAGGTTTAAAGAAAAATCTTTTCTTATTTAGTTCATCAACTTCTCTCAAAATGTGATCTTCAAAAAGAAGAATCTTATTTGGCATGGAAGTACTTTCCGGACAGAATGTAGATTTATTTCGCAATCCACTGGTATTAGTTTCATCCTGATCTGCAAAAAAGGTTTTCAATCTAATATTACGCAGAAATTTAAGGACCTCTGTTTTAATGTTCACCGGGTCCTGCAAAATGAGTGGAACAAAGGAAAGACCCTTATGTAATACTTGCCGTTTCATGTCTGTCAAAGGATGCTTCGAAAGATTGTAAATGGGAATTTATTCATTACCACTGTTCCCTCCCTCACTGGACTCCTGTCCTATTGATTGTATGTTCTCCGTCGGGTCCTGAAAATTCCTTGCTCTGTGACTGACATAGGTGCTCTCCATTCTCCTCTGAATCTCCTCTCCCTGTGTCCTCTGTCTAAAAAAGGAAGGGCTGTGGGGTATTGGTAATAAGTGGGATAAGTCTGAGGAGGAATCTGAAAATTAATGAATTTTCTACGGTATCTACTTCTATATTGTACATTCAGAGTACTTGGATTGTTATTTTTAAAGAAATCCTCCTTCAAGTATGGATATACCAGTTCAGTTTTGAAATTGCTTATATCTTTCATAACTTTTGAGGTTTTAAGGTTCACTGAATGTGTTCTAAAGTCAATTATCGTTTTTTCAATAGATTCTACTAAAGCCTTAGCGTCAGTAATTGCAGTGTCCGCCCCAATTTCTTCCTCCAACTTTTTTATCCCTCAATTCCTCCTCACTTATTCTCAATGCAGTCTGGATTGAAAGAACTATCCAGTCGCGTGAGCATTTAGTGCCCACACCACTGAAGTCCAACAAGTATGGTTTGTCATTAACAAATATCACCGGAATATTCTAAACCTGCAGGAATCGTATTACTTTTAAGATGTTCTGAAAGTACTTGTGCATGTAATTGCGTTCTGGTATTCTTTTTTCATAATTGTATAAGACTTTTGCCCTTATCTGAAGTATAGGCACCCGGTGTTACTTGGTCTCTAGCCAACAAAGAGGGGATTTGTAATAATCTATTGATCTCTTCCTCCGAATATTGTACCATATGTGGTTCAGACATTTCAGTCTAGTCCAAATGAAACACAACAACCTCCAAACGTATAATCAAACACACAAATATTCTGTAAATCAATATAGTACAAACAATACACAAAATGTCTTCAAGATATGCGATTGAAACAATCACTCATACATTTAAGTTTTTGAATCAATACTCCAATACAATAACACAATAACACCTAGCAAGCAATAGTAGCCTACACAAGAGGAGAAACAGGGAAAAGTTTCTTTACATCCCAGATGGTAAAAAGATTCCTGGAAGGGGCCAAATGATTGCCCCCCCCTTCCATCCCCCCAAAAAAGGGCACCACCACTGGCATGCAACCTCAATGTAGTTCTGACGCAACTTATGAAGGCGCCCTTCGAACCCATTCACAAGGCCTCTCTACATATGCTCACCATAAAGACAGCTTTTCTGGTAGCAATCACCTCGCTACACAGGGTAAGTGAGCTGCAAGCGCTAACACTACAAGAACCCTACATTCAAATTCACAATGACAGGGTGGTAATGAGAATAGACCCACACTTTATGCCAAAGGTGGTGTCAAGGTTCCACTTAAGCCAGACAATACAGATACCAAGTTTCTTCCAGAAACCATCCACAAGCGCAGAAAGGGCACCGCACACTCTGGATGCTAGAAGGGCAGTGATGCATTACATTGAGAGAACTAAAGATTGTAGGAAAACAAAGCAATTCTTTGTGTCTTTCGCAAGCAGTTTCTTGGGAAGACCGGTAACAAAAGGTACCATCACATGATGGATCGCAGACACAATACAATTCTGCCACAAGCAGGCAGGCCAAGAACTACAAGGAGCGGCACAAGCCCACTGTACCAGAAAAAAGGGAGCTACAATAGCCTTCCTGGCACACACACCCATCCAAGGCTTTTGCCTGGCGGCAACATGGGCCTCAGTGCACACATTCACTAAGCACTACTGCGTAGATATACAGATGAACAAGGGAGCACAAGTAGGACAAAAAGTGCTTCAACATATATTCAACAACCAACGCTCATCTTACACCCAGTAGCATATTGGAACGCTTTTATTTTCTAAATGGCAGAGTCGTTTTCGAAACTAGAAAGCACCACAGGCTGGGATGCCTATATGCTGCGAAGGTAATTCAGCTTTTCAAGCGTAAAGGCTAAAAATGGAACCATGGGAAGTATTTCCTACATGTTTCTTGAACAATAACAATCGGGGTGGACGTAACTCGGGACATCCAATTTCCATCTCGCCGAAAAGACCCGGCCCTCGGCAATGTGCACTGCGAGGCGAAATCCTACCTCCAGCTCGTCCACATAAAGGATTGAATTAAAAGCACCGCATTTTAAAGAAAGGCGGGAAACCACCTTCCAAACAAAAGAACGGCACTTGCAGACTAGTACCCCAAAGTGGAGGAGAGGTGGGAAAACACACCCACCTCACTTCCACGTCCCACCCGCACCCCCACCCCCACCAAACAAAATACCAACGAAATGGAGCAATTTTCTGCTTTCCATCAGCCAGATCCATCTGCACACACTCCGTTGCAGCAGCGTGTTAGTCTCTTCACTCGGCCTCAGAGTAGTACAACAACTCTGATCGGCTTTCGCTTCCGGTCCAGCCAGTGTTGGGAACGGCTGCGGCATGGTAGCCTGGATCCTACCAAAACTAGCCCAAAGGTGGCACATAGTGCTACTCTGATGCAGGAGGGGCTGAGGCTATTCATGCAGCCAGGAACTCCCGCCTGCCTCCCAAATTGAACATCCTATGTTCACATCAGAATCAGGGTGCAAAGGCTCTGCACAATTATCTTAAAATGTCCCAAATACTTTATTCAATCAGTCCAATATTTTATATAGCTTATTTATCTGCAAATGGCGAGTACGTCTGTCCCTAAAATGTCAAGCAAGTATTATATCATGAAAAAAACAAGTATATAGAATAATACAAGCCATGTTAAAAGAAACTTGGGTGTTTTACCTATCAGGAACAAAAAACGCACCAAGGAGTTCGATACCATCTATAATGCACCTTCCAACAAGCATTGAAAATGCAATCGGTCTCGCATTTGTTTGTGATAGAGCCTGGGCTTCAAGTGGGATTAAAAAAGTGTGGGGGGGGGGGGACTCTCATAGGGACGTGGCCGATGTAAATAAGATTGTGGCTTAAAACACTTAAGCTAAATCTCTGTACTTAGCATAGTTTGCTGCTCCACTGGTATTTTGCTGCGTCTGTCCATTTATCCAGATATATAACACAACAAGTAACATTACACCCACAACAAGCCAGGATTATTGGCTTTGTCAATGGTTGTAAACTGCATATGATAAATCAGCAACTATGACGTTGTTGTATATAATATTGAATATACTTCCGATCTTGTGGGCGAAGTTGTGGTGCAAGTCTAGAGCTGCTGACTTTAGAGCTGAGAAAGCAGGTTCACCTCTGACTTTGGCTCAACATCCTGCGATTCAAAACATGAAAATGTCCTGGTATAGTGTAAGTGGTGCTCATATGAAGCACTCTAAGTTTGCATTATATAAAAAGAAAAATTAGTCTCTTTGAAGTGACACCAAAAGCAGTGATGGATGGTACTATTACACAGCTAATTTTATTTTGTACCCTTAGGGTAAAAATGGAGAGCCCATTAGGGACCCGTCTCGGCATGTGCTCTTAAGAACTGCTGGTGCTGGGCACCGGCAGGACCCGGCCCACTTACAGCCCTGGTTAGAGCTATTATGAGTGGCAATGTCTTTTTCCTATCTGTTATGGGGAGTAAAGAAAAATGGCGCTGAGTGGAGTGGAGTCAAGCAGAGTGATGTGGAGTAAAGCAGAGTGAAGAGGAGGAAAGCAGAGTGGCATTGAAGGTATATAGCCATCACATCACATGTGTTACAAAGCACGCGATTGCAATGCAGTTGTTACAACAACAGTGTTGTTGCATCGCAGTACCATTACAACGCAAGTCGTTACAACTACTTGCTCTAGGGGGGGGCTCTAAACTAAGTAATGTTATTCTTTACTATTCCAACACCTTCCCTACTGTTGCACACACTGGAGTTGCAATAGTAAATTATACTATTCCTAAGTCCAGCGTGCCCCCTAGATCAAGTCGTTGTAACGACTTGCGTTGTAATGGTACTGCGAAGTAACAACCCGGTCGTTGTAACAACTGTGTTGTAATCGCATGCATTGTAAATGCGTGCGATGTAAAGGGCTATATTCGGCGTTGAATGGAGTGTAGTAAAGCAGAGTGACATGGAGTGGTGTGCAGGAAAGCAGAGTGATTTGGAGTAAAGCAGAATGGTGTGGAGTACAGCAGAGTGGAGTAAAGTAGAGTGGCATTGAATGGTGTGGGGCAAAGCCGAGTGATGTTGAGGATTGGAGTAATGCGGAGTGGAGTGAAAAGAGTGGTGTAGAGTGGAGTAAAGCAGAGTGCAGTAAAGTAAAGCAGAGTGGTGTGGACTAAAAGCAGAGTGACGTAGAGTAAAGCAGAGTGGTGTTGAGTGAAGTGGAGTAAAGCAGAGTAGCATAGAGTGCTGTAGAGTAAAGCAGAGTGATGTGGAGTAAAGCTGAGTGGAGTTGTGTGGAGTAAAGCAGACTGAAATGAAGTCAAGCAGAGTGGAGTGGACAGAGTGGAATAAAGCAGAGTTTAATGAAGTAAAGCAGTTTGGCGTTGACTGGAGTAAAGAAGAGTGAAGCTGAGTAGAGGGAGTAAAACAGAATGTAGTATAGCAGAGTGAGTGGGGTAAAGCAAAGAGGAGTGGAGTAAAACAGAGTAACATGAAGTAAAGCAGAGTGGAATAAAGCAGAGTGGTGTTGATTAAAGTGAAGTGAAGCAGAGTGGCGTTGTGTGGAGTAAAGCAGAGTGGCGTGGAGTAAAGCAGAGCTGAGTGAAGCAGAGTGGCGTTGAGTGGACTCTCCATACAATTTGAGCTAACATATATAAAAAGCAACTGTTTGAAAATAAACTGAATTTGGGATTTGTCTGCATAGCACACAGACCTAGCATTGAAGTCTCTTCTAATGCGTGCACTGTAGGTTTAGTTGCAGAGTTGAAAAGGCAGTAATGTGTAAATGGTGTTCATTATGCAGATTCTGAAATCTTCCAAGGGTTGAACGTCTCTTAAAATCAATAAACTAAAATGTGTGACATGTTCCTGTAGCAATCAACAAATAATCCTCAAATTATCACGAAGCAGTCTTTTTAGTTAGTAGACTGTGGTGCTAGTCAAGTAATCCGACAGTCATTTTCAAACAAGCCTAAACCCACCAGTAGCTATACATCTTGTGAAGTAATCGGGTACTCAGTTTCAAGTCATCCTCAAATCATCAGGAACAGTCACACCTTGTGAAGTCATCAGATAATCATTTTCAAATCATCCTGAAATCATCAGGGTTAATCACATCTTGTGAAGTCATCGAATACTCATTTTCAACTCATCTTCAAATCATCAGGCTCAAGTTCCTAAACTCTGCTGATGACTTTAAGAGCTTGATGACATGAAAAGGACTTCTAGAGTAGTTGGATGATAATCCAATGTCTCTGGGAAGGCTTCTAAAGTAATCCTGTTTGACCTGGTGGGGGCTGGGTCGCTCAGGGATTATGTAAGGAGGTGTAAAAACATGTTAAATAAGCGAGCCAACTTTTATTTGCAGGTTAATAAATGCTTGTCCGTTTATTTAACATTTTTTTGGGCGTATTATTGCTCAGCCACTAAACAGCAGCTTGTGCTGCTGTTCACCAGGGGATGTTCACATGTAGAGGTCAACAGGGTCACAAGCGTCCCCCGGGCCGTACTTTGAGTATCACTTCTCTGGAGCAACAAAAGTGCTCTGTTCCCTGGGCTCATTCGGTTATACTCATGCCAGGCTTGGGACCACAACTCCCCAAGTGTACTAGGTCATGTGACCGCAATTATGGGACGCTGCCACGGTGGGAGTAATCATCAATCACACACTGGTTCCAGCTCGAAGCAATGCCGGACCTGGTATTTATACAGTAGACACACCTCGGGACAATCGTTCTCCTCCCTCTGTGGCACGACGGACGGCTTACTATCCACAAACAGGTACAGACTTCAAGGCTGCCATGTTGTTACCAACACATTGTCTTTCTCTTTGCATAAATCTCACTGAGATGTACCACTTTTCTTAAAACATGTGTGCTACGCTACCCTACCACTTAAGCTTTAACATGCGCTTTTTTTTAAATCACATTAGGGACCCCAGTTTTAAACCACTCTGGACCATCGCTGTGGCTTTTTCTGAGCACACATGCAAAGGTTTCCTTTTCCTAAAAACTACCGAGTTGTTTTCTGTGTTGTGGCATGGATTTTAAACTTAATTACTCTTTACAGCAGTAGCTCACGCCACCTGGCTTAGGGCATTGCTGCCAAGGTTTCAGATTGCTATGTGCGGCATTTTCATAATTTAAGTGAAATTGCGAGTGACATATATCCAAAGCATTAAGACTGATAAATATTACCTTGAAATAAATGCTTTTAAATATTTCTTTTTACGGAAAATAACGCATTTTTTAAACAAATAGTTAAAAAAAAAAAAACGATAATTCTAAATATGTTTTGCAGTATGGTCAGTTGAATTTACCTTGCTTTTCATCCTGGAAACATGTAATGTTCTTTGTATTCTGTTTCAATTATGAACATTAATAGTTTTTATGTTTACAGACAAGTTGAGAACAGAGGAAGTGAAATAAAGAGTTTGCTTTTTATTTGGATATGCATGAATGCATGTGTGTAGCTGCAAAGCATTAATGGGAACACGATATATGGAAGGTCACATAACCCTCTGTACTGGAGTCTCATTTTCTGACTGTTTTACATGAACTGTGAGACTCAGTGCAGCCGAGTGTTAATCCACATATTAGCTTTTTAGTGTATTGCTGAAGCGGCCCAACAGAGTAGGTGAGGCAGGCCTTGGGAGTGCAGCTTGTGAACTGAAATTGGTGAGGCCTCCTGAGGCAGGTGCATGGGAGGTCCTGTGCACCAGTAGCCCTCTGAGCCCAGATCACAAGGGGGCTCAGCTGGTTGCCACACTAAGGCAGGACTAGAGAGAAACCTGGGGACTAGGATTTCACGCCCTCGCGGCAACGAATTGGATTTCCAGTGCCCCCTCACTGACACTACGGTCCAATATGCCGAAGACACTCAGGTGGGTCTTCTGGCCTACATACAACAAATTAGCTTTTTAGCAGCAGCGCGATCAGCCAGCTGCTTGCAGGTCAGTGTCCGGACTGGAGTCTCATTTTCCCTTTGAACCCCATGTAAAAACAAGCATTGGCATAGCCAATAGGTCTCGCCTTTGGGACCTTATAAGTGTTTAGCCATGCAACAGTTGCATAACTAAATACTTATAAGGTCCCAAAAGTGAGACCTATTGGCTATGCAAAGCGGCCGCGAAAGTGAAAGTGATCGCGATCACGATCAAACATCAAAGCGGCCGTGAAAGTAATCGCGGTAAAGCACGGCACGCACCCACGCGCACATGCACTGTAGCTCTAGGCTGGCCTGGTAGCACTTTTTGGAGCCCTCTCAATAAGTCTCGCCAGACCAGCGCATGCGCTGGGTCAGGCGAGACCTAAAAACGAGACTCCATTCCAGACACCGAGCACCCGCAGGCATCTGATCGCGCTAAAAAGCTAATTTGTGGACCGGATTAACACTCTGCTGCACTCTCTCACAGTGGCACTGTCACTTACTTATTAGGTCTCGCCTGACCCAGCGCATGCGCTGGTCTGGCGAGACATTTTGTGAGGGCTCCAAAAAGTGCTACCAGGCCAGCCTAGAGCTACAGTGCATGTGCGCGGGCGTCGCGCTTTACCGCGATTACTTTCACTTTCGCGGCCTCTTTGATGTTTGATCGCGATCACTTGCACGGCCGCTTTTATGTTCTCCGTAAAGGCTTCAATAGATTGCAGCAGTTAAAACCAGCATTGGCATAGCCAATAGGTCTCGCTTTTGGTACCTTATAAGTGTTTAGTTATACAACTGTTGCATGGCTAAACACTTATAAGGTCCCAAAGGCAAGACCTATTGGCTATGCCAATGCTTGTGAGACTTGCTGCTGCACTTTACATGCCAGCTGCCGCTCGTCTCCGCAGACTCCTGGCCGCTGCAACAGTCCCTTCTGTGACTCCCTCGGCAAACGTGCATGGTGCGCCACCCCTGGCATTAGACTCACTGAGGCTCAGCAGCAGGCGCCACTGCTGCACAGTGGGCTCCACATGCGCAGCGGTTCTGTGGGGTTCGTTCTGACGAAGTCATGATTGATTTTATACCTCCCAAACTCAACTCTGGCTGGGCAGCAGGACATAAGGTAGTGCAGCGCTTATGACGTCATTTAGAACGTAATACAGCGCCGAGGAGGGGGAGCGAGGGTCTTAAACGTTTTTATTTATACATTAATTTGTATAATTCATTGTAGCACTAGAGCTGAGCAGCTTCTAGCTCAGCCATCCCCCAAGCACAGTGCTGTGAGCAGCGCTACCTGACACTCCAGCTTAGTATAGCAGCGCTAATGGCTTGGCAACCAAGACGCTTATAGCGATTGTGTGACAATGAATTTCAGTGCAGTGATGCGGACCACCACACTGAAATGCGTTAGTCTCACGCCTGATGCGTAATACTTGGCAGGGCTGTTAGGGCCCATCCCACTCAGCTTGGCTATTGCAGGAGGGCAATATGCACGATTGCCCGTTCCCGCCTTACACAGTGAAAGTACGTTGATTGGATCTCTATTAGGCAACATGTAGCTCTCTCTCTTCCTCTTCTGACAAGCACTGACATGCTTTTAGTGTGAAACAGCAGTTCCTGCATTTCTTTTCAATGATTTAAGCATGCCCCACTTGCATATTAGGCCAACTGGCTGCATGAGTGCGTATACCCTTTTCGTCAGTGCCGACATCATTTCTGCCTGTTACAGACTGTCTTTTGTGTCTAGACAAGCTTTATCTTTTACTTTACTTTTGTGGAATGCCTAGAAGCCCACTGGGTGATGATTGTTGTTACAATGATTCCCTTCCTAAGATTTTTTTATAGGACGGTGAGTCCCCTGAGCCAAATGCCAGGGTGAGTGGAGGTGTGTTTACCAACACCAGTGGGTAAACCCTCTTGCAATTAATGGTGCCAGGAGCTGGCCCTCTTCTGTGTTTTATTTTCTTTGACCACTTGTCCCTAAGAGTAACAATATTCAGAGCATAGTGGGTAGATATGGCACGGTGAGACTCCTGCCTGATGTGTACAACTGTTTAGTTTTACAACTTGAAGCAAACTACACCGTTTTAACCCCTTTTGCTGCCAAGCCTTTTCCCCCTCCTGTGCCAAGCCTTTTTTTGGCTATTTGGGGTAGTGCGCGCTTAGGCCCATGTAACTTTTTGACCACATTAGGTATCCACGCTAAATTTGCTTCCTTTTCTTCCAACATCATGGGGATTCTAAAGGTACTCAGGGTTTGTGGATTCCCCTGGAGGGGTCACAGAAATGAGCCAAAATACAGCAAAATTTTGGGGGTTTTTCGGAAAAATTGGAAAAACGGGCTGCAAATGAAAGCATCTGGGTTTTTCCCTGCAAATGTTATCAAAAAAGGGTTTGTGGGGTTGAAATCACCATTTTCCCAGCTTTTCGGGGATACCAGACTTTTGTCAGAAACCCAACATTTTTTACACAGTTTTGGCATTTTTCTGGGACATAGCCTATTTTTGCTATTTTTTGTGCTTTTGACCTCCTTCCAGTTAATGGCAGAAATGGGTACAAAAGCAATAATGGATCCTGGAAAGCTATACATTTTCGAGAAGAAGACAAAATTCTGTTTTCAGCAAGGGGTTATTTGTGTAGATCCATCAAGGTTTTTTTATAGAAACAAACAGTTAAATATAGGATAAATTGAAAATTAGTTGAAAAAAACAGCCTTTTGTGTCAACGTTTTCACCTGTAACTTCTTCTAATTATGACAGCTCTTTGAAAGCAATATACCGTTGCATCCGCTGGACATTACTGGTTGTGGGGATATATAGGACTTGTAGGTTCACCAAGAACCCGACGAGTCCAGAGCCAAAAACTGAGCAGCAACTTGCAATGGTTTTTTATTATGTACAGGGTATATAGTAATTATTCTGTAAAAATGTGTACATGGAAAAATCGGTATGAAAGACACCTATGTATTTCTGAAATGGGAACTAAATATAGAGTTTAGAAACAGTAGATATTTTCACATTTCTGAAATTGGGAATACTCATACTAGCATGAGAATTATCAGTCATTTTTTAGAATGACTTATTTTTTACACAATGTCTTTCATTTGGAAGGCAGAAATGCATCGAAAGTCAATAGATAATAACGGTTCCTTTACAAATCTGAATTACCCTAAGTCTCCCGATTAAAAATGGTACCTCACTTGTGTGGGTAGGCATAGTGCCCGCGACAGGAAACGGCGCAAAACGCAACGTGGTCACACCTCAATTTCGCAGTGAAAAATGACCCTTTTTTGGCAAAATGTCTAGCTGTAGTTTTTGAACCCTAGCTCTGTGGGCACCTTGGGAAACCTAGCAACCCTATACATTTTTGAAAACTAGACACCCAGGGGAATCAAGGATGGGGTAACTTGACTGCCTCCCACCAGGGTCTGTTACCCAGAATCCCTTGCAAACCTAAAAAATTGTCAAAAAAAACACATTTTCCCAACATTTCTGTGGTGGAAAGTTCCGGAATCTGCGTGGATCCACAAATTTCCACCCACCCCGTGTTCCCCAAAGTCTTACGAGAAAAACGGTTCCTCACTTGTGTGGGTCGGCCTAGTGCCCGCGAAAGGAAACTGCGCAAAACGCAACGTGGTCACATCTCAATTTCGCAGTGAAAAATACCCTTTTTTAGCAAAATGTCTAGCTGTAGTTTTTGAACCCTAGCTCTGCGGGCACCTTGGGAAACCTAGCAAACCTATACATTTTTGAAAACTAGACACCCAGGGGAATCCAGGATGGGGTGACTTGACTGCCTCCCACCAGGGTCTGTTACCCAGAATCCCTTGCAAACCTACAAAATTGTCAAAAAAAACACATTTTCCCCACATTTCTGTGGTGGAAAGTTCCGGAATCTGCGTGGATCCACAAATTTCCACCCACCCCGCGTTCCCCAAAGTCTTACGAGATAAACGGTACCTCACTTGTGTGGGTTGGCCTAGTGCCCGCGACAGGAAACGGCGCAAAACGTAGTGAGGTGAAATCAAAATTGCCTATCTCAAAACCACCTGGTTTTGCAAGGGGGTCACCTGGGTTTTTGGCCTGGTGCTCGGCGGCCATCTAGGGAAACCTACCAAACCCATACATTTCTGAAAACTAGACACCGGTCTAGCATGGGAATGTGCTCCCTCAGTACAGTGGTGTGGTGGACTGGTCATGAATGTGGAACCCGGTTCCCCAGTTCCAAATTCCACAGCTCTGGCCATAGTGCCACATCCCCACTGAACACCATACTTGCCCACTGAAACTCGCACTGCCTTCAGCTGTAACCTTATTGTGCCCGCTATAAACATTTGGATGTGGCTCAATTCAAATTATGCACTTGATAAGAGTAATATGCTGTCGAAAAAAAAAAAAAAGCAACCACTCATAGGGAATGCAAAGCATGTGAAATGTAAGCAGAAACAACATGGTTACCTAAACGATCTCTCACTAACTATTCAGAAATCAGCGAGTGGTTTCACCTGAAAAGTTATGGACATGACTAGAGGGCCCTGAAGGGAACCGTTTCACTGTCCATTGCTTACATCCTTACAAAACGTAAGCAGTATGGTATAAAAAGACCACATCCATAAACACAGAACAATGGTACACATTGTGTTTTCCAATCCACCCATCAACCAGGTATTGCAGTACCTCCAGGAATGGTACACTCTCCCAACCTGGAAACAACCATGCTCTTCAAAGAAAGACGAGAAAATGAAAGTAGCACTTCACTGGCAAACTCTGTAAAGTGATGCTGGTGTATTTGGATGTAAACAAAAACAATCTGGCCACTTTGCAACCCCTCTGTCTTGCTATTATTCTCATATAGGAAATTCTATTTCTCTACATGCTGCTGCACTTTGGATTTGAAAAATTAAAAAGAAGGGCATTTCTCGGCATTTTTGGATCCATTTCACAGGGAAGCAACTAGAAAGACGAGCGTTTTTCAAATTTGGATCCATTTCACAGGGAAGCAACAACAGGCACACACGAAGGAAGCCGAGCCTCGTGGCATGCCTGGGCATACCAAAGTGCCCCCACCCTAACCCAAACCCACCGATGCAAAATTCATGCTGCTGCACTTTGGATTTGAAAAATTACAAAGAAGGGCATTTCTCGGCATTTTTGGATCCATTTCACAGGGAAGCAACTAGAAAGACGAGCTTTTTTCAAATTTGAATCCATTTCACAGGGAAGCAACAACAGGCACACACGAACGAAGCCTGGGCCTTCCATAGTGCCCCCACCCTAACCCAAACCCACCGATGCAAAAATCCCCCCTCCCCAGCCCCAAAACTCACCTTTACTCTCCGACGCGCAGGAAGCAAATGGCTTCCTGCGCCACGGAGAGCAAACGGGAAACCTCCAATGACGTCAGCGCAGCTCGCGCGCTGACATCATTGATGACGCAGGGGGAGGCAGGGGAAGGTCTTCCCCTGCCTTCCCAGTAAAAAAAAAAAAGATCGACCACTCACGGGGGGAGCGCCAGCGCTTCCCCCGTGGGTGGGTGCCATGACGAGCTGGACTCGTCATGGGCACAGCGGACTGTGCTCCATGACGAGTCCAGCTCGTCATGGGCACAGAAGGGGTTAATGTTTAATCTAGCTGTTTTAATTACCCGGTATTTTTCATGTATATGAAAACTTTTCAAGTGCTACCAGTGAATCCATCATTTATGACAGCGTAACAGGATCACTGGATGGTTTGTTGATTTGATTAAGCACATTGGGCAGCAGTACTTATGAGAAGGACCTGAAGAAACCAGATACTCTTCTGTGTGAGTGTCTCTAGGCTGAAACATGTCGACTACGTACTGACTCCAACTGTGGGTATATTTGTTTCCTGCTTGCACCCTGTTTTTAATCCTGGCCCAGGGACATATGAATAAAGGGAAACTGTGCAACCTGTAGCTAGTTTTATTTTCACTGAAGCCCTTACTATCTTGAGCTAATCACCGTCGTATTTAGCATACTGTTCCATTACAATAAAACCTCTCTGAGCTCCTCCCTCAGTGAGGAGGTTGTAGTCTGTACTGCTTCATGGTACTAGGATATTCCCAATGATGAAGGATGCCACCTCTGGTGGGTAGGGGAATTCGTCATTTTAAAGGGATAACCCTTAATAGATAGATGTTTGAGGCCAACCACCGTTATTTTCAGTGAAGCCATTACGTAGCTGTGTAACTCGTAATGACAATTGCCCAGTGCATATGCTTAAGATGGCTTCCTGATCACTTTCAATGTCTTACTAATAGAACCAGACCCCACAGGGCCATATCTGATAATGCAAATCTGTCCTCACATATAATACAATACACCCCGTCTTAGAGCTCTAATGCTCTGTAAGGGTGGCTTATGTATAGGTAATGCAGTGCACAAGGGCATGGCATACCGTGAGGGTGCCATGTTGTGTTTTCAGAATGGTTTGCACCATTTCATGGAGCTTGCAATGGCAATCTGCATGCAATTTGTGTGTGGGTCTCTTAGGAAGGCATAATACATGCTGCAGCCCTGGGAGACCCTGTATAGTACCCATGCCCTAGGTAATCCCCAAATATTTACAGCTTGTGGTACAGACAGGTATAGATGTTATCCGCCAAGGAGTGTCACCCTCCAACCCTGTGAGGGACACTAGCAATGACTTCTTCAGGTTGACTCGGAGGCCCAAAGCCTGTACGTATAGACCTAAGATTTACATGCAGCGGGGGGGCTGTGCTTTGAGGATCAGAGAGATAGAGTATGATATTGTCCACTTACAAGGTAATCCAGACCTCTGAGCAGTCTGCCCATACCCATATGGACATCACATCAGCCATGTGAGGGGCTCGATGGCAAGATTGAAGATGAGAGAAGACAGTGGAACTCCCTGTCTGGTGCCCCTGCGGATAGGGAATGGACGTGATAGACCCTAGACCAGTTCACAATATCAAAGGCCTTCTCAAAGTCAACATGGAGAGTCAACTGTTCACACAGCTCCACCCCTTGGTCCATGGCCAGATATAATCCATTGTGCTGCGCCCCAGCATAAAACTGCATTGGTCAGGGTAGGCCAGTTTATTTAGGATCGGACTCAACCTGTTGGCCAACAGCTTAGCGAATATTTTGACCTCCACATTGAGCTGTGATATAGGAATTTAGGAGGCACATTGGTCCCCGGGGCAACCCGATTTAGGTATGACCATGATGGTGGCTATATCGGGAAAATTCCCCCTTAGCAACCGCCTATTAATACAGGTTAAGGAGGTGGGTGAGTCAGGGTGCATGGAATACTTTTGATAGAATATGTGGAGAAAGCTGGTCGCGCAGGGGAGGGGGGTAGCGCGGGGGGGTTCGTGCGGGGGGGGGGGGATGTAATTTAAAATTAAATTAAATTTTACCTTCGGCGGTCAGGTCCCGCGTTGCGTCGTCCTCGCAGGAAGCAGCCACAGGCAGCTTCCCTCCACTCCCCTAAGCCAATCGCAATGCTGCAATGGCAACGTTGTGATTGGCTGGGACGCTGACCGCACAGGCGTCTATGAAGAGGCAGTTTTCTACATGCAGGAAGCATGCTGCCTACATGGCGAAAAGGGAGAGTGTTCGGTCCTGGGGCCCAGTCAGCGCCCACAACATTGGGCAAGTCACTCCTCCCCGAAACCAACCAAACCCTTCTTCTGCTTTCTTGCATACTATTTCATGTTTTTGCTTCTCGCACAGCGAGAAAGCAGTGGGGCGAAGCTCCTCCGCCCACGTGGAAGAGCCACACCTGGATAAGACATGCTGTGTATGTGGGCATTGCACACAGGAAGTGTGCAATGTTTTTTTTTCTTCAGAAAGTCTTGCGCCCTCTCACACCTCCTGCAGTGGCACTCTGCATGCAGATTTTGTGGGAGGGAGTCCCTTTAGGTGTCATAATGCTCCAGCCCATAGAGGTCCTCTTTAGTACCCATGCTCTGGTTACTATAGGTACCATTTATTAAGGACTTGAAAGGATGCTGAAGACCTTGCCAATTGGCTTACAGTTGAACACATGTTGTAGTTTTTAGGAAAAGAGCACTAGCACTGGGCCTTCTTTAGCAGGGACCCAGTGCACATCCAGCCAAGAACATCAATACCAGTGGGCTAAAAGTGGGGGTGACCATGTCAAAAAGGGGCACCTTCCTACAATAGTCTCTTCAAACATGGGTGAGATCCCAGAGAATTTGTTTGCTCCATTCCTCCTACCCTAAGCTGCCCCAACCATTTTATTGGTTGCCCCAGCAGCGGCTCTGTTCTAGCTGCAAAGTCATGTACAGCAGAGTTGTAAAGTCCTACTACATCAAGCGGTTGTTGGCAGTGGAGAGGGAGGCAACTCTGCTGCTACCGATTACTGCCTCATTGAACAGCTTGGTCTTCAGTGAGTCACCTCGTTAAACTTGGTGGGCTACCTGTTTTGGGAGGACATCATGGAACCATGTACAACTGTTTCCAGCGGCTTAGTTTCTCCGAGGTTCTGGAAGTGGCCGTTTTAACCATATTTTATTAGGTTTAGGCGCTACAGGTTGATTACACTGCAAAAGGTCATTTAAGATTTGCTTTTCCTGCCAACTTTGTGTCAGATCATTTGGACTTCATAAGTATTGTCTGAGGTTCCTCAATTCAGACTTCAGAAAGTCAGTCAATTTAATTATACAATTCACAGAGTTATGCTGGTTTCTTTTTATAAAATCCAAACTACATAGTAGTAGGTACATGTTTTATCCTACGTCCTATAGTTGTCTCATCAGCCAAAGGATAGCAGTCCAGAAGTTTTCTCTGACACCGGCTTTCTAAAGTAAGAGTGCTATGAGTTTTGACGGTTGTCAGATGTACCTTTTTTAATGCAGATGAAAGTGACAGTTTTTTTATTTTATGGTTGGCACTTTACTGGTCAGGTTTATACACTGTTATTACCTGCTGTATAAATGTAATGCAACTATTCTCCAAATGCAGGGAGGACATTCTATTTTTGGCACTATGAGATGATTGAGAATGTTTTTTCCGCATACTTTTAATTCTGTGAACAATTTTATGCAGTCAAAAATATTATCTTTTTATTCAGCTTAAGAATTTTCAATTTCTCAGTACTGTTTACCAAGAGATATAAAAGCAGACAATATAATAGACATGTTTGAGGACCTATAGTGGAATTCTGTCACCTGGGTTTGTCCGCACTCTCTTGTTAATCTTCCTCATCCTATTTATTTATGACAGTCTGTATTATGATTGATCCTTCTATGTTTGTTAAATTTGAATCTGCATCATCGCGGGCAGTTCCTTGTTTGTTTCCAGTGTTGCTGAATATAATTACCTGTTCAGTTTTTATTTTACTCCTCTTTCCAAATAGTGTTCCGTGATTGTCCAGTCAAACCCTTCGTTGTTTCCGTAAAGAATTAAACATATATTTTTATACTATTGCATTTTTCCATACTATTGTTTCAGGGCACTGCTCAACAGTGCCCTGAAACAATACCGCAAGGTTTACGCGTAACCACAACTATATAAATAGAAGGAGGTTCCCTTCTTATCTCCATCCATAAACCTTTACTACTCTGTAAAATTGCTATGACCTAATGGCGTAAAAGGACATTTGAATAACTGTAAGGGAGAAGAGTATTAGCAACTGATCTCCATTCTAAATGTTTATAATGATTGTGTTGCTAGAAAATCAAAACAGTTGAAATAAGTACTCTGCATTATTTGAGAAAAAAGATTTATGGCAGTATGCTTTTCTGTCTTTCTCTAGTGACCTCTCAGCTGATTTCAACAGATTTGAAATAAGTCTTAGCAACAAAACCAAAAGAAACAAAGATCCTGATCTGTGTAAGTATTGGTACCTTAGAGATTTTCCAAATTCATGTTTTTTTAATTAGTTGGCTTTTGTAGGAGTTTGGAAGGGAAACTTATTAGATTCATGATTATTCAGGACTTGCTGGTTTGGAAAGTGCTGTTTTTCATAATTTAAGGGGCGCCTCTAGGCTTATAAAAACATTCTTGGACGACACCAATGCAGCTATTAAAAAAATAAGTTTGTAAATGTAGCTGCTTCCAGATGACTTAAGTATAATAATTAAGCTTTGAGCACCCTTAGATTTCCTTTAATGGTTCACCCACCACACAACCCCTAAGCCGTATAAGCCTTTTATGACACAAGTATATGCTTAACTGTTTTTCATTATCCTGAATGCTCTTTCTGCACTAGTTGAGGATATTTTTTGGAGAGCCATGTGTTGATTACTAGAGAAACCCATTCTATCATGGAGCCCATCTGAAGTCAACATAACAGGTAATTATTGTACTACACTTATTTCAGATATTTCCCAAGCCTCATTAGAGATCTCCTTCCCGTGCCAATAGATGCAAAAATTATGGATGGCAATTCAATAGTGAGGTAATAAGCATTTTTTAGGAACGTTGATTAGGGGAATATATGTAGATAAGTAATGCATCCTAATATAGACTATGTGCCTAAACTGTCCCATAATCTATCCTGGGCCTCCGTATCCACCGTATGTGGTGATTGATACACTGCCTGTCAAAAGGAAGGGGTCAGGTTTATCATTAACTGTTAAGTATCTAAATATTGGAACTGAAATTTTGGAAACATTTGAAAATATTTGAATTTGAAAAGAGATCTTCCATTCTTGGAAGCAGAGAGAAATGTTGCTTCAAAAGTCTAAACTGCAAGTAGACTTCCAGTTACATGGTTCTTGTGCTTTCTCTCACATTAAACAACCAACACTGAACATTCTTGCAGCCTACCATTTTAAATTTTTATTTTTTTAAATACATTTTCCACCTGACATGATAGATGTTCATCGTATTCTCAGGAGGGTAACAAAGATCTTTAAGACCATTAAGGGCAAGCTTGTTACGGTGAGACAAGTGACAGTGACACCCTATCCCTAATGCAAGGGATCACATGCAGGCTTGCCAGTACTTTGAAAAATTAGAATATCTTCTCCATTCTCCCCCTTGAATCTTGTATCTTCTAGCTACAGATTCCTTACCATAGAATTTTCCCTAGCGTTGGACTGGATCTGGATATTTTTCATGAGCATTGCCTCTGCAGGCCAGTAGGTGGTGGTGTTTGGCTCCACATGACATTCTCGGCGCCTAAAGCGATGTGCACAGTGCCTAAAAAGGCTCCACCCTAGCACGCTGACATCAGTTCTTTTCTTTCCGCACCAGTCACTGCAGATCTTGAGAGAGCTACCGCTGTCATTTTTTGACTGTCTTTTTTTCTCTCTACTTTTTGTCAACATTTTGTGAGATTTATCTCCTGGTTTTGCAGGGATGTCCATAAGGAAGACTGGCTTGAAGCTCTGCGGCACCTGTCACTGCACCTCTTCTGCCTCTGGTGCCTTGAGTGTGACCACAACACCAAGACCTGCATCAATTGCTGCGCCATGCACCCCAAGGTCTTGAGGGAGTGATCCCTCAAGCTTCTTGCCACTCAATGTGATGCTGTGACAGTCTCAATCCAGATTTAGTGTAAGGTCCCGGGATCAGTCACAGAGTCATCAAAATCATCTGGGCATTCAGCTAAGTCAAAGAAAAAGAGTAAGAAGTTGAAGAGGTCTTCGACTTCTCCCCATCCGTGGAAGTCATCCGACATCACTTGAGCCATGGTTCTGCGGTTGAGACTGTGCCTGGGCAGTCTTGTGGTTTCCAGAGTTTCTCAGAGTTGCAGCAACCTCCACACAACTCCGAGAGTTCTTTGAGACCATGCACCACATATTAGGGAGGCCCATTCCTGCTGGCGTGCCTTCATGTCCCATGGATTCAGGAGGGGTTCACTGCTGGTGGATACACCCCCGGGCACCAGTCGGCACATTGGATCCACAGATGGATCTGGACTAGCACCCTTCCATGATTCCAGTCCCCTTGTCGACGCTCTAGGCGCCCCTTTTCCATCCTTATCCTTGACTCCAACTTGGAACCGGAGGGGCGTGATCGGATGCAGACTCCTGCACGAACTGGAGCCATTCCCTTCAGGCCAGAGCCTGAGCTCTATTCTTATGGACTAGGACTTGGGAAAGATTAGGAGGGGGCACTGGTCCCTGAAGAATACCAGCTCGTAGACCCCAACATGGACTGGTGTGAGGAATTGAAACATGCCAGTGGACTGGGCACCTCTCCAGATACTGGCTTGATCTCTCCTCCTACCGTGGCATGGAGGAGTGTGCCACATTTGGTATATTGGTGAGGACGGCGGCTGAGGTCCTTGATCCTCAGTTGCCTCTGTGGGTGTCAAAACTAACTATTTGATGGAGGTGCTTCAACCAGGAGTCACACCTTCAGAACATCCTCTCCTATTTAATGAAGCCCTTACGGATGTCCTGCTTGGGGCATTTATTTATTTATTTTGAAAGTTTTATATAGCGCGAACATGACCACCGAGGGTATCAGAGCGCTGTACAGATTATGCATCACAATGGTTATAATCAAACGTACAAAATCAGCAAGGCAACAAAATCAGAGTCTAATTGACAAACCTTATCGTAAGGGAAAAACAAACACAACAAAATCATCAGCTCAACAAGGTCCAAATCTAGAAATGTCCAAGAAGACTCGTGAAAAAAGTGGTTAGCCATAGTCAGCGGGTATGGACCAAAAACAAATAAAGGAGCCATGTTAAAGAAGAAATTTCTTCATCAGGTTTCCTTTAACTTCTTTTTTGAAGAAGCCAGTGGAGGGCTTCACCCTGACTTTGTGTGGAAGAGAGTTCCAAGTCCTCGGCGCCATTCCTGAGAAGTTTCGGTTGTAGGTCTTTTTTTTCTTGAATTTTTGTGGTTTTAGCAAAAGGGTGCTGACACTTCTGGAGGCTCTAGAACCGCAGGAGAGTTCCAGTTTCCGAGCAAGGTACGCTATGTGGTGGTATTTTTTTGTCCCAGTTAAAAGTCTAGCAGCGGAATTGAGGGAGGCCCTAAGCGGAGCCGTCCTAATTCTATGCAGGCAGCAAAGAGTTGCGCTACCATAGTCCAGCTTTGAGATCACTAATGCTTGTACTGCCACCTTCAGGTCATGAGCAGGGAGAAAGGGTTTAAGTTTCCTGAGTAGGCTGAGTTGAAAGTTCGCTCCTTTGGCGAGGGAACTTATGTGCTTCTGCATGTTCATGTTGTTGTCCAGAATGATACCCAGAGAAGATGCTGAGTCCACAAGGTGTGGTCTACAGTTGAGTGTGGTCGGGCTCCCCCCCGCAACCGCTGCCCCCCCTCGTCTATGAAGTGAGACTACCCACCGAGTGAGGCAAGTCTCTACCCCTCTCTGGAGGGCCTGGTATGGTCAATATCTCTAGTCCTTTTAGACTACACCTTTTAACCATTGCGCTCTCTTTCTCCTTTTACCTTGCATATATTTGAGATATGAACCCTGGTTACTGCACCTCCACTACCGATCTGGGTATGAGGTCTTAAATCTGTCTGTTGATCTACTCGCTTGACGGTATGGTTTGATGTCGCTCTTTTTCTTTTTCTTTTTCTCTTCTCTTTTCTCTTCCCCCTTTACTTAGGTGAGAGAGCCTGCGGGTTCCATCATCTGGAACCATCCCTTTACATACTGCACTCCCCTAATTTCTTAGGGTGTGCGACTCTAGGACCGTATTTTGGTATCACCCCTAGAGATTGTTTTGGTCCTGAAGAAGTGCCGCTCGACTTAGGATCCCTTTTGGCACGAAACATGTCGACCACCCATGCTTAACAGCTACCCCGGTACCTTATGACCAATTGGTAGCCACACTGTTTTTACTTAGCCCCAGTCCTACTTCTGGAATAAAAGGGTCCTTAGGACCGGTACTTATTTTAAATCACCGGATACACACCAACACTAAATTCCTTTTTGAGCCCGCACACACACCAATCACATACGGCGTTCTCAGATCAAAAGGACTCAGCTAAAGATGCCTCCAGGCCCGTTGGACATTGCAGCGCCGGTCCGACGAGGAGCGCCCTATGAGGAAGCATGACACCGTAACAGGTGTGTGAGGGCATTACGATCTGAAATAGAATTTCCCCAGTGACGCAAACAATAGGTAGTTACTGTCTGATCGGACATCTGCCTTATAGAGGAACTATCTCCTTCTTTTTGATTTAAATGTACAGTTAAGAGCAGTCAGCTGGTTCAGCCATTGCTCCATGACAGAAGATTGGTTGTGGGGTGAGATCAATAAGAATTCTGTTTTAAGAGCATTTAACTTAAGGTGATTACTTGTCAACCAGCTTTGTGTTTCCAGCAGGACTGAGTTGATGGACTGAATGTCTTCGGGAGAGGTGATCTTCAGGTATAGTTGGGTATCATTCGCATACATATGATAATGAATGCTGGATGATTTTAGAATTTCGGTCAGAGGCTCCATGAACAGGTTAAAAAGGGTGGGGGACAGTGCTGAACCTTGGGAAACCCCCAAGATGACCTGTGCAGGATGAGACAAGGAGTGGTTCACCTTGAAGCTTTGGGTTCTGTTGTGAAGGAACGAAGAGAACCAGTTTAGAACCGACCCAGACAGCCCTATCCTATGTTCCAGTAGGTCAATTAAGTGATCGTGTTTGACAGTATCGAATGCTGATGAGAGGTCAAGAAGGATCAATAGGCACGCTTCATTGTGATCCAGCATTCTAAGCTGATCATTCACGATGTGTGTTAGCGCCGACTCTGTACTAAGACCTGGGCGGAAACCAGATTGGCATTGATCCCGGAGCTGGAAGTGGTCGATGTGATGACATAATTGGGCGAGCACACATTTCTCCAGGAGTTTTGCTAAGGTAGGGATGTTAGTGATTAGGCGAAAGTTAAGGGGGTCCGTGGGATCAGCCTTTGGTTTCTTTATTTTCGGGGTAACTTAACCTGGTTTAAGGCAATCCGGAATAGCACCTTGCATAAGAGAAGCATTGATGATCGTCGTCCAGAGTGTTAGTAAGGAGGATCTCACTTCCGGGAACAGGTTTGATGACAAAGGGTCGTTTTAGTGATTGGAAGATTTCAACGTCAACAGCATTTTGCGTATAGTGCGTTCATCCAAGGTTTGGAACAGACTCCCAGATGCCTTGTTTTTGGGGAGGAAGGGCTGTGTAGGGTCAGTGCTAGTCGACACTGAAGGGCATCAGGTGTTCAGAGGACCACTCGGGAGGAGATCACGGGCCAAGCTTAGTTCCATCTCAATCTTGGTAGACTTATCAGTGAAGAAAACAGTGAATTCTTCGCAGTTCGGGAGTGCCCCTTGTCCCGGCGAGGAAAGGTTAGGATGATTATTAGCTTGGGACTTGATGAGTTCGAACAGTTTTTTTGGGCGTTTTTTTGCTTGATCCAATTGAGTTCTGAAGAAAGTGGCCTTCGAGCATCTGATGCGTTTATTGTATGTGCTTCGCAAGGATCTAAGGTGACAAAGATGTTCAAGGGAGGGATGCGATCGCCATTTCCTTTCTGCAAGTCTTAAATTTCTTTTTTCGGCTTTAAGAGTATTGTTGAACCATGGTTTGGAGCATTTAGAGGACCCTCGTTTAAGCTGAAGTGGTGCTACTGAGTCAAGAACCTTAAGCATTGCATGGTTATAGTGGGCCGTCAGGTCATGAACATCAGACATGTTCAAAGGGGGTGGCAAGACGCTATCACAGAGCGCCATCAGGTCTTGCGAGTTAATGTTCCGTAAGCATCTTTTCAACTGTTTTGGGTTCTTAGGTTGAGATCTGCTTGCTCTTAACGATTCAAGGACAAGGAAGGTGATGCAGTAGTGGTCCGTCCAGTCACATGGAAGGATCGCCTCCAGGAGGAGAGAATTGGGCTTATCAATGACCAGATCTAGCGTGGCTCCTTTGTTATGCGTAGGGCTGTTGCATAGTTGGGTAAGGTTAAGGTCAAGTAGGAAGGATTTGAGGCTGTTGACCATCTTATCGTTCATATCATTCCAATGGAGGTTGAAGTCTCCCAGGAAGATCCGAGTGCCCTGGAAGTCTGCGTTAGATGAAATAATATCCATGATCTGTTCTGTGAAGGGAAGGTTGACGCGAGGGGGGTGATATAACGTATGTAGTTTGCATATGTGCTTGTTGCCCCCATCACTTCAATGCATAGATATTCACAAGACGGCAGGAGGTCGGCATGAATGACTTTCACTGTTAGATTACTACGATATAGGCATGCAATGCCTCCCCCCTGACAACTAGTTCTATCCAACCTAATGATATCAAAATTGGGAGGCATTAAAAGGTCCAGGCTAGGAGCGGCTGAGTCATTTAGCCAAGTTTCTGTCCGCATTAAAAGGTCCAGATCTTGGACAAGGATGAGATCGGCAATATCCGCAGCGTGTTTAACAGCCGATCTGCAGTTTGGGAGTGCACATTTGAGATTAACGGGGATGTCCTTTGATGGGGGTAGCATGGCGGTGACTGTCTTGAGGTTGTTCAAATTTAAAGTTCTTGTTTTAAGCTTAGGTTCCCTGAAGGGATCAGAGGGGATTGATTCAATTAGATGCGAGTTAGATGGGGTGGAAGGAAGTGGCAGATCAGAAGACAGTAGGAGAGATTGAATATCACTCTCAGACAAGGAGGATCTACATCTAGGGGGGCGAGAGGGGTTAATAGGGTGCGGAGTAGAGGCCCAACTAAGGATTGTGTGGGAGGAGTGGGATGTGGTTCGCCCAGGATGGGGGGGAAGCGCCAGGTGCAACCGCAGTCAAGGAGCGAGTGTAGATGTAGATTGATCAAATGGGAGCGGCTTAATCCGGAATTAGCTGAGAGATACTCAGTGATGTGAGCTAGGCTACGAATATCAGCCTTAATTGTTGAAGGCAGAGTGCAATCTCATTCAGACGGCCTTCCAATGAGATGTGTGAATGGAGATGTAAGGCAAGGTCCCGGGGACCCTGCGGCTGAGGATAGCTAGTGGGGAAGGGACAGGAGGGGCCGGTGGCGAGTGAGTAGGCCGCAGGGCAAGGGATTCTTGGAAATGGTACTGCAGGCTTGGAGGTGAAGGTGAAGAGGCAGGAGATACAGATAGGGCAGTATGGGGAACCCTCACATTTACTACATGCAGTGCGGAATAATTGTTATTCTGAGGAACAAATGTCGAGTTGGCCACTGGTGATTAAGAGGTGGGAGATAGAATTTGCATCGTATGGGGAACCCTAAGGTTCACAACGTGCAGTGCGGTGAAATTGTTATTCTGAGTAGATGTAGCTAGAGGGGCGACCTCTGGGACAGATGTCAGGTTGGCCACTGGTGATGCAGAGGTGCGGGATATAATTTGCACAGTCCGGGGAACCCTTGCGGGACTAGCCCCTCTATGGGGAGCGACACTGAAGTTATCGACTGTCTTCATGATGGTGGGGAAAAAGTTGTCAAACAGCGATAGTCAAAGTCAAGTCAAATGGTCTTTATTCGGATAAAAAATATCCATAAAAGTACAGTTCATCAACACCAAGAAATTAAAAGTATACAGTTTAAAAACAGTAATAAAAACAAGAGCAAATCCAAAGTTCTAAGTGCAGGTATAGGCAGAGAAATACAGGAAGAGCAAATAAAGTGCAGGTATATTCAATGAAACATCAACAGTTATATCATTTGGCAAGCAACAGTCAAAAACAGTCAAAAACATGTTCTAAGTATATTAGTGCGAGTTGTCCACCCAAAATCGAATAGATCAGACTTATCCAGACATATAATCGGGGTCATGAGGAGATGTACAGACTGACGATATCAATAGATATACCGGGCAAATGGTAATCTAATGATGGCCATAGATGAACAAAGACAGCTAATAGATGCAGTCTTATATAATAACCATCGTATTCCGCGAACGTATCGCCACCTGCAAAAATGAACTTGCTCTGAAAATCATCTCATCACTTCCTAGCTGTAGTATTTCGATATATGCCAGTTTATAGTCAGTAATAGCTTGTGACCTGAAGTAGGGGATAAAATACTGTTTTGTGTATCGAGTGTAAAAATTACAAAAAAGCAAAAAATGTATGGTTGTTTGTTTTAAACCATTACCACAGGGGCAGGACAAATGTTCAAGATTTTTATTAAAACCAAGTGGAAAGCAAAGTGAGTATTTTATGCTCCCATCCCTAAGGCGAAAGAGAATGCTCCTGTTCCATCTACCGATATTCCTTTTCAGATATTCCTGTGGGGAGGTTATGTTATATCCCGGACAGGACAGAATGGAAATATATCTAATTATTGATGGTTTAGGAAACTCTGAGCGTTCTCGATCCCTTCGGAATGAGTCATATAGTAGCTCTCTCACTGTTTTAATATTCGTGTTCTCTGCATTGTGGTGATGGTAAAAGATGTGTTCCAAATCCACACTAGATAAGCTTTCTTTTACAGCATTCAACCATGGTATTGACCTACCCCTATCGCATTTAAGGCAGTCACTGATTATTTCCTGTGTTAGGGTTGCTGCCGGGTTTTGCCAAATCTTCAACCAAAAAAGAGCTGGCCGAGATTTAATGAAGTCCTCAACATACTGCAGGTTTAGCTCTTTGTGACAGATATAAGTGGGTGAAGATATTTGGGCCCCCAGAGCCTTCCTACAAAATCTGTTTTCTTCAGTTTGGATGCCACTGCTATTAGCGTACCCCCACACTTCGGCACCATAAGTAGCGGTTGGTAGGCATTGAGATTTATAAATTTGTATTAGGGGCAACATAACCTCTGCCCTCTTCGGCTGTTGTAAGCTGATAATTGAATTAACTGCCTTGGCAAGTTTGTTTCTGCCGTGTGCTGCGTGAGCCAACCACGAGCCCGTTTCTGAAAAAATCAAGCCCAAATACGGAAAAGTGCTTGTGCTTTTTAAGATGTTATCACCAGAAACTATATGATTGATGCGGTATTTATTGGGCCCGCAGCGATAGATTGCGGTCAGAGGCTTGGAAAAGGATGGTTCTGTTCTTGTAAAGTGAGATAGTGGCTTCAGCTCTAAAGGCGCAACGGTCACTCTGAGACCATGTGGAGTTTTGCGGGAAAAGGAGATATTGAGAAGAGAGTAAATGGCCTTCCGCCATTGAGAGTGTCGTTTGGTGTAGAAGATGAGATAATTTTTTGAGATACCCTTTTTGATGGAGAAGACAGGGTCTAAAATAATGGTTTCCGGATGTGTTTTAAGTAGTCTATGTTTGACATTTCTTGCAGCATTTTTTGAGAGGTTCCGAGGATATATGATTCGGAAAGCGTTCTGGCCTGCCATCTCTAGGTTTGGTGAAAGGAGCTTCGGAGGGTTCGGCTTCAGACCTACCCCCGCCATGTCTCCTCACCCAGGAAGGCTAAATACGCAAGTAACCTGGGAAAAGGGCAAACTAAAGCAGACCAAATGTGGGATATATTGGGAAGAGCCTACTCCAAGGAGGCAATAATGTACTTTACACCTTCAGAGATAAGCAGTTCAGGCAAGCCGCTTCATAAAGGCAATAAAACCATAAAACCATCACCCACTGTTCGGAGAAGAGGATACTAAGCAGGCCCATGTGGGTGAGATGTGAGGAAGAGCCCACTACAAGATGGCCGCCAATGCGGAGTTAAGGAAAAGGCCTATTACACTTTCCATGACTGGCCCTAAAACAACAGGCCCATTTCTCTTTCCATGGTTCAAGCCCTGCACTGGCACTCCTGTGGACAGGACAATTGCCTGCCGCTTTCGCCCCTCCCCAGGGGAATTCTTTTTCCTAACCCAACACCCCACCCCACTCCGGAAAACATGGTGTTCCAAGCCTCCATTTACAGTGTAAATCCTGGAACATTCCCTACCGCTCTACCACATAAAAGATCGAAGATGCTGAACACCTTGGCATTGCAGTCTGTTAACACTACATCCCTTTCGGGCCTTAACTCCCATTCCCTTTCGGATTTGCCTGTGCAGTTACTGTCCCCATGATACCGGAGGAGCTCTAGGCTAGGGCTGATAGGAGAGGCCCAGTGAAGTTAACAATCAGAGGTGGGCAGGGCATTACCTATGGATGGATCATGCTTTGCATCCATGTACTCATTACCCAAGAAGCAACGTGCATACTCATTCCACCATAGCAAAGGCTGCGACCACTGTGTTAGCATGAGAAGTTTTGGTCCTGGACATATGCCAGGCCGAAGCATGAGCCTCGCTGCCCACATTTACCGAACAGTACTGCCTGGACAATCTGATAGAGATGTCTAGCCGCAGATTCCTTACATTTGAATTTCCAGGCATCAGGCTGGATCCGGAAGATTTTTCATACCAGTACCCCTACACGCCGGTAGGTGGCGTCGGTCGGCTCTGCGTGACGTCATCGGTGTCGTGTTCGTCGTGACATCCGCATCGTCAATATAACCGCCTCTCCGGCCCATTGACGTCAGTTCTTTTCCGCGCAAGCCAGTGCTGATCCGTTGAACAGAGCTACCCCCTGTTATTTTTTACAGACTTTTTTCGACTTTTGTCGACTCTGTTGGTGTGTTAGGATGACAAGTAAGACCACCTCTGGGTTCAAGCCGTGCGGCACCTGTCACTGCGCCATATCAGTTACGGACCCCCATTTGGTTTGTCTGTGGTGTCTGGAATGCGACCACGACTCCAAGTTGTGTCCAGACAGCCGGACAGTGGCGCTGAAGGCTTTGAGGGAGTGGATTCTAAAGCTTTTCACGGCCTGGCATTCGGCACTGCGAAGGTCGCCTCGCCGATCTCGGTCGAGAGGAAGGTCCGAGCACTGCACTGGCGATTCAAAGTCCTCTTCGTCGAAGTAATGTAATGTAATGTAATGGGGTTTTTATAAAGCGCAGGTTGCACTCCAGGGAGCATCTTTGCGCTATAGAGAAGAATCAGATCCTGATGATGAAACAAGCGGAAGGTAATTAGACTAGATTTTTGCACTGCCATTCAGGGAGAGCAAAAATCCAAGTCTTGAGGGCCTTTCTGAAAGTCGCTTCTGTGGGGATTTGACGGAGGGAGGAGGGAAGAAGGTTCCAGGCCTTGGACCCAAGTACTGCCAGAGATTTTCCTCCTTTAGTCTTGAGTCTGAACTTAGGAATGGTAAGAAGATTGGCCGTTTGAGACCTAAGGCATCGCATGGGGTTATAATGTTTAAACATTTTTAGAATATAGTTGGGTCCCTTTCCATTGAAAGCCCTAAAGGTGATCAGTAGAATTTTAAAGAGCACCCTTTTGTTAATGGGCAGCCAGTGTAAAAGGTTCATTGCTGCCGTAGCTGAGGTCCTCTTTTTCCATCCTAGTACTAATCTGGCAGCCGCATGCTGTACAATTTGTAATTTATGGCGGACTTCTTTGTTAGTCCCTGCATATAGGCTATTACAATAGTCGATGCGGGAGGTGATAAGGGCTACTGCGACCGTTTTCCTTGCAGGAAGGGGAATTAGGTCGAAGAATTTCCTGAGTCCTTTGATGATTCCGAAGCAGGTCCCTGCTACGGCTGTGGCTTGCTGTTTGAAACTCAGGGTGGGGTCAAATTTGATCCCTAGGTTACGGACTGAGGAGGCAGTGCTAGGGGGAGCAATGGCATCGTCCGGCCACCATACTGAGGGATTGAAGAAATTATCCTTACCAAAGGGAAGGATTTCTGTTTTCCCAGTGTTGCACTTGAGATGATTCAAGTTCATCCATCTGAAAGTGGCGGTAAGACAGCTTTGGAGCCTTCTTTCGGCTTCTTGGGAATCATTTTCCAGTATTAGGATGAGCTGGGTATCATCTGCATATGCAATGGTGTCAATACCAAAGGATGAGATAAGAGTGATTAGCGGGGCCATGTATATGTTAAAAAGTGTGGGACTTAAGCAGGATCCTTGAGGAACTCCAGATCCTACTAACTTTTCCTCTGATCTGTACTGTCCTAAGACCACAACTTGTCTTCTATTCACAAGAAAGCTCTTTATCCAGTCTAATGCGGTTCCAACAATTCCTGCCGCGGCTAGTCGGTCTAATAAAATGGCATGGGACACCGTATCAAACGCCGCGGAAAGGTCTAATAGAACCAGGACTGCTTTCTTTCCCTGATCTAATGCTCCACGGAGGGTTTCGGAGGAAAAGATCAGGGCTGATTCTGTGGAGTGTTGGGCTCTAAAGCCTGCCTGGTTGGGATGCCAGATGTTATTATTTTCCATAAAGGCAGTAAGTTGTTTGTTAACAGCTTTCTCTGTAAGTTTACAGAAGGCTGGGAGTAGGGAGATCGGACGGAGATTTGTAAGGGTAGCGGGGTCCGGTAGTGCTTTTTTTTGCAGGGGTTTGACTGCTGCGATTTTCCATTCATCAGGGACCAGACCTAGGGTGAGTGAGGAGTTTATGATGCTATTGATAAATGGGTTAACAACCATTATTAGTGAATGAAGCACTAGCGGAGGGCAGGGATCAAAGGGAGATCCGGATGTAAGTTTAAGGATTTCTGTCTGCGTTTCTTCTTTGCTTACCGGTTGAAAGGAGGCAAAGGTGTTGAGTTTTAGTCCGGAATTAATGACCTTGTTCTCCTCATTACTGTGGGGTTGTGGGAAATCTTTGGTCAAGGATAAGATTTTTCCCTCAAAGTAGTCTGCAATAGTGTTGCAGAGACTCTGTGAGGGGGGGATAACTTTCTGCATAGTTATGGGGTTGAGGAAAGTGTTAACAATATTAAAGATTTCTTTTTGTTTGTTCTTGCTATTATCGATGGCTTCCTTGTAGTATTCCCTTTTGGCCGTTTTAATCGACCTGTGGTATAGACGACGGGCGATTTTGTACATATCTTGGTCGTACTCTGTGTAGTTGAGTCGCCACTTTCGTTCAAGAGCCCTAACTTTCCGTTGTTCCTCTTTTAGAGTGAGAGAGAACCACGGGGCGATAGGTCTCTGTTTTCTCCTGGTCCTCAAACAAGGAAGAGTAGACTCCTGGTCCTTTATGAGTGAGTTGATCCATTCCTTAAAGGCCTGGCTGTCTTTGTCGGGGGCTCCCGACAGAGTCGGTCTAAATGTGTCAGCTTTTATCAGGAGATCTGGTTGTCCTATCAGCTCTTTCCAGCGGGGTCCTTTCATGTCAGACCCTGGGTGGTTGTTGGATTTCTTAGTCCGAGGATGCGATGTTACGGGGAATTCAAACGGGATATATCTATGGTCTGTCCAAGTTAGTATTTGCGGGGTATCTACCTTAATCGTTTCAATATTGGAGCAGATGCAGTCGAGTATATGTCCCGCTTTGTGAGTGGCGGAGGTGGTAAGAGTTTTTAGACCGAGTACATTCATAGTATCGGTGAGGCAGATTGTAGCCTTATCCAAGTGGGCGTCTAGATGTATATTTACGTCTCCCAGGATGGTGAAATTAGCTGATTTGAGGACTAAGTGGCCTAGAGCTTCACCGATACTATCAATGAAATCAGTATGTGAACCAGGTGGTCGATAGATCAGGACCCCTGTAAAGGTGAAAGAGTCATGTAATTTTAGAGCAAAGCCAACATTTTCCGCCCCTTTGAGGTCAGGTATAAGGAAAGTTTGGCAATTGAGGGTGTCGCGATAGACAATAGCAATGCCTCCACCCCTCTGACAGGGTCTATCCTCTCTAGAGATTAGATATCCTGGGGGTAAGGAGTTTGTTATGTCAGGGTTACTATTTGGTGTCAGCCAGGTTTCCGTCATAAAGAGACAGTCAAGTTTATTCTCCATTATGAGATCAAATATATGTGGGGCGTGCTTTCCCATAGACCTGACATTGATCAGTCCACATCTTAGATTCCTAGCTTGTAAGGGTGGCTGATCACTTGCTTTGATGCCAAGGCTGTAACTACAGCACCTGCAGGTCCAGGCCCCAGACCAAGTGGTCAGGTCAAGGGATCTGGTGCAGGAAGTAGGGTCTGGTTTAATTTTTAATAAGTCATCTCTTGAATAGATAATTTTTTGTGCAGGGGGGGTGGCACTGGGCACGGGCGGGGCGCGGACGGGCGCAGACGGGCTTGCCTTTGGCGCGCCTTCGGCGCGCCAGCGGCGCGCCCGCTGCGCGCGTCCGCTGCGCGACCGGAAGATGCACATGACTATAAGGGAGGTGGGAGGGTAAAAGGGGGCGTGTCCACACTAAGGGGGCGTGGCCTGAGGGATCGAGCGGTGATGGCGTGCGAGGAGTGCGAAGCAGGTCCTGCAGCGGCGCCAAGAACCGCCACGAATCACTGACAAAGGCAAGCTTGGATCCCCAATTAGTGCCCAGGAACAAGGTAAACAGTTTTTTTTAAAAAGCAATAGTATATGTGACACTCAAAGTTTAAAAGCAAACTAGCTTACTCCCGGCTTCCGCCTCAGGAGGATACAGTTCTCTGACTGGTTTTGAGGTCGGAGACTTTAAATAGTCTCGGTAGGGGGCGTGTCCACACTAAGGGGGCGTGGCCTGAGGGATCGAGCGGTGATGGCGTGCGAGGAGTGCGAAGCAGGTCCTGCAGCGGCGCCAAGAACCGCCACGAATCACTGACAAAGGCAAGCTTGGATCCCCAATTAGTGCCCAGGAACAAGGTAAACAGTTTTTTTTAAAAAGCAATAGTATATGTGACACTCAAAGTTTAAAAGCAAACTAGCTTACTCCCGGCTTCCGCCTCAGGAGGATACAGTTCTCTGACTGGTTTTGAGGTCGGAGACTTTAAATAGTCTCGGTAGGGGGCGTGTCCACACTAAGGGGGCGTGGCCTGAGGGATCGAGCGGTGATGGCGTGCGAGGAGTGCGAAGCAGGTCCTACAGCGGCGCCAAGAACCGCCACGAATCACTGACAAAGGCAAGCTTGGATCCCCAATTAGTGCCCAGGAACAAGGTAAACAGTTTTTTTTAAAAAGCAATAGTATATGTGACACTCAAAGTTTAAAAGCAAACTAGCTTACTCCCGGCTTCCGCCTCAGGAGGATACAGTTCTCTGACTGGTTTTGAGGTCGGAGACTTTAAATAGTCTCGGTAGGGGGCGTGTCCACACTAAGGGGGCGTGGCCTGAGGGATCGAGCGGTGATGGCGTGCGAGGAGTGCGAAGCAGGTCCTGCAGCGGCGCCAAGAACCGCCACGAATCACTGACAAAGGCAAGCTTGGATCCCCAATTAGTGCCCAGGAACAAGGTAAACAGTTTTTTTTAAAAAGCAATAGTATATGTGACACTCAAAGTTTAAAAGCAAACTAGCTTACTCCCGGCTTCCGCCTCAGGAGGATACAGTTCTCTGACTGGTTTTGAGGTCGGAGACTTTAAATAGTCTCGGTAGGGGGCGTGTCCACACTAAGGGGGCGTGGCCTGAGGGATCGAGCGGTGATGGCGTGCGAGGAGTGCGAAGCAGGTCCTGCAGCGGCGCCAAGAACCGCCACGAATCACTGACAAAGGCAAGCTTGGATCCCCAATTAGTGCCCAGGAACAAGGTAAACAGTTTTTTTTAAAAAGCAATAGTATATGTGACACTCAAAGTTTAAAAGCAAACTAGCTTACTCCCGGCTTCCGCCTCAGGAGGATACAGTTCTCTGACTGGTTTTGAGGTCGGAGACTTTAAATAGTCTCGGTAGGGGGCGTGTCCACACTAAGGGGGCGTGGCCTGAGGGATCGAGCGGTGATGGCGTGCGAGGAGTGCGAAGCAGGTCCTGCAGCGGCGCCAAGAACCGCCACGAATCACTGACAAAGGCAAGCTTGGATCCCCAATTAGTGCCCAGGAACAAGGTAAACAGTTTTTTTTAAAAAGCAATAGTATATGTGACACTCAAAGTTTAAAAGCAAACTAGCTTACTCCCGGCTTCCGCCTCAGGAGGATACAGTTCTCTGACTGGTTTTGAGGTCGGAGACTTTAAATAGTCTCGGTAGGGGGCGTGTCCACACTAAGGGGGCGTGGCCTGAGGGATCGAGCGGTGATGGCGTGCGAGGAGTGCGAAGCAGGTCCTGCAGCGGCGCCAAGAACCGCCACGAATCACTGACAAAGGCAAGCTTGGATCCCCAATTAGTGCCCAGGAACAAGGTAAACAGTTTTTTTTTAAAAAGCAATAGTATATGTGACACTCAAAGTTTAAAAGCAAACTAGCTTACTCCCGGCTTCCGCCTCAGGAGGATACAGTTCTCTGACTGGTTTTGAGGTCGGAGACTTTAAATAGTCTCGGTAGGGGGCGTGTCCACACTAAGGGGGCGTGGCCTGAGGGATCGAGCGGTGATGGCGTGCGAGGAGTGCGAAGCAGGTCCTGCAGCGGCGCCAAGAACCGCCACGAATCACTGACAAAGGCAAGCTTGGATCCCCAATTAGTGCCCAGGAACAAGGTAAACAGTTTTTTTTAAAAAGCAATAGTATATGTGACACTCAAAGTTTAAAAGCAAACTAGCTTACTCCCGGCTTCCGCCTCAGGAGGATACAGTTCTCTGACTGGTTTTGAGGTCGGAGACTTTAAATAGTCTCGGTAGGGGGCGTGTCCACACTAAGGGGGCGTGGCCTGAGGGATCGAGCGGTGATGGCGTGCGAGGAGTGCGAAGCAGGTCCTGCAGCGGCGCCAAGAACCGCCACGAATCACTGACAAAGGCAAGCTTGGATCCCCAATTAGTGCCCAGGAACAAGGTAAACAGTTTTTTTTAAAAAGCAATAGTATATGTGACACTCAAAGTTTAAAAGCAAACTAGCTTACTCCCGGCTTCCGCCTCAGGAGGATACAGAAGTCAGGTAAGAGGTACCACAAAAAGAACAAGAAGTCGAAGCATGCTTCGACTTCGAGCTGCCAATCTCGTGGCGCAAGAAACTGCGTTCAAGGCCTAGCTCTGCATTTCCCTCCCTTTCCGGGGCCGGGAGAGACCCCTTCCCAACGTAAGGAATTTTCTGGCACCATGTGCGTCATATTTGGGCGGCCTGACCCTGGGCCTCACAGGCTCAGATGATGGAGGGGCCCCTGTGGTTCACATGCTGGCGGCTTGGACCCCGGCTTCGCGGCCTCCGAGGGGACCGGTTCCCGGGTCTGGCTAGACGCCAGTCACACCTCTACAGTGACCTTCCTCGACATTGGCTCAGGCGCCAACGTCCTTGGCGTCGCCAGAGCCAATCAGCGGTGCCTCCCGATCCTCATTTCCGACGACACCGAGTCCCTCGGGCGTCCACCAACGCCGAGACCAGCGCTGACAGAGCTGTACGACTCCATCCTGTTTTTGGGGTAGGAATGGAGGAAGATGATTGGGAGGGGGAGCCAGACCCCTTAGAAATTTCGCCTCAGCAAGACCTGGGACTGATGTGAGGAATTGGGTGATGCCAGTGGTCTGGAAACCTCCCCAGATAGTGGCTTGCTTCCCCTCCTACACTGGCTATGAAGGACGGAGCAACTTTTTCCATGGTGGTGTGTAGAGTTGTTGAGGTCCTTGACCTATAGCTTCCTACAGTGGCGGTCAAGACTAATGTCGTGACAGAGCTCCTGCAGCTTTGGGTTTCGAGCTCCCAACCCCTACTGCCTTTCATTGAGGCCATGACAGAAGTCCTTCTGGGGACACGTTCCAAACCCAGCACAGGGGCTCTTGTGAATGGGACGATCGCCCGCCGCCATCGCCCCGCACCGAGGGACCCACTTTTTCTCACCACCCACCTCACACCCCAAAGCTTGGTAGTCAAAGCTTCCATGTCCCGAGGCGCATTCCATTCTTCACCCCTGGACAGGGAATCCTATGTGGCTGTAAAACCTGGGAAGAAGATTTCCTCTTCCACCAGCCTAGTGCTGCGGTCGGTGAACACCGCATGCCTCTTAGGCCGTTATTCCCATTCTCTATGGGATACGCAGGTGCTGCCCAGAGTCCTGGAGGAGGACCGTGATCTACTCTTCCAAGCTATATCCGATAGGAGAGATGCAGCTAGGTTCGCCATCGGATGTGGCTTGGACATGATGGACTCAATAGGTAGAGCGATTTCAACGACAGTGGCAGTTGGTTGCCACGCCTGGCTGAGAACATCTGGTTTTTCGGGGAATGTCCAACCCAACCTCACGGAAATGCCCTTTGATGGCTCCCGTTTCCTCGGAGACAAGGCGGATACTGCCCTTGAGCGCTTCAAGGACTCACGGGCCAGCTAAGTCCTTGGGCCTCACTACTGCTCCCAGGGCTTCATCCAGCTTTTGCTCCTTTCATGACTACAGAAGGGGCTACCAGCCGCGCCAACCGTATTGTGGCCAGAGGGCCCATCGAGTTCAGCAACCTCTGCGGGGCCGTGGACGCAGCTCACCCCGGCCTTATGGGTCCGGGTACCAGAAATGGAGCCAAGCCGCCATCCCATCCTCCACCGCAAAACCTTCCTAGTCCAATCCCCCAGGAACACTCTGTGCCAGTTCGTGGCAGAGTACGCCATCACCTCCACCACTGGCAAACCATCACATCGGACAGGTGGGTGTTGCAAATAGTCCAGAGGGGCTACTCCCTACCCTTCGAAATTACCCCTTCTTCTATGCCTCCAGCATACGATCGGCTGACGGAGGATCACCATGCCTTACTCCGCGAGGAAGTCAATGCTCTATTGGCCAAGGGAGCTATAAAGAGGGTTCCTGGGCACGAAGTAGGCAGTGGTTGCTACTCCCACTACTTTCTGGTCCCCAAGGAGAACAGAGGCCCTTGTCCTATCCTAAATCTCAGAACCATCAATTTCCTCAAGAAGGAAAAATTCTAAATGCTCACCCTAGCTCAGGTCCTGTCTGCCCTGGACCTATGAGACTGGATTGGACTTGCAGGATGCTTTCTTTCATGTCCTCATCCTGCCTACCCATCGTCTCTACCTGCGGTTTATGGTGGGTCATGAGCACTTTCATTTCACTGTGCTTCCTTTCGTCCTCACCAGTTCCCATCAGGTGTTCACGAAAGTGATGGCTTTAGTCACAGCTCATCTGCAGAGTGGGTCTTCCCCAGCCTTCCCCTATCTCGACGACTGGTTGTTGAAGGTGGGCTCCCTTCAAGCAGTTGTCTCCCACCTCCAGACGAGGGCAAACCTTTTGCATTCACTGGGGTTCACTATCAATGTGCCGTAGTCACACCTGACTCCCTCTCAGTCACTTCTTTTCATTGGGGCGGTTCTGTACACGGTGAAATTTCAGGCCTATCCTCCCGAACGGCGAGTCCAGGATTTTCAGGCTATGAAACAGATGTTTCAGCCTCTATCCTGGGTTCCGGTGAGACTGACTCTGAGGCTGTTGGGCCTCATGGCCTCCTGCATCCTGCTAGTGACCCGTGTAAGGTGGTACATGCGGGCTCTGCAGTGGTACTTGAAGTTCCAATGGGCACAGCAGCTAGTAAATGTCACCGACCTGGTCCACATTTCAGAGGGAACTGTGAAAGATCTGTTATGGTGGCTGACGGACCGCGAGGGGTTAAACGGCAGACCTCTCTCTCTTCCCCACCCAGATCTCACAGGAGTGATGGACGCGTCTCTTCTTGTCTGAGGTGGCCATCTGGGGAAGGTGGAGATCAGAGGACTCTGGTCTCCAGTGGAAACCGAGCTCCATATCAATCCGCTGGAGCTTTGTGTGATCCGACTGGCACTAAAAGCCTTTTTGCCATCCATAAAGGGAAGGCTTGTTCAAGTGTTCACAGACCACACTAATGCCATGTGGTAGTGCAACAAACAGGGAGGGTGGGGTCGTTGACCCTCTGTCAAGAGGCCTTGTGTCTCTGGACCTGGATGGAATATCATGGAATTTCCCTTGTGGTTCAACACCTGGCTAGTTCTCTGAAGGTGCCTTGCCGATCACGAATGGCATCTCCATCCCTAGGAGGCACAAGGTCTCTTTCAGCAGTGGGAAGAGCCTTGGTTAGTCACCTCCGAAGGGAACGCGCAATGTCAGCTGTTTTGCGTGTTGGAGTTTTCAAGGTGGTTCTCTCTATGTAACACTTTTTCGCCACGAGTGGAGTTGTGGCCTCCTGTGCACTTTTCAGCCTGTACCACTTCTACCCAGAGTGCTGAAGAAGATCAAGCGCTACCGGGCTCAAGTCATTCTTGCAGCTCCGGACTGGACACAAAGAGTCTGGAACCCCGAGCTCTTGAGCATAGCCATCGATCCTCCTATCAGACTGCCTCATCGGGAAGATCTTCTGTCACAGCAGCAAGGGACGGTCCTCCACCCAAACTTGTCCAGCCTCCACCCCCTTGCATGGAGATTGAGCGGCGACAGTTGACAGCTTTCAACCTTTCTCCCGAAGTCTGTAACATCATCTTGGCAGCCAGGTGTCCCTCCACTAAAACGGTATATGGCTGTTGATGGAACAGATTTGTGGCATGGTGCACAGCAAGGCTGTGGATCCCCTTTCTGCCCATCTTTCAGAGGTTCTCCTCTTCATTCTATCTTTGGGCCAGCAGGGCTCTGCTCTGGGCACCCTTAAAGGCTATCTTTCTTCGCCTTCCTGATCAGCCTTCTCTTTTTAAGTCCTCTATCACAGATAGATTCCTGAAGGGCATTACTCATCTCTTTCCTCTTCCTCCTCCTTTCATAATGCCCCAATGGGACTTTAATCATGTCCATACTTATGTTATGTGTGCTCCCTTCGCGCCACTACATAATTGTCCTCTTCTTCTTACTTTAAAGACTGCTTTCCTGCTTGCCATCACCTCTGCCCGCAGGGTGAGTGAGCTTCAGGCTCTGTCCTCCAAGCCTCCTTTTCTTGCTGTTCATCCGTACAAAGTGGTCCTTTGCACTAGGCTCCCCCTTCTTCCCAAAGTGGTTACCTCTTTCTAAATAGGTCAGACCATCACATTGCCCACCTTCTTCCCGCCTCCACACCCTTCCAAAGAGGAGGAGAGACTCCACCGCCTGGACCCCAAACGTGCGCCGTCCTTCTACCTTGACCGCACTAAAGATTTCCGGGTGCACGATCAACTCTTCGTGGGTTTGTTGGTGCCACGAAAGGTCGGGCCATGCACAAATGTACCATCTCTCAATGGGTTGTCCTATGTATCAAGATCTGCTATTTTTTGGCAAAAAAAGGAACCTCCAGTAGGACTGTGCGTCTACTATACCAGGGCGAAGGCAGCCACTACTGCATTGGTAGATGGAGTTCTGTTGGTTGACATCTGCCAAGCAGCCACGTGGGCATCTCTGCACATGTTCACGAAACATTACTGCCTGGACAGCCAAGTCCGGAGAGACGGCTCTTTCGGCTGTTCTTCCTGGTGCGAACGTATTTCGCAAACCCTCCACCGGGGTTGGCATTGCTGGGGCAGCTATTCTAAGGTAAGGAATCTATAACTACGGTCTCTTTTAGATGAACAAGTTACTTACCTTTGGTAACGATGTATCTGTAAGAGACATATGTAGTTATAGATTCCTTACCACCCCACTGTTAGAAATGGGATTTCTGGCTAGCTGAGACTTGCACCAAAGCGAGGCAGAAACCACCACTCTAGTCAGGAGAAGGGAGTTACAGGTCTAAAATAACCCCTGCTCACCCCCTTGGTAGCTTGGCACGAGCAGCAAGGCTCATCTTAGAGGCCGTGTGTAAAGCATTTGTACATAACCAACAGTAATACAGCGTACGCACTACAAAAGGACACCACACCAGTTTAGAAAAATATCCAATATTTTTATATAATTAAAATAAGACCAAAACTGATAAAAACTCCACAATACTATACTTAAAAGTTCACAGTTCAAAAACTACGTTGGTTAAAAAGAGTTCCTTGGGTGGATAGCTCCGTCCGGGCTTCCACAACGTCGTGAGCACACAAATCCGAAAACAGTTCTGGCTGACCTTGGGGTCGCGGCCAACTACGATGTCGGGAAGACCCGCAAACAGTACCTGTCAGAGATGCAGGGCGATGGGGCCCTTGAAGTCACTTGCGTTGCAGGTCGAGCTCCCCTCTGATGGGATCAGGAGCTCTTGCGTCAACAGGCGTCGGGTGCTGCGGTGCGAAGTGCAGCGGTGTGGCGTGCAGTGCCCCTAGGTCGCGGTGCGAGCAGCGGCTCGGCAGCGTCGGATGGCGTCGTTGGTGTGACCAGGGTCGCGGTGCGAGATGGAGGCGGTACTCGTCACGGTGCTAGCAGGTCATAGTGCAAGCAGCGGCGTTGTCGTTGCTGAAGCGCTGTCATCGGCTGACAAACTGGAGTCGATGACACCGGCGTCGGTGGGCCAAGGCTGCGGTGTGGGATGAGGGCTGTGCGTTGTGTAACTTACGAGCGGTGCCCCCAAACCACGGTGCAAGCAGCGGCGCCGATTTTGGTGGCGTCAGGAAGACCACGCTGTCGTCGTGTAGCGAGGCGGTGCAGAGTGCGGGCCCACAGGTCGCAGTGCGAGCAGCTGCTCAGTGATGGCGTCAGCAGGCGTCCTCGGCGAGGCCAGGATCGCGTTCCGGCGGTGCCCTCTGCGGTGCCTTCAGGACACGGGTTTGGCAGGGTTGTTCGTCGTAGACGTCGTCGAGTGGCGTTCTTCGGGTTGCAGCACAAAACACACAGTCCCCAGTGCTGTGGGTCGAAGAACCTGAAGTCTTTGCTGTTCCTGAGATTTCGTGAACAGGGGGCAAGCTCTACCTCAAGCCCTTGGAGAGTCTCACCAATTCGGTTGCAGAAAGTCCAGTCCAGGCCTTTCACTGCCCACAACAGAAGCAGCCACTGCAGGTCAGCCCAGCAAAGCACGCAGCAAAGCGGTCATTCCTCTTATCAGTTTCTCCAGTGCTTCTCCTGTGCAGTCTTCTTGATCCAGGTGAGTTCTAAAATTCAGGGGTCTGGGACCCAGAATTTGTACACAAAAATCCTTTAATCTGCCAGGCAGAGGGTGTCGGTGTCCGGCCAGAACCAGTTGGGCCTTCGCTGGCGTGAATTCCTGGCAGGAGGTGGAGACGGCTTTGTCAGAGGCAGGCCAGGCACTTTCAGGTGCAAGGAAATTGCTCCACTTTCCCCCATAGCAGCCCAGGTCTAATCATCCCTTTCCTGCCGTATCCAGACCATCTGGAGCCCCTCCGGTCCCCCAGGCTTCTGTCCTCCAAAACCCAGATAGGCAATCCACATTCCAGCAGCGGCATACGGGATGACCGAGCAAAATAATACCCACTTTCTAAAAGTAGCCTTTATGAACTCAGAATGAAAAGGGCACCCTCGCTAAAGGCTGCGTCTTTAGACGCTGAGTTCAGGCTTACCAAACTTCATTCACTTATCCCTTTATTGTACTATGTACATGGGTTGCATAATCCGTGCTGCAGGCCCAAGAGTAGTGTTCCACTCACAAGCCCTGGCACCCGCAGTGCCTTTTACTGGGGACTGACAAGTACGTCGAACATCCAATCGTAACACAAATTACCACAGGAGCACCAGCACTTTATCACTGATCAGCAGTGCTAAAAGCTCGCAGAAACGTTATACCAGCAAAAACAAAGTCAAAACCGGGAGGGCAGAAAGCAAAAACTCCGGGGAAACACGCCAAAAGATGCCAAGTCTAACACCCACCCATTCTCCCATTACTGCAAACTGACTTCTAGGGATAGGGACTAGTTATGTGCGCCATGGTCAGTGTCTAGCATGGCTCTGCGCTTCTGGCGTGGAAAGTCGAGTCAGAACTTACCTGAGCGCGCAGGGCCGGCGTCTAAGCAGACACCGCAACGTCATCCCGGCGACCACAACGACAGGCGCGGAGGCGACTGACGCCACCTACCGACGCACATTGGTACAACGTCACACTGATTCTAGGGTTAAGGTCGTCGCTTTTAGGGCCCTAGTTTACTGGCACCAGTGGTCAGTTTCTTGCATGGCTCTGCGTTCCTGGCACGGAAAGTCGTGTACAGAACTGACGTCAGCGCGCCTGGGTGGCGCCTAAGTAGTCTCCGTGACGTCATCTCGGCGCATACGATGCCAGCGACGGACGTGGAGCCGCACAACGCCACCTACTGATGCGCAGGGGTACTGCTAGCTAAAACTTTCCGGATCCAGTCTGACACCTGGGGATATTCAAAGGTAAGGAATCTATCACTAACTAATGTCTCTTACAGATATATTGTTACACAAGTAGTAACTTGTGCATTTGGTAGAGACTCTTAATAGCCACAGATTCCTACTGACCTACCCATCCTCCCCACTCTGCAAAAAGGTATATTATAGAGACTTCTAACCACATATTTCTTACCTTACAATTTCCCAAAGCATCAGACTGTATGTGCGTACCTCTGTGCGCCAGTGGATGGCGTTGACCGGCTCTGCGTGTCTCATCAGCGTCATCTGTGCCAGAAGTGACGTCTGCGGGACTTATCTAGGCACCGCCTAGGCAGAGACCTTGATGGTCCAAGCTACGACATCCTGGCGCATTGGCTACCTCTGTCATGGATAGGGAATCCAAGAGATTTCTCTCTTTGGGGAAGATGTTTTCTTCTGCCTGCCTGGCATTGCTGGCCGTGAATATCACATGCCTTTTGAGGTGTTATTCCCACTCTCTGTGGAGTATGGTTGCACAGGTGCTGTCAATGGTCCTGAAGGAGGCCCGGATCATACTCTCTAAGGCTGTTGCAAATGGAAGAGATGCATTGAAGTTCACCATCTGTTGTGACTTGACACGACTGACTCACTGAGCAGTGGGGTTTCATCATTGTTTGCCTTGAGGCACGACGCCTGGTTGGGGACAACTTTTTCAGGGGGATGTCCATACCTCTCTTGCCCTTTGATGGCTTCAGAGTCAAGGCAGATTCGACACTGGAGCGCTTCAAGGACTGTAGGCTACAGCCAGGTCCTTGGGCCTTTATACGGCCTCACGGTACCCTCAATCTGCCTTTCGCGGTTATAGAAGGGGCTTCTATCCACGCCAGTTCCCTCCAAGCGACCAAGCTGCGCTTTTCAGCCTATGTATTGCAGATGATGTGGTACCCACATGCCTCGTAGGTAAGGTAACCTGTGTCTAGTCAGTACACCATCCCACCCCTCCACAGCTGCAGCCTCCAAACCCTCCTAATCTGCCATCTTACCAACTTGGGCATCCAGTTGGTGGCAGAGTTTGCCATCACCTGCCCCACTGGCAGGCCATCACATCAAACAAATGGGTTTTACAAATCGTATGAAGGGGCTACTCCCTCCATTCATGACAATCCCACCCTCCATAGCACCATCTCACAATCGCATACCGGAGCATCATCTGTCTCTTCTCCACAAAGATGTCACAGCTCTCGTGGCCAAGGCAGCCTTAGAGAGGGTGCCAATGCCAGAAGTGGGTTGTGGTTGTTATAACCGCTTCTTTTCTGGTTCCCAAAATGGCTGGAGGCCTTCGTTCTATTCTAGAACCTGTGGCCTCTCAACTGCTTCAGTCAGTCAGTCAGTCAGTCAGAAAACTTTATTTCGGCTACAAGCCATAAAAGTAATAAAATATCATGGTTTAATATTTACAAATTTAAGACATGATTGATAAAACCAACACAGTAATACAATTCACGATTTAAAACAGATTAATAGCAGGGATTGGTGCCAATGTGATTGAGTAGTTGTCTTCTGGTTAGCCACATAGAAAAGAGAAATTTAGCAATTACAGTAACATAGAGAGGAGAAGGATCATATTTCAGCAACCTGAAGAGATCTCTATGGTTCGTAACCCCTATATTCTTGGCAAGTTGGATTATCCATTTCCTACGAGGTATTTTATAAGCCAAACAGAAAATTACGACATGAACCTCAGTTTCATCAGTAGTACCACACCCTGGACAAGATTGCCTTGGTAGGCCAGCCCATTTATTTGTTCTTGAAAACAGGGGGAGAGACCCATGCCTGAATTGTAAGTATAATTTTTTAGCCAATACAGGTTAGATCAAGTCGATTGCAGGCTCAAAACTATAACTAATTTTGGCCTCTAGGAAAACCGAGGTCAAATTCGGAGTATTAACTGATCGAATGGTCTGAGTTAGATTAAATTCCTGCAGTGTTTTTCCCAATGTTTTTTTTGGCAAAGAAGGGCAAGTGTCCTCAGGTGTGTACCAGAGGTCTTCTCTCCCTATATCTTTTAGTGATTTCCTAACATGAGCTAGCCAGGGGATAGCACCTGCCCTTGGTAGCAATAGGATGGATTTCAATTCTTCCTGAAATATGGCAAGTTCAGGAGTGCTCCATAGTCGTCGCCAGTACATTACTGGTCTGAAGGCGACCATGTCCGCAATTGGTTGGATACCCAGGTCCATCCTGAGTGGCTGTATTGGGGTGCTCACCGGGAGTGCGAATAACTGTCTTAAAAATTTGTTTTCTGACTTAGTTAAAATCAGGGATGGGTTATGGCCCCATAATTCCGCACCGTAGGCTGCCATCCCCCTTGCCTGACTTTTGTATATCTCTACCAATGGGCTGATTAGTTTTATAGGGCTGTTTTTGAGCATCTTTAGGATCCCCCCTGATGTCTGTACGAGTTTCAGATTAACTTTTGAGATCTGGTCGACCCAAGTCATTTTATTGTTAAGGGTCAGGCCGAGATAATCAAAAGTATTCACCCGTTCTAGGGGCAGTCCATCCAATTTCGGTATGGGACGGTTGGTGGTATCTGCGTGAAACACCATGTATTTTGTCTTGTTCACGTTGATTATTAAGTTCCTTTTCCTACAAAAGGTGGCAAAGCCATCCAGAACTCTAGCCATACCCATAGGTGATCTGGACAGGAGCAGAGTATCATCCGCGAACATAAGTACGGGGATTTTCCTGCCTGCCAACTTGGGGGAGTCTATGTCACTCAATGCCAGGATATCTTCGACCAGTCCGTTCAGGAAGAGGGCAAAGAGTGTTGGAGCTAGAACGCAGCCCTGTCTGACTCCCTTTTCGACCCTGAAAGGGTCTGTAAGGTCTCCATGTAGTCCAAACCTGACTCTTGCAAAAGTGTCCTTATGAAGGCGTTCTAGTAAATCACATAGATAAAGAGGTACGCCCATCCCCTTTAATAACTCCCAAAGTTGGCTGCGGTCCACCATGTCGAAAGCAGACTTCAAGTCAACGAACGTGAGGTAAAGGCTGCCCCCTTCTAAGATTATGCTTTTCCAGTGGATCATTTGCAGCCTAAACAATTGGTCCACAGTTGACATCCTAGCTCTAAATCTGACCTGGAGAGGGGTCAAGATGTTAGTTTCCTCCATCCAGGTTTGTAGTCTCCCTAAGAGAATGCGGGCAAAAATCTTCTGGGCGACATCTATTAGGCTAATTGGCCTATAGTTTGCCGGATCAAGTGGCGAGCCCTTTTTGTGTATTGGTATGATCTCGGCGCCAGCCCAGGTGGATGGTAACGGCATTCCGGCTAGAATTGCGTTAAAGAGACCAAATAGATAAGCGACCCAGATGTCGGGCTCACTTTTAAAAAGATCACCTGGGATCCTATCTAAGCCTGGGGCTTTATTCGGTTGGATTTTAGTAAGAGCAACTCTAACCTCACTAAGGGTGCACATCGGGGTCAAAGCCTGGGTTGGAGGAGTATACAAGGTAGTAGGGGCGAGGGGGGTGGGCAATGATGAGGGCTGGATTGCGTATAATTCTTTAAAGTATGTACGCCAGATTTCTTGGCCAAGATTGGGTTGAAGCGCCTGCGTTGGTCGTGACATTCCAGTTTTAATTATATTCCAGAATGATCTTTGGTCCCTATTTTTTAGTGCGTGGGAAATTTCCTCCCATCTGCTGATTTCCCACTCTTTTTTTGCTTCGTGGATAATTTTCTTAAAGTGGGCCCTGGATTCCTTTATTTCTGGCTTGGTTCCATTTTTTAGTGTTGAGAGAAGCGAGAGCTTTGCTTCCCTACAGGATTTATTGAACCAAGTGGGGGACTCCCTTGTAGGAGGTAAATTTCTCTTAATTGCCCGACTGAAGTGGGCCTCAAGGCTAGCACATAATTCTACATGTGTAGCTCCTATCAGCTTAAGATCTAAGTGGCCATCTGGTGAAATTAAGGCTCCCAATAATTTTTCCAAATAAGGATAGATCTCAGTATACATTACGCCGAGATTTCTATCAGATAGAACAAACTTCTCCCACCTGACTCTTCGGGAGCCGTCGGATGTGATCAGGGGAACAGCACTAAGTGGGACTATAGATGAGGAGTGATTGTTTCTAAAACCCTTTAAGGTGACAATAATGGGGTTGTGGTCACTTTCACTACGTTTAAGAACTTGAAAGTCCAGAATACTTGACCATAGTCCCATGCTGAGCATAATATAGTCCATGATGGACGTTTGATCGTTTCTTTCAAATGTGGGATTGCCTGGGTTATCTGCTGGGAACCTACCATTACAAGACCTTAAAGAGTGAGTAAGTGTCAATTGGGTGACTTGGAGAATCAATGGCGTCCAAGCCTTCGTGGGATAAGAGTTGGATGGTGGTATAGCCCACTCTTGGTCCTCATCCTGGGATACAGGGGTAACCAACCCATTTAAGGGTTCGTAGTGACAGTTAAAGTCCCCACCAATTACCAGAGTATCGGTGTTAATAATGGAGCTCAAAAGAGCATCCAAACTACTCAAAGTGGGGGACTCCTGCCCGTACCGCACAGGACGAGAATATATGTTAACGATAGACAGTACCCGATTACCCCTCTTGGACATACCTACACACATAATGTCCGGCGAGTCGGTGTTAATTCTCTTGAATGTACATTCCAAATGGGTCCGTACCCAAATAGACAGCCCTCCCGAGGGCCTTCCCCCATTTGGCCTTACTGCAGGTTCCCAGAAGGTAGCAAGCCCCACACGGTGGTAAGACTTCAATGCCCATGTCTCCTGAAAGAGGCAGATATCGTGGCCGTCGATGAAATCCCCCCAGTCGGGGAGTTCTAGCAGCCGTGACAGACCTGCCACATTCCAGGACAACATTTTCAACCCCATATCCTTGTGTGAAGGGGGAAGGGCAAGGTAGGACCTAGGTGGTATAGGTGTTATAGGCGGAGGAGTCCTAAGATTACCATTTGTGGTGATCGATGTTGGGCCTGGCTCCATAGAAGGATCAATAGGAGAGGTGTTAACGTAGATGGTATCAGAACGGGAGGTTGTTAACTCAGAGGGATATGTCGCCAGTTCTATTTGGCGTAGTAGCCCAGGGCTAGGGCATCCACCTCAGAGCATAATCGAGCTCAGAGCGGGTGGGGTAACCTGATCGGTACCTAAAGGTAGGGGATTCATAGCGTCTAGACTTTCTGGACATTCAAGGGACGCTTCAGTCCGATTTGGAGATTCTCCCCGTGGTCCAGGGTCATAGGCAACATCGAGGTATCTCAGAGTGTCTGGACCCGTTGTTGCCTGGGGCTGTATAGATACAGTCAAGCTCTCAATTGTTTTTTTCTGGGTTGGGGCTGCGATCCTAGAATTGACAACCAACTTCAGTCAGTCGACGCAATCCAAGGCACTGAACCTATTGTGACATGGAGTATTAGGATAGGCAAGGTGTAAATCAAAGTCCTGGTTTCCGCTATGACCTATGCATGGTCTCTCTGCAGTCGGTTGTACATTAGGTGTATTCCTCCTATGGTTTGATGCTCCCAGCGGATAAAAATAAGAGAGTAGGGGGGAGTGAATTCCATCAATCATATTGTTCCAACCACCCTCGCCCACATACATTACCACCCTAGGATCTTTAAAATTCACAATTATGCAGTCCCCCTTAATGTTCTTCACACCCCGGCCTACCCAAGATACTCTTCGAACCATCAGAATTTCCCCATTCAGATTTGGAGGCAGAGGTCTTTTTGCATTCAACCAATGGACTGTCTTGTTCGTCAACGACTGGTAAGGTTCGACTCTGCCTTGTGGTAATTCAGGTACGCCTGTTAGGACCACAACATAAGGGCTACATTCTGGGGGTAAGTCTAATCTTGGAAGATAGTTGGCAGTAGGGGGGGGGGGGGGTTAGTTCCGGTGTTAGTCAAGGAAGAGAGGGATGGTTGGGGTGGGGGACCCACTAAGCTTCCTAGTTCACACGATGATTCAGCCTGTCGTATTGTGGCCGCTCGAGCTTGCCTAGGAGCTTTGTTATTAGTTAATTCCCTACCAGGTTGGGCTACATTTGGAGAAAAGGAATGGCCAGTCGCCTGATCACTAGGTAAGGTAAGGGGTAAGGTGGTCAGAAGTTGGCGTGGCGAATTCCGGTCTGGAAGCACTGGTGCCACTGTATTAACCTTAGTCAAGTTGGATAGTGATGCTAATTTCCCTTCCAAGGCAGCAAGGCGTTCAAATAAGGGGGACAGCCTCCCGTCAATTAATACAGCCATTCTATTCCAAAAAGCACTAGAGCTCAAGCCCTCCTGAGCATCCAGGCTCGAAGGAATAGTTATAGCTGAAACGGCTGTGTGTTGGGTCGGGAGGTTTGCTTGCTCGTTTACTTCTAAGGGGGTAATGTTGTCTTGGTTAGGAGCTGGCAGTTTCTTTTGTTTGTGTTTAGTTGGACAACGCACAGGACCCCCAACACGTTTTTTCCCCTTTGTGGCTGGAAGATTCACCTCAGAACATTTGCCTCTGGCTGACCTGTCCGCCATCGATCTTGTCGTGGCACATGTAAAAATAGGAGCTGGGAGAGGGTGGTCATCCTGGTTTTGGCCAGGGGCAGCTGGGTTAGGTTGGGTGGAAGCAATTAGGGGGGAAGAGTCATCTAACAGAGACTCAGCTGGAGATCCACCTAATAGGGGACGTGCAGGGTTATTAGGGGAGGGGATGGCTGTGATGGCGCCCAAGGATGATCGCTTCCCTAACGATGGTTCTAGGGATAGTCTGCGTTCTGTGGCGGCGATCTCATAGGCAAGAACATTACTAGCCCGTGTTATGAAATTATCGAGGGTCCCACAACACTCCCACCCTTCGGAGCTAATCTCAACAGCCCAGTAGCCATTGCTTAATGCCTTACACAAAACACACTTGCCAAGGGGGATGTCCAGTCCAGGCTCGTACAGTCTCGAACGGCCTCAAACGGCCCGCTCTTTGCCCGGTCTTCGCCCCGGGCTACGTCCCGCGCGCGTCCCGCTTGCGCGCGGGGGAAGGGCTGAGCAATAAGGGCGGGGGGTCAAAAAGGGAGGAGCCGGGAAGAGGAACCAGCTGTGAGCGCCGCCAAGCAGCCTGGTCCTCGCAGTCCCGGTCGGTGGTAATCCCAGGTGATAGCGCCCTCCGCACAGCGCAGCGTCCTTGGCAGAGCCCACGAGCCACGGAGATTATCAGCAGCAGCCCAGGTCAGGTAACTTCAGTGATGAGCCTACGAGCGGCCCCGCAAAGCGGGGGCCGCGAGGCGTTAAGTAACTGTGATGGGAGGAGCCGGGAAGAGGAACCAGCTGTGAGCGCCGCCAAGCAGCCTGGTCCTCGCAGTCCCGGTCGGTGGTAATCCCAGGTGATAGCGCCCTCCGCACAGCGCAGCGTCCTTGGCAGAGCCCACGAGCCACGGAGATTATCAGCAGCAGCCCAGGTCAGGTAACTTCAGTGATGAGCCTACGAGCGGCACCCGCGAAGCGGTGGCCGCGAGGCGTTAAGTAACTGTGACGGGAGGAGCCGGGAAGAGGAACCAGCTGTGAGCGCCACCAAGCAGCCTGGTCCTCGCAGTCCCGGTCGGTGGTAATCCCAGGTGATAGCTCCCTCCGCACAGCGCAGCGTCCTTGGCAGAGCCCACGAGCCACGGAGATTATCAGCAGCAGCCCAGGTCAGGTAACTTCAGTGATGAGCCTACGAGCGGCTCCCGCGAAGCGGGGGCCGCGAGGCGTTAAGTAACTGTGATGGGAGGAGCCGGGAAGAGGAACCAGCTGTGAGCGCCGCCAAGCAGCCTGGTCCTCGCAGTCCCGGTCGGTGGTAATCCCAGGTGATAGCGCCCTCCGCACAGCGCAGCGTCCTTGGCAGAGCCCACGAGCCACGGAGATTATCAGCAGCAGCCCAGGTCAGGTAACTTCAGTGATGAGCCTACGAGCGGCTCCCGCGAAGCGGGGGCCGCGAGGCGTTAAGTAACTCTGATGGGAGGAGCCGGGAAGAGGAACCAGCTGTGAGCGCCGCCAAGCAGCCTGGTCCTCGCAGTCCCGGTCGGTGGTAATCCCAGGTGATAGCGCCCTCCGCACAGCGCAGCGTCCTTGGCAGAGCCCACGAGCCACGGAGATTATCAGCAGCAGCCCAGGTCAGGTAACTTCAGTGATGAGCCTACGAGCGGCTGGGCCGCGAGGCGTTAAGTAACTGTGATGGGAGGAGCCGGGAAGAGGGACCAGCTGTGAGCGCCGCCAAGCAGCCTGGTCCTCGCAGTCCCGGTCGGTGGTAATCCCAGGTGATAGCGCCCTCCGCACAGCGCAGCGTCCTTGGCAGAGCCCACGAGCCACGGAGATTATCAGCAGCAGCCCAGGTCAGGTAACTTCAGTGATGAGCCTACGAGCGGCTCCCGCGAAGCGGGGGCCGCGAGGCGTTAAGTAACTGTGATGGGAGGAGCCGGGAAGAGGAACCAGCTGTGAGCGCCGCCAAGCAGCCTGGTCGTCGCAGTCCCGGTCGGTGGTAATCCCAGGTGATAGCGCCCTCCGCACAGCGCAGCGTCCTTGGCAGAGCCCACGAGCCACGGAGATTATCAGCAGCAGCCCAGGTCAGGTAACTTCAGTGATGAGCCTACGAGCGGCCCCCGCGAAGCGTTAAGTAACTGTGATGGGAGGAGCCGGGAAGAGGAACCAGCTGTGAGCGCCGCCAAGCAGCCTGGTCCTCGCAGTCCCGGTCGGTGGTAATCCCAGGTGATAGCGCCCTCCGCACAGCGCAGCGTCCTTGGCAGAGCCCACGAGCCACGGAGATTATCAGCAGCAGCCCAGGTCAGGTAACTTCAGTGATGAGCCTACGAGCGGCTCCCGCGAAGCGGGGGCCGCGAGGCGTTAAGTAACTGTGATGGGAGGAGCCGGGAAGAGGAACCAGCTGTGAGCGCCGCCAAGCAGCCTGGTCCTCGCAGTCCCGGTCGGTGGTAATCCCAGGTGATAGCGCCCTCCGCACAGCGCAGCGTCCTTGGCAGAGCCCACGAGCCACGGAGATTATCAGCAGCAGCCCAGGTCAGGTAACTTCAGTGATGAGCCTACGAGCAGTTCAGAATGCTCACATGAGCTCAGGTTCAGTCTGCTCTGGACCCAGGAGACTCAATGGTAGCATTGGACTTGCCAGACGCTTATTTCCACATTCCATTCCTGTCTGCCCACCGGCGTTACCTGCAGTTTACAGTAGGCCAAGAGAATTTTCAGCTTACCGTGCTCTCTTTTGGCCTTACCAGCACCCTTTTGGTGTTGACAAAGCTGATAGCAGTGGTTGCAGTGCACATGCGGAGATCAGGGGTGCTAGTCTTCCCCTATCGTGATGGGACCTGAAGTTCCAATGGGCACAGCATCAGGGGAACCTCTACGACATGGTCTGAATCTCGAAGGGAACTGCAAAAGATCTGCAGTGGTGGCGAACGTGCCACGATTAGGTCATAGGCAGGTCCCTCTCCCTTCCACAACCAGACCTCATTGTGACAGATGGATAACTCCTGAGATGGGGCGGCCTTCTGGAGGAGATATCTGATCTCCACATCAGGCTGCTGGAGCTCCGTGCATTCCGACTGGGAGTGAAAGCCTTTCTACCCTCCATCAAGGCAAGGCTAGTGCAGGTGTTCATGGCCAACACCAACGCCATGTTGTGCTGCAGCTAACAGTGCGGTGTTGGTTTGTGGATTCTTTGTCAAGATGCCCTGAGTCTCTGGACATGGCTGGAACTTCAGGGCATTTCGCTGGTGGTTCAAAACCTGGCAGGCTCTCTGAACACTAGAGCAGGCAAACTCAGTCCTCGATGTCTAGAGGATCACGAATGGCGTCTTCGCCAGGAGGTGGCTCAAGGTGTCTTATAATAGTGGGGAGAGCCTTGGTTAGATCTGTTCGTCTCTGCCGGAAACATGCAATATCAGCAATTTTGTTTCCTGGAGTTTCCAAGGCGGATCTTGCTTGGAGACTCTTTTAGTCTTGAGTGGAGCACAGGCCTTCTGTGCACCTTTCTGCCCATTCTAATCCTGCCTAATGTTCTCTCAGAAGGACTGAGCTCGTCATCCTTGTGGTTCTGGATGTGGCGCGGAGAGTGTAGTATTCCGAGCAACTGAGCATGCCATCGATCCTCCGGTCTGGCTGCCTATTCGGGAGGATGTTCTGTCACAGCAGCAGGGAAGGGTCCTCCACCAGAACCGGTGTCCACACTTTGCCTTCTTGCTTGGTGATTGAGCAGCGGCAGTTAACAGCTTTCAACTTTCCTCCTGAAGTCTGAAACGTCATCTTGGCAGCTTGGCGTCTCACCACCAAGACAGTATATGCCTGCCTTTGGGAAAAATTTGTGGCATGGTGTGCAGAAAAATACATTGATCCCTTTTCTGTCTTCTTTCAGAAGTTCTACTTCTCATTGTTTTCCTTGCCAGGCTGGGCTTTGCATTCTGGGCTATTTTTCTGCTCTTTTTACCTTTTTGTATTTGCCTGACCAACCCTCCCTTTTCAAATCCCCTATTGTACATAGGTTTCTGAAAGGACTTGTTAATCTTTTCCCTCCTTCACCATTTATCATGTTTCAGTGGGACCTTAATCTGGTCTTAGCGTTCTTGATCTATGCTCCTTTCGAGCTTCTCCACAATTGTCCCTTCAGGTTTCTTACGATTAAAAAAAGCTTTCATTGTGACTATTACCTCTGTCAGAAGAGTGGGTGAGCTGCAGCCTTGTCACCCAAGGTGCCTTACCTCTCAATCTATGCAGACAAACTGGTGCTTCACTAAAGACCTCCTTTCTCCCGAACGTGGTCACTACTTTTCATGTAGGCCAGTCCATCACACTGCCTACTTTTTACGCCTCACCACATTCCTCTGAAAAAGAGGAGCAACTCCACCATCTTGACCCAAAAAGAGCGCTGGTTTTTCTAACTTGACTGGACATGAAAGTTCCAGGTGGAGGACCAACTCTTCGTGTGGTATGTTGGTGTGAAGAAAGATTGGGCTGTGCAGAAGTGGACCGTCCCCAGAGCTTATTCCACTCAAGCTAAAAGTGTGACTACTGCTTTAGCCCGCGGAGTTCCAGTCCTGGATATCTGCCAGGCAGCAACACAGGCTTCTCCACACGCATTCACCAAACTTTAATATTATACGACTGTCAAGCGGTGATAGAGTAATATGCACCTGATGACTGTCCTAAAATGTTATTTATTAGTGTTTCCATCATTCTTCCTTCTCTGAGTTTAAAACAGAGTACAACTGTCATTGTGATACTTGGTGAGTAATCCTGTAGCTATTTGTACATTTCCACACTCATTCTGCCTTGTACTAGCATTGAAGTTGTCAAATTTCCCTAAATTACCTTTAGAGCACAGATGTTCTTTTGCTCGTTTTATTTGACCAATAGGGTTAAACTTACCTCCTCCTTGTTGGGGTACCCCAAGATTTTACAAAGTAACTCTTTCAAAAATCTTCTCTGTGACTTTCCACCTGGCAATAATGTGTTAAGAGCTCTCAATTAACTAATGATAGCTTGTGCTTCAGTATAATAGCATCATAATAACACATTACTGTAATTCTATTAAATCGACTGTTTGTGTGTGAAACTGCAAGTCACTCCTACAGCAGGCCTTAATCCCTTCAGCGCGGCGCGGATTACAGCGCCGTGCTGAAGGTTTGTTGCGAGGGCGGGGCCGTGACGGAGCGGTTCCGTCATCCGCACAGCGCGACCGATGCGCATGACGGAACCGCTCCGTCATGCGCATCGAAAGGGTTAAAGCTGTAAGGGAGGGTGCATTATTTCACATGTGAGTGCTCATCTTCAAGAGCAAATATGTCCCTGTGTTGTTTAGTTCCATTGATGCATATTACAAGTGATCAGGGAGTCATTTTAAGTATATGTACTGGGCACTGATCATTATGTACATGCACTGGGCACTGATCATTACAAGTTACCCAGCTACATAATCGCTTCATTGAAAATAATTTTGTTTGGTATCAAACACCTTGTCTTGCCAAATCCATACTGATGCCAGTATCTGATTTGTCCTGACATGCTCCCTGATGGCACCGTAGAGGTGACTCCTAAATCCTATTAGTCTCTTAGTGTGCTGACTGTCTGGTATCGTACAGCCTGCCACTACAGACAAGTTTCTGACCACGTGCAGGTGAGAGCCCACGCTCTCAGAGGTCAGAAACAATGCCTGCTTTGGAGGAAGGTGTTCACACCTCCTCCAGCAGGAAGTGCCTCTGCTGCTGCTGCTGATACGTGAAACTGGATTCCCCCAGACTTGGGAATGCCATGCCCCTATTGTGGCCTACCTGAAGTGAACAACAAACGTAGAGTTTCACCATCTTGTTTTTCAGGAAACTAGGAACTCTGGGTCAGGTTGATACCCACTCTCCCCAGGAAGTTGTCATAGAGAGGGTGTAGTCACCCCAGGAGTAAGTTGACCATTTGATACTACTCTACACTCCTCTTAACGCCCCTAAATTCAGTATTTAGTATTGACACCAGGAACTCCGAAACATCTACTAGGAACAGAAAAAGACAAATAAGAGCCCAAAACACAAGAATTGTGGACCTGCTCCTCATTTGGCTTTAAACCCTGCCTGCTTGCTGGTGTCCCGACTATTGCAAGGACCTGGTGCATCCAGTAGCTGTGCCCTCACCGAAAGCCTTGGAGGGCCACCAGCACTTTGTCAACTAGTTAGCATCTCCCTTGAAGTGGAGGAGCCACTTCCCTGCAGTCCTCAGACACCTACTGTATCTGCCCAGTACACCGTTCTGCTGACCACCCGGTCCACTGTGGAAGAAGCACACCAGTAGAAGAACTTTGTGGCTTCCAGAGGTCAGCCTGTCTTTCCAGTGAGTGTAGATCCTCTAGACCCTTCAGTAGCCACCCAGCCAGTGCTTAATTTGTAATACAATAAGTGCCTGGGCATAAAATGTTGCTCAGAAGCCTGTGGCCGGCGCTACGTATACTGGTGTGACGAATACCAGGAATACGTAGTCTTGATTCCTCCTCGTACTCCCTTCATCAACTACCAGTCTCTGGCCTTTATTTCACTCTACCAGGTTCTTTTTCATCCCTGTTTTCTTCCTTTGTCATAGATGAAAAAACAATCTCTTACTTTTTTGCATTTTTCTCTTGCTCTGTGTGAAAATCCGATGAGGGAAAATAAGTGCTGGGTACCTAGACATATTGCAGGTTGGCCCAACCTACATCCCTCAGTCCAAATTAAGCACTGCCCACAGCACCAATACCCTGGGAACTGGAGCCCTAACAGCAGCCAAGTCTTAAGTGTCCTGTCCGGACACCGACCCTGCCAAGACTCGCCTACCGACGAGGGACATCAGCATTACCGAGGCCAGCACCGAGAGTGGCCCTGTTGTCTTGTTTTGTCCCATTACCATGTCAACCCCAAGAAGTGAGAGCCTCGAACACAAGCAACCTGCCTGACAAAACACCTCTGCAACGGAGCCCCACAGCCCGAGTTCGAGCCAACCGACAGTGCCTCCTTGCTTCTGAGTGACCCTCAAGAGCTGAGTCCCCTTTGGGTTCTGCCGGACTTGTCCCCAAGTTCCCACTTGCAGCCTTTTTCTTGTTACCGGTTTCTTCATTGACTTTCCCATGTAGCGCTCGAGGCACACTAGGTCAGATAAAACCAAACTTCTAGTGGTTCAATGGACCTTGGTCCCTAAGCAACTTAAGTCCAATAGATAAATTCTAACAGCCGTTTGCAAGTATACCTATGCAGTGTGTGCTTCTCCTGTAGGATAATATTCCCACGTGCGAGGCTCATGCCTCAAATTTAACAGCATTTGCTATTTTACTGTTTGTCTGTAAAAAACAACTCAAAGTACTTACCTGATTCGGAGGATCTTGATGTCTAATTTAATATAAAAATCTGTGCTATATTTATAAATTGCTCTCAAATTTCTTCTCGAATGTCTGTCTCATTTATGACTCTGTGTGCACAACAAATGCCCTACATCCTCCTCTGATAAGCCTAAAGCTGTCGACCGTACTACCACAAAATAGAGCTCTTTAGGATTATTAAAGCAAGCCCCTGTAAACCACTGAGGGACGCCTGCACTTTCTGCACAGTTTACCTCGTTTTGGTACACTATATAGAAAGCCAGCTTTCCACAGCCCTCACGTGTATATAATTCACCATCTTAGGGCTTTAATACCTGCTGTAAGAGTGACTTACATATAAGAATTGCAGTGTACTTGGCATTGCACACAGGATGTGTGCAATGTCGTGTTTTCAGAAGGGCTTGCGCCCTCTCACACATCCTGGAGTGGCAGTCTGCATGAAGTTTTTTGTGGTTCCCTGTGGGTGACATAATGAAGCTCATAAGAACCATCTGTAGTACCCAGGCCCTGGATACCATAGGTACCATTTACCAGGGACTTCAAGGGTGCTAAAGTCCTTGCCAATTGGGGTACTAATGAGCATGTTGTAGTTTTTAGGGAAAAAGCACTGGCACTGTGGCCTATTTAGCCGAAACAGAGAAGAATCCCACACTTGGTTAGACCGACTAGCCTCCCAATCCAAACCTGCAACCTCTTTCTGACTGGACCGATCCTTATTGACTAACATTGGGCACCCAAGGCTGTATGCCACCTCTGCACCCGGCCGCCCCAATGCCGCCATGTATGACCCCTTGGTGCCGCCTTGGCCCTTTCCCTTTACTCACCTTAAGTCCAAGAGATTGGTTCCGTAAGTTGCTGTGAAGTAGCTGTATGTTAAATTTTTTTTTTCTCCATAGGTTAACATTGCAGACTCTGGAAATTGCCCTATCGACTTTTGTAAACTGAAAGTATTTCTATTTTGAAATGTACTTACCTAATTGTGAGGATTTTGGTGCCAAATATTATGTAAGGATACATGTTATTTTTATAAATTGGTGTTAATCTCCTTATTGAGTTGAGTGCTTCGTTTATTGACTGTTTGTGTATTTCAGATGCCTTACACTCCTCTCTGATCAGCCTAAGGCTGCTCGACCACACCACCCCCTAAAAGAGCACCTTGGGATTGCTAAATCAAGCCCCTGTCTACTTCGAAGGGATACCTTGACTATTTGCACAGTATACCTCTTTTTGGTATGCTATATAAAGAGCTAGCTTCCTACAAGAACCAATTAGAGTTCTTTGTGCAGAAAGCATAATGTTTTTCGTAGTTATTTCATATAATACATTTTGGCATTCACAAGCTTGGTCTGTTCTTCTAAATGCCCTGTTTGTTTTTGTTTCAAAGTATTTATGCGATGCCAGTTAAGTCGATTGCAGAAAGGACATGCAACAGATGAGTGGTTTCAGCTCAGTTCCCACATACCATTAAAAGGTATAGAACCAGGTTCCTTGCGTGTCAGAGCACGATATTCTATGGAGAAAATCATGCCAGAAGAAGAGTACAGTGAGTTTAAAGAGGTATTTAATTGCCTTGCCAGTTTTAGTTTTGTATCTATTGAAAAGCTTAAAATATGATAGCATATTTGTTGTGCTCTTTTTCTAAAGTGATATATGTTTAGCTAATTTCTAATGACCCAAAAATATGTTTAAGTGTGTCGCAGGAAGGGCAATACTTGCAACGTTTTATTTGATCAGGCATGAATGTTTTCTCTTGGTAAATATATGAAGAATGTTCAAAATGGTTGTTTTATCCTATTGTTTTACAACAGCATTGATTGCTTCAATGTCTGCCAAATTCAATACCGAAATATTAAAAGCTCTGGGGAGACTCTGATTGCCAGGATTCATTTTTGAATGCTAAAAACCATAAAAAGAAGGCGGTATAGAATATGGCAGCATACATACAAATGTCTGCAACGGTGATATTAGTGAGGGCTTTAAGTAGTTGGGATTTTTTAACTAAGCTGACTGCGGATTGATTGTTAAAAACACCGGGTCAAGAAAAAGACAGACATAAAAACATGAATGCAGCTCCAACTGATGTCGAGATTTGTGATTTCTCTGACAGCAAGTATGTTCTTTAACTAACTTGTTCTATAGCCTGTCAGTATTTATAGGCACCTTTTTGCATGTTCATAAGGGCCAGCACCATGTTTAATGGTGCATACTGTACCCTTGTAAAATAAATCCTTGTGGAGAAAAATAGAAACAATCTTGGTTCTCTGGGTTCATGAGTTCCTCTAGGGTCTTGGATTTTTTTAAAGTAATTTATTTCCAAGTATCTTTATGGAATGAGTGTTGCTCCTGGGGCAGGACAGTACATTTGAGGAATTAGTTGTAGTAGTTTACAGTTTATATGTTACAGTAGTTGTGTTCCACAGAAGAGCTTGTGGTGTACAACGGGGGTTGCTGGACCCCAGTTCGCTCATTGGTTTCCCTTCCTTTTTCCTTTTAAAATCGCCAAGGAGCACTTTGGACCACGCCCCTCACATCCCCGATGCTTAGCTATAAAGCCAGCCTGTCAGCACGTCCGCACAGCCGAACGAGACAGAATCCAACATAATTTGATTTCCTTGTAAGCAATATAGTGTATTGTGAGGTGCCTGACTCCTGCATCCTGTTTTCACCGCCCTTTTGAAAAGGGCGGTTTTTATGTATATGGTTTACTTCTTCTCCCTTTTACTTTAGTTGTGCTTTGTTTTACCAGTAGTTGTGCTTCACAGGGGAGCTTGTTATGCACAGAAGGGGTTGCTGGACCCCAGTTCGCTCTGTGGTTGCCCTTCCTTTTGCTTTGAAAACACGCTGAGGAGTACTTTAGACTACGTCCCATCACACCCCGATGCTGGGCTATAAGGCCGGCCTGTCATTGAGTCTGTGCCGCTGCCACACCTGAGGCGCACTTGGACCGCGCTCAGCAGCAGCCTCCTGCCACTTTTACTGCAGATCCGGGGATTACAATTTGTTATTCAAGGGATACATTACTTCGCATTAACCTTCTAGGTAAGACCTGTGCTGGCCATTTGCTAAATCCACAACAATATGAAGATTTATTAAAATGTTCTATCTGTAATCTTTCCCTTACCAATTTTCCTATTTCATTTTTTTTAACAGACTTTATTGAGTTACATACAAAGAGTAGAGTCCGTGGCATCTTGCCCCGGTGAACCATACAGTTTAGCAACAAGTTACTTGTAACAAAAGTAGCATGAAACAGGACCCACAGGATAGCAGATCAGCTGCAGTTCAAGGTGTACCCCACGACTAGCTGGCGCTGTGTCAGTTCTTGCAGCCAGGTCCTGTAGCAACTGCAGCAAATGCCACCTCTGTCTCCCAAACTGCCCCCTCCCTCCCTACCCTGCAACCAACCCCCGCCAACTACCCCCCCCTTCCATCCCCCAGGCGTGTCACGTAAGTCTAGATCAGTTATAAGAGAGGTCTTACCAATTTTCCTATAAGACACCTTGTTCACATAAACTGAACGACAAAGACGCCAGCAAACTAGGTCTCAGGTGCCACGGCACCCTTATTAATGCCAGTTCCCTAATTAAAAGCAGACCAGAATTTGTCAAGTTCATGGAGACAAGAGGCTCAGTGTCTTGACCTGGCCTTCATTACCGAAACATGGGCTGATGCAACAGCAGACCCGGACTTAATCTGGACCTTACCATCGGGCTTCAGGGTCTTTAGAAAAGGGGTGGCAGACTCGCAGTTATCTTTTGTGATCATTTCAGAACTGCCTTTAAAGCCCTCCCTGATGCTCAGAACTGTTAGGCTCTGATATTTAAGATTGAACTAAGTAGTCATTATTTGTTTGATGGATTCCTAATCTATCGCCCACCTGGACCCAGAGCCATGTTTAACCAGTCTATCGGTAGCATGGTAGAACTGAAAGCCAACCTATCGGATTATACTATTCTTGGAGATTTTAACTAACATCTGGAAAATCCATTAGACAACGACTCGATCAACTTGATGGCTAATATAGGCCTAACTCGGGTAGTACAGGGTTCCATGCATGACGCAGGTCCCCTTCTCAGTGGGATCTTCATTGATAACCCACAGCTTAAATGGCTGTTTTTCCCCTCTTTGGCCTAGTCAGACCATAAGACGGTCATGTTTGAGATAGGGGAAGTGCCTGGTGATTTGGAAATCAAATGACACACTGGACTCGCTGTCAGATGCCCCTGGCACGCTCTTAATGCTGAACAGCTAAGCTCTTCTCTTGCTCACACGATACCTAAGATTCCATCGGATGCTGATACTGCCATTGATACCTACCATCAATGGGTGGAATCTTCATTAAATCCGCTAGTCCCAGCCAAAAGCCATCACAACCACAAGACTAATCTCTCAGAACTGTAGACTTAAAAAACAGGACTGTAGGACACTAGAAAGAAAATAGAGGCTGGACTACAAGGTGGTAGACAAAGAAATCTAGAACGCCTCCATTCAAGCTTACAAAAAAGCAATCCAAGCGGAAAAAGCTTGCTATTTATTACTAAAATGGAAGCTGCAAAAACTCACCAAAGGAATTGTTTGCAACAGTTAAGAAACTTTCTAATCTTACAGAGGAAAACAACTCCACGATTGATCAACAGTTTTGTAATAAACTGGCATTGTTCTTCCAAGATAAGGTTAAATCTGTATATGACTCTTTTTTGGTTACAAGCTAATCCCCTGGCCAAATGATTAACCAGGAAAGGTCCTCTCAAAATGGGAGTGCAAACATTTTATCTAACTTTTCTGCACTGACTACAGATCAGATGCTAAAGCTCTTATAACAAGTCAAATCTGGCTCCCCACAGGACCCATGCTTCCCACTCCCATCCTGAAAAATGCATCTGGTACCCTCTGTCCTTACACTACTGAAAAAATCTAACCTAGATACTAGTGACCCTAATAACTATAGGCCGATCTCTTGTCTATCTTTCACAGCCAAAATCATGGAAAGGTGGTCAATCTCTTGTCTATCTTTCACAGCCAAAATCATGGAAAGGTGGTCAATCAGGAATTGACAACCTTTATAAATGATAACCAGATCCTGGGCCCAACCCTGTTTGGGATTTGCAGCCATCATAGCACTGAGCTTGCACTAATCACTGCCACTGAGGGAATCAGGCAGACTACAGATTGCGGGAGCAAGGCGTCCTTGATCTTATTAGATCTCTCGGGCGTGTTTGATACAGTCAATGTCGATCTTTTAGTTGACCTGCTTGACACAGTTGAAATCAAAGACAAGGCCCTGGACTTTTTAACAACTTTCTTAACGTACCGCTTTCAAACAGTGACTTTAGGAGCCTTTTCGTCGCCATCTTTCTCCCTGACTTGCGTGGTTCCTCAAGGGGTCTTCCTTGAGTCCTACTCTATTTAAATTGTATGTCACCCCGATCCCCAATCCCATGGCTTTGCTCTTGTTTCCTATGCCGGAGGTACTCAGATCATTGTGTCGAAAGCAGGCATCCCGGACGCCACCGCAGCCAAATTTCATGACTGCATGCTTCATATAGGCAATTGGATGTGGTACAACTGCCTGAAGTTAAATTCTTTAAAAACGCAGGTCCTATTGTTTGGTAAAAAACCCTTCTTTTGGTCTCCCTGCTGGTGGTCTCAAGAACTCAGAACCCTTCCCACCCCAAGCATAAAGGTAAAAAACTTTGGGGTAATCTTTGACACCAAACTATCTTTTGAAGGCAGATAAACATCACATCCTCTTGTTTTTACAGCCTAAAACTTCTTAGAAAAGTCTTAGATATCACACAGACCTTGCAAAAAACAGTAGTCACTGCTCTTATCACCTTCAAACAAGTTTACTGAAAAGTGCTATTCACCAATATTCAAAAACGTTTTTTGAACAAGCTCCAGACACTTCAGAATGCAGCAGCAAGACTACTGATGGGTATTCCCCGACACAAATCGGTGTCCCAAGCTTTGGTTCAATTACACTGGCTTCCCACCGGAAAACAAATTCAGTTAAAAGCCCTTTGCATCGTTTTTAAATCACTACATGACCGCGGTCCAGCTTATCTCTGTCACCTTTTTCAACCATACACCCCAATAAGATATCTTCGCTCTTCTACCAGTGGAAATCTTGTGGTCCCCAAATTTGGGGTGGGAAGAGCTTCGTAACCTACATGTTGAGGGTGTGGAATTTTCTCCCCCTTAAACTTAAGAACCAACCAAATTTATTGGAATTCAGGAAAAGTTTAAAAACCTGGCTATTCAATAAGTAGCCCTCATCTTCTTGATGTCATTATTGTATTCTCTTAGCTGGCCCAGCACCCAGATACATCCCGGTATTAGCCGCGCTTTAGAAGTTTTATTTTCATTTCATTTAGTTATCCATGAAGTTAGATGGCATTTGGGCAGAACAGCTCTAGGCAATAACAGATGGCTAAATGTTTGTGTTTGTAAAGCTTTTCCAAACCGATTAGTAGATAAACTAAGCCCACATCTGTTGGTGGCAAAGCCAAAACATCATATTTGCCTTCAGTCTCCTGAATTGTGTTTTGTTGGTGTTGTAACCTCCTATTGGGTCCGTTTCACAGACAAACAAAAACCGTGCTGTCAGAGGTGCGTGTACGGTGGAGAATCACTTACAATTCCAAGTATTCTTAATCTTCCACCTCTTTGTCCATCTCCGCTTTTGTTCACAGGCTTGTATATCATTTTTAGGTCTCGCTGAGCCAGCGCATGCGCTGCTCTGCGAGACATTTAGTGTATGGGTTTTCAAAATGCTGCCACAGGCTTTTGGTGGCCTGAAGCTTGCGTGCACGCGAGTGTGCACACGTGCAGCCGCCATCAGTCTTTCCTCCGTCACACAACTCCCGCTTCTCCCCCACCACAGATCGCTTAGCTCGCCGCGCTTGATCGCGATCACTTTCACTTTCGCGGGCCGCGCGGCCGTGTCACTTTCACGGCCGCGCGGCCAATGCTTGTTCTGTTTGTAACTTTTCTTCTTTTGATTCCAATGTCTTGAGTTGCTTGCGTACTCCTAAAGCAGTGCGTGTAATCTTATATTTTTTGGTCGTCCGTTCTTTTTATGCCTGAGTTGCATCTGTTGTTTGTCTCACTAGCGGTTTCTCTTTCTAAATTTCTTTTCCGCTTGTTGGTCAAATTTTTGTTCCCTTTTTGCCAATCCTCACAGCAGTTTGCCGTTCATTTTTTCGTATATAACGTTTATTAACAGGTCAACAATTGACTTTTATTTTACTTTTCATTTATTAACCGCATTTAACACTGCTTTGACTAGCTTGTTCCAGACATTTTCTTTTCCATTTGCTGTTTTTTCCATCTTTTTTGCCTGCTCGTACGTTGATGTATCTGTCCATTGCTTCCTCCCACTCGCATGTTTTTATTTTCACATTTGATCTCTTTTCACCATGTTCGCCCTTGTCCATTTGTCTTAATGGCTACACAATACCCTCGCGTATTGCCCCTTATTTCTACCATTCTGCCCCACACACACACAAAATAATACTCTTTTTCGTCACCCTTCAAGTCCAATATCCCTTCTCATTCTGCGGGTCTGACATCTCCCTGCCCTCTCACCTGCAAACTCCTCAGCTGGCTGGACCACCAACCCTGGCATGTCTCTTTACTGTCTCTCTCGCCAGTACAGGGTATCCCTCTGCCTGGCACGTGTATCATCAGTAACCCTCTCACCCATCATTGTTTGTTCTTCCCTCTATGTCCTCACCCAAGTGAGCAGCGCCCCTTCACTTTTCTGCTCTCTCTTAGAGTAGTCAGTGAGTCACTGGTACTGACCGCCTGCCACGGGTTGGTTGGTGGGTTGCTTAGTAACTGTCCTTAGTAACTGTCCTCTTTACTGTACTGTCAGAGGCCCCCTCTTCTCTGTCTTGTCATTGACTAGCTGCACTGTCCCTCCGGTTCACTTACCCCCTCTCCCTCCCGTGCTGTACTGTCACCTCTGACCAGCGTCTCCTGTCTATGCAGCTCGTCCCTGTCACTCTCGCTCTGACGCAAGCAGTCCCTGACTTCCGTTCTCTCCCTGTCCAGGTGCAGCGATCTCCACTCGTCCGGCTGGTGACTCTCCCATGACAGTCTCTCTGCTCAATTGGTCACTTACACCTCTTTCCATAGCCTGTTGGTTACTCTCTCCATCTGCATAGGCTTTCACCCCTCCACCTGGTCTGCATGCATCTCATACAAAGCTCTGCACCTCGACATTCAACATACCTAGCACGGAAATTGAGCGTGCCAGGTAAGGAAACAGGAACTCGATAGACAAAGAGGTGCTGAGAAATGCAGAGATTCAAGAAACAACAAAAAAGCTCAGCCATTCCTTCTCTGGTGCAGCTATGCCAATGCTTGTTATGTATTTTCCTCCTAGATTAGAAATATGAGCACATTGTAATGTTTGAGACTATTATATTAATTCTCAAGAAGTGTGTCAGGGTAAATTTTAGATAGGTTTGTTACTGACTTTTGTACAGAACTGTAACATGCTTGTAGTGGTCAGTGGTTTTACAAAATAAAATAAAAAGTAGATTTTAAGTCTTGTTAACCTTTATTTTCTGGATTCATATTTTCATTACAGTATAAGAAAAGAAAAAGGTAGTTTCAGACACTATCAATTCAAAAGTACAATACAGGATATAGCTGTATCATCAGTGTGAGGAAATGTGGTTTATGAGATCTATCCAGTACCTGTAATGAAGCATCTACAAAGTTCAACAGGCCTGTGTTGCTCCCTTGTGTGTTGTCCTAAGCTTCTGCCTGTATTCTTCAGGTGTGAATCCAAAGAGTTCTACAAGTTTCTCTTCATATGTGGTAAGAATTTTGATACCTCATAGTCTAGTGTGAGCAATCTATCCCTGACAAACACTGGCACTTGCTCCCAGTGTAGTGTCCCCAGTTCTGTGTACCCACCTTCTTCATCCTAAGAGCTCTCTCATAGGATGTTGGCAACTTGTTTATTTTATGCCCTGAACATAGCTAGGAACACTCCCTTTGTGCAAACAGATCTCCTGGGCACCCCGTCAGATACCTCAGGCACCTTGTTGCTGCCACCATTCTCCTTGGGCCTCATGCCCAAACTGGCCCTCCTTGCTTCCAAGTCGACTTTCTTTTCTTCTAGGGCCAGGGCTTTCTTCTCCAGCTCCTGAGGGCCGTCTCCAGGTCATTTTTTCTTGCTTGAGCCCCCACGTTGATCTTTCTGTCCCTTAAGAGTGCCATCAGCTCATCTCTTAGCTAAAGTTTTTAGAAACGTGGCAAACACTTGGCAACAATGACTCTGGAGACTTCAGAACTTGACCACTGGTTGGAAAACATGAGACCTATTTTCCAGGTGTCCACTTTGCGAATTTTTGTTGATTTCAAACTTATCCACTGTATGAAACTGCCAAACACAAGTTCTGGATCTTACCACTATGCAGCATTTTGAGGAAATGTGGTTTATAATATGCTGTGGTTGTGAAACCTACCGTGGAATATCATAACCCTGTCTTGGGTCCATTCAGGCTGGTTTGTCAACCCTGGGTAGCTGTGACTATGAACAGTCAGGCTTATACAAAGTAACAAGTGTAAAACATTTAAACAGTACCAAAACAATTGGAGAAGAAAGAGATATGACTCTGAAGAAATCCGACACCAATTTATAAAAATAGACTATTTTTTATAAATGATTAGATACCCTCATGAAAAACATCCACTTGGGTGTTCCGGGGATGCAATTAATTGGAGAACCAGTAAAACAAAACTTTTCACTTAACCACGTACAAGCATTGGCAAATTCATCAATTTGACTCTTGGAAATATTTTCAAGAAAACTTTGGTTGAAGTGGAATGCAGTCACTTAAAGTTACTTTAGGTGACTAACTCTGGAAGGAAGCAGGTCAGGGTACCTAACAAATTGACAAAGAATAGTTACCTCCAAGAAGATACAGCCTGTGGTCCAGTTCCAGTGTTAATGGCGACTTGCCATGGTCTTCTATGGAGTGGTGCTGATACAAGGGGTACATGATGCTGAAGGATGCAGAGGATGCTGTGCCGTTAACGGGAGATATCCTGGGGCTACTCCTTGCTCCATGGTCCTGGTGGGGCAACTTTGTCCAGCAAGGGTCCATGTCCCTCGAAGATCTGTTCGGTCCAGAAAAAGTCCAAATGCTACTGAACTACTGGGCTTTAGTCGCAAAAAGATCTGAGGTTTCCTTCTTCTGGCAATAGTTCTCATTCTGGGCAGGCAAACTGTAATCTGTTGATTCCGGGTAACTTATGCAAGTATATTTATGTGTCCTTGATGCACAAAGTTATGTATATATGTTGAAAATATGAAATGTTTTATTATCGGTTTAGATTCTCTGGTCTTTCTTTCTCCTGGGGAGACCTTTAATAAGATTGGCTGAAATGCTTCGGCCCCATGATTAAAGGAGCCCAATAAACTCAAATGAGCCCTGAATGGTGCGGTCATAAAGATAACTCTTAAGAGGAGGTTGCCTTAAGACTCACTTTATTTTGTGATTACCTCCTAGTGGGATGCAAGCTGGATTGATTAGCACCCACTTTGTGGTTAGCAATAACTAGTTATTCAAGGAGATAAAAAAACTTTTGATAATGATCTTTCCCATACCTTGCGGATACTTGTACTGATGTGATAGTTGATGATGATTTTTTTTTTATGTTGTAATTTGTGTTGTTGTCCTATTATTCTTTGTCCAGATTCCTATAAACATGATGAAATGTTAACCGATATACAGACAAGCTCATGTAATTGATAAAGGAATTGTTGCTTGATTGAGTCAATATCCCAGTCGAAATTATTTATTTCATTGTGGTATGACTGTTGTATCTAATAGAGACATCTAGCCACAAATTCCTTAACTTAGAATATCCCCAGGCCTCAGAATGGATCCGGAGAATTTTTCTCAGCAACACCTCTGCGCGCCGGGGACAGTGCCCCATGGCTCCTCCCTGATGTCGTCCACGGACTTGACGTCAGTGGAGCCATATTAGTCCCTCCCGGCGCGCTGATGTCAGTTTCCTTCTTTTCCACGTCCCAATGCGGATCCAGGTGTAGCGGTTCCTCTGGCCTGTTTTGTTTTCAGGCCTTCTCGATGCCTTCAGTGTCCGGGAACAGTGTGCGATGCCTTAAGGCTTCAAGTCATGTGAGACCTGTATGCGGCAGATGTCAATGACGGATCCGCACACAATCTGTTTTTGGTGCCTGGGAGAGCACTACGACTCCAAGTATTGCGGCGCCTGCCAGCAGCTGAAGCCGAAGAATCTGCGGGAGGGTCGGATCAAGTTGCTGACTGCCCGGATGTCCAGTTCGGAGTCTGCGCGTTGCCAATCTCCATCTCGAGCTGGGGTTCCTGTTCGGGTCCGGTCACGGAGATGTTCCCACGGAAGTTGTTCGCCTGACGCAGGTAAGCACAAACACAAGTCAGGAGGTCGTCGGCCTCTCATAAACGTAACGGCGGGCCTGCTGCTCCCGGTCTTTACCGGAAACGGGTCCCCAGGAGTTGGCCCCCTCCTACCCAGCATTTCCTGGTGTTGGGGTAATTCGAGCCCAGATGGAAGCCTATTCTCAGGTTCTTCAGTCCATCTTTGGGTCACGCCCTCTCCCTGGCGCACCTTCGGGCCCCACAGAGGGGGTAGGGACTCAGTTCGGGTCTTCGCCGGCTGGTTGCCCTTGGCGCCGATCAAGTGCCCTGACTCTGGTTCCGGAGTCGCTGTGACGTCGGGACACGACCCAGACGGGCATCCAGGTCTTGACGTTAAGCCCTCCTGTGATGTCTGCGCATAGCCCTGTGAGGCTCCCTGTTCCGATGTCGGATGCAGCACGGTGCTTGACTCAGTCGACGCGGTTCTTCTCCCCAGTTCCCCATCTCGGTGGAGGTCGAGTTGACGCCGGTCCGACACCGGGTAGACAAGTCACCTTCCGTGGTCATCTGCATCGATATGACGTTGTCTCGACGTCGGTCTACACCAGTGCCGGCCCCTGCTGTTCCTCTGTTAGGAGAGGATGAGGCCCCTGAGGGTTCCACGCACCCAGGGTTGTTGCGGTGCTCTTCGGAGCAGATGCCCATAGGACAATGGTCCTTTGATCGATCTCGGGCTGCTGTGCCTATACTGTCGGCTGGACGGGTTAGCCTCCAACCGTCCCCTACAGATGATTTATTGTCGCCACCTAGAAAGGCCACCGAGGCTAGTGCGGTGTTTGCAAGGGCTTTTCGCAGGGCTGCAGATATTTTACTCAAGCAGCCTCCCTCAGTCTCTTTACCAACTGATCCTTTATTGGATCTACTTCACCAGGATGGCATTGAGGTGGAGTCCCTGCTGCCTTTGTTTGACACCCTTCTTGGGACATGGGCCTGGCCCTCATCCGGGGTCCCAGTGGATCGGACTATAGCACATAGTCATCGCCCGGCTCCAGATGACCCTGTTAGTTTGTTCCTCCATCCTAGGGCTCAAGGACTGGTAGTCCAGGCGGCTTCAGCCTCGCTACCTTACTTTCCTCCCCGCTGCTTGCTCCCACGAGGGAGTCTCGCTAGTTGGAGTCGTGTGGCCGTCATCTTTGCGTACACCAGTTCGGGCCTCCGTGCTCAAAATATGTCTTGCGTGTTTGCACTGGCTACTTTTGCCCTTTGGGACTCAGTCGAGCGTCTTCTTCCATCTCTTCCACATAGTTCCCGTGCTGACCTGGGTCGTCTGTTGCATGATGGCCGGGATATGGCACAGTTTTCCATTAGATCAGCCATAGACACCACTGACTGTGGGTCGGGCCATAGCCAGGTCAGTTGATCTGCATCACCATGCTTGACTGCGAGATGGCAGTTTCCCCGAAAATGTTCAGGAGTGTCCTAGTGATCTGCCTCTTGATGGGGTTGCCCTTTTTGACAGTCATGCTGACTCAGCGGCCTACCATCTCATGTCTGAGTTTCCATGTATTTTCTAGTCCTGCAGACTTTTACTTTCATATGCAGTGTTGTCTCTGTTTGTTCTGGTATCCGTCAATGGGTTCATGACGATACTTCCCAGGAGGTCTGTGCGGCTAATCCGCCATTTTTGCCCTTATTTGGTACAGCTTGCCAGCTGGATCTGCTTTTCCTTTTGTGTCCTCTGTCTAGGAGTTTGTCTCAAGAGGCCCCCCCCCTTGCTTACGGAGATGACACTTACCCTATGTGGGGTATCCGTTGGCTATTGTATAGCTGTTCTTCCTTGCCGGGAAGCTTCGTAGGCTCTTGTAGAGTCTTCTTAGGCGGGGTTGCCTTACGGATCAGACTGTGGTCTTTTCCTGCTATTGTGGGACCCCCTCTTCCTTTTCTTCCCCTGGTGCGGCCCACAGGTTGGCGTCGCTCTCTTCTAGTGCTTATGCATTGTGGTCTGCGGTCGGTCCGTAGCACTCCCCTGCATCTGTGGATGTTGACTTCTTCGAGGTGTTGTTGGGCTTCTGCCACAACTTGCTCACCCCGGCATGTTCTTTTACCTTCGCTCTCTATGTTGGCTGTCATTGCCGTCAGTAAGTGTTGTTCTGTTCCATTTCGGCACAGTTCTCTATGTTCTACGTCATGTGGGTACACCCAAGTATGTCCACTGTCACGGGGTACCTGCGATACCCCTTGCGCCTCTGATTTTGCTGTTTTCTACTCTCCACCCTCTGGGGTGGGGAAGTGCTTTGGTCTTTTCTCGTGGCTCAAACCCTGTCTGGTCTTTGTCTATGGGCGGTGGAGTCCCCGCCAGACATATCAATGCTGTACGTAGCCTCGTGCCCTAATTTCCTGTGCACTTCCCAGGCAGGGGTTCACGCTCCTCCGCTCAGTGTCGTGCAGGAGTTTAGATACTTTCTGCTCCGGGCTTCTGCTACTGTTGTCAGTGACCGTGTTCTCTTCAGGATACTCATCTGTCATTGTGCGGTCTTTGTTTATGGATCTCTATGCAATTTCCTGTTACTCTATGTACGTGTAGTACCAACTCATTCCTCATTCGCGTGGTGGTAGTCTCCCCGTCTGTCACACAGGGTACCGGGGTTCCTCTCCAGCAGGTAGCTGAAGTCGCCTTATGTTGCTGGTCACTGCCCTGTCCTGCTCTGCTTCTCACTGGTACTGTTGGTACCTATGGTGTGGCCTTCTTTCTCTAGGGCATGCTCTTCGAGCCCTTTTCAATTTTTTCATAGCTGTGTACATGTTTATGTGTATGTCTGTCTTGCAATCTACACACAACGAGCGGTTACGCATACAATAGGGATAGGTGATTTATAATCAGCACTTTAGGAGATGAAAATAACAAACAGGGAAAGAAAAGAATGCGAGAGTTAAAGCCTGGTAGTCTAAACTAAGAGAAGTACAAACGAACAGTGAACAACCTCTACCTAAAAAGTATGGTTGTGTACCTCCACATACTCACATTAGAACAGAAAAGTGGTTCTTTACAATGTTCAATTCCAACGTAATCCACCCAAAGGGGTACATGAGGCAAGTCTCTATACAGAGAAATGAAGGCGCTCCTAGCAGAAGGAACGCAGAAGTAGGAGTCTATCAACAGCAGTTGGTACTGACGAGTGATTGTTGCAATAAAGTTTTGTGCTGTCGTCAGTAAAAAAGCACTGCTTAAGTGGCTCCGTTCTTGGCTTCACAAACCATAACAAAAATGTGGCGAATCTTGATAGTTTTCTCAAGAGATTCCAGTGTATGAAAATAAAGTCTGCTCTGTGAACACTTGTGGGGGGAATCCTTTAGAGAGAGGCTTCGTTAGTATCTATAACCGCATAAAGCGGAAGACGCGATAGTGGGCGTGAAGGTATGGTGAAAGAGCTGCGGGAGAAAGATGGACACGCTAGCAGCGCGTTGCACGTACCCGTTTCTAGGTGCTTGCAGTTCCTCCCTCAGTGTTAGGGGAACACAGGTTCGAGTATAGGCAGCGATGACTCCGGTCTGTGCACGGAAACTCGCAGGAGTTTCAGGGAAAAGCAAAACAGCTCCTGTCCTCGCTCGAGTGCGTCTCGATGGTCCACAGGGGGAGGGGTTCAAGGCAGGAAAAAGTTTGCGTCTGCCGTTCTCTAGTCCGTGGTTCTTGAACCGTCCGAACCCAGAGTCGACGTGTATTTCTCCAAGGGAAAGGTATCAGGTAGGAAGATGAACTCTAGATTTCCAGATAGGCAGGCCTGACGGTACTCCGAAAATACAACACAGGTTTCTCTGAAGATGCCGAGATCCAACGAGGTTCACGAGAGCTTCGGAAGCCAAGAACTCAGGGAGGGGCTCCTGTTTAAACGATCTCACTGACCAATGGGCTCGTACTAGTGTAATATGGGGCGGTACACAACCCTATCTTCAGCAATGATGCACTATGGGAGTGATAGTGTGTGTGAGGGGAGTATAGATAATGCACAGGTAGATGATCGTGTAACAGTTCTCCCCCCTAACGATCTATTTACCGGCCGGGGTTTGTCTGGATGCAAGGCATGAAACCTTCTTACGAGAAGGGGTGCATGTACATGATCCGCAGGTTCCCATGTTTTATCTTCGGGAGCGTATCCCACCCAATCAACCAAGTATTGTAGTTTGCCTCGTACTCGCCGGGAATCTATTATTCTCTTGACTTCGTACTCTTGTTGTCCTTCTACTGAAATGGGGGGAGTAGGGGGTTCAGGACAGGAAGGTTGTTCGTATTTCTTGAGTAAAGAAATATGAAAAACAGGATGTATTTGGTATTCAGGAGGTAACTCTAGTTTGAGGGCTACAGGATTAATTATGCGTGAGATTTTAAAAGGCCCTATATAATGAGGTTGGAGTTTCCGTGGTCCAGATAGTCTAAGATTTTTTGTGGCCAACCACACCTGATCTCCTACTAGGTAAGTAGGAGCAGTACACCTATGTTTATCAGCTTGCTCCTTCATGTGTGTTTTGGCTTCCTGTAGTTTTTGTTTAGCCAGGTTCCATATTGAGGAGAGACGTGTATGGTGCTCAACTACCTCAGGCGTTTCTGATAAAGATAGAGGAAAGTGTAAGGGTAGACAAAGGGGGTGATACCCATTCAAGAAATAAAAGGGGGAAACCTGAGTGGCTGAATGACAGGTGTTGTTGTAGGCAAATTCCGCTAAAGGAAGGGCCTGTACCCAATCACTGGTAACCGTACCTAACAAACACCGTAAATACTGCTCCAATGTGTGATTAGTTCTTTCTGTCTGTCCGTCGGTTTGGGGGTGATAGGCCGACGACAGACTATGATCTATGTGTAAAGCTTTACACAACCCTTGCCAAAACTTAGAAATGAACTGGGGTTCTCGGTCTGAAATAATCATAGAAGCTAAACCATGTTACCGCACGATATGTTTTATGAATATGTCTGTAAGCTCCTTAGCGGTAGGTAATTTTGAAAGAGGTATAAAATGAGCCATTTTGGACAACATGTCTACGACTAATAATATGTAATTATACCCTCTTGTAGCAGGTAAGTCAGTAATAAAATCCATGCTAATGGAAAACCAAGGAGTGTGGAGAATGAGCAAAGGGTGTAATAACCCAGCCGGTGCACAATGAAGAGCTTTTTGTCGTGCACAAGTGGGACACGCCTTCACATACTCATAAATGTCTTGGGTCATCCCCTTCAACCAAAACCATCTCGGACATGTGTGTATTGTTTTGTCTCCCCCAGGATGGCCTGCCAAGGGGAAGAATGACACCAGTTCATAATCAGGGCACGTAACTCCACAGAGGGAACATATAAACCGCCCTTATGATAATATAAGCCGTCGGTGATGGAATTCCTGGGATCTAATAACCAGTCTTCAGGTTTAAATGAGGCACATTCCTGGGCTAGAGTTTTAAAAAATTCTCTTTCAATCCCCAAGTCTTCTATAGCCGCTATTTTATTTTCAGGAATGATAAGCGGGGGGTTGTCTTCTAGGTGTTTATTCTCTTTCCCCAATCTTGAGAGTGCATCCGCTTTGCCATGTCTGGCCCCTGGTTGAAAGTGTATCACAAAATTATATTCACTAAAAAATGAAACCCACCGCATTTGTCTCGGGGTGAGGGCTTTTGCTGATTTAAAAAACAGTAAATTACGATGGTCTGAGAATATGGTAATGGTGTGTGGGGACCCCAACAGGTAATGTCTCCATTCCTGAAACGCGAGTTTTATGGCCAGCAACTCCCTTTCACCTATGGTGTAGTTTTGTTCGGCAGCAGAGAGGGTCTTGGAGAAGTATGCTACAGGATGCATAGTCCCATTCTGAGGGTTTCGTTGGGAGAGAACTCCCCCGACAGCATATTGCGATGCGTCGGCTTTCAAATAAAAAGGTTGAGCAGTAACTGGGTGTCGCATAACAGGGGCCGAAACAAACTTGTTCTTGAGCGTTTGAAAAGCTTGTTCCGCAGTGTCATCCTAATTGAAAACTACCCCCTTTTTAAGGAGTCTAGTGATGGGTGTGATGAGGTCTGAAAAGTGCTCAATGAATCTTCTGTAGAAATTGGCGAATCCCAGAAAAGATTGTATTTCTTTAATAGTAGAGGGACTGGACCAATTGATTATGACAGAAACCTTAGAAGGATCCATATGTATCCCCTCAGGGGAGATACCAAATCCCAAGAAATCCACTTTTGTGTTATGAAACAGACATTTATCAAGTTTAGCAAAGAGATGGTTGTCTTGCAGGCGTTGTAAAATCATTCTAACATGTTGCACATGTTCTTGTTCTGATTGTGAAAACACCAGGATGTCGTCTATATAGACAATTACAAAGACGTCAAGGAATTCTCATAGGATTTCATTAATAAAAAACTGAAATGCTGCTGGGGCGTTGCATAAGCCAAACGACATTATGCAATATTCGAAGAGCCCAAATTTTGTGCGGAACGCCGTCTTCCACTCATCTCCTTGCCTAACACGAATTAAATGGTATGCTCCACGAAGGTCCAGCTTGGTGAATATCTTTGCTTTCCGAACCTGATCGAGAAGAATGGAGATGAGGAAGAGGGTATTTGTTTTTAATCGTGACTTTATTGAGGGCCCTGTAGTCCAGACAGGCTCTTAGTCCCCCTTCCCGTTTGGGTTTAAAAAAAATAGGAGAAAAAACTGGCGAGGTAAAATGACGAATAAATCCTTTCTTGAGCATGTCCTGTAGATAGTCATACAGGTACTTGTTTTCGGGCTCAGTGAGTGCATATATTCTGCTCACAGGCAGGACTGCCCCCGGGACCAGATCTATCCGGCAGTCATAAGACCTATAGGGGGGCAATGCCACCGCTTTTTTATCGTCAAACACGTCTTTATAATCACTATACTCAGAAGGTAGTACAGACGAGCTAGAGGTCTCTACCGCACAGCATAAGGACGTATGCCAAGTGGGGAACTCCTGGTAGCAATGTACCAGACAATAATGGGACCGGAGGGTGACTTTTCTTGAGACCCAATCTATATGGGGGTTATGTACCTGTAACCAGGGGACCACTAGGATCGCGCCAAAATTGGGTGAGTCTATTAAATCGAACTGGATGCTTTCCGAATGTCCATTATCACACACCATAGTAAGTCAGGGGGTTTGAAAAGCAAGTAAACCCGAAGACAACTCAGTACCATCTACAGCTCTGATTTTCTCGAGTTGATTCTTGGATATAAATTCTATTCCTAAGGCCTTTGCCAAGGAAATATCTAAGAAGTTTCCAGTCGCCCCGGAATCTAGAAGTATAGGCATGGTCTTTCTATGTTCAGATGGTAAAACCAATACTACCGTTAGGGTGAAATGTCTAGGTACCAGAGGCATCGTGTTGGCCAACACATGTGAGGTCTGTAGTACTGAAAGACTTGAAGGGTCGACCCCCTGGTCCTCCAAGTCCGCTAGTTTTCCGATACATTAGCGTAGCTAGTCTGTACTGGTGGGGCTTTTGCAGCTGTCTTAGGTTTAACTGGACACTCTCTCGCATAATGACCCCCCCTTACCACAGTACAGACATAAATTGAGCTTTCTACGTTTCTCTCATTCCATTCTAGATAAAGGACCCCTGATACCACCTATTTGCATCGGTTCATCTAGGTCTTTTGACTCTTTTTTTCTCGGCTCGGCCCAATTAAAAACGAGGATAGTCGCCTTTGGTTTTTTCGCTTCGTCTTTCGTTAAGTCGGTGATCCAACTTCACCACCAGGTCTATGAACGAGGAGCAGTCCTCAGGGGGGTCTACTATTTGTGACAGGATGTCTTTTAACTTATCCTTTAGACCTCTATAAAATAGTGATGTCCTCTTTTCTTCAGGCCAATGGGTTTTAGTGACCAATCTATTAAATGTGGTGATATAGGTCAATAGGTCTTTAGATCCCTGTTTCAACCCCAGCAATTCATTATCACTGGCTTGCATGAAGGAATGACGTGCAAAAAGGTTTTTCATCTTATCTTTGAATAGTGTTAAGTTATATAAAACAGGGTCGTCATTCTCCACCAACGGCACCGCCCATAGGGCTGCGTTGCCAGTTAAATAGGAGATAATGAACACAGATTCTTCTGAGATCAATGTAAGTCTAACATTCAAAAACAGAAACAGATGATAGGTCTTCTTATTCATTCGTTTTTATTCTTGTTCCGTCAGAAGTCAAAGTTCACAAAAATAACACACAAAGTGCCAACACGTGTTTCGCGCCAACTGCGCTTCTTCAGGGCTGTCACATAAACAGAAAATAGTATACTTTAGAACTCATAAGGACATACTTTTTCATTTACAAACTACACACATTTTGAAAAAAATCAATATTCAAATAAAGAGGAACTCCATCTTTGTATTATTCATATATACATACTTGTTTGTATACAAATTACACATACATTGTATCGATCAATATATTCGAATTAAAGAGGAACTCCATCATTATACATTTTAACAGAACCCCGTAACTCAATACAGAAAGGAGTTGGAAAAAGGAGTGAAAAGAGAAAGAAAGAGAAAAGTGATAATTGGGTAATTCAGTAATTCGGGGGATTCATGGAGGACTGGCCTAAGCTCGAAATTTTGTAAATGTGAGTAATTAATAGCTATGTGATCTAATAATCGGTTTAATGTACGAAAAAAAATTGTACCTTTTGATTCCTTATGTAATCTCTGTTAGAGTGGCTCCAATGTTCCAAATTATATCAGGCTTCCTATTTTAAAACCAGTTCCTAAGGGATAAATCTATTATTTAATATAATGTTCAATGACTTGTCTGATTAGACCCACGTTTATTTATACCAAACTAAAATAAAATAATCTCACCATATTTATGTTCAAATTCCACTAATCAATATTAGTCAATTAGAATCCGGTCAAATTGAAGATTTATATATTTAGCGCTCCATGATAAGATCTAAAAAACAATAATTTAGAGCATACTTTTAGATCACCCTGGACTTGCAAATATAATTCCAAATAAAACAATACCTAGCATCTAAAATTGGGATTCGAACTCCTAACGCTGTAAACACATGAGTATACATCTTCTGACCAGGTGAGCTATCATGTTATTTGTAAACAAGATGTGTAATTAGAAGGATAGGTTATTTGAATTTATTACCCTGGACTTGCAGATATAATTCCTGTATTACAAAAGTAATACCAAGCTGTCTACTGGGTTCCACTCTACTATCAATGTTCACTACAGACCATCTATGCACAATTAGTACGGCATTATGAGTGCAGTGTTCATCTAGATAGAACAACACTGCAAATAATGAAGATAGTACTGAAAGTAGATCACCACAGGTCAAATACCTTTCTATTTACTATCAGATAAGTTCTGAGAGTAGCAAGCAAAAGTACAGCTTCATCTAAGCAAGCAATATTTAAATCCCCACAGTTAGACTCAAATGCGGGTACGCATGGATTCCTTCTTACCGCTCAATCGATTAGCATCCAGAACTCGATCCGTCTGTTCAGCAGGTGAACCAAACGGTGTTACCCTACTTCTATTTATACTCCTCCTCTAATTGGTAGATAGGAAAAACGGCGGGAAAATATTTAAAGTGCCACCTCACTTCAATACATTATCAGGATTGCCGGTAAATACGTAAAATAATTTTGATTGTAAAACATTAATCAGTCGAACCCATATATGCCTTGTTTTTATCAATACAAAATAAATGGTAACATAATATTTTTGAGAAAAATAAAATAAAATAAAACAATACCTAGCATCTAAAATTGGGATTCGAACTCCTAACGCTGTAAACACAAGAGTATACATCTTCTGACCAGGTGAGCTATCATGTTATTTGTAAACAAGATGTGTAATTAGAAGGATAGGTTATTTGAATTTATTACCAATATTTGTTACTCGATGATTAGTGTAAGAAATGCACATGGTGGCTACCCAATCTATATATTTTAAATGTAAAGAATAAGGATATCTATTCCCAATTTGTACCATTATATCAACACTCGATCCATCTATATGTTTATTTGTAAATAAAAATTATATCAAAAGTCTGTTTTTTTGACTCTTCGAGGTGGACTCGAACCCCCGTATTGCTAGATGCGATAGTATGGGGTTTTAGTTAAGTGAGCTATCTCATAGGTTGACTTCATATTAAAATGATAACATATTAAACGTTAGATCATACAACACAATTCTTGGAAAGAAGTAAAAAAGTAAAAGAAGTAAAAGACCGGGTTATAATTCCAATATAATAAAGTTTTGAGATCACCATCAAAGAGGAATACCTCAATATTGTTAATTCATCTAACACATTAATTATTGATGCACAAGAGGTATGGGATCAATAAACAGTTTATAAATCAAAATCAAAAAAGTTATATGTGAAAAAGATTTAATCACGGGACATTTAAAGTCCATATTATATCAGAAGGGTATAAATCTCTCTATCAATGTTAAGACCAAACTTAACCGCTTGTAGTTTATTAATCCAAAACGTTTCCCTGGATCTCAGTTTCGCTTCTAAATCACCTCCTCTCCGATCAATAGTGACTTGCTCAATTCCCATTAACTCAATATTGTTCAGTTCATTTCGTCTATGCTTTTCTTTAAAATGAACTGCCAACGGATATTTTGGGTCACAATTTTTTATTGCTCTCAAATGTTCCATCCATCTTGTTTTAAGCTTTCTCGTTGACGAACCTACATATATCTTTTTACATACACAAGTCATAACATATACGCAATAGCTTGTATTGCAATTAATAAAGGATTTGATTTTATATGTTTTTTTGTTAGTAAAGTCAATGAAGGTTGTCTTTTTATTTATGACATGTTTACAACAGATACACTGACTGCATCTGTATGAACCTGGTGTTGGTTGACTAATTCGTGACCATTGATCATGATCAGTGTTTTGTACAGGATATGATCTCGTATCACTTGGACTAAGAATGCTCCTTAGTGTGGGGGCTTTTTTAAACACCATATTAGGTTTGACCCCCAAAAAATCTGAGATATCTTTATCGATCGTTAGTACTTCCCAATGTTTACAGAGTGATCTAAATACTCTATTGTTGCCATCACTATAAGTCGTGATATACCTGATCACTTCTTTCTTGTCCATTTCTAGTCTAGGTCTGTCATATAGTAATGTGTCTCTTTTTACTTTACCTGCTTTGTTTCTAGCTCGATCTACAATCTTTTTCTCATATCCTCTTTTGAGGAATCTTTCAGTAATATCTTTACTGATGTTCAGATATTCTCTCTCATTGCTACAGTTTCTTTTGGCTCTTAAAAATTCCCCATACGGAATATTATCAATCTGCCTTTTGAGATGTCCTGACCTGGCATGTAAAATAGAGTTTGTAGATGTGGGTTTCCGATAGAGTCTCGACTCTAAATGTCCCTTACTGACATACATTTCAACGTCTAAAAAGACTATTTTTTCCGTACTATACTCAAGAGTGACAGTTATATTGTGATTGTTGGTATTCAAATGACTATGAAAGAGTTTCAATTTATCTTCACTCCCGTTCCAAATTATAAAAATATCGTCTATGAATCTGCCCCAATAGACAATGTTGTCATCAAAAGTATTACTGGATTTCCAAGCATGCTCCCTTTCATAGTGACCCATAAAAAGGTTCGCATATGATGGTGCAAACGAGGTGGCTCGACAAAGAAACTGGAGGTGGCACTGGTTTATGAACACCCCGTATTTGCTACTATCTCAGTTAAACCTTTCTGGCATGGCTAATGGAGTTGGGGACGGAGTTACTACCGTTACGTTAACCTGTTGAGCCCCACTGTCCCCGGGAGAAGGATCAGGCTGGGCGGAAGCATGGGAAGGACCATAAAAGTGAGCAGGTCGTATATAGCTTCTCTTGGATTTTGAGGCTGCTTCGACTACACTGGTCTCTAACCGCCTTTGTGTCTTGAGGTGATCTAGTTATGTAACTAACCGTTGATTATCAGTTCTCAACAGTCGGAGTTCTGCTTGTAAATTTACCACCGCGGAGGCCAATTCGTTCACAGTTGTTTCAGGCGTCTCACTGGACAGGGTAGCGTCTATGAGTACGTTATCCATCTTTGCTCGGGGAATGTAACTATTCGTGGGCTTGGCTTTCCGTCATTCGTTTTACACGACTTACTTGCATAAGACTAGGGCAACTGCCAGCATCCACGGGAGCGAAGACCGGGATCTCAACTCTCCCCTAAGGTAAGACCATCTCCAGAACGAGCAAGCCTCTGAGAGATGAATAATACCCAACCCAGGACCTCCAGAAAGCCCACCAAGGAGGCTGAAGTCTCTCAGAAGGAAGGGATAGGTGATTTATAATCAGCACTTTAGGAGATGAAAATAACAAACAGGGAAAGAAAAGAATGCAAGAGTTAAAGCCTGGTAGTCTAAACTAAGAGAAGTACAAACGAACAGTGAACAACCTCTACCTAAAAAGAATGGTTGTGTACCTCCACATACTCACATTAGAACAGAAAAGTGGTTCTTTACAATGTTCAATTCCAACGTAATCCACCCAAAGGGGTACATGAGGCAAGTCTCTATACAGAGAAATGAAGGCGCTCCTAGCAGAAGGAACGCAGAAGTAGGAGTCTATCAACAGCAGTTGGTACTGACGAGTGATTGTTGCAATAAAGTTTTGTGCCGTCGTCAGTAAAAAAGCACTGCTTAAGTGACTCCGTTCTTGGCTTCACAAACCATAACAAAAATGTGGCGAATCTTGATAGTTTTCTCAAGAGATTCCAGTGTATGAAAATAAAGTCTTCTCGGTGAACACTTGTGGGGGTAATCCTTTAGAGAGAGGCTTCGTTAGTATCTATAACCGCGTAAAGCGGGAGACGCGGTAGTGGGCGTGAAGGTACGGTGAAAGAGCTGCGGGAGAAAGATGGACACGCTAGCAGCGCGTCGCACGTACCCATTTCTTGGTGCTTGCAGTTCCTCCCTCAGTGTTAGGGGAACACAGGTTCGAGTACAGGCAGCGATGACTCCGGTCTGTGCACGGAAACTCGCAGGAGTTTCAGGGAAAAGGAAAACCGCTCCTGTCCTCGCTCGAGTGCGTCTCGATGGTCCACAGGGGGAGGGGTTCAAGGCAGGAAAAAGTTCGCGTCTGCCGTTCTCTAGTCCGTGGTTCTAGAACCGTCCGAACCCAGAGTCGACGTAGATTTCTCCAAGGGAAAGGTATCGGGTAGGAAGATGAACTCTAGATTTCCAGATAGGCAGGCCTGACGGTACTCCGAAAATACAACACCGGTTTCTCTGAAGATGCCGAGATCCAACGAGGTTCACAAGAGCTTCGTAAGCCAAGCGAAGAACTCAGGGAGGGGCTCCTGTTTAAACGATCTCACTGACCAATGGGCTCGTACTAGTGTTATATGGGGCGGTACACAACCCTATCTTCAGCAATGATGCACTATGAGAGTGGTAGTGTGTGTGAGGGGAGCATAGATAATGCACAGGTAGATGATCGTGTAACACTTAAGGCTTCAACTGCAACAACAAGGTAATTGTTGGAATGGTTGACTTCATCTCAGCTACTGGCAATCGCTTGGGCTGACAAGCGTCCCTTCACTAAAACAGCGTATGCAGGATGCTCGGAGAAGTTTGTTGTCTGATGGTCCTCCTGAAATATCTAGTCTCTACAGGCACAGTTTTCTGGCATACATTTGTCTTGTCTTTCATTGGCCCAGCAAGGTGTTGTTGTGGCAATGGTTAAAGAATGTTTATTGGCCCTTTCTGCCTTCCTATATTTACCTGATCAACCATCTTTATTTATATCACCTGATGTGATGCGTTTTTTGATAGGGTGGACCCATATGTTCCTTCCAACACCATTTGTGATGCTACAGTGGGACCTTAATTTGGTTCACAGTTCTCCCTTGCCTTCCCCATTTCAACCAATGCAAAGCTGCTCTCTGTGCCCCTTTAAGCTGAAGATGACATTCCTTATGGCAATCACGTCGGCTCGACGCATGTGTGAATTTCTGCACTCTGTCCTGCAGCCATACACCACCACCTTCCTAGACAAACTAGTTTTCAGGATGATAGTGACATTTCTCAACAAAGGTTTTCACACCTTTCCACATCGGGCAGTCTATCACCTTCCCAGCCATCTATATCCTGTCTCATCCATCTAAAGAGGATGAAATATTTCATCATTTCGACTGAGAGAGCCCCAAGCCTTTACACTGATAGCACCCAAGAACATTGGGTGGAAATTGGCTATTTGTAGTATTTTTTGGGATGAAAAACAGGAAAGACGTTCAGAAAAGAACCCTCTCCAGATGGATTGTCTTGTGCATCAACATTTGTTATATACTGGCCAAGAAATTGCCTCAAAAAGGTCTGCATGCTATTTCAACCAGAGCAAAGGTTGCTACCACCGCACTGGTGCGCAGGGTGCGTCTCGATAGGCAGGTCTGGCGGGAGGGACATTTTGCCTATCTGTCTGATAGGATTTCCTGTTCCGAGTCATTACACAAGCCCACGACCTGGGAAGGTACTGCTTTGGTTTCTGTTCATAAGGTGAGGAATCTGCAGTTAGAGAAATCCATTAAATTGCTTACCTTCGGTAATGCTGTTTCTGGTGGCTACTCTTCTAACCGCAGATTCCTCACTTGACCCATCTATCCCCCCGTTCTATTGGAATGGTCTCATCTAGTTCATACTAATAATATTCCAATCTGGAGATCTCCACACTTGCACAAGTTCATTATTTAAAGCTGTGCGTCCGAATGCACAGACAAATATCAGGAGGAAACTGACATCAACTGATGTAGGTGGTGGCTATATAGGGGCCCCAGTGTCATATCCGGGTGGCATGGGACCTAAAACAGAGCTGCATGACGCCACCTCTAACGAGCAAGGGAAGTGCTCCAGATCCAGTCTGGGGCAAGGAGATATTCACAAGGTGAAGAATCTGCAGTTAGAGTAGCCACCAAAAAGAGTATTACCGAAAGTAAGAAACTTGTTTTTTACTAACTTCATCAAAAATCTGAATTCACCATTACATTTTAGGATTGTTTTAAGCTTTCTCTAAATGTAGATATGTAGATACAGAATTAAGATTTGAATCCCCTCCAAACTTACCTAGCCCTACATAGTGAAACAGTTTATTGGTTTTATTTTACTTTGAGGGCATAACAACCCACTTTGTAGTGTGCTCTATTTTAAAATATGCTTACAAGGCACGCTTTAAGGGTGAATTATGATTACATAAAAATTGGCTTTTCTTAAATGGTAAGGGCATTGTTATGTGCTATATGACACTCAGTGCATTCAAACTGGAGCCCAGCCAGATGACAGTTGTGCTTCTAGCAGACCTATATTTTTGTCATATATAAGGGTGGTGTAAATACACACCGCAGCCATTTAGATTTCCATGCCAGAGTTGCACTTTAGGCACCATTTACAATAGACATAAAGAATTTAAATAAACCAAATAGAGAGTTTCAGTAAGGTTTTAAAGCCAGGATAAGGCAAAAAATCTGGTGTGAGTATAATCTAACCTATTATGTTGTAGGAAGGTCAGCATCATACATAAAATGACCCCATAATGCTGTCAGCAAACATAATGAGTCCAATATCCAATAGAGCAGGACCACATATTTGGAGCTACTGTTCACGTGGGTCCCATGTTCACTTTATCACTGGAACCTAGCTGTACCCTGCTCATGAGCCCAAACTGAAAATGATGGATGTCCTGGGTTGCTTGTGCTCTGGTTCAGACAGAAACTAAATTGGCAGTTTGCACTGGACCGTTCCCATGAGGAGAAGGGTCAAGACTGATTTGCTTTTTGCTGGGTCCAAACTGAGGTGGCATGGTGACCAAAAGAACGATGGGTTGAAGTGCTACACCAAACTGCTTCCCATCATCTTTTGTGCGTGTCATGTAGGTGATTTAGCCAGTCTGAGATGTCAGCACCCGTCTTAGATCCACCCCATGACTGGTGGATGTAGTTGGTGTTCTCTTACAATTGGGAATTTAAATTATGTCTGAAGACCTGAACCAGGTATTAAACCAATGTGATGCTGATTAACAGCCTGCGTTTTCTTTGTGGAGTTGTGTGGCAGTGACTGTGTGCAGTGGATTGAGGGGAATGGAAGGTCATATGCAGGCATGGGAATTGTTCAGAGTTGTTGTTTAAGACATAGGTTTTTTTAGAGATGTTAAGAGATGGTGTGTTTTTCATAATATTTTAGGTTTAGCGGCTTTACAAAGCTTGACACATGCAGTGTATTAAAATTCGTTGCTGTTCTTACTGCTGTGTGGTAGCCGTCACGTGAATCGTAGATAATGATTTCTCTTTCTGAAATAGGGGTGATTTGCTCTAGGGCACTCTAAATTTCAGAACGGGCCTAGCACCTGATTAAAGTATTTAATGGGAATTTTGATATATATAAATATATCTATATATCCATATATATATGACGAGACTTGCAAGGTGGTGAATAAACACAAATTGCACTCATCTTGGGTCCACTCTCGTTTGTTGGCGGAAAGGCGATGGAAAACGTAAGCGAGCTAATGGGGCGCTCCGTTCAGCTCCTACCCTGAAAGTCTCGGGGTGATTCGTCAAGCGGGGGCCGAGAAAAAAGGGGGGTCCCAAAACGCGTTTTCCCCATGCATTTTTCCATAGGACCTTTAGACACAGCTACAGCCAGAACGGCTGAACAGAATTACTTGAAATTTGGCAAAGAGGTAGTCCTCAGGTCAGGCATGTGCCTTTTGCATATATGGTGTAAATCAGTTCAGTAGTTCCTGAGAGAATCAAAAGTAAAATCATATACATATCTGGGCGGAGCCTAACCACACATCTCATTGTGAGATCTGATTGGCTGTCAGCACTTCATCCAAGAAGTGTTGGCAGCCATCTTGGGATCAATATACATGATAGCACCTCATTAAAAAGCATTGCAGTTAATAGAAAGTTTAAGACCTTAGTTACATTATAAATCATTTGTTGATGGTACCATACTCATTTTAGGAATTGTAGTATGTTCTAAGGTGATTTTACCATGTGAAAAAGCCTTCTGCTGGGATATCATGAATCATGTTTGAGAGAACTATTTTCACATGCTTTTCCCACAGAGGTTTGGAAGGTGATCTATAAGCTAAACTGAGAGCATATTTTCTGTAAATTCACATTATCTTTCTCAGTCATGTGAGAATGAAGTCTGACATTCTCAGTAAAACATATACATCCAACAAGGGCAGAGACTGTCAGTTGATTCCTTTGTGTTCTACTGCAGCTTCCCAGAGTGTTCCAAAGAACAACTAGAGCGCTAACAGTCTTACTTATGACAAAGGTATGGCACACCTGAAGCCATCTTGATTGGAATAAAGTGGTAACATTTAAAACATTTAATTTAAAAAGGAACAAAATGAGAGGGTTCATTTTGCCATAGAATGTATGATTAGTGCTGCAGAAAGAAAAATTAGGGCACATTTTGAGTGACTTCTCAAATCCTCTTCAATTTCATTAAAGAATTCTGACATGCAGACTGAAACATGCACTTTCAATACCAGCAGCAGACTTCCCTGGTGAGCAGTAGCTTTACTACAGGGATCTAATGAGCAACTAGAGTGCTAACATTCTGAATTTATGGCAAATGTGTGACACATCTGAATGCCTTCTTCATTGAATCAAAGTAAAAAACTGAAAGCATTTCCTACTGAGGAGACTGTAGTAAATGAGGAAATTAGGAAACTTCATAACAAATAAGTCTCCCAAAATGGCCACCAGAGACAAAAGAGCCCAAATGTAGCACAAATATCACCGAGATGTAGCCCAAGTATAGCCCAATGACAGAAATCCCAGAGTGAAATAACAACTAGAGCGCTAACAGTCTTACTTATGACAAAAGTATGGCACACCTGCAGCCATCTTGATTGGAATAAAGTGGTAACATTTAAAACATTTAATTTGCAAAGGAACAAAATGAGGGGGTTCATTTTGCCATAGAAATTATGACTAGTGCTGCAGAAAGAAAACTTAGGGCACATTTTGACTTCTCAAATCCTCTTCTATTTCATTAAAAAGTTCTGACATGCAGACTGAAACATGCACTTTGAATACCAGCAGCAGACTTCCCTGGTGAGCAGTAGCTTTACTACAGTGATCTAATGAGGAACTAGAGTGCTACCATTCAGAATTTATGGCAAATGTGTCACATCTGAATGCCTTCTTGATGGAACCAAAGTAAACAAATATTGAAAATGCAATAGGTCTCGCCCTCGTTTAAGTTAAAGCAATTCTGTTTGTAATTAGGTGGCTTTTTAGATTTGCATTTATTAGTGTTTTTCAAAATTTCATGTAAATAAGATGCATATCTGTATATGTATGCATGCATTTATATTTGTATTTATATAGATATGCAGATTATATATGTTTATATATGTATGTATATACATATATATACACATACATATATATAAATGCATATATGTGCATATGTGTGCGTGTAGAGAGAGGTAGAGAGGTAGAGACGTAGAGGTAGAGACGTAGAGGTAGAGGTAGAGAGTAGTAGAGAGAGAGGTAGAGAATGGTAGAGAGGTAGAGAGTAGAGGATGAGTAATAGAGAGTAGAGAGAGAGTAGTAGAGAGAGTAGTAGAGAGTAGTAGAGAGAGTAGCAGAGAGTGAGTAGGAGAGAGTAGTAGTGAGTAGTAGAGAGTGAGTAGTAGAGAGTAGTAGCGAGTGAGAAGTAGAGAGTAGTAGAGAGTGAGTAGTAGAGGGAGTAGTAGAGAGTAGTAGAGGGAGTAGTAGAGAGTGAGTATTAGAGAGAGTAGTAGAGAGTAGTAGAGAGTGAGTAGTGAAGACTGAGTAGCAGAGAGAGAGTAGCAGAGATTGAGTAGTAGAGAATGAGTAGTAGAGTGAGTAGTAGAGAATGAGTAGTAGAGAGTGAGCAGTAGAGAGTGAGCAGTAGAGAGTGAGCAGTAGAGAGTAGTAGAGAGTGAGTAGTAGAGAGAGATAGAGAGTAGTAGAGAGAGAGTAGTAGAGAGAGAGTAGTAGAGAGTGAGTAGTAGAGAGTGAGTAGTAGAGAGTGAGTAGTAGAGAGTGAGTAGTAGAGAGTGAGTAGTAGAGAGAGTGAGTAGTAGAGAGAGTGAGTAGTAGAGAGAGTGAGTAGTAGAGAGTAGTACAGAGTGAGTAGTAGAGAGTGATTAGTAGAGAGTAGTGGAGAAGTAGCGAGTGAGTAGTAGAGGGAGTAGTAGGGAGTAGTAGAGAGTGAGTAGTAGAGTGAGTAGTAGAGAGCAAGTAGTAGAGAGCAAGTAGTAGAGAGAGAGTAGTAGAGAGAGAGTAGTAGAGAGAGAGTAGTAGAGAGAGAGTAGTAGAGGGTGAGTAGTAGAGGGTGAGTAGTAGAGGGTGAGTAGTAGAGAGAGTAGTAGAGAGAGTAGTAGAGAGAGTAGTAGAGAGAGTAGTAGAGAGAGTAGTAGAGAGTGAGTAGTAGAGAGTGAGTAGTAGAGAGTGAGTAGTAGAGAGTGAGTAGTAGAGAGTGAGTAGTAGAGTGAGTAGTAGAGAGCAAGTAGTAGAGAGCAAGTAGTAGAGAGCAAGTAGTAGAGAGCGAGTAGTAGAGAGTGAGTAGTAGAGGGTGAGTAGTAGAGGGTGAGTAGTAGAGGGTGAGTAGCAGAGAGAGTAGTAGAGTGAGTAGTAGAGTGAGTAGTAGAGTGAGTAGTAGAGTGAGTAGTAGAGTGAGTAGTAGAGTGAGTAGTAGAGAGTGAGTAGTAGAGAGTGAGTAGTAGAGAGTGAGTAGTAGAGGTAGTAGAGTGAGTAGTAGAGAGTAGTAGAGTGAGTAGTAGAGAGTAGTAGAGTGAGTAGTAGAGTGAGTAGTAGAGAGTGAGTAGTAGAGTGAGTAGTAGAGTGAGTAGTAGAGAGTGAGTAGTAGAGAGTGAGTAGTAGGTAGTAGAGAGTGAGTAGTGAGTAGTAGAGAGTGAGTAGTAGAGAGTAGTAGAGAGTGAGTAGTAGAGAGTAGTAGAGAGTGAGTAGTAGAGAGTAGTAGAGAGTAGTAGAGAGTAGTAGAGTAGTAGAGAGTAGTAGAGTAGTAGAGAGTAGTAGAGTAGTAGAGAGTAGTAGAGTAGTAGAGAGTAGTAGAAAGTGAGTAGTAGAGAGTGAGTAGTAGAAAGTAGTAGCGAGTGAGTAGTAGAGAGTGAGTAGTTTAATTTAAAAGGAACACAATGAGGAGGTTCATTTTGCCATAGAAATTATGATTAGTGAGGAAAAATGAAAAATTAGGGCACATTTTGAGTGACTTATCAAATCCTCTTCTATTTCATTAAAAAATTCTGACATGCAGACTGAAACATGCACTTTCAATACCAGCAGCAGACTTGCCTGGTGAGCAGTAGCTTTACTACAGGGACACATCTGAATGCCTTCTTGATGGAATCAAAGTAAACAAGCATTGAAAATGCAATAGGTCTCGCCCTCGTTTAAGTTAAAGCAATTCTGTTTGTAATTAGGTGGCTTTTTAGCTTTGCTTTTATTAGTTTTTCAAACTTTCATGTACATACTATGCATATGTATGCATATATGTATATGTTTGCATGAATTTATATTTATATAGATATGCAGATTATATTTATATGTTTATATATTCACTGAAAAAACCATAGGTTTCACACACGTTATAGTTACGAATTAGCATTTAAAAAACCTTGCAAATTCACTTAAAAAACCATAGGTTTCACACATGTTATAGTTAGCTGGACATTTCACTCGTAAAAAACCAATGAAATTACCCAATTATTGTTAGTGCAGGCAACTATAACTCACGCGACTGCAATCCTCTGCTGATGACGTCAGATATTACATCACTGTATTTAGACACTTATTTACCCATGTCTTCTTCCATTAATCTTTAGCTATACATATATTACAAATATTTATTTTTCATAAAGACACATATGTCATCAGTGATGTAATATCTGACGTCATCAGCAGAGGATTGCGGTCGCGTGAGTTATAGTTGCCTGCACTAACTATAACGGGGGAATTTCATTGGTTTTTTACGAGTGAAATGTCCAGCTAACTATAACATGTGTGAAACCTATGGTTTTTTAAGTGAATATATATATATATATATTTTCAAAGAAGTCGTTATCCCAAGCTTCAGAATAACTTCCAGCGGCACACCAGAGGACGAGTTCAATAAAGATTTATTGCCTCAAAAACAAACAGTACTGTTTTGTTTTTGAGGCAATAAATCTTTATTGAACTCGTCCTCTGGTGTGCCGCTGGAAGTTATTCTGAAGCTTGGGATAACGACTTCTTTGAAAATATACATAGCGGGACTGTGCCCGCTGCTGGCACCGGCGTCGTTAGGAGGGTGAGTGGCTCCCCACAGTGACTTTCGAAAAAATATATATATATATATATATATATATATATATATATATATATATATATATATATATATATATGAAGACAAGTCCTGAACTCCCAATCAAGCTGGGGAGTCTAGAAAACAGGTACGGACCTCGAACCATACACGATGCTGTTGTCCAAAGAAGATATGCCAAGCAGTTTAAAGTTTCATTTCTGATTTATTCCATTAAGTCAGACAAGTGTCCGCCTCAGACGCGTTTCGATCGCCTCCGCGATCTTGATCACATGACGCACTGAAACCGGACCTTCCTTTAAAAAGATAGTAACACCCAATCAATTGTTTCGTGCTCAATGAAAATAAACAAAACACTAGAGAACTGAGGAATCACCATGAAACTGACGCGAATTCATCTAAAAGAGTTCAACACTCTAACAAATCACAAAGAATAGTACACAACATAATGTTGAGCATACATTGACTGTAAGGAATATCTGGCAAGTGCCCCAGAATTAATTGAATACAGTAATAGATCTCAATCAAGATTAAAATGTACTAAAACACAAAATCCACGGTTCATTGGTTAATAATAACACAGTTTCATGCTCATATTCTCGGAATGAATGCTTGAAAGTTAAGTAAACAATAATTACTTAAAATCCTAAAATATAAAGTTTTTAGGGATAAAAGAGAGTCAAAGTAATAAAACGGTAAAAAGAAAGGAAAAAGAAAATGAGGTAAAACAGAAGACAATAAAGAAAAATAATAATCCTAAAAAATAGAATTGATATTAAGACTGCCAGGGAAGCATAGAGCAACTACATGTGTAAGTGACTAATCCAAAAGTTTTTAGCACATCTGCATAAAAAAACATCCAAAGGATCAGATACAGAATTTATGAAATATTTACAAGAAGTTATGCAGGTCCTCACTCGTATTCATCCCATTTGGCATTTTAGTGTCAAGCAATAGGATGAAAGAGGATTCTAGCTGACGAAGTTGTTTCTCTCTGTTGCTCCCACGGATAGAAGGGGGCACTGCCCCAATGACAAAATATTTCAAGTCACTGATTTTGTTGGAGTGGATGGCTTTAAAATGTCGGGCAACAGGGTACGTGGAATCCGAGTTAACAATCGCACGAAGATGTTGCAAAATGCGATTGAAAACCGGTAATTTAGTACTGCCCACATACTTAAGATGACAAGTGCATTCAAGCACATAAACTGCATAGTCCGTACGACAGGTGTAATGGTGTTTTATTTGTACTGGAATGTTACTGAACGCTGTGGTGTATTCAGAAACATTGGTTCCAAATTTACAAGCACGGCATGAAGTGCATTTGAAAAAGCCAGAACGTGATAACCAAGTGACTGTTTCCGTGACTTCAGGGTTAGATTTAACTAAGGCATCCCTCATAGAGGGTGCTCTCCTAAATGTGATGTTAGGTAAGTCAGGCAACAAGAATTTGAGGGTCATGTCAGTCAGAACAATGGGCCTATGTTTGTAAATGATACCACGGAAATTTTTATGTTGTTTGCAAAAAGTGGTAATTATTCTAGTAGGTTGTGTAACCTCATTCGTTATTCCACTCTCAAGAGATGTGGTATGTGGTTGTTCAGTGGGAAGGCAGGATTCACGTGAGCAAAGATTAGCTTTATCAAGTGCTCTTTTAAGGTTAGATTGATTATAACCTCGGGCAAGGAATCGATCAAAGGCTTCCTTCTGACATTGTTCAAGGTCAGATTGGCGGCTACAAATACGCCGTAGGCGAAGAAATTCCCCATAAGGAATGCTGTATATGAGGTGGGGTGGATGGGCACTGCTGGCATGTAAGATGGAATTTCCAGCTGTGCTTTTTCTATGCAATTTGGTTTCTATGTGGTTGTCTAAAATAAAGACCTCCACATCCAAAAATTCTACCCTCTCATTACTGATGTTTGCCGTAAACTGTAAATTCATAGTGTTGGTATTGATTGAATTCACAAAAGAGAAAGCCTCCTCTTTAGATCCTTCCCAAACGATAAAAATATCGTCTATGTACCTGCCATAGTATCGAATATGTGAATCCCACATATTCTTGTGTGTGGCTCGGAGGACATGTTCCTCCCACCAACCCACCAAAAGGCAGGCATAGGTTGGGGAAAAACATGCCCCCATGGCCACACCCCTGAGTTGTTTGTATAAAACTTTATTGAAGAGAAATACATTGTTATTGAGGCAAAGGTCAATCATTTGAAGGAGCATATCATTATGCTCTTTGAAATTAATGGAGCGAAAACCCAAGAAGTACTCTATAGCCTCCAACCCTTGTGAGTGTATTATGCTCGTATAAAGGGAAGCAATGTCTAGCGTGATCAACATGAAATTCGGTTGCCAATGAACTTCTTGTATTTTCTTCAAAAAATCGCCAGTGTCCTTAATAAAGGACGGCAAAGCAATCATATGTGACTGAAGAAAATAGTCAACATACTTAGACATGGCTTCCAAAAGGCTCTTCCTGGCAGAGATGATGGGTCTGCCAGGTATAGGGTGAATTCCCTTGTGGACCTTAGGAATAAAGTAAAGGGTGGCTGTAGTTGGATGATCATTCTTGAGAAATAAATACTCATTTTTGGAAAGAAGCCCCATTCTTTTCCATTGTGCCAACAGGGAGGAGGCAGTTTTTTTAATTTGAGTGAGATAATCTCGACCTACTTTGCAATAGCAATCAGTATCTGATAAGTGGCGTTGTGCCTCCTGGAGATACTCAAGTTTAGGCCATAAAACTATGTTCCCTCCCTTGTCAGCGCCCATGACCACAATCTGATCATTATCACAAATCTTTTTGATTAATGCCCAATAATTCCTCAATTTCCAATTAATTTTACCACATTTAGAGTGAGTCAACAAATTTAATTTTTTCAAGTCATCAATTACCATGTCACTAAAAACATCTACAGAATCTTTAGGCATCATTGGGTAAAAGCAAGACGGAGGGCGAAACGGACTGGCAGCCGCCAATCCCGTGTTAATCCCTTCAAGTTGATCACAATCATTGTCAAGAATTGGAGAGTCCGAGCTTTCCTTAGCCAAGGATTGCATCATTTGTATCATGTTAGAGTCCCGGACTTGTAAGGCATCCGGCATAATGTTAGAGGTAGTGACCTCAGTAGTGGACTTGTTGAGTTGGAAGAACTTCTTTAACTTGATCTTGCGAATAAATTTATAGACATCAATGCGAGACTGTTTATATGAAAAGTTAGACTCAGGACAAAATGACAAACCTAGCATTAGTAGTTGTTTCTCAGCTTCAGATAGTACAAATATAGATATATATAAACTCAGTCACTCTGCAGCTTTCTCTGTAAAGACGGAGATGGACCACAAACTGGTGCTTAGATGTTTTTGTTGCCCGCTTCGGCCCTGACGTGTTTTGGCTCCAGATGAGCCTTGATCACAGTGAGAGAGAATGAGAATAAATAAAGCATTTTGTAGCTATTTGTAAGACCCTTGAGTTGGGTTGGTCTGGGTTTCATCCCTTTGAAGAGGTGGGCAGTTTAGTTTTGAATAGTGATTAGGATTCATAATTTTCATTCCTTGGAGGAATGTAAGGCAACATGTAGCCTGTAGCTTAGAGGTTATGTTTTTCTTGGTACCATACAAAGTTGGAAACAGGCAATTTCCACAGCTAAGAAATAGTATGCAATGCCAAACGAAATGTAGCATACTAATAGAGTAAGAGTTGGGAGTTTCACAGAAGTTCAGAATCCCCCTCTAGCTTCTATTGAAAATAACATTCAGTAGAGGAAAGTTTCCGTAAATATATCTGCTCCTACACAGACATAAAGAGTTATGTATCAATGGGGTAACCCGGTAGACCACTGGACTCGGGTATAGATAGGTACACAAAAGGATAATCACAGTGGAAACATATTTAAAGAAGTAAAAGAGCATACATTTGTTAGTGATTCGAACAGATTTAAAGACAACACCTATTTTATGCATGTATGACCATAATTTAATCGATTATCCAGAGATTCAGTCAAAAGGAAGATCGGCAATTTAAATCAAGGCCAGATACATCACAATGTCAACATATTTAAATACATATAGGTGTAAGATACGTGATAAGTGCAAGATTTTGGGATGAGTGCAGGACGTTGTGAGGGAGGAAGGTTGCGTAAAATAGGAACATCCACAGTTTGTTGAAGAGCCTAACCTGCCAATTAAATGGCAACAAAACTTGAATCAGACAACACAAAATTAGAAAGCAGTTGTACAATCACTGACAATCTCCTGTGTTGATTGAAGACAGAAGTAAGTCGACGTTTCGACCCCTGTTCGAACCAGCAAATTGGTTTGCTCTACTGCCCGACGCGGCCCTTGAGCTTTGGACATTTACGGATCCTTGTTTATGCTGATCAATTCAGCCGTTCCTAGACTCACTTACCGAGTGGTGGAATACTACACCTTTGGAGCACTAATTGGCCCTCTCTCAATTTTCCAGCTTGATTCATGCTGCTGATGCTGGTGTAAGCCCATTCCCTTGGTCCTGATGAAGACCCCGACTCCAAGCAAACCAATTTGCTGGTTCTAACAGGGGTCGAAACGTCGACTTACTTCTGTCTTCAATCAACACAGGAGATTGTCAGTGATTGTACAACTGCTTTCTAATTTTGTGTTGTCTGATTCAAGTTTTGTTGCTATTTAATTGGCAGGTTAGGCTCTTCAACAAACTGTGGATGTTCCTATTTTACGCAACCTTCCTCCCTCACAACGTCCTGCACTCATCCCAAAATCTTGCACTTATCACGTATCTTACACCTATATGTATTTAAATATGTTGACATTGTGATGTATCTGGCCTTGATTTAAATTGCCGATCTTCCTTTTGACTGAATCTCTGGATAATCGATTAAATTAGGGTCATACATGCATAAAATAGGTGTTGTCTTTAAATCTGTTCGAATCACTAACAAATGTATGCTCTTTTACTTCTTTAAATATGTTTCCACTGTGATTATCCTTTTGTGTACCTACACAGACATAAGCTCTGCCATCTTGAGGTATTATACCTGATATTAGGCACCCCTGATAGAACCACACACCTGTCAACGAATGCTAAACGCAAAAACGACTGTGGATAGAGTTAACCTTACCACTTGCAACATGCACTATCATAGAATCTACTGAGGAAGCAACTTGGCACAACTCCATCACATTCACAAACAGTGTCAGAAACAAAATACCAACCACCTCTACTTAGAGTCTTCAAGCCAGCAATCCTTGAATTATCAAGACTACTACACAGGCATGGATAACCAGAAAAGCAAACGCAGCAAAGTCATTGCATATTGAAATACACTCAATTAACACTTGCTTGGCTACCAATCAAACCTTAATAGACCACAACTGTATTACTCAAGACAAACAAGTGGTTATCCTTGGTAAACGTTCTCTCATTCCTCTTCCAAATGAAAATTGCTGCATTGTGTAAACCCAAAGTTAAGATGTTTCTAATAGCCCAGCAAAGCCATTGTTTGTTCTGGGTTTCATCTCTGGGAGGATAGGCTTTTTTCTTCCAGAACATTTCACTACTGTTTTCTACATAGCTCATAAATACCTGCAGGTTCATGTGTTTAACATTGGAATCTTACAGATCCTCACTCTGCAGACACATGCAAGGAGGTATCCAAACGTTCTGGTACTAGAGTCTAACCAAACACTGTGTTGAAGCAAAGTGCTGAGCATGAGCATCAATGGCAGATGCTAAGCTACGTTTTACAGGGACTTAGTTGCCTCTTTTCTTCTATGACATTCCTTTTGCAGTAACTGTTTTCAACACATTAGTAACCTTAAAATGTTTTCTATCCCATCACAGCTTATACTACAAAAGGATCTGCATGTTGTCTATGCCTTATCACATGTATGCGGACAGGACCGAACATTACTGGCTACCATTTTATTGAGGATCTTTTTACATGAAAAACAAGAATCACTGCTGCTTCGAACACTAAATGATAGAGAAATAAGCATGGAAGGTGCAGTATTTTTACAAAATGTTTAAAATATATATATATAAATTTGTAATTTTCTGATCATATTAAATGTTCATGAATCTTGACAGGTATGGCTATGGCTATTCACAACTAAAGTGTCCTTTCGGAAAGATACTACTCGATCCTCTAGGGATAGAGGAGGCAGGGGGGTTCCTAAGTGTACGATGGTAAGTCTCTCAAGTGGGGATTGCTGAGAGAGTCTGTTAGGTGACCAACCTGTTTCTACGGGTGGGAAGGGAGAGAGACCCTTTTCTTTAGATAGCCCTCACTCACTCTAGTAGTGACATGCTTCATCATGGGGCTCACCCCAACTCCTAAAGGTTGGGTGGGCTCAACCATTTTCCAGGGAGCACTTAGAGATATGGTGTATGGGTCGTACCGTTAAAGATAAAATTCCTCACCCACTCCTAAAGTATTCTTTATTCTTGGAGTGGGAGGGAAGATCAAAAACACTATAATCGGGTATCAGGATGTGATGGTCCTATGACCCTAGAATAGGCACCAACATGTTTCAACCCTCCTTAATGGCCTAAATAAGTCCTGGGCTTTCGTCAGGGTGGGATGTAAAGCGGTTACTTCCCCCAAAGACGTGAGTGCGTGTACGCAACTTGCATAGGGCACATCTAGGTGTAAAAATAGGAACAAGCCTAATACTTGCCATCTGCCGCAGATGAGAAATTACCCCATGTAATCAGGGCTTTTGATTCTCAAGGGAGCAGAGGAGGGAGGCCTTGTAGTCACACATTTGTCAAAGGTCCTGCCCTGCTGTAACCTACTTGCTGCTCTGCTCCCCGGCTTGGCTATAGCAAGACACTCATCACTTTTTCATCCAGTTCATAAGAAATTGAAATAGTTTCACTACAAATGGAATTACTTCCACTGAGTAGATGTTAACAAAGCATATAATGAAGCATAAAGAATAAAAACTATCTGGAAGTTCAACATCTTACTTCTAATTAAAGTATGTAGATCATACCTAAACGTCATTGCTTGCTGTTTTAGTTTCAGAACTGTATTTAGAGTGTTGTGAATTGCTGAATGCAGAGAGCAGTGCTGAAACTTGTGTTGGTAATTTGAGTGTCCCTCGAAATCCTTCTCGTATAGTGTCTGTACTTAGACTCCTAATAAGTTGAAAGGGAAGAAGCACAATGATGGTAGGGATAGGGAAGAGTTGCAGAGCTCTCATTCTTTAGAGTACACAGTTTGCCTCAGGAAACTGACATCAAGGAGGTGTAGGTGCGGACCCATCTCTAACAACATTAACAGCTCCGGAGGGATGTCGACTGCACCCGGCTGGGATCTTGTGTGAGGGAGTCTCTGAAAGGCTGGGTTTCCGAATGTCTCAAGTCTTTGTATGTACATGGTCTCCATGCCCCTTCTCTGTGCGTTTGTGCTCTTGGTCATCCGCTTTGTGTCTCCCTCTGATGTGTATAGGGTGTGGGTTAGATTGAGAGGGGCACCTTTGCCTTTCTCTCCCTCTCGTGTATCCCCACTTGTATATATGGTTCTCCTCTGTGTATAGCCCTCTGGGCGTCTAACCCAGCACTTGTCTCTACCGTCTCTGACCATCCCTCCTGTATGTGTGTGTCGATTTCAGACGTTGTTTCTAGGAGTATAAATTGCATAGAGATTGACCATTCTTGTCTACATATTTACATCAAAGGCCTGAGCATGGAGTTAAAACAAAAGATATCTAATCAGGGAGGGAGAATGGTAAGTGAACCAGAAAGGGGCTGTATGCATTGTTAAAAAAATATATATCCATGGCTGCGTTAATTAAGTCACTAGTTAAATAATAATCTGGGCCATGCCTATATCTACTTCTACAAACGTTTGTGAAGACCTGTGAAATGTTTTAAAGCAGAAATGCTACATTTTCACTGCCCATTGACTTACTTTGTATTTAGGATCTGTTGTATAAGGGTGCAGTAAAAAAAAAAAAAAATTGAGATAAATTCTAAAGAAGTAATTGTACATTCCTTTTCAACTCTACACAGGTGCCATTGACAGCCCTAACCACATTTAAATTAAGATGTTGAAACTCAAAGCTAAATCGGGACCATAACTGTGGTTTACACTCTTAAGGCTTTAAAGGTCACAGGAATCATTTTCCAGCTAATTAGACCTTGTGTCCATGATTTCACATGAAGATGGGGTTTTTAGTATGAGACAGTGTGTTGAAGAGGGTTTTATGTGTGCATTGCTGTAGCATCCTGTTTAGCCTTTTTTGTGATGCGTGTTTTTTCTTTAGGTAGCCATGATAGTCTTCGCACTTATCAAGGTGTCATCTATGGTCTTTAGTAATTATGTTCACTAGTTGAACCAAGGCTCTATTCACTCCCCAATTGCAGTCAAACCTGCCTACTGCTCTTCATAACTGAAAGAGACCGTAGTTATAGATTTCTTACCTTAGAATTACACCCAGGCGTCAGACTGGATCCAGAGAAATATTTTCTTAGGAGTACCCCTGCGTGTCGGTAGGTGGCGTCTGTCGACTCCACGTTCGTCGTCTGCGTTGTGGTCGCCGGGATGACGTTGCGGTGTCTACTTAGACGCCGCCCCTGCGCGCTGATGTCAGTTCTTTTTTTTTTTTGGCACCAGCTAGCACAGATCTGGAGAGAGCGTGCCCCTTAGTCACTTTTTAACTAAAACTTTTTCAACTTTTGTCAACATCTTTTTCGAATTGCTTCGACTTAAGGTGCACGTAGGGATGTCCCCTTGTCGGACCGGCTTCCAGCCATCTGCACCTCGTGTGCCGCTGATGCCTGGAGCTCGACCACGACCCGAAGTCGTGCTCCGACTGTTCGTCTATGAACCCCAAGTCTTTGCGGAAGCAGCCCTAAAAGCTTTTGGAGGCCCAGCAGTCTGCTCCATGCTGCTAGAGGTCCCCGTCGAGAGGAAGGTCTCAGGACCGGTCGCGGAGCCAGCACCACTCGTCATCGAAGTCTTCGCACTCCTCGGGTAAGTCGAAGCCCAAGAAGAAGGCAAAGAAGCATTGTTGCATTTTAGACCTCAGGGACGTCAACAGCTTCCACCGGAAGGAGAAGTTCAATATGTTATCTTTGGTACAAGTCTTGTGTGCCCTCGACCCTGGAAACTGGATGGTAGCGTTGGACTTGCAGGACGCTTACTTTCACATCCCCGTCTTGCCTGCCCATCGGTGTTACCTACTGTAGGCCATGAGCATTTTCAGTTCACCATGCTCCCTTTTGGCCTTACCAGCGCCCCTCGGGTGTTCACGAAAGTGATGGCGGTGGTCACAGCTCATCTGTGCAGATCAGGGGTTCCAGTCTTTCCCTATCTCGACGACTGGATGTTGAAGGTGGGCTCGACCAGGCTGTCGTTTCCCGCCTCCAGACTACGGCTGACCTGCATTTTCTGGGGTTTACTAACAATGTGCCGAAGTCGCACCTGATCCCCTCTCAGAAGAACCTTTTCATCGGAGCGGTTCGGGACACGGCACAGTTTCGGGTTTATCCTCCCGAGCATCGAGTCTGGGATATTCGGGCTATGATACCGATGTTTCCGCCTCTATCCTTGATTTCGGTAAGAATGACCCTGAGGCTGCTGGGCCTCATGACCTCCTGCATGCTGCTGGTAGATCATGCCAGATGGCATATGCGGGCTCTGCAGTGAGACCTGAAGTTCCAGTGGGCGCAGCATCAGCGGAATCTTTCCAATGTAGTTCAGATCTCGGAGGGGACTGCTAGTCATTTGCAGTGGTGGCTCATGAACCAGGATTGGGTCAGCAGCAGATCCCTCTCCCTTCCCCATTCAGAGTTCACAGTAGTGATGGATGCATCACTTCTGGGATGGGGTGGCCACATGGGGGAGGCGGAGATCAGGGGCCTCTGGTCTCCGGCAGAGTCTGGGCTCCACATCAACCTTCAGGCGCTCTGGGCAATTCATCTTGCACTGAAGGCATTCCTTCCCTCTGTCAAAGGAAGAGTAGTGCAGGTGTTCATGGACAACACCACCGCCATTTGGTACTGCAGCAAGCAGGGCGGGGTGGGGTCATGGACCCTATGTCAAGAGGCTCTTCACCTTTGGACATGGCTGGAACATTGGGGCATGTCCCTGGTGGTTCAACATCTGGCAGACAAACTCAGCCGCGGTGCATGATGGACCATGACTGGCGTCTTCACTCGGAGGTGGTACAAGGTCCCTTCAGCAGTGGGGAGACCCATGGTTACACCTATTTGCCACCGAAGAGAACGCACAATGTCTGCAGTTCTGCTCTTTGGAGTTTCCAAGGCGGCACTCGCTCGGCGACGCCTTTCGTCACAAGTGGGATTGAGGCTACCTGTACGCCTTTCTGCATGTACCACTTCTGCCCAGAGTGCTGAAGAAGATCACGTACGACCGGGCCAAAGTAATTCTTGTGGCTCCTGACTGGGCACGAAGAGTCTGGTACCCCGAGCTTTTGAGCATGCCCATCGATCCTCCGATCAGACTGCCTCTTCGGGAGGACCTTCTGTTGTTACAGCAAACCTGTCCAGCCTCCACCTCCTTGCATGGAAATTCAGCGGCAACAGTTGACATATTTCGACCTTCCTCCCGAAGTGTAATGTCATCGTGGCTGCCAGGTGTCCGTCCACCAAAACAGTATACACCTGTCGATGGAACAAATTTGTGGCAATGTGCACAGCAAAGGCTGTGGATCCTCTTACTGCCCCTCTTTCAGAGGTTCCCCTCTTCATTATTTCTTTGGCCCAGCTGGGCTCTGCTCTGGGCACTCTTAAGGGCAATCTTTCGGCCATTTGGCCTTCCTTCACCTTCCTGATCAGCCTTGTCTTTTCAAGTCCCCGATTGTTAACAGATTTCTGAAGGGCATTACTCATCTATTTCCTCCTTCTCCTTTTGTAATGCCCCAGTGGTACTTGAAGCTTGTACTCACTTACCTTGTGTGCTCCTTTTGAGCCACTACAGAATTGTCCTCTTCGTCTCCTCACTTTGAAGGCTGCTTTCTTGCTTGCCATCACCTCTGCCCAACTTCTTCCCGCCTCCACACCCTTCCAGGGAGGAGACACTCCACCGTCTGGACCCAAAGCGTGCGCTGTCTTTCTACCGTGACCGCACAAAAGACTTTCGGGTGGACGATCAACTCTTCGTGGGTTATGTGGGCGCTAAGAAAGGGCGGGCCGTGCACAAACGTACCATCTTTTAATGGGTTGTCCTATGTGTCAAGATGTGATATTCTTTGGCTAAAAAGGAACTCCCAGTGGGACTGCACACCCACTATACCAGGGTGACTGCAGCCACTACTGCTTTGGGACACGGAGTTCCCTTACTTGGCATCTATCAGGTAGCCACGTGGGCATCCTTGCACACGTTCACCAAGCATTACTGCCTGTAAAGCCAAGTCTGGGGAGACTGCTTTTTCTGCCGTTCTGGTCTCCAGGACTTCCTGGTGTGAACTTAGTTCGCAGACCCTCCTCCAGGGTTGGCATTGCTGGGGTATCTATTCTAAGGTAAGAAATCTATAACTACGGTCTCTTTCAGATGAACAACTTACTTACCTTCGGTAACGATGTATCTGTAAGAGACATTAGTAGTTATAGATTCCTTACCGCCCCACCCATCCTCCCTGTTCTGCGAACTGACTTCTAGGGTTAGGGACTCCCTTAAAGGGCCCTAGTTATGTGCACCAGTGGTCAGTATCTTGCATGGCTCCGTACTTCGGGCGTGGAAAGTCGTGTCAGAACTGACGTCAGCACGCAGGGACGGCGTCTTAAGTAGACACCGCGACGTCATCCCGGCGACCACGACGACGACGAACGCGGAGTCGACTGATGCCCCCTACCGAGGTGCAAGGGTACTGCTAAGAACAAATTTCTCCGGATCCAGTCTGACGCCTGGGGCTAAGGTAAGGAATTTATAGCTACTAATGTCTCTTACAGGTACACCATTACCGAATGTAAGTAACTTGTTCACTAGGCTGTATGGAACCTGATTGTTGCAGTTACATGTCATTTTACCTGAATGTTTGGAAAGACGAGGGTCTATTTGTCTCTTTTATGTAAAACCAATCCGCTCACTTAAAGGCAATCATAGCCCTCCTCCCTTGTGTATGTAGGCAGGGCACTGCTTCATATGTGTTTTCGATGGATATATCTTTGTGCAGATCTCCACCTCCAGGTTGCAGTCTACTCCTGAAAACTATTTCCTAGCAATGACTCTCCAGCACCTCCAGGTGACGACAGTTGGCTCCGCCTGAAACTCTTTATGTGATTTCATTGTTGTACATGTGGTGCCAACTGACGCACTGGCATCAGTGTCTGTTTTTCTGTGCCTCATTGACATGATCCGGATGTGCCTTTTCACATTTCCCAGTTATTCCACACAAGTAGGTTAAGTGACCCCTCAATGGATTTCAAGCCTTGCAGAGGATGCCACGAGAAAAATGTCCCTTTCAGACCCCTATGATGACATATATGGTGTCTGGAGTTGGGAAATGATGCCGCAGTCCTGGACTCCTGTGCCCTCATGCATAAGAAGGCTATCGGGGAGTAGAATGGCAATTTATTTTTGACTAAGGCTCTCAGGATCCCATTCTTCCAAAGGTAAATCACCTTCCAGGGAACATTCTCCTAAGATCTTGTCCCAATGAGTTTCGTCCTCAGGACTGTTTCAGAGTCTCACCAGTTTCTTTTTTGATGTCAGAGGACCCCCTTCACCATGCCCACCCCACCCCGTTTTCCCCACCTTCGCCCACTCACCCTGCCATCCCCACCCACTCACCCAACACTCTACCCATCCTCACCCAATCCCTCGCCCCATCCCTTCACTCCACCATACCTAAAAAGATGAGACAGGAGTTCACTGGTCCTTGTGGCTATTGCTACCTTTTCAGGATTGCTTTGCAGCCCTCTGGACTTCTCTCCAAAGTGAGGTTGGTTCCTCTCGGCTTGGCAATTCTGGCCGTTCCAACCTTGATTCTCTCCTCCACAGGCTCCAATACCTAACGTGATATAAAAATGGCCAGTGCGCCACCTCCCTATTCATTCAAGCACTTCTTTGGTGCTGCTTTTTAAGTCAATAGTGGTGGTGCTCATGGAAACTGTGCTGACCAAGGAGTCTACAGAGAAGAGTACCATCTGTGTGATGTAGGAGGTGGTCAAGACAAATTTTTATTAATGAACCGCATTGATGGCACCTACCCAGGGCCAAAAAGTTCACGTGCTTGGATGAGATTTTCATTTCTGATTAAGGTGCCTTTGGATAAGGACCACAGTTGCACAGACTATGACAGAGCATCTCCTGTGACCTAAAAAAAACGGTGCCACTGGAATCAAACTATCCTGGCTGAAGAGGGGTGAACCCCAAAACCGGTCCTAGGATGCTTGTTTCCGGTCCAGGGAGGACCTGGCTTGGCAGTTCGGGCTGGACTGTTCCCATGAGGCACAGGGTCAAGACTGATTTGCATATGGCTAGGTCTAAACTGGGGTGGCATGGTGAGCAAAAGAATGATGGATATAACCCAGATCTCTTGACTGGGGGTGAATGTTTTGATTTGTTCTGCATTCCGTCCATTAATTGTGTGTCTTTTGCTAAAAAAAACCGATATCACCACTTATTTGGACTTGCAAAATGCCTGTAAACTAGATATTTTACCATTAGGGAACATTTCCTATCCCTCTGGCCATGCTTCAGAGAAGGTTTTATACATTACAACTTTTGCTTGGCAGGCGATTGAGGTCATCGAACATTCTGACTGAAGTAATTCTCTGCAGATTCTGCAGAGGCATTGCTCCTGTTTAATGAGGCTCTCTAAGACTCTGATGGCTGCATGAAATAAACCTTTTCAGGCCAGGTCTTTTAGTACATTGTCACATTGTGTCAACATGCTTAGATGCGTTCCACTGGATTTTTGTGTGATGTCCAGGCTACGCTCATGGACAATGCCCTTTGTTGAAGAGCAGTCATTTGAAAGGCTATTTGTTGAGAAGACCAACTCATCCTTGGAATGTTTTGTGAGCAGCAGAGCTATAGCTAACGCGACAGGTCTAGTCCTTGTGCATGAGCATTTCACCAACATATTCAGAATTTGTGATTCTAGAGCAGTGCAGTCTCAGCAACAGCAGTGAACACAGCCTGTCCAAAGGCCACAGCAAATGCATTGCTTCTTTTGCTGCAGAGGTGGACTAGAAGGCAGCAGCAGATCAGGTCTCTGTCCTTTACGGCCTCTGCTGCCTCCAATTCTCTTGAATCTGCCCCCGCATCACATCACCTTCTGTGGAATGGGGTGGGGGTGTCACCCGTTTTGTCACTCAGTGGAAAGTTATCAGGGCAGGCCGTTCAGTGCCCCAGCTGATTTTCTGAGGCCATGTCCTTACCTTCCAAGCCTCCTTACCTGACTACTCCCCTCTTCCTTCTAAGCATGCTGCATACTCATGTCTCAAAGAGGCCAAGACTGCACATGCGTCCCTTTCAATCCACAAGTGGGAACTTCATCCTCAGATTCTTCTCCCCTACTTTCAGAAATTGGGATTTCCTCACATAGACCTGTTTGCCACAGCTCAAAACGCAAAATGCCCAAACTTCGCCTCCAGTTTCCCACACCCACTCTCCGAAGGCAATGCCCTTTGGATGAACTAGTCAGGGATATTTGCCTACGCTTTTCCGCCTCTCCCACTCATTCCATTGGTAGTTCAGAAGCTCAGACAAACAACCCTCAAACTGATTCTCATAGCTCCTACTTGGATCACCACTCTGCTGGAGCTCTCAGTAGTTCCACACCAAAAGCTGCATTTCAACTCCAGTCTCCTCACTCAGAGCCATGGAGAAATCAGGCATCCAAATCCCAAAGAACTCAACCTAGCGGTTTGGCTCCTGCAGTCATAGAGCTTAATTATTTACAATTACCACCAGACTGTATGAATATCCTAAAGGAGGCTAGAAAGCCTACTAGTAGGGCACGTTATGCAGCAAAATGGAAACAGTTTTTTATCTATTGTTGCAATAACAATATCTGAAAGAAACACGTTAGTTAGATTCCTCACCTTAGAATATCCCCAGGCGTCAGGCTGGATCCTGAAAGATTTTTGTAGCAATACCCCTTGCGCGTCGCTAGGCGTCGTCTGCGTCTCCGCGTCCGTTGTTGGCGTCGTGCGCCATAATGACGTCGTCGGAGTACTTAGATGCCGCCCAAGCGCGCTGACGTCAGTTCTTCTTTTTTCCGCGCCAGACAGCGCCGATCCGGGAAGAGCTTACCCCTTAGTCAATTTTTGACTAAACTTTTTTGACTCTTTTTGGTCTTCTGTCGACTCGACTCTGGTGCCGGTAGGATGCCCGGGTTTAAAGCCTGGGGGCCGACCACGATGCGGAGTCGTGCCCCGATTGTCAGGCCTTGACCTCGAAGGCTAGGCGGGAGCGGTCCCGTAAGCTTCTCGAGCTTCGGCACTCGGAGGAGGCCCTGACACGTCTCTCCCAGGTGCTTGCTGACGGGCGAGATGCAGCATGACATGCCATACGGTGTGGACTAGACACCACGGACTCGCTGGGTAGGGCGATTTTCACCACGGTGGCGCTCCGGCGCCATGCCTGGCTACGGTCCGCGTCTTTTTCAGGGGATTTCCAGAGTTCCCTCATGGATATGCCCTTTGATGGCACCCGCCTTTTTGGTGAGAAGGCGGATAGTGCGCTGGCTCGTTTTAAGGACTCCCGGGCTACGGCCAGGTCCTTGGGTCTCTCGGCCCCACGGCCGCAAACTTCCGCCTTTCGTGGCCAAGGAAGGGGCGCCTCCTCACGTCTGCCTAGCCACCGGCCGCAGACCCAACCTGCACGCGGACGTGGATTCCGCCGTGGCGGTACTGGAGGACAACGTGCCGGTCTGTCCACATCCACCCCGGCAGCATCCGCCTCAAAACCCTCCTAGTCCGAGCTTTCAGGCCCATTCCACGCCAGTGGGCGGCAGAGTTCGCCATCACCTCCTCCACTGGCGATCCATCACTTCGGACTGGTGGGTGCTGCAAATCGTCCGAAGGGGCTACTCCCTCCCCTTCGAGACGACCCCTCTGGCCATGCCACCGTATATCGGAGGATCACTTGAATCTTCTGTGGGAGGAAGTTACGGCCCTCTTGGCCAAAGAGGCAGTCGAGCGCGTTCCTGGTCCAGAAGTAGGCCGTGGTTGCTATTCCCACTACTTTCTGGTTCCCAAGAAGGGCAAAGGGCGCCTACGCCCTATCTTGGACCTCAGGAGCATCAACGCCTTCCTCCGGAAGGAACGATTCAAGATGCTAACTTTAGCTCAGGTTCTGGCTGCCCTCGACCCTGGAGACTGGATGGTAGCGTTGGACTTGCAGGACGCTTATTTTCACATCCCCGTCCTGCCGGCCCACCGACGTTACCTGCGGTTCACGGTGGGTCAGGAGCACTTTTAGTTCACCGTGGTCCCCTTCGGCCTCACCAGTGCCCCTCGGGTGTTCACGAAAGTGATGGCGGTGGTCGCAGCTCATCTGCGCAGATCGGGGGTTCCAGTCTTCCCCTATCTCGACGACCGGCTGTTGAAGGCGGGCTCGCCCCAGGAAGTCGTCTCCCACCTTCAGACTACGGCCGACCTCCTGCATTTGCTGGGGTTCTCCATCAACGTGCCGAAGTCACACCTGAGACCCTCCCAGAAGCTCCTCTTCATCGGAGCGGTTCTCGATTCGGCGCAGTTCCGGGCTTATCCTCCGGAACAGCGGGTCCGGGATATTCAGGCTCGGATTCCCATATTTCGGCCTCTATCCTGGGTTTCGGTCAGGTTGGTGGTGCGGCTTCTGGGGCTGATGGCCTCCTGCATCTTGTTGGTGCATTACGCCAGGTGGCGAATGTGGGACCTGAAGTTTCAGTGGGCCCAGCATCGAGGCAACCTGTCCGACCATGTCTTGATCTCGGAGGGCACTGCGAAACAGTTGCAGTGGTGGCTCACGGACCGCGATTTGGGTCAGGGGCAGATGCCTCTCCCTACCCCAACCGGAGCACGTAGTAGTGACGGACGCGTCCCTCCTGGGATGGGGAGGCCATATGGGAGAGACGGAGATCAGAGGCCTCTGGTCTCCGGCGGAGTCTCAACTCCTTATCAACTTGTTGGAGCTGAGAGCGATCCGGCGCTTGCACTGAAAGCCTTCCTTCCCTCTGTCCGGGGAGTGTCGTGCAGGTGTTCACGGACAACACCACCGCCATGTGGTATTGCAACAAACAGGGCGGGGTGGGGTCGTGGACCCTTTGTCAGGAGGCTCTGCGCCTCTGGACATGGCTGGAACACCAGGGCATCATCCTGGTGTTTCAACATCTGGCGGGCTCTCTGAACGCCAGAGCAGACGAACTCAGCCGCCGGTGCATGATGGATCATGAATGGCGTCTGAACAAGGACGTGGCGCAAGGTCTCTTTCTGCAGTGGGGAGAGCCTTGGTTAGATCTATTCGCCACCGAAGAGAACGCGCAATGTCAGCAGTTCTGCGCGTTGGAATTTCCAAGGCGGCACTCGCTCGGAGACGCTTTTAGTCACAAGTGGAGTTGCGGTCTGTTGTACGTCTTTCCGCCTTTACCACTTCTGCCCAGAGTGCTGAAGAAGATCAGGCGCGACCGGGCCCAAGTCATCTCAGTGGCTCCGGATTGGGCACGAAGGTCCTGGTATCCCGAGCTACTCAGTATGTCAATCGATCCTCCGATACTACTGCCTCTTCAGGAGGACCTTCTGTCGCAGCAGCAGGGGGCGGTCCTCCACCCGAACCTGTCCAGTCTCCACCTCCATGCTTGGAGATTGAGCGGCGACAGTTGATGCCATTTGACTTGCCTCCTGAAGTCTGTGATGTGATTCTGGCAGCCAGGCGTCCCTCCACAAAATCGGTATACGCATGCAGGTGGAACAAATTTGTGGCATGGTGCACAGCAAAGGGTGTGGAGCCCCTTTCCGCCCCTCTTTCTGAGGTTCTACTCTTTCTTCTTTCTTTGGCCCAGCAGGGCTCTGCTCTGGGCACCTTGGAAGGTTATCTTTCTGCAATCTCTGCTTTCTTACGGCTGCCTGATCAGCCTTCTCTTTTCAAGTCCCCTGTTGTTTCACGTTTTCTTAAAGGCATTACTCACATGTTTCCTCCTGTCCCCTTCGTAATGCCACAGTGGGATTTGAATCTTGTCTTGACCTTTCTGATGTGCGCTCCCTTTGAGCCCCTTCACAATTGTCCACTTCGTCTTCTGACTCTTAAGACTGCTTTCCTGGTAGCTATCACCTCGGCTAGACGGGTGAGTGAGCTCCAGGCTCTGTCATGTAAGCCTCCCTTTCTTTCTGTTCATCCGGACAAGGTTGTCCTCCGGACTTGTCCTTCTTTTCTTCCGAAAGTGGTGACCCCCTTTCACATCGGGCAATCGGTCACTTTGCCCACCTTCTTTCCGCCTCCGCATCCTTCGAAAGAGGAAGAGAGGCTCCACCGTCTGGACCCCAAACATGCGCTGTCCTTTTATTTGGACCGCACCAGACAGTTCCGGGTTTTTGTTGGATACGTAGGTGCTAAGAAGGGGAGAGCCGTACACAAACGGACCATCTCACGATGGGTCGTCTTGTGTATAAAAGTTTGTTACTCCTTGGCGAAAATGGACGCTCCTGTTGGGCTGAGAGCCCATTCCACCCGGGCCACGGCGGCAACTACTGCCCTGGTACGAGGAGTTCCCTTGCAGGACATCTGTCAGGCGGCGACGTGGGCCTCACTGCACACGTTCGCCAAGCACTATTGCCTGGACAGCCAAGTCCGGAGAGATGGCTTCGTTGGCCGTTCTGTTCTCCAGGACTTTCTGGTGTGATCTTGGTTCCCAGACCCTCCTCTGGGATTGGTATTGCTGGGGTATCTATTCTAAGGTGAGGAATCTAACTAACGTGTTTCTTTCAGATGAACAAGTTACTTACCTTCGGTAACGATGTATTTGTAAGAAACATTAGTTAGTTAGATTCCTCACCGACCCACCCATCCTCCCCTCTCTGCGAACCGACATCTAGGGTTAAGGTCCTCCTGTTCAGGGCCCTAGACTTTTTGGCACCAGTGTCGGTCTCTTGCATGGCTCTGCGTTCCTGGCGCGGAAAGCTATGTACAAGAACTGACGTCAGCGCGCGAGGGCGGCGTCTAAGTACTCGGATGATGTCATTCCGGCGCACAACGCCAAAGACGGACGCGGAGCCGCAGACGATGCCTAGCGACGCGCAAGGGGTATTGCTACAAAAATCTTTCCGGATCCAGCCTGACGCCTGGGGATATTCTAAGGTGAGGAATCTAACTAATGTTTCTTACAGATACATCGTTACCGAAGGTAAGTAACTTGTTCATCAATCCCCTGATGCTTCAGTGCAAACCATCATCTGTTATCTCTTACACTTACAACAATCCGCACTAGCTTACACATCCATTCGCTTGCATCTAGAAGCAGTAGCTGCATACTTAAAAAACCGAAAACACTTCTCTCTATTCAGAGTACCAGTGATTCAGGCCTTCATGGAAGGATTAAAGAGTGATACCACCAAGAGTCCCACATGCACCAGTATGGAACTTAAACATAGTCCTTACAAGGCTAATTGGTCCACCTTTTGAACCAATGCACATGTGTCAATTACAATTCCTCTCATGGAAGGTTGCTTTTCTCATTGTAATCACTTCCCTAAGGAGAGTTGGTGAACTTCAGGTACTAACTATGCAAGAACCTTTCTTTCAGCTTCACAAAGAAAAGTGGTTCTTGGAACCAATCCCAAATTTCTTCCTAAAGTAGTTTCTGCTTTTCATATCAATCAATCAGTTGAGTTATCTGTGTTCTTTCCTCAACCTGATTCTGTAGCAGAACAAGTTCTACACGCACTAGATGTTAGAAGAGCTCTACTATATTATGTCGAAAGAACAAATGATTTTCGCAAGACAAAACAGCTTTTTGTTGCTTTTTCGCAACCACACATAGGCAATCCCATATCTAAATCAGACATTGCAAGATGGATCGTGAAAGGTATCCAAACATGTAATGCGAAAGCGAAAAGAATCTTGACTATTCCCCCTAGAGCGAGTTCCACCCACAAAATAGGGTCTACTATGGCCTCCTTAGGGAATATTCTTCTAGCTGACATCTGTAAGGCAGCAACATGGTCTACACCGCACACATTCACCAAGCACTATTGTGTAGATGTGTTAGCGCGGCAACAAGCTAATGTAGGCCAGGCAGTACTTAAAACCCTTTTTCAAACAGCTGCAACAGCTACAGGTTAGCCACCGCTTTTGGAGTTACTGATGTATAGTCTATGCAAAGCATGTGATCTACAGCTCAGATGCCTCGAATGGATAATGCTACTTACCCAGAAAGCATCTATTCTTGGCATATAGAGCTGTAGATTCACGTTCGCCCACCCGCCTCTCCGGGTACCTATACCTGTTGCAGTTTCTTACTTTGCATATATACACATGGACATCTCTATTCTACACTTACTAACTCCATTCTCACCCTCTGCGGGAAAACAATCTAACAGTGGAGCCGATGCCCATGCGCACGGTCACCGAAAGGAGTCACCTACCTCGTGACTTGAAAGACTTCTTCAAAGAAAAGCATGTGTATCTACAGCTCTACATGCCAAAAACAGATGCTTACTGTGTAAGAAACATTATCCTTTTATGGGTGTTTTCTCATATTATTTTGAACGAATTACCGTGATGCTGAAGTATATTAGTCATAACCAGAGTGAATCTCGATTTTTTAGTTTATGAAAAGTGCCAGTTATTGAGAAAAACCCAAGAGTTTGACACTCACTTTGTACTGTATGGAAAGACACGTATCCATTATTAGCACGCCTAGGCCATTATTGTATACCTTTGCTGCATTTCGGCTAGCGGGCAGAAGTTAAGTTTGATGAGTGGTGTTTGAAATTAGGTCAGTGACTGTGTGAATGATGTGTTAGTGGTAAAAACTTAAAAAACAATAAAGTTGGTGATAGTTGTTGTTTGTTTAAAAGAGTGTGTTTAGCCTAGCTGTGGAAGTGTTTTTAGAGAGTTTTTATTACTAGGCTTTAGCTGTGGTTCTTATGACTAGAAATATATGGCCCCAATTTTATGGTGATTTGTGAAATTTCCTTTGCATTTCTGCAGGTTTTTAACTGGGATTACTGTGCTTTTTCAGTGAGAAACATAATTGCCTTAAGAGAGTTACCTGTTGTGTTCAGAGCATGTATTCTTGACTGCAGGCATCTGACACACCAATGTTGAACTTGCAGAAGTTGAAAAAATACAGACCCTTTCTCTGACGTTTACCTGGGGGCATCTTTGCTCTACTTCAGCAAGTATTTATTGTATTGTGTATCTGATATCCCTTATCGGAGTTTCGTGCGTGTTCGCTGCTTTATCACAATCTGTACATGCTAGAAAAAGAAGGAAGAAACGCAGGCAAATTCAGAACACAGAGAATTCTACTTTTTACACATTTGTCACAATTTCTAGTTATGTAACGATAGCCAAAAAATTAATTGGTAAGGCGCTTAGCTTAAACACGGTTTCCAGTTAATTCTGTTATTGATGGCTAACCTGATTTAGGTAAAAGAAAAGATACATAATTCACTCACACTAAAATCGTTTTTTATTTTCTAGATGAAGCCACGACATTATTTCGTGCAACTACATTGGCAAGCACCCTTATGGAACAATATATGAAAGCTACAGCCACACCTTTTGTTCAGCATGCTCTGAAGGACTCTATTTTAAAGATCATGGAAAGTAAACAATCGTGTGAGGTGAGATATAATGTTGTTTTGTGGGAGTAGTGTAACTAGATAATGATTAAAATCTGATCGATTCGTCTGTTCTGTGTTTTGTAGTGATATGCATGACCCTTTAAGAACTGCACTATATGTACATCTAAAATTATCTACCTTTACTTGGGTCTTTACCAGATCATTTTCTTTAATTTTCCTTTAGTGGTTGGTATAAATGGATGATAAATGTTAATAAAAGAATTAACTTTTTTAACTTATATTTCTTCAAAGATGCTCTTTCAGTTTTGAGATGACTTGTTATACCTACCCGTGAAACCCTCCATGCCGCAGGACAGTTTTATTACCCAAGATTGTTTTATTTCTGCCCATACCTTAGATTAGTTTTTCTGATAGAGAATTATAGTCACAGATTCCTCACCTTGTAAATGTTCCCTGGCATCTGACTGGATCTGGAAACTTTGCCCATTGTACCTCTTTTTGCCAGAAGGTAGCACCATGTGACTCTACACGGACACTATGCAGGCGCCACCCCTGCGCGCTGACATCAGTTCCTTTCTTTCTGTGCCTCCAGACGTGGATCTGGAATTTCCTTTGTCTTGTTTCAGAGGCCACTTTCTAGTGTTTGCTTCTTCAAATTTCTACAGTGCACGAGGGACGTCACCCAAGACTCCAGGTTTTAAACCTTGTAAGGACTGTCGCAAGTAGATATCTATGACAGATCCCCCCCTCCCGCTATATTACCCGTGATCTCTAGTTTCGGGCCACGACTCCAAGACCCGCATAAACTGCACATCGATGAACCCGTAGGCCATCAGGGAATGCAAGGCAAAACTTTATCACCAAGAAAACGTAGTGCAGAAACCGCTCCATGTCCCACTCCAAGTCTAAGGTTCGATACCGTTCCTTATCCCAGAGTCAAAGAGTCAAATGCCAGACTCCGGTAAGTAAGAAGAACATAAGAAATTCCAGCTTTAGTTATGCTCCTTTGCGCCACTCCTACTATCCTGACGAAACGCATGGGTGGCACCAACAGTCCTGTTCCCGACGTCAGTCAACTTCATAGCCGATTCTGCAGTTCGTTCCAGCACAGCTCGAGTTTCCAGGGCCTTCAGCCACATGGTGTAAGATCGAAGAGTTCTACACTGCTATGCTCCGACTCTTTAGTTCTCTTCTGTCTCCGTCTGGTATGCCTTTGGGTCCAAGGAGCTGAGAGCCCTTGCATCAAGATTACTGCCAGCGGGTTTGCCTTCTGCACCACCTGGTCTCTGTGAGTCACTTCTGCTTGAGTCCCGAAGCTACCCCCGACGACCACGCCATACCCGGGTACATTGACCCTGATGCTGGCCTTGCCAGACGAAAAGATGGCCCCGATTGTCCTCTCCAACATTGACTTCGATGTCACAACTGAATCTGACTGAAGTTTCTGCACACGCTTACCACAAGGCAGGCAACATTCTTTACACTCCCTTTTTGGGATAGACTGATAATGATTACAACCAGGATTATGAGTTAAGTCAGCCCTATCTCAAAGATAATTGGTATGAGGACTTGAAAGAGGATAGTGGACTACATACTTGCCCTGAGGCAGTCTTTTTTCTCTCCTCCTGGCCTGGTACATAAGATTGTGCCTCCTGTGCCATGGTTATGCTTAGGGCGGCTGAATTTCTTGGCCTTCACCTCCCCAAGATGGAGGTAAAAACAAACTTCTTTACCTTAGTCTTGCAGCCTGGCCTGGCCGCTTCCGAGTCTCTGCTTTCCTTCAGTGGAGCCTTGACGGATACTCACCTAGTGGCCTGGGCTAAGCCTTCTTCTGGTTCTCCAGTTAACCAGCAGACTACTAGGTGCAAGCATCCTGCCCCTGACGACCCGCCCTTTATGACACACCACCCCTCTCCTGAGAACATTGTGGTGCAAGCCAGACCAACCACAACAATTTCCCCATCACTTCCCCTGACAAGGAATCAAACAGAATGGAGGCTTTTAGGGAATGCTTATTCTCCTCAGTTTAGGGAACGCTTATTCTCCTCAGCTATTTTGGCACTGCGATCAATCAACGCCTCCTGTTTGTTGGGCAGCTATACACACACCCCCTTTGGGACTCAGTGGCACAAGTCCTACCCGATGACCATCTCCCAGTTCTTTAACGGGTGATTCAGGATGGTCATGATTTGGCCAAGTTCACAATTTGTTGTGGCTTAGACGCCACCTACTCCTTTGGGCGGGCTATAGGCACCATCGTTGCCATTTGTTGCTATGTATGGCTATGATCATCTGGGTTCTCTGGTGACATCCAGTGCTCCCCCATGGACATGCCGCTCGATCGGACTCGCTTGTTCAGTACAAGACAGATTCTGTCCTTGAACATTTCAAGGAGAGAAGTGCTACCTCTTGCTGTCTTGGCCTCTCAACCCAGATTCTCCATGCAAAAATTCCAGCATTTCTTTTGTGGCCTTGACAAGGTATTCCCTACTGCCAGCCTGTTTTTCACCAGCAGGGAATCAGCAGTTTCGCTGGACAGGTAGAGGTGCCCACTGCCCCCTCTGACACAATCAGCATGCTGCTGAGTGTACCAGCCGCACTCCTACACCGTCTCACTTGCCATACCTCTTTAGTGTACCCTTACAGGATCACAACCACCAAGTGAGAGGCAGAATCCATTGATTCTAGCCGGCTCGGCAAGCGATCATGTTGGGCTGGAGGGTTCTGCTGATTGTCCGCACATGTTATGCCTTACCCTTCCTTTCTTCCCTGCTGCACCTTCCACCATCAACCCAGCAACTGACTAAAGATTATCTCTCCATTTTGCTGCAGGAAGTGCAAGCCTCTTCAGCCAAGGGGGCTGTTGAGAGAGTGCCAGCACCAGAAGTAGGGCATGGTTGTTATTCACTCTACTCTCTGGTGCCAAGAAGGACTTAACATCTTCAGCCTATTTTAGATCTGCGCCCTATAAATGCCTTCCTCTGGAAGGAGAAGTTCAAAATGCTCACCCTGGCGCATATCTTGTACGCCCTCGACCCTGGAGACTGGATTGTGGCGGTAGACCTGCAGGACGCTTATTTCCATATTACCATCCTCCCGCCCATCGGCACTACCTTTGGTTCGTGATGCTTCCCTTTAGTCTAACCAGTTCCCCTCGAGTGTTCAATAGAATGATGGCGGTAGCAACAGCACACCTTAGGAGGCCAGGAGGTCAGTCTCTCCCTACATTGATGACTGTCTGTTGAAGGCAGGCTCGCCCCAGGAAGTTATCACCTACATCCAGACTATGGCGAATCAATGTGCCTAATTCATTCCAGACTCCTACTCAGATGTTCCCCTTTATGTGAACCATTCTGGACTTAGTTCAGTTTTGTGCCTTTCCCCGTGAAAGGGTGTCCAAGACATTCAGGCTTTAATTTCGATCTTCTAGCTTGGGTTCTGGATTTCATTAAGCTCAACTTTGAGGCTGTTGTGACTAATTAATTCCTGCATCTTGGTCGAGCATGCCAGATGGCATATGCCAGCTCTGCAGAGGGATTTGAAATACCAGTGGACCCAACATCAAGGGGACCTCTCTGACCATGTTCCAGTTACTGAGGAGACTCTAAAATCTACAGTGGTGGTTACTCGACCACGATACTCCTGTCCTTAACCCACCCGGAGCTGACCGTGGTGACCAATGTGTCATTTGTGGTCTCAGATGGAGTACCGTCTCCCTATCAACCTTCTGGAGCTGAGGGCTATCCGATTGGCATTGAAAGCATTCCTGCCGTCTTTCAAAGGGCGACTGCTAAGGTGCTCACAGACAACACCACCGCTGTGTGGTACTGCAATAAACAGGGTGGGGTGGGGTCACAGACCCTGTGCCCGGAGACCTTGTACCTCTAGAAATGGCTGGACCACTAAGGAATGTCCTTGGTGTTGAAACATCTGGCGGGTTCATTGAACACCAGGGCAGACAAGTGCGGCTATCAGCTCCTAGTGGATCACAAGTGGCAGCTACACCCAGAGTTAGCACAAATTCTCTTCAGCGAATGAGGCTGTTTGAAGTGTTCACCACCACTGAGAACATGCAATGTCAGCAACTCTGCGCGTTAGAGTTTCCCAGGCATTCTTCACTCAGAAACAGTGTCTGCCTCGAGTGGAACTCTGAACTCCTGTAGGAAAGTGCCTCTTTTAGACATCGTTGCCCTCACTTTTTGCCTCCTGGTACTGATGTTCTCGATTGGAAGTACACTGGTTCCCTGTTATTCAGGCCCCAGTGCCAGTGCTCATTTCCTAAAACCTACAAAAATGTTAATTGTAACCCATTTGGCAAGGACTTCAGCACCCTTGTAAGACCCTGATAAGTAGTAACCCTGGTACCCAGGGCATGGGTACCAAAGAGGGTCCCTAAGGGCTGCCATTTCAGGCTCGTGAAATGGTGCAAGCCATTCTGAAATCAAAACATTGCACACACCCTGTGTGCAATGCCCACACACATACTGCATGTACTATATGTAAGTCAGGCTTTCAACAGGCATTTAGAGCCCTAAGGCAGGGTGCATTATATTACATGTGAGGGCACATCTGCATGAGCAGATGTGCCCCTGTGATGCCTAGTTCCATTACTAGTCTTTGCAAAGCTTCAGTAAGCCGTTTTAAGAACATGCTCTGGGCACTGGTCATAATTAGTTACCCAGCAACATGATGGCTTCACTGAAAGTAATGGTGTTTGGTGTACTGATACCAGTAACAGATTTATGAAGGCATGCTCCCAAAAGAGGGTACCTTAGAGGTGCGCTCTGTAACCCTACTAGTCTCTTAGTGAGGTGTCTGACTGGTATAGTCCAGCCTGCCACTGCGGGGAACAACCTTTACAACGCAACTTTTACAACGCACTACCGTTACAACGAAACTGTTACAACGTGAGTGCATTGACAACGCAGGACATTGCAACGCAAGTCTTTACATCGACTTGCACTAGATGGCGTGCTAATATTAAAAATAGTGTAGTTTACTATCCCAACACCTTCCCTACTGTTACGTGGACTGGAGTTGGAATAGTAAATTACACTTTTTTAATGTTAGCACGCCATCTAGTGCAAGTCGATGTAAAGACTTGCATTGTAATGTCCTGCGTTGTCAATGCACTCACGTTGTAAAACTTTCGTTGTAACAGCATGCGTTGTAACAGCATGTGTTGTAACGTCATACATCCGCCACTGCCAACGAGTTTCTGACTTCCTCAAAGTGAGATCCCTCGCTCCTAGAGGCCAGGTACAATGTATGCCCGGTGGAAGGTGATCACATCTCCTCCAGCAGGATGGCTGGTGAATTTAGCATATCAAGGCCAGAGGCTTCAAAGGCTCTGCTGTCTTTGATATGTGACCACGGCTTCCTCCTAGACCTGAGTAACGCCACCCCGTGCCCCCTGAGGCCCATTTTGCACCAGAGCAGGCAGTAAATTAGATATTCAGGAGACATATTTCACTTACTGGCTATTCACACCCCAATGATGGACTACCTGAAGTGGACAGCCAGAGAAGAACCCTTCACCATCTAGTTTTTGGTGAAACTAGAGAATTCTGGGTCAGGGTTATGCCCACTCTCCACAGGAAGTTGTCATATAGGATGTGTAGTCACACTCGCTGTAGGTAACCCATTGGCTACTGCCATATACTCCAGTTAATGCCCCTAAGTTGAGTACTTAGTGGTTCTCATGACACCAGAGCGACAGATTGGTCTACCTGGGAAAAAAAGGACGGAGAAGAGCGGTCACCGTGAGAACTGAGGAACTGCACCAAACTTGGTGCAAAATCCTGCCTGGCTTCTGGTATCTCGACAATGGAAAAGACCCAACTTGTCCAAAAGCTGTGCATCCTCCCCAACACTTGTCCAGCACTTCATAAACCTTCTAGCATCTCCCTTGAGATGAGGAACCATTCCCCTGCATCTGCAGGCAGCAACCGCACTTGTCCGGTACACCCTGTTGTTGGCCATCGGGCCCACCGAGGGAGCTGCACGTCAGTGGCCCTTTGTGGTCTAGGAGGTCAGCCCTGTCTCTACCATGTTTTGAGATGCTTGGCCCTCAGGGAGCCCCCCTGCATCAATACTCTGAGTACTATGGCACTTAAATCAATCAAGACTTGTTTGTGTCTAGTCCGCACACCAACACCGGGGAAACTGACCTGCACGTCGAGGGACTTGAGGCCGACGAGACCCATGATGAGAGAGGCCCTGCTGTCTTGTTTCACCCCACCCCACCCCCTGCCCCCACACATACAAACACACACAGGTGACCCGGGAACCATGAGAGTCTCAAACAAAAGTGGCCAGCCAGCCAAACACCTCTGCACCTGTGCCCCAAATCCTGGGTTCATGGCTTCTCTGTCCCCTTGGTCTAGGGGTCCTGTAGTAAGGAATCCCTTAATACGTACATACATTGTTAAGTTAGCATAACCACGTTAGATGTTAGAAAGCCATCTTGCAACTTTTGCGCACGACACTGCATCTACATGTTATTGTTTAAACGAACTGCTGGCTCGCGCTTTGCCTCACACGAGAGCAATCTGTTGTTACCATCCCGAGCTCTGCGCAGCGACCTTGGTCTGTACACGGTGTAACAAGAACAGTCTGGGTCGTTGGACAATGCATGTTTTCCACTCTGGGTTGATCGACTCACTATTTTAGCCATAACATAAAGCCAGCTGCGAATACCTGAAAGTTGGTGCTTTTAATATTGCAGCCCTCATGTTTAGTATTCAGACCGAAGACGAGCCTTCCTGCGAGAAGACTCCTGATGCTCCTGTGATGTGATTTCACTAAGCTGATCTTTGAGGTATGGGGTCCCCCCTTCAAGCCTAAGAGACCTTCTATTAGCATAATAATAATATTAGCTTCTTAGTAAAGGGAAGGTGGTAGTATCCACTGTCATTTATAACATGATCACTCCTTTTATATTCTATGGTATTGTAACGATGCTGATGGTTTTAATTATAATCATTTGTCTGCTTGTATTAGCCAAAGTACTGCATCTTAGGACACGTGGTCTATAAAAATAAACTTTTTATTTTCACCGTGTCTCATTTGATTCTTGTTGTGGACTGATGTGAGAATAATATACGAACAGGTATTTCCGATTCCCACCATTCCTGAGAGTACACTGAGTAGCTTGTTCTGGGTTGTCTTTTCATTGGGATCGCCGAGCCAAATCTCGGATAACGAATGGGACACTTATGCTAGCCGGATACTGGGTTCTGGGTTCTGAGGTGAGTTTCTGGTACACCACAATTCACTGAGGTCCTGGGGTTCTACGCATAGTTCTGTGTATATGCAGAATCCCTGCAACATGGCGCACCTAACGTTTGGTCTATGAGTTGAAACGCCTTAGTAGTGCTTATATTAGTCCACGGCACCCTCATTCTTGTTTCCGGATAACAAGTCTGACGGATTTAAACCTACCTATTTCTGTTGATATAGGTTTCTTCAAGCTTGATCATTAAAAAGGTTATTGAACCCTTGTGCTACTGAATGCTTCAAGTGTAGCTTGTCCTTATGGCGGTAGATATTGCGGCGCATAGCCGTGCAGCTCTGAAACGTCATTTGACGCAGTATGGGGTGCCGGACACTGGTATGAACGTCATCTTTGTGGTAGGAGCCGATGCGGCTCATCCCTATGAGTTGTTCTACTCTTGGGTGACGATTCTGGCGGTGAGTGAGGATGATAATACCTTTCATTCTTACACTGCCACTGCTGTGCCAGCGAACTATACACCGTATAGGACACAGGAAATACCAATATCTGCTTGGCAGCATCTTATTTGGTTTAATGGCGCCCTTCCCCATGTGGTTATACCGCCGAGAATGGGCCCTTTATCGATTGCAGGGTCCACTTGGCCGGTACTAGCCGGATTTACGCCTCATCCCCGTTACCTCACGGGGACGGTGGCTGAGTTGCGTGTACTGCACACTGCCCTTATTACAGTATATAGGGCGTTGGTGCAGTACGTTTCGCGCAATATGCAGGCGGGGGCACCTGCTGTTGCGGGACAACCTACTGACCACCACGCGGTAGTCATTAGTCCTGTTATGGTTAATTCTGTTATGGGCAAGCGCCCCCAAACTAGGGATGATTTCCCCTTTTGGCTTGCTGAAAAATTTGACCAAATAGAAGCGGTATACCCGAATACATCTCCTGTGGAGAAACACAGGATCCTTACCATTAGTTTGCCTAAAGACTTGGTCCCCGACATTGATGATTGTGTAAACTGGGGCAAGGTCTTTGCAGCGACGTACTCGCAGTGCTTTGGCACTCCGTCTATGTTGATGCTGCCCTCCGTTATTAAACGTGTTCAAGATAACCACGGTGCTGAGTCTGCGATAGAATTAGGAATGCGGCTCCTCGGACAGTTTGACCTGGTGGCTACCATGATAATGGGTAACCTTAAGGGTGATGCTATGCAGTTCCAAGTTCGTAATGAACTGAAGAAAGTGGCTGATGAGGATAAGCCGCGGGAATTTGCGAAAATAATCTCGTCTGCGTACAGAGATTTGGGTCGTAGCTCTTTAGGAGTTAAGCCTGTGATCAAAACTCCCGATATTCAGCAGCAGGGTAAGGCGGAAGCCTCTGGTAAGGATGACCGTCCAAACTTTCAGAAACAGAATTGGCGGTCGAAACAACAGGGAAAGCAGCAGCAGAAACAGGGCTCTCGGCCTGCCTCTCCCGTTCAGTCAGGTAGTGAACGCACTTATGATCTGCGTGATCGTGCTACTATTAAGTCTCCTGATAGATTTCAGGTTTCTGAACAACGTTCTCCTCGTTCTTCACAGGAAACATCGGCTTCACAGTCCGGTGGCGGAGGCGGTGGCAAAGGTCGGGGTGCTCCACAAACACGTGACCAGCCCCGACAGACTGAGGGTAAAGGCAAGCAGGACGAATTTGCACGACAAAGACCCCCGTTTCAGAAGAAGAAAGTGGCTGCTCTGACCGCAAGGTATGCCTCAGATAGTGCGGACACAGCTTCGGAACCGGACATGGGCGCTGACGCTACTGGACAGCGCGGCGGAAATTACCATAGTCCGTCAAGCTCTGCGTCCATTTCTGGCGGCGACAGCAACTGATATAATGGTTACTGTTGAAACAGCTGACACCAGAGTGGCTCCCCCTGACAGACTTTATGAAATAGTCTTACTAATTGAGGGTGACATACAACGTACAATAAAGGGGATTTTTTGGGATAATCTGACTACCACCTATGATATCCTCCTAGCGCAGGCAGATTGGCCCCCAGCTTTCATTTTAGAAGCTCCTAGAGGGGAGGAGGTAATCCTCCCGTCCTTTGCGCACACGGTGCCTAAGGACCAGGCTGAAGTGTACGCTGAGGAGTGGGCGCTGGCGCTTGCGCCGGCGGTGTATCGTACTCAGGTGGGATGGGACCGGTTGTCCCCCTGCCATGAGATTCCATTGCGGTCTATGCCCCAGCCTCAACCCCAATATCCCATGCGTCGTGAAGCTAGACCGCACGTCGCTGCAATCCTTGAACAATTGGAATATCAGGGTGTTACTGAAACTTGTGTGTCCCCTATGAATAACCCTTTATTCACTGTAACGAAGCCTGACGGCTCGTACCGTTTAGTTTTGGATTACCGGCACCTAAATTCCCATTGCCGGACCTGCGCGGTACAAAATACTCACAGCTCGGCTCTTGTCGACAGTCTCGTGCGTAAAAGATTTAAAACGACACTTGACATTTCCAACGGCTTTTTTAGCCACAACCTATCCACACTTAGTAGCCAGTGGACGGCGTTTACTTCGGGCGGCAAACAGTTTACGAGATTAGCCATGGGCTACAAAAACAGCCCTGGAGTCTTTTCCGCTCGCGTGGTCTCTCTCTTAGAGAGAATAGACCCCGATGCATACTCCTATGTTGACGATATCTATCTCACGGATGATGAGCTGATGCCACATCTGTCTCGAGTCGACAATATTATTGTGAGTTTTGCAGACTATGGCTACAAATTTAATTTTGCGAAGTCTCACATCGCGGAATATACAGTGTTGTTTTTGGGCTACGAGCTCAACAATGAGGGTAAGGGATTAGCTCCTCACTTTCTGGAGAAGTGCGCATGCTTGCGCGCTCCTACAACGCTGAAAAAATTACAATCTCTCCTGGGCTTTCTGAATTTCGGACGTACGTATATTCCTGATTATGCCCAGCGTATCAAGCCGCTTTATGCCTTGGTACAACCTTCCTTTTCGAAGTCTAGCTGGCAGCTAGAACACTCTGCTATTCTACAGTCTTTACAGGCTGATCTTCTTGCTTCACAATACTTGCTGACGCGTGATAACCGCACTAACCTGGTAATAAGAATAGTACCAGGCGCCGTGGGTTTCACGTATTTGACGTTTAATGAGGGCGATACAGTCCCCATTGCGTATAAATCACACTTGTACACCTCTGCTGAATTACGTTTTTCAACGGTCGAGAAAGTTCTGACGGCTGTACAGATGGCGATCCTTAAAGAACGCGCACTGTCGCATGGGAAACAGATTCTGGTTGTAACACCGTATCCTGCCCTAGAGGCAGTGACTAAAGCAAGTGTACCAAATTCTAAAGCTTTGCATCCACGGTGGATACAATGGGCCACAACTCTGACATCTCCAGATGTCACTTATATCTTCGACGCCTCATTACAGACTCAGGAGTACTTGCAGTATGAATTCGTTCATCCAGCTCCTCTGTCTTTGCGCCCGCTCGAAGAATACCATTGTGTCATATACACTGACGGCTCGGCGCAGCCCGCGATTGGATCAAAGCACGCCTATTCTGCGGCTTGCGCAATTGTAGTAGGTACATTCGTAAATGGTGAATTCCAATCTGATGCAGTGCATACGCAGTCATTTAGTGATTGTACCGCGCAATTGGCGGAACTTCGGGCTCTGGTGCTTGCACTAGAGTTTGCTGATTCCCGAGTCACGACTCTTATAGTAAGTGACTCCTTTTATTGTGTCCAGTCCTACAATGACAACTTACACTTCTGGTCTCAAAACGATTATCGAGATACCAAAGGTAGCACAATTAAGCATAAACTGCTTTGGGTTCGAGTGGCAGACTTTAAAGACCGTCTCCCTCTCGTGCATGTTATTCACACTCTTGGTCACCAACGTCTTGGTGTCCATGCTGTCGGTAACAGCTTGGCTGACGAGGCAGCAAAAACTGCAGTGGCTACATACTTAGTGGCAGCAGTTACAAGATCCAAAAGTAAGATTGATGATGACATCTTGGCAGCTATTGCTGCTACAGAGAAGGGAAGTGATTACCCGAAGGGTTTTCCTTCTCGTTATTTTTATCACTTAAGTCCTGATAACGTCCCATTAGTGAGGATTAACGACGTTGGTGACAGAATTATTCCCAACGCGGACTGCAGACCAGCTCTGATACTAGCAGCGCACGAGGGGTTGGCGTCAGCCCACGCTGGCGTGTCCGCTACTATATCTCTGTTACAACAACGTTACTGGTGGTTTGGTTTATATAAACAAGCGCGCGCTTATGTTCTTGATTGTGACATTTGCCAACAGATTAAACCTTCTACTGTTGCGCGCCCACCACAAACACAGTTGTACATATCTAATAAGCCATTTGGTTGTGTTTATTTAGATCACTGCGGTCCTTTTTCTTCTGATACTGCGTACAAGTATATCTTGGTTGCAGTGGATTCGTGCACACGTTTTCTGTGGGTATGGCCACAAAGGAGTGCTGACTCGCGGACTGTCATCAGGGATTTGCGTGTCTTTGTGGGAACTTTTGCGTGTGGTACCTTCCATTCTGATCAGGGCCCTGCGTTCGCCTCTAAGGCTTACAAGGAGGCTATGAGAAATTTGGGGGTCCAAGTCAAATTTTCGTCCCCCTACCGACCTGAGGGTAATAGTGTGGTGGAGCGAATGAACCGTGACTTAAAGCAATCTTTGACAGCACGTGTTTTAGGCACAGGCCGGAACTGGCTGGCCCATTTGTATAACGTTCAACGTGCACTTAATAATCTCACTAGAAGGTTTCTGGGTGGGCGGACCCCGTACATGATGCTCTTCGGAATCAGAATGTTTGTTCCAGACCTTGATGGTCTAGACATGGCGGCGTCGACCGCACCCTTTGACGTAGATGATCACTGTGCTGTTTTGCAGACCCTACAAGAAGCCAGAGACACTCTTTCGAAGGAACACTTGCCCTCCACGTCTGAAGCTGAGGTTCAGATTCCGGTAGTCAGCTGGCTACCCCGAGTTGGAGACCTGGTCCGTGAGAAGGTGGAGAACAAGAAAGAGTTCGGCCCCTCTTATCGTGCACCAGTTCCAGTGCTTGGAGTGCAGGGTACAAGAACAGTCATTTTACCTCCACTTCCTGGTCGAAAAGAAAACAGGTACATCTCTATTGACAATGTCAAACTTCAGCGAGTGGCCAATACTTCTTAGTCTGACTCCTGCGGTTTCATGCCAGACGATGCAAAGAAATTCAATGTTGGTTCCTGCTTCTAACACCTTGTCTGGTGTTGCCATCGAGATGCAGTCAGTTACTGATCCCTTGTTAATACCACCGGCTGGTGGTCTGCCCGACGAGACTGAGTATGCTTATCCTACGAATGGTCACTCGCCTGTGTTACAATCCACGGCGGTTGACCAGTCCCGTTTCTCCTTTGACACTAACTCTTTGCCCTCCACTCCCCCTTCGAACATTGCTGTTTTTGTGAGCTGGTTTAAAAGACATTTTTTGGTTACCCCTTGGACATACATTTGGCTGTTGCTTTTCAGTATTTTTTTGTTTATGTCCATTGGATTTGTAATAGTGTTTTTCCGTCTGGTGGATGGTCACTATCTCAAAGAGAGATCAACGATTAGACTTATCAATGGAACTTTGGCCCCTCACTCCTCGTCCCACATCATGAAAAGGGACCAGACTTTTGTGAATATTACTGCCTGGCCCGTTTTGGATGGAATCGCGTGGGATGCTGTTAAATTCCAAATTCATGGGCCTACAGAGGTCATCAATGTACCTAATGTATTTCGTGTTTCTATGGGTGATGTGGTTAAGCAGAACATACGTTCTGATGATTGGGATGTTCACGCCATTGAAGCACTGTTTTCAGATTTGAAATATTATGCGGCTTTTGATGCTGAGGATTTATATGAAAATGCGGCTAACTATGCGGAACAGTATTGTTTTCAGCATTATGGCAATCACTTCCTGCATAAAGCGAATACATTTAGAAATGTTGTGAATTTTACCCAATGGGAGCACTGTCCCACCCCCTCTTTCGGCAGTTCGCCTACATTAGTTGATAAGTATACTTATTTTACTGATTTCAGTGTTTCCGACCCGGCATCCTTTTATTTTAAAGTTATGCCTGAGTCTGCCTCGAAGGTTAGACTGACACACACCAAATTACTTTATTCTAAGTCCTTTATGGATGAGTTGTCAATCAAAGGTTATGATCTATGGAAGGCTACTATTGATCTTAAGTCGGTTTGGGGTTCCAAACCGTGGCAGGTTCAGGGAACTGAAGCTTTACATCGTGCCTGTCTCGTACCAAATCATATGTTGTTTTTGAATTCAACCATCTTTCAAACCACCTATTTCGGATTGGCCACTTCTAAAAAACTAAATTCCCCTTCTGTACCGGATCTGGGTGCTTACCCCAATTGGGATAACCACACAGATCTGTCCCTTCCTGCTTTGCAATCATTGGTTTCTAATACATCCTTCAATATTTCGAAATTTAGTAGTGAAGGATGGTTGCTTTGGCAAAGCAGTACCGATGCCTGTCAACGTCGTTATCTAGGACTGAAACCGGTGTTTACTAAACAACGCGTAGACCCTCGGTTTGAGTCATCTCATACAGTAACTACCTACTCTGTAGGGAAATTATGCCAGTCCTGGCTGCAACATTCCACCTTGGCATCTGTCAAAGTTCATTTATCAAGATTACATGACAAAATAGATTTGAATGATTTTGTTAAAGGTCCTGTGGGTGGCAGAACAAAAAGGTGGGCGTATACTATTTACAACGAAGTATGGAAATTGTCGCAAATTGAGGCGGCTTCCAGATTGAGAGCTATTGATCAAGCCAATATGGAAAAGGTATTGGCAGTTATTGATAACAACATTAACACTCTTTCTTCTAGAATTTATACATTAGACAATATTGTTTCTTCAATTGTTGATATTGTACATGATGATATGTCTGCATTGTACCATGGTCAAAACCAGTTGCGTTCTGTTATGCAGTTTGCATGGACTTTACAAATGTTAAAGGCAGGAAAGGTCCCCTGGGACTATCTGAATACGACATCATTATTCCTTCCTTTTAACCTTACTGTAAAGCAGCAGTTCATGTCCATGAAAGATGCTACATATTCATTGTTACACATTGAAAAGTTAGAGCCGTTACCTTTCTCTGTGGCGGAATTGAATTCTGCCGTGTGGTTAGTACATGGGTTGATCACTCTCCCGTTTGCACTTTTTAAGTTTACGTCTTGTATGAAACACTATGCTCTGGGTAGATATGAACAGCTGGGTGCCGCTTTCATACATGAGGTTTGGTCCCTCCCTTTTACGTATAGATGTACAAGGGACGGTACTGAGGTTTATCTGAAAGGTGAGGAATGTACCACGACACCTGATCGTTCTGTAGTATGTAGGCACATTCAGTTACACGGTGCTTGCAATGTACACGCCCCGAATTTGGCCTGCGTCCTCAAAGGTATCCCAGTCCCCGTGATTACACCATCTTTCACGCTGCTTGCAAACGGTAGTTATTTGATTTTGAATAATGAAGCTTGCTGCGGGATGTTAGTGGGGATCCCATACATAGTAACTGTATCGCAGAGAGTAGTCTGCTGCAATAATGTTCTATTTCCTCCCCCGCATGGGCGGCTGGATGTTTCCATCTGGCCTTCGATTCCGACCTTGAAAGCAGAGTTCAACAAGATGAGCAGAATAAGAGCTCTATTGTCCCAAAAGGAGGTGCCATTGACTTCCTCCCGAGAAACATTTGCCCTTCACGTAGCAAATACGCGCACTGAGGTACAGGCGCTTTTGAATACTGACCTCCCCCTGCATTTTGGAGCTTTGATACAGACAATTTTCAATGCCTCGTCCACAACCGGCCTGGCTCATTTTTTTAAACTTGTGGGCTCAGGCCTCGTGACCTCCTTCCAAACTATTTTTGGTGTGATTCCGGCATTTTTTCACTCTATTTTCTCGAGCGTCTTTGGAGGTGTCCCGCTGATTCTGGCACTGGTGGCAGGTGTGCTGCTTTTACTTTTCATACTACGGAATGGCTGCTCTTTCTGTGTCTCACGACGACCTGCCCCGTCTGCATCTTCTTCGTAACAGGATGCTTGAATATTATGGCGTCCTGCCATTGGCGACTTTGAGCCTGGCATATGGATTATCCTTCCGGTATTCCTACTTCACGTGCGTGCAACCTGTCTTTCACTGCCTAGATTGTCCCTTTGAATGGCCTCTGGATTTGTGCTTAACCAACACGGTGTCTCCGGACCCGGATTATGATCGACTGATGAGGCCCTTAGTGTCTCACGAGTTCGCCTGTTCTGGTGTTCGGATTATGGCCTGTGGTGCGGCTCATGGAATCCTGGGTAATTGGGACATCGCAAGGGCGGCATATGACTTCTTGGATATGAGTTATTTGGAAGTACACGCTGGTTGCCCTCTGATGGTGCTAGAGGCTCCGCTAATTGAAGAACATGTATGTTCCTTTTCTTTGATTAACTGGATGGCTGAAACCTTTGGTGGCCGTGCCAACGATTTTCTGCTGGAAGCAGTTGCCACGTATGCTGCATATACGTTCATGGATTGAGTGAACTGTCGTCCACTATGTTTTTATTCACATGTCTTGAACATTACCTGTGCCTCTGCACTGCTGCTCGGCGCAGCTTTTTTTCATTTTTTTCCCGCTCCACGTTTGAGGTTTTTTGTTTTTTCTCTCCACTTGTGGTTTTTCATTCTCGGACTTTGCCTGAACTGAAACTTGTTTTTTTGAATTGAATACGCCTTGTTCTGCTCTGTCGCAACTGAACTCTGCATTCTCTCTTTTCTTGCATACTAGTTAGTGCTTCGATCAAGGGGGCATGTAGTAAGGAATCCCTTAATACGTACATACATTGTTAAGTTAGCATAACCACGTTAGATGTTAGAAAGCCATCTTGCAACTTTTGCGCACGACACTGCATCTACATGTTATTGTTTAAACGAACTGCTGGCTCGCGCTTTGCCTCACACGAGAGCAATCTGTTGTTACCATCCCGAGCTCTGCGCAGCGACCTTGGTCTGTACACGGTGTAACAAGAACAGTCTGGGTCGTTGGACAATGCATGTTTTCCACTCTGGGTTGATCGACTCACTATTTTAGCCATAACATAAAGCCAGCTGCGAATACCTGAAAGTTGGTGCTTTTAATATTGCAGCCCTCATGTTTAGTATTCAGACCGAAGACGAGCCTTCCTGCGAGAAGACTCCTGATGCTCCTGTGATGTGATTTCACTAAGCTGATCTTTGAGGTATGGGGTCCCCCCTTCAAGCCTAAGAGACCTTCTATTAGCATAATAATAATATTAGCTTCTTAGTAAAGGGAAGGTGGTAGTATCCACTGTCATTTATAACATGATCACTCCTTTTATATTCTATGGTATTGTAACGATGCTGATGGTTTTAATTATAATCATTTGTCTGCTTGTATTAGCCAAAGTACTGCATCTTAGGACACGTGGTCTATAAAAATAAACTCTTTTTATTTTCACCGTGTCTCATTTGATTCTTGTTGTGGACTGATGTGAGAATAATATACGAACAGGTATTTCCGATTCCCACCATTCCTGAGAGTACACTGAGTAGCTTGTTCTGGGTTGTCTTTTCATTGGGATCGCCGAGCCAAATCTCGGATAACGAATGGGACACTTATACTAGCCGGATACTGGGTTCTGGGTTCTGAGGTGAGTTTCTGGTACACCACAATTCACTGAGGTCCTGGGGTTCTACGCATAGTTCTGTGTATATGCAGAATCCCTGCAACAGTCCGCATGACCTGAACTTCCCCTTTGGCTTCCCCTGGACTTGTCCCTAAGTCCCCCCTTGCAGCCTCTTTTTTTCAGGTACCATTGACTTTACTGGTGTAGCGCTCGAGGCTGCCATCTCGACCAGCATCTCTGCACCCCGACTCCCTTGGGCAGGTAAAACCAAACTGCTGGTGGGTCTTCGGACCTTGGTCCATAAGCACCTCAAATCCAAAAGGACAGCTCCATACTTCGACTGCAATTATATGTTTGCTGTGTATGTTTTTCCTCCCATAGGATAACATTACTGCATTTGAGGCTCATACCTTGAAGACTGTCATCTGACCATTTTTACTGGTTTCTTGTAAAATCGATAACTCCTAAAGTATTTACCTGATTCTGAAGATTTTGTTGTCTAGATTCATATACAAATCTGTGTTATTTTTTTAATTTTGTCTCGGATTTCTTCTTGAGTGTCTCTCTCATTTATTGACTGTGTGTGTAAAACGAATGCTTTACACTTCTCTATGAAAAGCCTACGTTGCTCGACCACACTACCACAAATGGAGTACTTGGGATTATTAAAGTAAGCCCTATAAACCAATGAGGGGCATCTAGACTTGTTTCATGTTGTGCCCTCATATTGGCACTACTACATAAAAAGCCAGCTACCTACAGACACCATTTTAGAGAGTAAAGTGTTTGTAGGGTGGACCAAACTTACAAGGAGGAGTGTTGCAGATTTTCAGGGCGCTATCACCCTTTCTGTATTTGCTGTATTAGAGCAGTTTCTAGTATGCTCATCCATCTTGAAGTTCTTTAGTATTGATAGATACATTAGAGATAGTAGGACTAAGTATGCATGCAACCTTTTTAAATTGTAATTACCCATAATGACTAATTTTTTTAAATTTCTTATACATTTTTAGCTAAATCCTTCAAAATTGGAAAAAAATGAAGATGTGAACACTAACTTGGTGCACCTGCTGAACACTCTTTCTGAATTAGTAGAGAAAATTTTCATGGCTTCTGAAATTCTGCCTCAGTAAGTTAATTTTCATATTCACATGATGCAGCAATTTCTGTAGAAAAGGGTTTTGTGATCGAGAGCTATGAAATTTAAGTTTAATATATTTGAATGTCATAGGAGTATGGCTCGCCGCTAGTACTAAATATCTGTTTATCATGCTACATGGTCATTTACTGACTGTCTGATTGCTTTTCAAAATAGTTTATGTAATCTTTAAGTAAGATTTAATAAATGTATACAATTGTGCACATTGAAGAACGTAAGGAAACACATTGGATTTGTGACCCAAGCTGCTAAACAAAATACGACCTAGTCTTTTTTTGTCTGATGTTTGGATGTATACCTCACTCCCTTAGTATTCTTGGCAGAAGAACTGGGTGGTAAGGTGCTGGCTTATGCAGAAAACACTAAACTGCTTTTTTTCCTGGAGCAAGGGTACCGAGCCCAACGGCTCCCTAATTAAGAGATGCCTTACCGCTGTCTTCTACTGGCTAGCCAAAGCGCAACTCAAATTCAATGAAAAGAAGACGGAAATTCTGTTTTTTAGAGCGTTTCCCTCTGAATTTGGGTAGTAACGATGTCCATAGCCAGTATGTAGATTTAAGTGGTTTTATTGAGTTCAGTTACAGGTAGATGAATTGTAGAGCTGCAGCCCCTCAAGGAGCAGTCTGCCTGCTGCTCAGCCCATACACCAACTGTCACACTCAAGCATTGAGACACCCAAACATTCAATTCAAGACCATCACACCAACATTTCATGCATCACATTCACAGTGGCTGAGCAGCTAGTGAGAAAGTAACCAAATAAGTATAATACAGATTACTACATATCCTCTTTTCTTCTACAACACAAAAATAGAAACTGTAAATAAGAAAAGATTCAAAAAAAGAGAACCCAAGCAATAAAAATGAACAACAGTAGAGGAAAGTCAAGAGTAAGAAAAAGTAAAGTGAAATGGAAAGAGAATTCAGAGAAAATATGCAAGAGATGTACAAGAAGTACAAGAGCATGAAGAATAAACAATTAAGAGGAGATGCATAGACAAATATACATAATATATATCACCCACCCATCATCCTCCTATAAATAAAAAAAAAAAATAATAACAGTAGAAATGGGTGACGGACAGCCCAACTGACTTTCCCAAAATACAGGTGAATAAATGGACCAGAAACAACATGGAACATCAACACCCAACATCAAGAGGAGCGCAGCTGCTGGCACTTACACTGCAACATGACCTCAGGGCTACCAATGGCAGGACCCTATCAGATGCAAAAGGGGACCCTACCTTTAATAGGACTGTTCAGGAAAGCAGAATTGATTACTGCCTTGTATCCTTAAATTATTGGCATCTTGTATTGGACATGGCAGTGGTCATAAGGGCCGATAGCGACCATAACGCCCTCGCTCTTACCCTTACAAATCAAGCATCCGGGTGGACCATAGACCGGGGTTGCCCGAATATTGGGCTCCTGCCAGTTGCTAATAATCAGATGAGAATCAAGTGGAACTGGGTTGAGGCCCACCCGGAGGTCTTGGGTGCAGTAAAGGGGAAGGTCTCCGCATTCCTTGAGAAAACCGCTAGATCAACCATGGAGCAGGTCGATGATGTGATAGGCACGAGTCATGATCTCCTCTATAGAGAAATCCGGGATCTATTGGGTAGCCAGGGGAAGTCGCATAAGAGAAAGAGAATAAAACCCCATTATGCACAAAATAAGCAGGGAGCCTGGTATACAAAGGCATGTAGGCTGTTAAAGCAGGAATTATTAAAGGCAGTAAAGCAAAAATCTCGCCCTGATATGATGCTTTGCCGTGCTAAGTATAAAAAAGCCATTGAAGAAGCTAAAAAGGAGTGGGAGGCCCATCTTTGGTCATCTTTAAGGAGTGCTTTGCTAGCGAGGGACTCGAAAAAGTTCTGGAGTCTGGCAGCACACTGGTTGAAGGATAATAAGTACCATCTAGAATTTACGGTTCAACCGGAGGCCTGGGAAACCCACTTTTGCACCCTATACGAATCTAGGGACAAGGCACCTGTAGGTCAAGACGCAAGTCTGATTGATGAGGCCCTGGATGTAACTGATCTACACATCTCGCTAGAGTAGACCCGAGTTGCAATTGCTTCTTGTACCCTAGCACGTGCGCCAGGGCTTTATCGAATCCCTAATGAACTTTATAAGGAGGATGTGGCCCTATGGAGTCGGTATATAAACATACTATCAAATTCCATTCTTGGGGGTAGTCCTATACCTATTTCATGGAAAAATGCCGAGATCGTCCCGATTTACAAAAAAGGGGACAGAACAAAGCCCTCAAGCTTTAGGCCGATAAGTCTTATTGACTCCTCACAGAAGATCTTCTGCAAGCAGGTACTAGCTCGACTCCAGGACTGGATCACAGAATCTGAAATCTTGAGTGACCTTCAGGCAGGATTTCGAGCTAAAATTAGTACCCTGGACCAAACCTTCCGTTTGCTATGCTTATATTGGAAGGAAGTTTATATCAAGGGAGGGAACTCTATGTGGCCTTCGTAGACCTGCGGTCTGCCTTTGATCTAGTTCCCCGGGCGAAACTATGGAGGGTTCTCAAAGAATTAGGCATGCCACTTAATCTTTTAGACATTTTAATTAGACTCCACACATCTAATACAGCACAGGTCAGATGGGGCGAGAACAACCAAGTTACGGACACCTTGACTGTGGTGTGAGATAGGGATGTGTCCTTGCCCCTACTCTTTTTATTCTTTTTATTTATGACGTTATAAAGTGGCTAGATAGGGACGGGTGCGATGCTCCGAAGGTGGGTAGCCGAAGAGTTCCAGCCCTCCTCTTCGCTGACGACACTCTTTTAATTGCAAAATCTCCCCAAGGTCTCCAGCAGATTTTAAATGATTTTATTCTGTTTTGCGAGGAACGAGGCCTGGTGTTAAATGAAACTAAAACAAAATACATGATTTTTAGGAAGGGTAAGGACAAACGAAATAAAAGACAGGTCCTCGCTGGCAGTAGCAAGCTAGAGCGTGTGGAATTTTATGATTATCTGGGCATTCGTTTTACTCCCACATTGAGGTGGGATCAACACATTGATAAGGTAAAGTTGCAACTTATCCTTCAAACCGCAAATCTGGCAAATATACACAAACACTTTTACAAGGCAGTTAGCGCCAGCATTGGAAATTTATAATATGAAAATCTTGGGGGGTGCACTTTATGGAGCAGAACTTTGGGGCTCTGGTACAACTGCTCCATTGTCATTTGTTGAAAATCGTTTTCTTAGATCTTTGACTAATCTTCCAGTAAGCACGCCTCTAGTCCCCCTTTATTTTGACTTGGCACACAGACAGCTGACCCATAAAATTAGTTATAAGCACTTGATGTTTTGGCACAGACTGTGGACTGTGGAGGAATTGCGCCCATACCGGGAGCTACTTTGTGAGCTTATGAAATTTCCTATTATTAAATCTGTCCCCTGGTTTAGAGCTCTGAGGGCTCTCCTAGAGAGGCGTGGAATGATGGGGTATTGGTTTGACCCAGGAAGTATGGTTACCATCTCGAGAGCTGAGCTGAAGGAACGGTATTGGGAAGCAACATCCCTGCAAATTGCACTTGACGCCAAGGGTAGCTTGACCACCAATTTTTTTAAAATTTTAAATGTGTACCTTGCTTTGAAGACTCATTAGATGAAATTGTCCCTCCCTTGGCTCGGAAGTCGTTTTTTCAGTTGCGCTATAAAACACTCCTGCTTAAAACGTTTTGCAAAAACTGGAGGTCAGAATCTGAGAATAACGATCAATGTCCTGCTTGTAATGCTAGTGCTGAATCTATTATTCATCCCCTATTTTTCTGCCCGATATATAAATTGCTGAGGGCCAAGTGGATTTTTCCACTTTTGTAAAATTGTTGGCTCCGGCCACTATCTGGAGGTGCTTAGATTGCTAAGCACGGACACAAGCAGACTTGTGGTTTTTGGTTTATCTAGATACTGGCATACCTTATGTCTGAAAAGGACCACATGCTTGATGTGATGGTCACTGTTGTGAACTGGATTAACTTTTATGAACTTTAGTATGGTAGTTATTTATGATTACCAAATTGATTCACATGATTTCTTGCTTGACCTTCTTGTTCCCATCGATTGTACTGATTGTTATTCCTATCTCTGTAACTTATTTTTATTTTTATATTGAATCATACCATATTGTCTACTTTATATCTGTTTTTAAAATGTGCTCTTTTACCATGCTGTGTCTACTTTTATGACTTTGTGGTCGAAATAAAGTCATCTTTGACTAGAAACCTTTTGTGGAGGATAGAAACGTTCAAACCCACAAAAACGTGAAATGGGACTAACACCCACTACAAAAACAATGGGACTCGTACCCATTAGAACAAAGTAGATCAGACTAAAACCTACTACAGGCTGCGTAGATGGGACTGACACCCACTACAAAAACAAAGTGTGAAGCAAAAGGTGACTACACCCATGAGCTAAGAAGACCACATTGAAAGCGACTAAAACACATCAAATTAGAAAAAGGAGAGACACTCCTCTAGTAAGGGTAAGGACAAACTGTCTGTCTCTTGTATTACATTCCTTTAAACTGATCTATCGCCGGTGAGCGATCTCTCACCCGAGTAGTACTACCATAACAACACTCTGGTCTTGTTGGCCCCAACAAGCATGTAATAATACATTAAAAACAAATTGGAAACAAACATGGTCTCAAAACATGAATGTAAAATAAAGATGTGTGCTCTGCCTTGAACTTCAGGCATCGTAGTTTGTGTCCATGAAGAATGAGGATCCTGCGAGTAGAGAAACTGACATGACATTAAAGCAGCACCTGATAACGCTCTTCTAGAAAATGTGAGCTTGGCGATCTAGTGAAACTTCTCCTCACAGAATATTCAGAACTTGTAATATATTGCTATAAAGTTCTAACAAGCTGTATAACCCTTGTGGAATTTAGCTGCCGCTTCACGACGAAGGAAAGCAAACTCAGAACAGTACTGACCGAATTTACTTCATCCCGTCTGGAATACACGTAGACTGCCGAACTCAGAACCCACACCACCGGATATGCTTAAAACAATGTCATTTAGTCATTCCGTCCCATCTCATATGTCAAACTAACAAACTCACCAAAGCCTAACGACGCTGGTGACACGTGACTCTAGTGTCCAAATTACTTGCTGTGAGGCCGGAGGAATTAGATGTCAGCCAGCATGGAACATCACAAAACGAAATCGATATCTGCTGGATAATCCGTGGTTCGTGCACTGCCTCCAATAACAAGATGGCGGCACGCATTTGATGCTGTGCCAGGTGGTTATCGGCGTCGCCGCTCTGCAAAGCGTCCCAAAACAGCAACAGAATAACAGGTGCGTCACAGGAGAGACTTCACATGAGTCCACATGAAGGTGAGTTTGCGCGTGCCTTACTTCCTGGAAAACGTCTCACAGCAGTTGGATGCTGCACAGAAGAAAACATGTCACTAAAGAGTCTTCAATACCCCTGCGTGATTCACGGTAAGAAGAATGCGCTAAGGTACAAATTTAAACCACACCAAACGGTTTAACTGACATGACAACAGGGCATGCATAGGAAAGTAAATAAACTGAATAAATTCACCGCATTGTGCGAGTTTGAAGAATATGACATGCACCTTGAAAAACTTTCCCCATTGTCTTTGTGCCGACATGCTGTCAGTTACACTGGCAAAGATTGAATAGTGAAATATAACATGCAACTTCAAACGCTTGCCTCATAGTCTTTGATAAATGGTGAAACTCGACAGGCACTAGTTGAATCTTGTAGGTTGTGGCAGGTTGATTGAAAATGGTTGGAAGGTACATTTAGTAGACCACAGAAGCATGTCAAGGCTGGGCAGTACGCTGACAAGTGCGGAGGATCAAACAAGCTGTCAAAGTAGAAGGAAACCAATCGTTTGACCCAATGAAATACAAGCAGAAATTGGCTGTCTGATGAAAAAGACACTGGTGGGGCTGGCGTGCCTTGTACTTCTAAGTAGAGATTTCTTCTTAGTTTCAGTAGGTTTCCTTTAGATATTTCTTGTTACAGAGTCCTTTGTTTAAAAAAAAAAAAAACGCACTTGTTTTTTTCAAGAATCGTCCCCAAACATCTATAGTAACGAAATCCGTAGCCAGGATGTAGATTTAAGTAGTTATATTGAGTTCAGGTACAGGTAGATGAATTGTAGAGATGCAGCCCCACCAGGAGCAGTCTGCCTGCTGCTCAGCCTATACACCAACTGTCACACTCCAGCATCCAGGCACCCACACATTCCATTCAAGACCATCACACCAACTTTCCATGCATCACATTCACACTGGCTGAGCAGCTAGGGAGCAAGTAACCAAATACGTATAATACAGATTACTACACTTGTGTCAACCATCTGGCCAGATGACGTCTCCTGCCCTACCCCCCCCCCCCCACGCCCCCTCCCCCTGGCGGTTATCCAAAGAATGCAGTCACATTTTGGGAAAATCTATGACAATAAACCGTCCTTCGGTCCGCAGGTCAAAAAGCTAGTGGGTCTTTGCTTTGGGATCTTGAGGTCGTTAAATAAGTTTCTGCCTCTGCTCTCCTTCCCAGCCAAGAAAACAGTTATACAGGCTCTGATCACGTCCAGACTGGATTACGACAATGCCCTGTAATTGAGCTTACCAGAATATCTCTGAGATAAATTGCAGCTGATCCAAAATGCAACAACTCATCTTCTGCTGGATATTCCAAAAAGACATCACATTAGTGGCCATTTGTGGGGACTTCATTGGCTACCCATTAGAAAGAGGATTACATTTAAGGCTCTGGTACATGATGCTTTGTACCAAACAGGCCCCAATTACCTCAGAGCCAGATTCAGCTTCTATAACCCTACTAGACTACTAGGCTCTTCCAGAAAACAGAAAGCAGTGGTACCTAAGTACCTGCACCAAAGGTTCAGTGGCTGAACATTAGCTGTTTCGGGTGTCTCGTCTTGGAACCAGCTCCCTATAGAGCTTCGTTAATTTTACTTCTCACTGCTGTTTAGGAAGCCAAATCTTCAGTTGTCTGACCTCCTTGTGCTCTGCACCGGGGTCACTCCTAGGAGTAGCTGCTGCACATTCTGCACATAAGTCACCTATCATATCATTTGTTGTCTCTTGTAGGTTTGTGTTACTTTACATGAAGTATATATTAAAATACTTTTGAAGACTCCAGAGGCTGGTGAAATGAAAGCTGCCTAGAAACAATCATGTGCTTGACTCCGGACAGACAGCAAAGCTGCCAGAGATGTGAATCCCAAAGCGTTACTGAGTTCTCAGTCACTAAGAAGTGGACTATTGGTCATTGTTTTGTAAAGTGGAGGGCTCTCACTACACTCAGCTGGAGAGGACCGCTTAAAGTTCAGGAGCAGATCTCTTTGTAGGGTTAGGAAAATGATCACTCAAAATGCTAGTTCCCACACTGACTTCGCCATCATTTTGAGGAACGTTCCCTATACTGGATTAACTAAAGCGTGGGATTGTAAAGTTTTCTCTGCTTTTGACACACCTCCTCAGTTGTTCTTCAGAAACGTGTTCCTTTTTTGTTAAAAAAAGAATTGCATTATAGTGCTTCAATAGCTGCTTTTTTCATACATCTCAAACAGACGCAAACATGACAATATAACCATAAATCAAGGCACCTAACATACCAGCATCTGATAGAGACATCTAGCCGCAAATTCCTTACCTTAGAATTTCCCAGGCATCAGGCTGGATCCAGAAGACTTTTGCTCGAGCAATACCCTTTTGTGCGCCGGTAGGTGGCATCAGTCAGCTCCGCGTGACTTCGGCATCATCCAAGCCGGAAGTGACGTCCGTGCCACCTCTGCGCGCTGACGTCCGTTTCTTTCTTTACAGACCTGCTAGCTCAGATCTGTGAAGAGAGTTACCCTCTGTCACTTTTTGACAGGCTTTTTTTGAAGTTTTGTTGACAATTTTTGGTGTGTAGGTTTTTTCCAAATATGTCGAAGACTTCTAGATTCAATCTTGTGCCAAGCCGACATTCACGCCATCTCGGTGACAGATCCACACTTAATTTGTCTCTGGTGCCTGCAGCACGACCACGACTCGAAGTCATGCTCTGACTACTGGGCCATGGCTCTGAAGCTTTGAGGAAACTGTGCCTAAAGCTGCTTAAGGCCCAGTGCTTGGCACCTTGTCGTTCGCCCCGAAGGTCTGGTTGTCAGTCCCTGTTGAGAGGATGGTCTTTCCCAAGCAGTATCAGACGGGAAGGATGCAGCAAAGTTCACCATTCATTGTGGGCTTGACACAACCGACTCACTGAGCAGAAAAATGTCATTGATGGTGGCTGTTTGACACTACACCTGGCTGAGAACTTCTGTCTTTTCTGGGGATGTCCGGGCTTTCCTTATTGTCATGCACTTTGATGGCACCGGTCTCTTCCAAGACAATGCAAAGATGGCCCTGGAGCACTTTAAGGACTCGTGTGCTACACCAAATCCTTAGGCCTGTCTGTGGCTACCCATCCCCGTCTGCCTTTTGCCCATTTCGTGGCCACGGAAGGGGCTTTCAGCCGTGCCAGCCATATCCCAGCCACAAGACCACGCAGGTTCAATGCATGGCTGTGGCTCCTTTCGACCCCATGGGTCGGGCGGCCAGAGGTTGGGTCAGTCCACTCTTTCCCCTGCAGCCTCCAAACCTTCCTAGTTCTAACCTTTAAGATCATGTGCGGCCAGCTAGTGGCAGGATCAGCCATGACCACCACCACTGGCATAAACATCTCGTCGGACAGGTGGGTTTTTCGGATAGTCCGAATGTAGGAAGGTGGATATCTGACTATGGTTACCCCCAACTTTTTACCTAGTGTCTAGCTGGTTTTTCGACTTAGTTGGCCTGAGATCCTGCCATTCAGGGTCTCAGGCTGTCTGCTCTCTCTTTAAAATGGACTCCATGTACCCTAGGTACATACCCAATTGGTAAGGGTCACCTTATTGGACCCTGTACAGTGTACCCTAGGTACCCAGGGCATAGGTGTACCCTAGGCCTCCCAGGGGCTGCAGCATGTATTATGCCACCCCTGGCCTGGCCTTCCAATCCGACACAACTGGCTGATCAGCTGGGGCAAGGTCGTGTAATCACCCCTTGCTTAGGTGTAGTATTCCTATACCTACCTTATATATAGACACATGTGTACCTATCAGCCACTCCTATGGCAGGCCTTAACAATCCTGGAGGCAGAGTGCTTGGTAACATGCGAGATGGTGCTCTAGCATGAGCTGAGCCCGTCTGCAGCTTTCGGAACCATGTCCTTATAGCTGTTCTATGATATAGCCTACCATATACTCTTAAAGTACCTTATAATCTTAAACGGTTATGGTAACTATGGTTTGGCCTATGGTTTGGCTTTATCAAAACAAGTCGTGTAAGGTGTCTAACACTTTGGAATAATACCCCCATACCATTTCTGGTGATGAGGATATTATTCCTCCCTTCTAGAGGGAGAGACATGTTAAAATCCTACTTTGCTGTGTAACACTGACCAAAGCCTCAGCATCACAAAATGGATGCTGCTGCCACAGACACGAGTCTGACCTCCTGCAGCTGGGAGCCCTCCCAGCCAGGGAGGCCTGGACAATAGGTTTCCTGCTTGGGGAGGTTCTAGCACCTCCCCAGACAGACTTTAGTGTATTGGGGCAGGGAGGGCTGAAAGGAATGAGACATGCCTGGGGCACACAAGGTGCTCCATGCATAGACCAGTTCAAACCGGTGCTGGGGCACTCCAGCCCCAGCTCTGGCGCGAAACTGGACAAAGGAAAGGGGGTGTAGCCACTCCCCTTCCTGGTCCCACCCATAGGAGGGACCTTGCAGGTAGCCCAGCCCATTAGCCCAGTATATCAGTAGGTAGCTGAGCCCTGCAAAATTAGATTATCCTGATTCTGCAACTTGAACAGAAACTCTGGACCTTCGACATTCGACCTCAGGAAGAAGACTGAAGAATCTCCCTTGTGGCCAAGGAGTGACCACCCTGGGCAACCAGGCACCATCCAGCGACCGCTGCTTGCTTTGCGACTGATCCTACGAGGGACGACTGCAGAGACTGACCAGCGCCGAGACTTCCAGACACCTCTGACCCAGATCCACATCTGCAGCAAAGCTGAGACCCGTGGAGGCGACGAGGTACGTGGGACCGGCGACTTGGGAAAAGTGGCTAGTACCTGACTAGCGCGACTTCTGAGGCTTTCTCGAGGCTGTGCTTGGGGAATTGGGAAGCCCCCATCCCGAGCACCATCTGCAAAGAAGATCAGCTCCCCACACTTCACGTGTTCTGCGTGGGGCCCTTCTGCACCTGAGTTGCTCGACGTGTTGTCTGGTTGCTGGCCCGTTGGCTAGTGACCTCTGCGGCGACGAACCTTTGATGTCATCTGGCTGGTCCGGCTCCTCCAGACTGGCACTAGCTCCTCTGTGAAAGAGAAGCACCCCGGACCTTCCTGGTCTGCACCAGAAGCAAGTCCTCCATTCTGCGTGGGTTCCGCTTGCCAAGGCTTGTTGGGTCCTAACTCGACATCGACGCCGCCGACAGCAAGAGCCTTCGTGGGACAGCTCGCCTCCTGGTCCTGGTCGTCCTCGACGTCTCCTGGTACCCTTGGCTGCTGCGACAAGCTTCAGTTCTTCACCTGCATCTGCACGACATCGCCTGGTTCCTTCCAGGCTCCTGGCTGGTGACCTAGACTCTGTCCCTTCTGCTTGCAGGTATCCTTCCTTCTTGATTCCATCCTTGGGATCCACCGGACACTCTTCACTGACTGCCTGTCAGCAACTTTCCTTCAGGCATCCATAGGAGTCAGCGACGAAACCCGACGCAAGTTCACACCTATGCACCTGCAGCCCGTGGGCTAGAGTACTCCGGTGCTCACAAGGGTAGTGACTATCCTAGGGTCTAGTTTCCAAGTCTCGAACTCCTAGCTCTTCCAGAAGTGTCCTAAAACTGTTAATTTCTAATAACTACTATTTCTATCGACTTTTACGCATTACGTGTGAGTGTTTCCACTCTGCACCTGAATCCCGTGGGCCTCCCACTTCCTAACCTTTGGTAGTATAGTGTAGCCCCAGCGATTCCCTAGGCCTAGGCCTATCCTGTGTTCGTGACAGTGGTTCTTATACCACTTACTTAGTATATGGTTTGCTTGGCCCCTAGGGCCTAACTGTATTACTTGTGTGACTTATGTATGCTTGATTAAGACTGTGTTGTACTTACCTCGAATCTCATAAAGAGTGCTGAGGGTGTTTTGACTAGAATAAATACATTCCATTTTTTATAATATCTGTTGTGGTGTCCTTTCATTTGGTATTCAAGGGGTTGCAAATGGTATAACAGCTGGCTTCACATGCCATACAGAGTTTAGCCTAAGACTGCTCTTGTCCATGCTACCACTAAGATAGCTGGTCTATAAGGTTGACTTTACAACCAATCACCATAAGGGTTGTTTGGACTGATACAAGGTGTACACTAGAATTAGTGACATCATATATCAGGCCAACACCGAAGGGGCTACTCCCTCCCCTTAGAGACTACCTCCTCCAATTCAAGACGACTACTTCCTCCATGCATCCAGCTGATGGAGAACCACCTGAACCTGCTTCAGGAGAAAGTCCGGACTCTCTTAGCCAAGGGATCCATAGAGAGTGTTCCGGTGCCAGAAGTAGTCTGTGATTGCGATTCCTGCTACTTTCTGGTCCCGAAAAAGGAAATGGGCCTTCGTCCTATCCTTGATCTGTAAGCCTTCAACTACTTCCTCAAAAAAGGAAAAGTTCAAAACGCTCACTCTGGCTCACGTCTTGTATGCCCTAGAACCTGGAGACTGGATGGTAACGTTGGACTTGCTGGACCCTTATTTTCACATTCCCGTCCTGCCTGCTCATCGGCGTTACCTGCGGTTCGCAGTAGGCCACAACCACTTTCAGTTGATGGTGCTCCTCTTGGCCGTACTAGGCCCCCTCGGGTGTTCACCAAGGTGATGGCGGTTGTCGCAGCTTATCTGCATAGATCAGGGTGCCAGTCTTCTCCTATCTCAATGATTGGCTGTTGAAGGCGAGCTCCCTCCAGACTGTTTTCTCCCACCTCGAGACTAAGGCGAACCTCCTGCTTTCACTGGGGTTCACTATTAATGTGCAGAAGTCACAGCCAAGTCCCTCTCAGACACACTCCTTCACTGGAGCTGTTCGGAACACAGTGCAGTTTTTGGGCCTATCCTCCTTAGCGGTGAGTCCACAATATTTAGGCTATGGTAAGGATGTTTCACCCTCTATCCTGGATTTCTATGAGACTGACTCTGAGACTGCTGGGCCTTATGGCCTCCTGCATCTTGCTAGTGACACATGCCAGATGGCATATGCAGGCTCTGCAGTGGGGCCTGTCGTTTCAGTGGGTGCAGCATCAGGGGAATCTCTCTGACATGGTCTGTATCTCAGAGGAAACTGCACAGGACCTGCCGTTGTGGCTGACCAACCGCGATTGACAGAGGCAGACCCCTCTCCATTCCTAAACCAGATCACACAGTAGTGACAGATGCGTCACTCCTGGGATGGGGCGGCCATCTGGGAGAGGTGGAGATCAGAGGACACTGGTCTCTGGCGTATTTGGGTCTCAACATCAACTTGTTGGAACTCAGAGCGATTTGCTTGGCATTGAGAGCTTTTCTTCCTTCTATCAAGGGAAAGCTGGTTCAGATGTTCATGGACACTATAACTTCTATGTGGTACTGCAGCAAACAGTGTGGGTGGGGTTGTGGACTTTTTGTCACGAGACCCTGCGTCTCTGGACATGACTGAAACTGCAGTGCATATACATGGTGATTCAATACCTGGCAGGTCTCCTGAATGCCAAGGTGGACATACTCAGCCATCAATGCCTAGCGGATCATTTATGGAGTCTCCATCCGGAGGTTGTGCAAGGTCTCTTTTAGAAGTGGGTAGATCTGTTTGCATCTGTTGAATGCATAATGTTAGCAGTTATGTATGCTGGAAGGCGGCACTCGCTCTGCAATGCTTTTCATCTCAAGTGGAGCTCAGGCCTCATGTATGCCTTTCCATCAATACCACTCCTGTCCAGAGTGCTCAAGAAGATGAAGAGTGACGGGCCCAATATGAACTAAACTACCTAGGCAGTCAGAAATAATTAACAACTATGTAATACATTAGACATTTTCAATATTGCAGAAGGAAACACAGTGTACATAATATTAGTAAAAAAATATATATTTAATTTTTAATGTGTGTAGATTGCACAAAAATATATAATGATGCTAAGCAATTCTACTTTGAAATAGATAATTCAACAGATATCAAGCAAAATGGACAGTACAATACAGATTAATAAAACAATTCATATGTACAATACAAACGACAACAGATACAAATATAGAGAGGCAAACAGAGTGGCTGAGACTGAGATGTTCTCAACGCGCGTTTCGACGCAGGCAGTGCGTCTTCATCAGGAGAGCCACAATCTTTTGTGTTCTATAAATATACAAAATACTCATATGAGCAGACAAAAATATAAAAACATTTTTTAAATTTCTTAAAGACACTGAGATCCTTCACAAATTTGAGTTCTAAAGATAATGAAGTGCTGTCAAAATCACCCTTTAATAGAATATCAAGTGAGAAGGAAGGAACCAAGAAAAAAATGTGAAGAAAGATGGGAAAGGTGCTATAATAACCATCATCATGCCGGTGATAAGTAAACATAAAGCAAAACAAGGATACGGAAAGCAGAAAAATATGGAAGGTCAATATAAAAATTAGCAACAAGAGAGAAAGAAGAGAATGAAGTAAAGAAACCAACGATTACCCAATGGATGTCAAGATAAATAGCAAACTTACGTAGAAGGTTGTCGTAACAATGGATAAATAAATATGGTCCAACCAGGACCTAATGTCAATAAAGATCCTCCCTATATGTAATGAAAAAAGAAAGCAACAAAGGTTCAAGGTTCATAAACCTACTATTATGTGTATGATACAAAAATATATACAGTCAAAGAATGAGAGCAAAAAGAATAAAAGGAAACAGATGTGTTCCTTAATTGCAGGGATAAAGACGGGAACAATAACCAAAGTAGTAAAAAAACTGCTTACAAATGTAATGAGAATGTCAAAGATGAAATGCCTTGAGGTCCAATTAAGACTCTTGGATTCACAATGAGTTCAGAGTGTTACTGAAAAAACAAAATTCTTCCTTGCATCTGAAGAAACCTTTGTTTGCGCATCGACGCAACAAAAATTTGAAAGATATCATTGTTAGATCACGGTTCAACACCCATTTATTGACATTAGGTCCTGGTTGGACCATATTTATTTATCCATTGTTACGACAACCTTCTACGTAAGTTTGCTATTTATCTTGACATCCATTGGGTAATCGTTGGTTTCTTTACTTCATTCTCTTCTTTCTCTCTTGTTGCTAATTTTTATATTGACCTTCCATATTTTTCTGCTTTCCGTATCCTTGTTTTGCTTTATGTTTACTTATCACCGGCATGATGATGGTTATTATAGCACCTTTCCCATCTTTCTTCACATTTTTTTCTTGGTTCCTTCCTTCTCACTTGATATTCCATTAAAGGGTGATTTTGACAGCACTTCATTATCTTTAGAACTCAAATTTGTGAAGGATCTCAGTGTCTTTAATAAATTAAAAAAAAAATTGTATATTTTTGTCTGCTCATATGAGTATTTTGTATATTTATAGAACACAAAAGATTGTGGCTCTCCTGATGAAGACGCACTGCCTGCGTCGAAACGCGCGTTGAGAACATCTCAGTCTCAGCCACTCTGTTTGCCTCTCTATATTTGTATCTGTTGTCGTTTGTATTGTACATATGAATTGTTTTATTAATCTGTATTGTACTGTCCATTTTGCTTGATATCTGTTGAATTATCTATTTCAAAGTAGAATTGCTTAGCATCATTATATATTTTTGTGCAATCTACACACATTAAAAATTAAATATATATTTTTTTTACTAATATTATGTACACTGTGTTTCCTTCTGCAATATTGAAAATATCTAATGTATTACATAGTTGTTCATTATTTCTGACTGCCTAGGTAGTTTAGTTCATATTTGTCATTTACCCTGCCCTAGGAGCTCTGTAATCCCTGCAGGGGGTCCCTTTCTTTCTTGAGGGACGGGCCCAAGTCATTCTTGCTGTCCTGACTGGGCATGGAGAGTCTGGTATCCCGAGCTTCTCCAACTGAGCATTAATCGTCCAATAAGGCTGCCCCTTCGGGAGGATCTTCTCTTGCAGCAGCAGGGGAAGGCCTTACACTCGAACTAGTCAACTCTAAACCGCCTTGCGTGGAGATCGAGTGGCGGCAGTAGACAGTAGTCAACCTTCCTCCTTAAGTCTGTAATGTTATGTTCGAAGCATGTGAGCGGTAGATCACATGCTATGCCTACTGCTGCCATCTAGTGTTGGGTTTTGATGTTTGCAGTTTGTTTTTATTCAAAGAAGTCTTTCCAGTCACAAGGTAGATGACTCCTACTTTCTGCGATAGTGCGCATGAGCATCTACTCCATTGTTAGATTGTTTTTTTCCGCCATCGGGTTCGGACGTGAATTGCTGTGCTCTGGTTCGACACAGTTTCTTCAGTTTCCATCTGTGCACAAGACTCTCAACCTCGACGGTATTGTTTTCGATCGCGTAATCCCCTTTTCCGCATATTGTATTTACTTAAACAACCCTCTTTCGATCGGGTAGCTCGTGGAAGACTGTCTGACCTGCCCGTGTCAGTCTGCTACGCAACCGATGGAACGGACTCCATTTAAATTCTACTCTCTGTGCCACGCAAAGTTTCCACGCACCGACTCGCACGAATTGTGCAACCTGTGCTTGTCTCCAGAGCACAAAGAACAGGACTGCGACACATGCAAGGCTTTCCGGTCGATAAAGACCCTTCCCGAAAATCAGGCTTGACGTCGCGACGTGCAGAACCAACACGGAATTGCCATTCCACACCACTTCGGAACAAGAGGCCGGAGATGCCATGGGAGCCAAGGAAGAACAAGATCCCATCTTCGAGAAGGATGACGAAATCCCGCAAGATCCTCCCTTGCCCCAAAGTCCACCTCAACCCAAGAAGGCGGCTCAGGTCCAACTCCCGTCTCCGGGCTACGGTTGGCACTGAGAACATGTTTCCGATGCCCCGCCCTCTGGCTTGGCACCGAAACACAGCCAAATGCCTTCCGGCTCTGAAGAGAGCCGTTCGAAAACCGGCTCCGAGCTGAAACCTTCGGGGTCGAAGATGGGCTCCGGCTCACCCCCTTTGATGCCAAAAACACTTTCCGATCCAAAATGCTCGGCATTCAAAACACCGGCACCAAAACAAGCGGACATGCCGATACCATCTAAAGAACAACATTTCGATGCTCCACATGCCAAACCGGATCTTAAACATAGGGAGTTTTATACCCTCCCAGCTACTGGACATAGCACCACAAAAATGACAATTAAAAGAAACCTGAGACAGAAGAGGCCTACCACATTCCTTTAAAAAAGAAGAATGTCGGTACTAATCCTCCCCTCCCATCTCTTCCTTTTCAGCCTCAACCGTTAATGATTTCACCTGGGCATTCACCACCACATACACCTGAAGATCAGGATGATGGGGATGGGAATGGGGTTGATGACAATGAACCAATACTTCCAGACCCCTGTACAGATTATAATACCAATTCCCCCACAGGGAATGATCCTGACCTGTACCCTACGAAGCCCTGTCCACCGAATGGCAGTGTAGGTTACATAGAGCTGCTGGGTAGAGCTGCTAACTACCATGGGGTTCAGCTGCATAAAGAATCCCTGGAAGAGGATTTCCTTTTTGAAACCCTTAGCAGCACACAAAGATCCTCTCACACACTTCCATGCTCAAGGGTATGATCAGGCACGTGGATGATATCTTTAGTGACCCCGTCAGGGCCCGTATCCTTACCCCTAGGGTAGATAAGAAGTATAAGCCAGCACCATCTGATCCAGCATATATAAAGGGACAATTACCATTGGACTCCTTAATGGTGTCCAACGCATGCAAAAGGACAAATTCTCAAACAACAGGAGATGCTCCACCCCCAGATAAAGAATCTAAGCTTCTTGACGCTTCGGGGTAAAGGGTAGCCTCAGGCTGCAAACGTCTGGTGCATCTCCAGTACACTTGCGCTGCTAGCTAGGTACGACAGGGCGCATTGAGATGAGATGGAGCAGTTGCTCCAATTTCTGCCTGATGAGCCATAAGTCTAAAGCGCAAGCCCTAGTGCGGGTGGGACAGGTCATTTCAAGTAATTCAATCAGGTGCGCGCTAGATGCTCAAGACACTGCTGCTAGAGTTGTGAACTCCAGCGCCCCTTTCAAGAAGGCATGCCTGGCTACGTATTTCAGGATTCAAACCAGAGGTTCAGACTTCTATCCTGAACACACTCTTCGATAAAGACCACCTCGTTGGCCCTGTGGTAGATACCTCATTGGAGAAAATGTAAAAGGACACAGAAGTAGCCAAATCCATTTGAGCCCTTCAATTAACACCAGAATGTGGTTCCTTTTGGTGCTCCTTTTACCTCGGAGGATCTAAAAATACCGCCTCGGACACTGCCGCCAGCACATACAAAGTAAAAAGGTGCGTATGCAATGAATATAGCCTCAATCAGTGTTATATTTATGCCAATATCCAGCCGGACAGAGGCACTTTTAATATATACAATAATTAACAATGGAACATAAAATGCAAGTCAAATAGCAGTGGGATACAAGCCTGTATCCGAAGACCTACATATCAGACAAACAGTAACGTACAAAAGGCTCAGGCAGTTCGTGGTTGTTTCAATTAGTAAATACTTAAATGGCGAAACAACTAATATGCAAGAGGTCACCTTCACACAAAATTATGTACAAGGAATACTGTGTGTAAGGTTGACAACTGTGTCAATGGCGTTTCGATCCTTATCAAGAGGATATCGGATCATCATCGGGACTAACAAATAAAGTTCCTGTAAACAATTGCCTAAGATTAAACTATATAATGTACATCATAGATACAGAAAGAAAAAAGGGGAAAAAACTTATTATGGAGTCAGTAGAAGAATTGACAATGTAAAGAACAATCTACGTTAAACAGATTGAAACTAGAGTAGAGATAAGTGCCAGTTACGCGTGTACTCGGAGAAAAAACGGTGAGAGTAAAGGGCGTACCGCGAAAGTTCAAGGCACGGCGTGGTAAGGATGTGAAGATGCGAGATGCAGAGAAAAAGTGAGCGCGATGGCCATGCATTATGGAGTGAATCGGTAACTGTCCGGGTGGTTAAGACTTGCGTGCAAGCTATAAGCATGGTGAAACGGCAGATCTTGTGTGCACGCGATAGGAGGGGGGGACGTAAGTAGACTGTATTGTTACCTCTGAGGGCGGCCCGATGGTCGTGGGCTAGGCAGAGACACTCACATAATAAAGGCGGGTCTTGTGACCTGGGGATGAAAGGGAGTTCTGGATGAGTGAAAAGGGGCGGCAAGAGAAATGGAGAGAATCTCCCTGGGGCTTACCTAATCAGGTACAAGGCGGACGCGAGTGATAAGAGTAGACCTGCGGGGCGAGATGACGGAACCTGCGGGGAAGAAAACGGGATTGAGACTGGGGAAGCGCCATCCCCAGTTATAGGAACTTTCCCCAGCCTCCGCGTATTTCACCTGTCACCCCTAGACTTGATTTATTAATTTTTTGCAGGCTGGTCCCCCCACCGCGATTGTGGATTATATTTGCATTGTCTACCTTTACTCAATATAGGTAAGACTCACCGCTTTAAACGCACCGCCCATCGACCCACGTTCCCCTTCCCCTGTCTCAATCCCGTTTTCTTCCCCGCAGGTTCCGTCATCTCGCCCCTCCAGTCTACTCTTATCACTCGCGCCCGCCTTGTACCTCATTAGGTAAGCCCCAGCGAGATTCTCTCCATCTCTCTCGCTGCCCCTTTTCACTCATCCAGAACTCCCTTTCATCCCCAGGTCACAAGACCCGCCTTTATTATGTGAGGGTCTCTGCCTAGCCCACGACCATCGGGACGCCCTCAGAGGTAACAATCCAGTCTACATACGTCCCCCCACCTATCGCGTGCACACCAGATCTGCCGTTTCACCATGCCTATAGCTTGCACGCAAGTCTTACCCACCCGTACAATTACCGATTCACTCCATAATGCATGGCGATCGCGCTCATTTTTTGTCTGCATCTCGCATCTTCACATCCTTACCACGCCGTGCCTTGAACTTTCGCGGTACGCCCTTTACTCTCACCGTTTTTTCTCTGAGTACACGCGTAACTGGCACTTACCTCTACTCTAGTTTCATTCTGTTTAACGTAGATTGTTCTTTACATTGTCAATTCTTCTACTAACTCCATAATATGTTGTTCCCCCTTTTTCTTTCTGTATCTATGATGTACATTATATAGTGCAATCTTAGGCAATTGTTTACAGGCACTTTATTCGTTAGTCCTGATGATGATCCGATATCCTCTTGATAAGGATCGAAACGCCGTCGACACAGTTGTCAACCTTACACACAGTATTTGTTGTACATAATTTTGTGTAAAGGAGACCTCTTGCATATTAGTTGTTTCGCCATTTAAGTATTTACTGATTGAAACAACCACGAACTGCCTGAGCCTTTTCTATGTTACTGTTTGTCTGATATGTAGGTCTTCGGATACAGGCTTGTATCCCACTGCTATTTGACTTGCATTTTATGTTCCACTGTTAATTATTGTATATATTAAAAGTGCCTCTGCCCGGCTGGATATTGGCATAAATATAACACTGATTGAGGCTATATTCATTGCATACGCACCTTTTAACTTTTCAGGGACCCCTGTTTCTTGTAACAAATTAGTTCCCAAGGTCCCTGACCGATCTTTTTTGGGTGCCATTGTCCTTTATATATACTGAGCGCAATCGCTGGATTGCAAGGGCTTCTTGCTCTTATTTCCCCTTTTTGCTTAAAGTGGGCTACCTCCTTGTATCCTTTGTACTCACATATTACTCTGATTTCTTCTACCCTTACCCTCTACACTCCTCTGTACTTTCATTCAGTCTTCAAGAGATATGTCAGATCACGCACCACTCTACACAGACGACTACATTAGAAAGATTTTAGAAGGTCCCTCTCTTTTTAATGACACAACCAGTGCTCTATTAGAAACCAGCTCCTCACTCCCAGAACAACTAGAGAAGGTTAAAAAGAAGTCAGTCAGTCAGACTTCAGCTTATGATCTGCATGCTGACAGAATACCTAAAGGCAGACATTATTCCTACAGGTCTGCAGGTCAGGAACATACCAGGGATTTTCACGGATATCCCTAAATACATCACAAAATTTAGCTATTTTAGCACCACCTGCTCCAGGCACTGGATGGTATTGGGTATTGATATAGCGACAGAAGAACTCAACAAACTACTAGAGGAAATAACCGATATTGAGAAACCAATCAAAGAAAGCGGCACGATAGCTGAGGGTAAAAAATTGTTGGATCAAGTACAAAAAACAGTTGACGAGTTCTATAGAATAGAACAGAACAAAAAATCTAACAAAGTCAAGAAAGATATTAAGTCCTACTCTACTGAGAGGACCTATCCCTATCTGAATAAGGACTTTTACCTCAATAGATCATACAGCAATCCACGTAACACAAGACCGTGGGGCAGATTCAATCGAAGGAACAACCTGGTAGGTTTCTCTGATACCTCAGCTGACTCATCAGACAACTCCGATCCAGGGGAGGGCACAAGCACATCTAGCAGAGCATCGAATAATCCTTCTTTTTTAGGACGAGGCCAACAAGAGCCCCAAAAGAGAGGCGGATTGAAACGTACCCACTGGCAGAACCCACCAGGAGAACGTTACACACAACGCAACCATTATCAATGGTAACCAACTCCAACCCCAATGCTGACTCCCGCTCCATACCTGTCCATAGTGCCCCTTTAGTTGTCACCACACATGAGACACCTCCCAATTTGCTGTTGCCCATTTTTTATCTGACTAAGCACCAACTCAAAGATTCTGAACTATGCGTACTCAATAAAGGTCTATCATTTGTCACAACCACCCATACCAACTTCCTTGATCTGCAAACTGAAGTTCTGAGATTTTTCCGCAAAATAAGGCTTCACAGCTACTTTCTATTGAACCTCCTACCTCCCAAAAGATCCAACACATCCTTAAGACCAGCAGCGACATTCTCTCCTTCCTCCAGTATGGTCCCACCTGAAATTTCTACATTTGAGAAACTCGTACTCAAGGATCTCTCCCAAATGACAAAGGAACGACATTTTGTCCCATATAACATCACACTGGCAGAAAAATCCGCTCTTGACACACTCAAAACCAACCAGGACATTGTCATAAAACCTGCAGATTAAGGAGGCGGCATAGTATTACAAGAATTAACTAACTATCAGAATGAAATACTGAGACAACTAGAAAACACAGGTCACTATTGCAAACTTCCCACCAACCCAACAGTAGAACTGCAACAGGTAATTCTACAAGTGACTACATCTGGTCTTGACCAAGGTTTCTTGTCCAAACCAGAATACCAGTTCCTCAATGCTAAAGCACCACGCACGCCTGTCATCTACACACTCCCGAAGATCCACAAAGATCAAGCCAACCCACCTGGACGCCCTATTGTTTCAGGTTGTGCTCTATTCTTGAGCCACTTGGCCTCTATGTCGATTTCTTCATAAAAGAATTTGTACCTATCACCACATGCTATGTTAGAGATAGCATGCAAATGATCACGTTAGTCGAGAATCATTCCTTTGACCCACGCACTGACACCCTGTGCACTCTCGACGTTGAATCATTATACACCAATAAACCTCAAATTGACTCTTTACTGGTTATTGAAGGTATCCTAGACACACGCCCTAGACCACATGTTGTTCCCACTACTTTCATTCTTCAGTTGCTTGAGATCTGCCTCACCAGGAATTTTTTCCTGTTTGATGGCCAATTTTATCAGCAAACCAAAGGTACATCAATGGGGGCTGCTTTTGCCCTCAATCTGGCTATATTGTACATGGATGCCCTAGAGACCAACTGCATATTTGTACAAGAGAATCCCTTTGACAATTCAATCTCATTGTGGAAGCGTTACATTGATGATATTTTTATGATCTGGCGTAACACCCAGGCTCTACATTGGTGAACAACAATTGCGGGGGACTCAAATTTACACTTTCACATAACAAAACATCTATTTCCTTTCTGGACTTAAATATCATACACAGAGAGGGCCATTTGATTACCAGCCTATTCAGGAAGCCCACAGAACGCAATACCTTGCTTAAGTACAACAGCAACCATCCAAGAGCACTGAGGGATTCTCTACCTTACTCCCAGTTTTTGCGCATACGACGCAATTGCACTTTAAAGGAAGATTACTTCACAGAGGCACAAACACTCCGCAATAAACTTACAACTAGAGGGTACCCTAAGAGATTGATACGTAATGCCCTTAAAGAGCCTGGTACTGCCCGAGAGAGTGCCTCCTTGAACCTAAACCCCAAAAAACACTGAACCGCATTGTATGCGTCACTACCTTCTCTCCATCCTCAAACTGCGCAAAAGCATATTAAAACATTGGAATGTGATCAATGCTGGCGTATTGAACTTGGACAGACCTCTTTTTGCGTTTAAAAAGAACAAAAACATCAAAGACCATTTGGTCAGGGCTGCACTACCCTGTCTTCCCAACACAGGCACACTTCATGACCACTGGGGGCTCCCACGTCTAACAGGACACGCAAAGTGCGGGCATTGCACGGTCTGTAGATTCACGTCCGACTGTAAGGAATTTGCGTTTGGTACTATAAAACATGTACTCAGAGAGTTTTCCAATTGTAACATTAGCAATGTTATCTATGCCATTTTATGTCCTTGTGAGAAGATCTACATAGGCCAGACAACGCAAAAGGTTTGGATCAGAATCTGCCAACACAGGAGCAGGCTCCGCTGCAAAACGCCCAATGCCCACCTGGTTGAACATTTTGAAATCTCTGGCCACACTGAAGATGACATACGTTGGACAGTAATAATTGTGGTGAAAGTGCCCCCGAGGGGTGCTGACCTCTCGCAACTGCTCAACAAAGAGGAATTAAAATGGATCCTCAAAACGGGCAGTATCCACACTGGATTGAACCGCCTTGAAGATTGGACAACATTGCTGTAATCATATTGTTGTGCCAACCTACTGTTTAATCCTCACTGTCCTACTCTTAACTCTACATTTCTCTGTCACTGCAAAGACCTTCTTTGTGTAACTTTAGTTAAGCACAGCTTTTCCCATCTCTACATGCTATTATGCGATTAAGATCCATAATGAATTCAGTATTTTTTCCTTAAAGTCTTTAATTTCCCTAAGTCACTATTTGTTATATTACTGTATGCCTCTCTCACTTTATTGACAATTTTCCAACAGTAATTGGTTTCGATCTCTCTACTGTACGCGAGCGCTTCACTTTCTGTCCCCCTCCGCATCAGGCTTAGCGTTTTTCACTAACACTCCAATATGGCCGCTGCAGACAGCAAGCAACCCTTCCACTTTTCATTCCTCGCACGCGTCCCTCCACCCACCCGGTCACGTGACCTCAGACTTGTGATCACATGACACCCTTGGACATATTACGTTCTTTTCCCATCTCACTCTCCCGGAACTTCGCTGACTGTCGGAAGCCACTTCAACCATCACCCCATTTGAGCGCCATCCCCAGTTATAGGAACTTTCCCCAGCCCCCTCGTATTTCACCTGTCACCCCTAGACTTGATTTATTCATTTTTTGCAGGCTGGTCCCCCCACCGCGATTGTGGATTATATGTGCATCGTCTACCTTTCCTCAATATAGGTAAGACTCACCGCTTTAAACGCACCGCCCATCGACCCACGTTTCCCTTCCCCCGTCTCAATCCCGTTTTCTTCCCCGCAGGTTCCGTCATCTCGCCCCTCCGGTCTACTCTTATCACTTGCGCCCGCCTTGTACCTGATTTAGGTAAGCCCCAGCGAGATGCTCTCCATCTCTCTCGCCACCCCTTTTCACTCATCCAGAACTCCCTTTCCACGCCGTTACCACGCCGTGCCTTGAACTTTCGCGGTACGCCCTTTACTCTCACCGTTTTTTCTCTGAGTACACGCGTAACTGGCACTTATCTCTACTCTAGTTTCAATCTGTTTAACGTAGATTGTTCTTTACATTGTCAATTCTTCTACTGACTCCATAATATGTTTTTCCCCCTTTTTCTTTCTGTATCTATGATGTACATTATATAGTGTAATCTTAGGCAATTGTTTACAGGCATTTTATTCGTTAGTCCTGATGATGATCCGATATCCTCTTGATAAGGATCGAAACGCCGTTGACACAGTTGTCAACCTTACACACAGTATTTCTTGTACATAATTTTGTGTGAAGGTGACCTCTTGCATATTAGTTCTTTCGCCATTTAAGTATTTACTGATTGAAACTACCACGAACTGCCTGAGCCTTTTTTGCGTTACTGTTTGTCTGATATATAGGTCTTCGGATACAGGCTTGTTATCCCACTGCTATTTGACTTGCATTTTATGTTCCATTGTTAATTATTGTATATATTAAAAGTGTCTCTGTCCGGCTGGATATTGGCATAAATATAACACTGATTGAGGCTATATTCATTGCATACGCACCTTTTAACTTTTCAGGGACCCCTGTCACTTGTAACTAATTAGTTCCCAAGGTCCCTGGCCGATCTTTTTTGGGTGCCCATGTCCTTTATATATGCCAGCACATACAAAGGCAACAATCATCCCTCTGCCTCTAAAGTTTACTTCTGAGGCGGTTACAGAGGCAACAATGGCAAAGCTAGAGGCTCAAATACACGCGCCTCCCCCTCCAACACCAAACAGTGGCTTCCCTACACTTCCCACCTGATCATTTAACAACTGTTGGAGGGTGTCTTTCACATTTCCTACCCGTCTGGCAGTCTATAACTACAGATAAATGGTTACTGGAAATGATCTGTTCTGATTTTTGTCTGGAGTTAACCAACAATCCTCCAAACATTCCCCCAAGGTCACACAAACTCTCACCGGATCACTTACACCTCCTCAAACAAGAGGTTCAGTCTCTCCTTCTAAAATGGGCCCGTACCACTACAATACCACATGTCGGGCGTATGCTCCTTTTACTTTCTTATACCCAAAAAAGGACTGTTCTCTCAGACCAATCTTGGACCTCCGCGAACTAAATCTTTACATAGTCAGAACACTTTCACATGGTAACACTTCAACAAGTACTACCACTTCTGCAACAGGGCGACTTTCTGTCTACTCTAGACTTAAATGATGCCTATTTTCATATTCCAATACATCCCGCTCATCGCAAATTTCTCAGATTTGTGGTAGCGGGTCAGCATTACCAGTGCAAGGTACTCCTGTTTGGAGTCACCACTGCTCCCAGAGTCTTCACAAAGTGTCTGTCAGTAGTCGCTACTCACCTGAGAAGACAACACATTCATGTCTTCCCCTACTTGGACGACTGGCTCATCAAAGCCAGTACGTATTCAAAATGTCTCCCAACACACTTGCAGAACACTGCAGTTACTAAATCAACTGGGGTTTACAGTCAATGTGCTAAAATCCCATCTCCAACCTTCCAATACTCAAAACAACCTAGGAACCACTTTAAATACTCAAAAGGCTCTGGCCTTTCCCAACGCAGCCAGAATTCACAACATTTAGGCTCTAGTTGTCCAGTTCCAATCCAATCACTCGCTTCCAGCTTGAGTGTATATGCAACTACTGGGAATGATGGCATCTTGCATCATGACCGTTCCCCATGCCAGACTTCACATGCGTCCCCTACCGGAATGCTTAGCGAGTAAGTGGAACCAATCACTGGGTTTTTTAACCGATCTAGTGTTGGTAATCGGCCGTACTCATCGCTCTCTGCAGTGGTGCAACACACAAAATTTATCAAAAGGACAGCCCTTCATAGATCCAGTTCCACAGATCATGCTAACAACGGATACGTCCCTCACTGACTGGGACTGGGGAGCTCATCTTCAGCACCACACAGTGCAAGGCCTGTGGAGCCAATGGCAAAAGTCGCTCCACATCAACCATCTGGAGCTGCTAGCAGTCTTTCTAGTGCTCAAGGCATTTCAAACTCACCTGGTTGGCGAGCTGTTTTGCTTGGTACCGACAACATGACAGCTATGTATTACATACAAAAACAGGGGACACACTCCCTCCAACGGTTACAATTGGCCCAAGACCTCTGGAGGTGGGCCATTCACCACAAAATCTATCTCCTAGCGGAACACTTCCCAGGACTGAACAATCTCCTCAGCAGACAGAGGCAGCAAATACATGAATGGGAACCTAACCCTCAGGTTCTTTTCCCATACTTTCAAAGTTGGGAAGCCCCTCAGATGGTTCTGTATGCCACACACCAAAACGCAAAATGCCCAATCTTCGCCTCCAGGTACCCACACCTGCTCTCCAAAGGCAATGCACTATGGATGAACTGGTCAGGGATATTTGCTTACGCTTTTCCGCCTCTCCCACTCATTCCATTAGTGGTTCGGAAGCTCAGACAAACATCCCTCACAATGATCCTAGTAGCTCCCACATGGGCCCATCAACCATGGTTCACAACCCTGTTGGAGCTGTCTCTAGTCCTGCATTAAGAGCTGCACCTAACATCCAGTCTCCTAACACAGCGCCATGGAGAAATCCGACACCCAGATCCCAAACAACCGAACCTTGCGATCTGGCTACTGAAGTCATAGAGTTTGGTTATCTGAATCTTCCACCAGACTGTGTGAACATCATCAGGGAGGCTACAAGAGCCTGTTTCGATGCTAGATGGAAAACGTTTTGTTATTTATTGCAATAACAACATCAATCCTCTTGATGCTTCAATACAAAACATCATTTGCTATCTGTTACACTTGCAGCAGTCAGGATTGACTTACACTTCATCCGGCTACATTTCTGTGCAATAGCTGCGTATCTACAAAATAGGCAACATTTATCGCTTTTCAAAGTGCCTCTAGTTGAAGCTTTCTTGGAAGGACTTAAGAGTCATACCACCAAGACTTCCACCTGCCCCAGTGTGGAATTAAAATGTAGTCCTCACAAGATTAATGGGGCCACCTTTTGAAACCATGTATAAATGTGAGCCACAGTATCTCTCTTGGAAACCTGCTTTCCTCATTGCAGTCACTTCACTGAGGAGAGTGGGTAAACAACAGGCAATAACCATAGAAGAACCTTTTTCTCCAACTGCACAGACACAAAGCAGTTCTTCGTACTAACCCCACATTCTACCTAAGGTAGTATCTGCATTTCATATAAATCAGTCAGTTGAATTACCTGTATTCTTCCCTCAACCTGATTCTGTTGCAGAACAAACTTTACACGCCTTAGATGTCAGAAGAGCACTTTTATATTACATTGAAAGAACAAAATCATTTCGCAAGACCAAACAACTTTTTGTTGCTTTTGCACCCACACACAAGGGCAATCCTATCTCCAAGTCAGGTATTGCAAGGTGGATTGTTAAATGCATTCAAACTTGTTATGCAATAGCAAAAAGAATTTTAACACATAGAGCGCAATCCACTCGCAAATTAGTGTTACTTTGGCTTTCTTAAGAAACATCCCCTTAGTTGACATTTGCAAAGCTGCAACATGGTCTACACCGCACACATTCACCAAGCACTATTGTGTAGTTCTGTTAGCGAGACAACAGGCTAATGTGGGCAAAGCAGTACTTAAAATACTATTTCAGACAACTACAACAGCTACAGGTTAGCCACCGTTTTGGGAGAATACTGCTGTATAGTCTATGCAAAGCATGTGATCTACAGCTCACATGCCTCAAACGTTTAATGTTACTTACCCAGTAAACATCTGTTCTTGGCATATACAGCTGTAGATTCACATGCGCCCACCTCCCTACCTGGGTACCTGTAGCTGCTGCAGTTCTCTCTTTATTATACATACATACGCATGGACATCTCTATACTACTCTTACTAACTCCATTCTCACCCTCTACGGGAAAACAATCTAACAATGGAGTCGATGCCCATGTGCACTATCACTGAAAGGAAGAGTCACCTACCTTGTGACTGGAAAGACTTCTTCAAAGAAAAACAAACTGCAAACATCCGGACCCAATACTAGATGGCAGGAGTATGCAAAGCATGTGAATCTACAGCTGTACATGCCAGTAAAAGATGTTTACTGGGCAAGTAACATTATCCTGTATAACAAACTGTGTACGCCTGCTGGTGGTAAACATAGGTAAACATTTTAACTGAAAGGTCTATTGATTCTCTTTCTGCTTCCCTCTCTCAAGTCCTTCTCTTGATTTTGACCCTTGCCCAGCAGGGCTCTCCTCTGGGCACTCGCAAATGGTACTTTTTGGTCTTGTCAGCCTGCTTGAGGCTGCCAGACCAACCCTTTTTATTTAAATCCCCTATTGTAAATAGATTTCTTAAGGGGCTTGTACATATGTTCCCACCTGACGATTCATTATGCCATAGAGGGACCTTAATTTGGTTCTCACCTCCCTGATATGTACTGCGTTCGAACTTCTGCACAACTGCCCCCTCCGGCTGCTTACCATCAAAACAGCATTTTTAGTGGCAATAACTTCTGCTAGGAGGGTGAGCGAATTGCAGGCTCTGTCATTCAAGCCTGCCTATCGGACCATATTTCCTGATAAGTTGGTGCTTCGCTCTAGGGCCTCCTTCTTACCGAAAGTGGTTGCACCATTGCCTGAGGGGCAATCAGTCACCTTGCCCACTTTCTATGCTCCTACGCACCTCTCTAATGAGGAGGAATATATTAAATATTTTATTAACTGTTTGATTAATTAAAATCATTACAGTAAAGGAGAACGTTGTTTAAAACTATTCCCCCTACCCCTCCCTATCCCTTCAGCTCCATTGTCCTTGTATACAGATTCTAGCTCTTAGTTATTTTGAGCAAGTTCTCGGGGTTTACGTATAACTGCTTGTTTGATACATCGATTAAAAAAAAAACTGGGGCATTAAAGTCTGCTTTAATGAATTAAAACTTTGGATAAAAGGATGGGCCTCCTTAGTGCCTGGCGGGGACCACCCTACCGCCTTCAACATACTGTAAAATGCAGCATGCCAATAGAGAAAGGGGTCATTAGACTGTCACAGGGGTGGCATCTCCTTGTAAAGTCTCATTTATGGCGATCCTAAATGAGTGCATGAATTTCCCCAGTCTTGCTAGGTTTCAACAGCAGAAGAGGTGTAGCCAGGATTCTATAGCATAGGAATGTGGCCTGCACTCAGTGTTATCCCCCTTACATGCCCAAGCTGGATTGAAATCTGTGATGCTTAGCGTGATGAGTCTCATAAAGAGTATTTTCCTACGGACTTATATTGACAGTGCCTCCCGCAAATTGGGTTGAGCTTTCACAGAATATATGATTTGTCCAGTGGCTCTGTGATCGAGCTGGGGCAGAGGGTTTTGAAGTCTAGAGCGAACGATGTTTCCAGATCCTGCTTGTTCACCTCTTTCTTCCAGGTGGATAGAGGGATTTCAGGTAGTTGTAAGATTGCCGCATCTATCCTTAGGACGGTTGTGGCCTGGCCAAGGCTGGCATGCCAGGCTGAGCCTGTCTCCTCGAAAATGGACCTCAGTTGGTATCTAAGTGAGTTTGCTGTTGCCCTCATGGTCCTGATGTATAGCTTTATAAGGTCCCCCTGGCATATTAAGTCCGGCCTTTGTAGACCAAGCTCCAGCCACAGCCTTGTTTTCCTCGATACTCACAGGATGAGCTGCACTGGTTTATATGCCTTGATTTGGGTTGTATTTAGGAACTTATCCCGCACCCCAAGGAAAGCCAAATGGCCATAACAGGTGTCAGGTAGCAATTTTGCATTAAGAACAGTCAGTATCAGCTTAGCTGATGGACTTAGCAGATGGTGGCTGAGTTGTTTTAATAGGTGAATGACGTTGTTGGCCTTAGATTTAAGATATTATTGATGAGTGTTTGAGTTGGCCCTCTCTGAAAGCCAGACCTCAAGGTAATTATAGGCTGCTATTGTATCAATTTGCAATTCTCCTAGATGCCAATGGGCTTGCCTTCTGTGTTGATGTTTCCCGAACACCACTACCTTGGTCTTTCCCCGATTGACCAGTAGATAGTTGTCCTGGTTGAAACAATCCAGCATGTGCAAGGCTCTCTGTGTCGTCTGCGTTTTGTAGTACCGGCAGCCCTGCCCTGCCCAGCCTTGGAGATACTAGGCTGGCACCTTGCAGAGCGGCCTCCAGATCTGCGCTGTACACAGTCAGCCAGTACTAAGCCCTGATTAAGACCGTTGGTTGTTAGAATTTTAGAGGTCACTGTGTTGGCACTTGTTTCGACCCAAACCCAAGTATCTTCATATTGTGATGTTATACTTTTAATAATATGGATGGGATCCCCCAACTGGATAATTTTCGCCATAGCCTTCTGCCGTCCACTTTATCAAAAGCTGTGCTGTAATCAGTGAAGCAGCAGAACAGTGGGAGACTCTTCTTTTTAACCGCCTAAGTTGACAAGTGGGCTAATGCTATGATGTTGTCCAAAGTTGAGGTGTGTGACCTGAAGCCTGATTGGTAAAGCGGAATAATGCCTTTTTCTTGTGCCCATAACTCCAGAACCTTCAGAAGGGTTTGAGTGTAGGCCTTTGCTTCAATATCAAGAAGGGCGACAGGCCGTAATTAGATGGTTTGGATTGGTCGCCCTTCTTGAAGATAGGGAAAAGTATGGAAGCCCTTCAGGAGTTGGGTGTCCTTGCTGTTAAAAGGATATTATTGAAGAGCGGGGTTAGGACTGCTGCTGAAAAGTCTGGCGCTGATTTAAATACTGATGCTAGTATCCCATTTGGCCCTGGTGCTCCATCGTTCCTCATTTTCGAGAAGTTCTTTTTGACTGCATTGGCTTTTATTGAAGTACCTTGTGGCCTACTGTGACCCAATTCCCAGCTATTCAATTCTATACAACCTTTAGCGAGATTAAAAGTAGAGTGCTGTTGTTTTACGTTGTTTAACCTGTGATGTCCCACTCCCCAGTTGACCGGTTCTGAGGGACCTTTGTACTAGAGTACAGTTGTTTTACATGATTTAGGTTTAACCAATCACTCTCCACCACCCCGTTCTATCTTGACACTCCTCTAATACTCACCTGGTTGATGTGCCTCCAGTGGCAGGTGTGTTTCTTCTCTTTCAACATGGAGAACACTTTGAGCCATTCTTTTTCTGTGTGTTCCTTTCTCTGCTCCCAAACTTCCTTTTTATAATCTGACCTCAAGGCTGTGATGGAAGGGCCCTCAGTTAGAATACCTCCTCTTTTCTTGACTAACAGGGCCTTTCGTATTGCATGTTTGTATTTGGTTATGTCCTTCAAATGGTGTGGTATGCAGGTAAGCAGGGGCTTATTACTTGAGCGCTGTTGTCGTGCGTTTCCCAAGAAAAATTGGAGATCCCCCTAAAATATTCTCCCAGACTTTTATTGATACATCTTGTATTTCTAAGTTTGTGTCTTGCTGCTTCGATTAAACATATGCTTGCAATTTCTCTCAAATTTTTGCGGACCATTTTATCCTTTGAAGTACCTTGTATGTTTCTTCCCCTCTCATCTTTCCGTTTGGATGGAAGGAGGTTGCTGTCGGTACCACAAGTGATATCGTGGCCCTCAAGGGCCTATGATCTTTTTCAGTCCTTTCTTGGACTTCGAAGTCTTTCAGTCCGGCTGCGATGAGTTCACTGACCAAAATATAATAGATTGTTGAGATATTCCAGAAAGTTGGTGTTTTGGCACCAGAATAGAGAGCGTGCTTCTTTTAGTGCTTGGGTTGAGCTTAACTTGTGGTTATTGAAAAGATTGAAAAGGGGTTCGGCCCAACCCCTGCACCTGGATGTGGTTATCCTTTTATCTAAATCCCTCAAATTGAAATCCCCCACAATGATTATTTGAAGGAAATTATATTTAGTTAAAAGGTCATCTAGTGAAAAAGTCAGGGCATCCATAGCTTCTTTCGTGTTGTTATATGCTGGGTTAATGTAGCAATTTATTAGAAGGACACAAAGCGGATGAGAGTTTAAATTCAGGTAATCAATAAAGCTTGGAGCTTTGATGTTCTTGTTTGAACTTCTGTAGCCACGAATCTGCAAGCATGCTTTAAATAAATGGAGAGTCCTCCTGATGGCTGACCAAAGATTCTCTGTTTGGTAGCTGCTACGTGGTGCTCGTAGGATGCTGCCGGGGGTGCTAGACATGGCCCATATCTCCTGTATGCATACTATGCAACCCTTGTCTAAAAACTCCTGTGTGAGTTTTCCCTTCACAATTTTGCTGATATCCTCAATGTTCCATGAGATTATTGTGAGTTGTTGCTTGGGCGGGTTTACATCTCTTTCCTCAACCCAGCCACGCTGGCTTCTTTTTTTGTTAGGAGTGGTACTACTGCGTTCTTTGTATTCCTGTATGATTTTGGGCGAAATGACTTGCAAGTACAGCTCGTTAATTATTGCGACATTTGACCCTGATATTAACTGGGGTGCTTGAGCTGGTCAGACTGCTACAACCGGCTACGTTGCTGTAAGTCCCGTGCAGGATGGAGTCAGCCCCTTTTCTCCTTTATTCTCAGTGAGGACGTGTTGGTATTTCGATTGTCAGGGTGCTAGGAATCTTTACCCACTCACCAAGCTGCTGTGATTAGTCCAGTACCGCTTGTTGGAGACTCTTTTGCCTCATTCCCACCTGGGTTGAATCCCCATGAGTGTACCCCTGGAGTTTCATGAATCTGACCCCTTCTAGGTCTTCTGATTGGATTTGTTTCAGGGAGTTTACATGTGTAAAACATCGGAGGATGTAGCTCCTGTTTAGAATGTCATGCTGACCCTTGATGCAGTATCTAGGAGTGAGTACCACCTCATAGATGTTTGTGGTTGCCGCCAAAATTGGTGCTTATTCTATTCCTTGCTCCTGATCTTCCGAGCTTGTCGCAGAGGTTGATCTAACTGAGTAATTCAGGATATTGCCTTGATGCTTACCGGCTTTTCTTTCTAGGATACATGGCACTGATGTCTTCGTCACCGTTCCTGGCTGAAATAGCGAGGAAGCATTACTTCCCTTTGGTAAAGTCGCTGCCTTTGCTCGGGTGCTGGCGTCCACCTTGGCGAGACATATTCCTACTGCTATAGAGAGGGGGAGTGACTACAACGTCTGGACCGAAAAAAGTGTTGTCGTTTAACCTTGACTGCACTAAAGAGTTCTGGGTAGACAACCAACTCTTCGAGTGGGGGAAAAACAGCCACCTGAAGGCTTAAGGGCTCATTCCACCAGATCTAAGTCTGCTACCATGGCACTGCAACGTGGAGTTCCAGTCCTTGAAATTTATCAGGCAGCAATGTGTGAGGAAGAACTGTAAGGTTCTAGAACGAGCCTAGAGACGGTCTAACAACCCTACAGCCAAATCACTGTACAGAAACGCGATTAAGGCCAATCATAAATTGGTCCGGAAGACTAGGGCCACATATTATGTTAATAAGATTAATACAACTAGTAACCCCATCAAAACTATCTACACCCTCTTAAAAGACTTTCTGAAATCCCCCTCTGCCTCTGACAGCATCATATCTTCCAACTCACAGTGTGAGGTATTGGCCAAATTCTTCATCCGCAAGATTGATCGTATCTATGGCCGTTTCTGTTCTGAGAGTACAGCTCCAGACCTCTGAGGGGTTCTCCCTATGGCCTTGAGACCTACTCTCTCTCTTCTTATCCTCCTGTGTCCTCCGAAGCCCTGGAAGCCTTGTTTGTCAAGGTAAAGTCAGGGTCTCCGGACGATCCTCTGAAACCTGACCTCTTTATAGAGTTCCAGCAATGTCTCTTACCTGGGTGCTTGGAACTGATTAATTCCTCTCTATCCTGTGCGTTTATCCCCAAATCGTGGAAACACGCCAAAGTTATTCCCTTGCTGAAAAAAACAACACTAAAGGCTTCTAGGCTTGAAACAGTCTGCCCAATCTCTCTGCTCCCGTTTCTCACCAAAATGGAATGACACGTTAATACTATTTTAACTCAATATCTGGAAGGTAACTCTATACTGGACCCCTCTCAAAATATTTTTCGGCCTCCGCATAGTACGGAGTCTGCTTTTCTTGCGGTCAGGGAGCAACTACGGGTCTCTCTGGATGAGGGCAGAACCTCAGCGCTGATTTTACTTGACCTGAGTGCAGCTTTAGACACGGTCTCTCACAAGATCCTGCTGCACCGGCTGAGGGAGATCGGCATCGATGTCCAGGCCCTCTCTTGGTTCTCGTCTTTCCTGGCCGACTGGGCCTTCCAAGTAATTTCCCCTCTTTTTGACTCTCTCATCCACCCGTTACGCTGTGGCGTTCCACAGGGCTCAGCATTGAGCCCTACCTTGTTCAATGTCTACATTCGTCTTTTGGGCATGGCACAAAAGCCCTTAACATCTCCTTGGTGTGTATGCTGACGACACGCAGCTGGTGTTTTCCCTCTCCAATGATCCTAGTCAGGATTTAGCGAAATTTCAGGAAAATCTGACTGCCGTCTCTGACAATTACCTAACTTCTACTGAATTCCACCAAATCCAAAGTCCTCCTCGTGGGTAGGGACACCCACCTTTGGGTTAACCAGTGGTGCCACCCTCCCACTTGGTACAACCCCCCTGCCTAAATCTGTCATCCAGAACCTGGTAGTTTGGATGGATAGCACCCCATGCTAAATCAATAGCAGGCACTTGCTTCGGATTGTTACTTGGCCTTAAGCCCATTCAAGGACTTTTTGATCCCCACACCTGGCAGTTGATTGTCCAATCCACTGTCCTGGTTAGATTGGACTATTGTAATAGGTTGTTCGTTAGCTCTAATACGTCCGTGATCAAAAGGCTCCAATGTGCCCAGAATGCCGCAGCCCATGCTCTGTTCGTGCTCCCTAAGCACTGTCTGACCTCCTTCGACGGCTACACTGGTTACCAATAGAACAGAGAATCTACTTTAAAGTTCTTTGCACTACCCTCAAGATTTTTTCGGGCCTCTGCCTTAGGATTCGTTCCGGCGCCGCCCCTTCGCCACTCCGGCTCCGACCCAGCTCCGCCATCCTGCGGCGTGTGCTGTGTCGGAGGTCGCACCGGTGTCTCCTCTGGCGCCAGTCGACAACAGTGTCCTGCCTCAGGTTGCGGACTCTACGGCGCCGAGCCAATGTCGGGTCATTGACTCCTCTTCGGACGCCTCCTCTTCTCCAGAGGTTCGCGGTTGCTGGTGTCATCCTCGCCGGAGACGGGCCGTTGCGTTGATGCTTTTCCCCCGACTTTTTACTAAAGGCGGCTCCTTTACGACCGCGGTCTTCGCCGGAGGAGCCGCAGGTCCCCCACTCCTCGGGCCCTCTTCCTTCCGGCCTTGGCCCTTCCTTCCTCCGTTTGGCTTGGGGGACAGCCATCTTAGCTTGCAGCCGTCACCTAACGAGGAGCTGCTTCCCCTCCGCTGGGCCCTACAGAGGCGGGTGTGGCTTTCGCCCGCTCTGTTTCCACGGCTGTTAGAATTTTGCGCATGGGTGATCCAGCTACCCATTTCTCCGCGGATCATCTTCTGGAGGTTCTCCATCAGGTGGTAGGGAACTGTTGCTTCCCTTCGAGGGTTTACTCCACTCTTCTCTCTTGGGGACTTAAGGCCGTCCCGCCACGGGGGACCCAGTGCCCCAGCACCTTCTGTACCGCCAACATCCGGCACCGTGTGATACGGTGTGCCTTTCTCTTCACCCTTCGACCAGAGGGCCCCCTTTTGCAGTCTGCTTTTCCTGCTTTGCCGCTGCTGTTGTCTCCCCCGTCACGGGAGGCCCGCTGGCTGGACTCCTGGGGGCGCAATATGTTTGCCTCGACCAGTGCGGCTCTGCGGGCCCTTAACACACTGTGTGTTTTGGCTAGGGCCACTTCTTGCTTGTGGGACTCGGCGGAGTCCCTTATGTCTGACGCTTCTCAGGAGGGTGCCTGTGTGGATTTGAGACACCATGTCTTGGATGCTCGGGAGCTGATGGCGTTTATCCTTCGCTCCGCTCTGTACATCTCGGAGGTGCTGGGTCGTACCATGGCTTCTTCGATTGCCCTTCGTCACCATGCCTGGCTTCGGGACAGTGTGTTCCCGGAGAATGTTCGAGAACGGCTGGTGGACCTTCCCTTCGATGGTGCTCTTTTGTTCCATGCCCCTGCGGACTCAGCCATCCAGAGGTTCTTGGCGGGGCTTCGCCCTCCTCCCCCTCCTTCTTCTCCTTTTCAGTGACCTGCGTGTTGATGTGGTTCTTGGAGCTGTTCTTCCGTTGGGGCGAGTCGCCCCGGTTGTCTGTTATGTGTGCTTCATAGCCACTTGAGTCCTCCTTGCTGAGGCTGTGGTTCTGTTAGCTGCTGGCCAGCCCTATTTGACTGTGTGTTTTTCCTTTGGGTTTTTTACACCATGCTGGGCCTGAGATTGGCCCTTCTGCGTTTCCCCCCTGGCTGCTTGATAGGCCTCCTGCTGGTTTTTTTGCCGCACGTCTTTTTTGTTGTCCTCTGCCGCGGAAGTTTCCTCCTAAGAGGTTCCCATGTCTTGGGATATGATATTCCTTATGTGGGGCAGGGTTGGCTGTTATATAGCCCTGGTATGTGCTGGGGAGTTGTGGTCGCCCACGGGCTTCTGCTCTTTTTGGCATTATGGTATGTTGCGGATGCAACCTTTTCCTTCGCCTTTTTGCTTGAGTGTTTCGTTCTGTGGTGTCCCTGGCATCTGGCGGAGGTTGCCAGTGCCGCCCTCTTGTTCTTTCTGCACCGTTGTGCCTTCTTGGGGCTTTAGTGGGACTGTCATCCTGCCCTCTCCGCTGCTTCTAGTGGGCCTTGCACTCGGTTCTACCTCTTCTCCCTGTGGGGGGGATGGTCCCTGCCTTCTGGACCCTCTTGCGGCGCAGTTTGTCCCTGCGGGACGTTGGACGATTCTTCCTGGGTGACCTTGAGTTCTCCTTTTCGGCTTCCGCCTGCTTCTTGCTGCTGGCGCCATCCTGTCTGGGCTTGCCTTTGCTCTGCCTCTTCTCCTTGGAGTCTCTAGGTTGCTCTTCTCCTTCGGTGCTCCTTTCCTTGCCTTGGCCTTGGTCGGAGTTTTTGCTGCCTCGCGTTGGTTGTTTGGCGTCTTTGCGCCTTGCCTTGTTTCCTCTGCTGAGTGAGGACAGGCTATCTTCTTCTTCTCTTCTTTTCCCGGACCCATGCCCCAACGCCCCCCCCCCTCCCCCGGGGTTGTTGACCTCCTGCTGGCGGGGGTTTCCCTTTGCATGCGGGACGGGGCTACTCGTCCTGGTTTCGGACACGGCCCCGTGCGGTCCTCTATTATGCCCAGGTTAGTGGGGTCCTCTCGCAGACCCTCCTTCCCCTTGGGTATGGCTAGGGTATCAATTCCACGTGAAGGAATCTGCTGCTAGTAGTCTCTATCAGATGTACGAGTTACTTACCTTCGGTAACAATGTATCTGGTAGAGATGATTCTAGCCGCAGATTCCTTCACGGCCCGCCCTTCCTCCCCGTTCTACGCGGGCTTGTGATTTGGTCTTTTGCACTCGCTTCCCTGTGGGTGGCTGTGTCTTCTATGAGTCCATTCTTTCCCTCTTTCTGTCAGGCTGTCCCTTTTTCCTCCCCGTTGTCACATGGGAGGATAAGTTTGTTGGTACTTCTGGCTCTTTGCGATTCTAGAGGTTGGGATCTTTTGGCTGTGCCTCTGCCCTTGTTCCTGATGGGGGTTGTCACACTCTGTGATGGGAATGTCTGGAGTTTTGTTGTTCCCTGTGTCTCCCCGACTGGTTCTCCTTCCTTGTCTTTGGTTGGGGTTGTAGTCTTGTTGCATGTTATTGTGACATTTTTACATATGTCCCTTGTCTCTGGGGAGGGCTGTCTCTGTACTGGCAGGGTTGCTGCTCTGTTCTTTATTCCTTTCCTGCCTTTGGGTACTGCAGTGGCGGACACTGCTCTTTATGGTGGTGTTCCTCACCATTCCTTTTTCTGCTCTTTCGCACACTGTCCTATACTCTCACAGTTTTGTCTGTTGGCTCCGCTTTGTGGGGCGGGAAAGTTCTCCGAAGAAAACTGACGTATGCGCGCCGGGGTGGGACTTATGTGACCTCGTTGACGACGACTGGGCGGAGTCGCGTGATGCCGTTCCCCCGGTGCGCAGGGATGCTGGGCAAGAAAGTTTTCTGGGTCCAGACTCACGCCTGCGGATAATTCTACTTGAAGGAATCTGCAGCTAGAATCGTCTCTACCAGATACATCATTACCGAAGGTAAGTAACTCGTACGACTAGCGCATAAGATTACAGAAGAGGTTTTTGCTAAGGAGTTGGAACCTCCCACCTTTGACAAACCTGGCGATATTAACGCCAGGTTAAATGAACTGCCAGAAGCCATAAAATCCGTTACTGATATGCTTGCTCCACCCAAGAAACAGCATTCTAACCCCCTAAGAAATGATGCAGCTTGGTTCACTCCTGACCTTCGCAGAGAGAAATCTAAATGCAAAAACTGGAGAAGACGTGACAAAAACAAAACAAAATCGGACAGAAAATTAATGTTTAAAAACGCTGTTGCTCTTAACCATAAAAACCTCAAGATTGCCCTGAAAGCCCAAATCTCCTCCCAATTAAGTCATGCTGGTAACTCTGAAGGAAATCTACAAAATTCTTAAATCGTTCACGACACCTAGGGCCTGTGCTAATTCAATCTCTCGCTCCCAAGATTTATGTGATTACATCTCCAACTCTTTGAAGAAAAAGTCACCAAAATATACGATAAATTTCCAAGTGATTCCAATACATTAGTTATTTTACCTCACTCCCTTTAGTCTTGAGAGGAACAGACGCTGCCTTAAGAAGCTTCCCGTTTTTACAGGTTTCTATAGTAGAAGAGATGCTAAGAACAGCTAAGTCGGGCTTTCATAACGACTTAATGCCAACTAGCATGTTTGCCTTATTGGCTAAGCACCTCGCTCTTTCAATTTGCACTCTATTCAACTTATCCTTGAGTGAGGAGAAATTACCCCTGGCTTGGATAGCAGCTCCCGATTTGTAAAAAGGCCAATGTACCCCTAACAGGGCTATTCTAACTACCGTCCCATTTCACTTCTTCCACTCAATGAGCAAACTACTTGAATGCCATATTAATGGGTAGCTCATGCAGTATCTAGAATCCCTAGGCTGTTTTGACTCCTTGCAGTCTGGTTTTAGACCAAATTATTCCACCGAATCTACCCTTACAGGTGTTAGATTTTATTACACTAGCTGTGGACAATAATAAGGCTATCGCTAGTGCTGCTAGACTTGTCCGCAGCTTTCGATACAGTATCCCACCTTAAGCTCCTTCAAAGACTCTATGAAACTGGAATTCAAGGGTCAGCACTTCAATGGCTTTTTAGTTTTTTGGAGCAGCAGACACAGACAGTTAATTTGGGTTTCGCTCTTGTATTAGACTTCTCATGAAGGGGTGCCACAGGGCTCGTGCCTTAGCCCCACACTATTCAATGTGTACGTGGCACCTCTTGCAAAAATTATTAGAGACTATGGTTTTACTCCCTTCTCGTATGCTGATGACACCCAGCTTCTCTTTACATTTGATAACAGATCGGTTGCGACCAAAAATAGTTTTGCAGAAGGCATGAGAGCAATTTCTGATTGACTGATGAAAAATTGTCTCCAGCTTAATTCTGATAAAACCGAAATTTTAATGTTCGGCAATTCACAAATACTGTGGTCCCCTGACTGGTGGCTGTCAGAGTTAGACCCTGCCCCCATCCCTACAAAGATTGCGAAGAACTTGAGTCAATCTAGATCTATGAGAGATCAAGCATCTTCTACTTCAGGCACCTGTTTCTATACTTTGAGGCTTCTAAGGAGTGTGTCCCATCTCCTCCCTTTATCAGTATGCAAGACTCCGATCCAAGCCTTGGTAATCAGTCGTCTTGACTACTGTAATGCCCTTCTAGCAGCAGCAAATGAAGCCATGCTGAACAGGTTGCAAGTGATTCAGAACACTGCAGCGCGGCTGGCCCTCGATTTGCCGCCTAGGACAGCTTCTCTCCCGTTACTAAGACGTCTCCACTGGCTTCCTATTCATAAAAGAATAACATTTAAAATCTGCTGTTTGGTCCATAAAGCACTTAATAACAGAGGCCCTATTTATTTGGCGGAGAAACTTACCCCGCTACCTACCGAGCCGATCTCTGTGCTCGGAGGAGTAGGCCCTTCTTATAGTCCCTCAGGTCAACAAACTTCGCTCTGGTGGCAGAACTTTCTTTTACCTTGCTCCGTGAAATTGGAATTCACTCTCTATCCACTTAAATAAATGTTCAAATTTCCTAAAGTTCAGGAAACTCCTGAAAACTGAACTTTTTAACAACTGATCCCGTTTCCTAGCTTTCCTACCTCCGGTCGCAGCGCGGACATTCTCCTTTGGGGGTGAGTCCTGCGCTCTAGAAGTACTTTCATTTATTAATTCAACCCTGCATTCCTTAACTCTATGTGGATCCTAACATTGTTGGGAAAAGCGCATCCAAGGTATTGATGACATGTTACTATCTCTGTATAGAGATTAACCTTCAGTCATTGGGTGGGTACGCCCCTAAGTGGCACGAGTATGCTCAGTCGTGGGTCCCATGCACAGTGTGTCACTCACTGGAACCAATTTATACCTGGCCGATGAACCCTAACCAGGATAAAACCGATCTTGGGTTGCTTGTGTCCCAGTTCAGGGAGGATCTGGCCTGGCAGTTCGGGCTTGACTGTTCCCACTGGAGCTGGGTCAAGACTGGTTTGCATATAACTGGGTCCAAACTGAGCTGGCATAGTGTGTAAAATAACAATGGATTGGGATGTGGGCCGAGTAATTATCTGTGGCTGACATTAATTCAAGCATTCCATACATTACGGTATGCTTTAGACCACTCAACTGCATCATAATTTTTCTATGCAACAGTACAAGGGCAGAAGCAAGGGAAGAGGTGGCCAAACCCAGGCTTGTTCCTCCTCCTCCTCAGCACCACCTAGAAAGCAACTATAGCTTACCCTTGAAGGGGCATGTGCAGCCTGTTAGATGACTGGTATCCTCTTATCAGCAGGCCTGAAAGGCCATAACATCGGGCCAATGAGTCTCTCAAATTGTAGAAAGCCATAACGTTTAAGCAGTAACACTTCAAGCTCCCCTGGCCCCCAAATATCTCACCAGAAAAGTCCATTCAGTCATAGGATGATCTCCGGATACCACAGCATGAGGTGGCTGTCTGCTGCAGAAAGGAGCGGTGTAGCTGGTATTCGAGCAGGAAATTGGGCAGCTACTCTCTGTAGTTCCTGGTTTCCACCCAAGACGGGTAAGACCAAGAAGCAGAAGGAGGAGAAATCAAAGTGTTCTTCATCTTCATCATCCAATCTCCATGCTTCTAGGCTCTGCTTCCACACACCACCTGCAGAGTTGGGGCCCAGCCCCGCTCCAGCCTAATCAGTTACTTGGAGCTGGAGTAATGCCCACCCAACTTAAAAAATATTTATGCAGCATCATGCACGCTATCTTTGGCCCGCTAACTCCCACCTGGCATACCTTCAGGTCCCATAGAGCCAAGAGGTGTACCTGTTGGGTTACCACCAGCGGGTTTGCCCCTGATACCAGTCTGTCCCTCTGGATCCACCCCTGGATCCAGATCAGCTCTGTCACGGCTGCCTCCTTCCACTCCGACTCCATCCTTTCCGGCTCCGTCCCCGAAGCTGCTCAATGATGAGCCATCTATATTCCGGCTAGGAACTGGCAATGCAGACACCATCCAGACCCTACCTACCCCTGGACTCAGCTCCTCTAGATTAACCATTTCTCAGAAGGACTCTGAGCCAGTGGAAAACTGGTATGATGAGCAGAGTGATATCAGTGGTGTGGACACCTCACTGGACTTTGGTATGCTTTCTCCTCCAGGCCCGGTGTTGGAGGAAGGTGCAGCCAATACACTTGACCTTCAGGTGCCTGCTGTTAAGACCAACGTCTTGATGGAGATGCTTTTTCCAGGAGCCTGGGCAAGCCTTGCACAGGAGCTCCTGTGCATTGCATGATTGATTGAAATCATCGCACTGTGCCAGGCAACTCAGTCTTTCTCTCCCAGCACTAACCCCCCACCCCATTTGCAGGCCTCAATGTCAATGTTCAACACCAATGCGTTCCCTTCCACCCCATTCAACAGAGAATCCAAGAGGCTGGACACCTTTGGGGAGCGTTTTTCTTTCCACCAGTCTAACCTTGCGGTTGGTGAACAACGCATGCCTTTTGGGATGATATTCCTGTGCACTGTACGACTCTGTTCCCTTATTTCCAGACGAGAGCCAGGCTATACTCAACCAAGTCTTAGTAAATGGATGAGATGCAGCAAAGTTCTGCATTAGATGTGGAATGAATACCATAGACTCCCTAGAATGTGCCATGGATTCTACTGTGGCGCTGCTTCGCCACGTCTGGTTGTGTTCCACTGGGTTCTTGAGGGAAGTCCAAGCGACCCTGATTGACATGCCCGTTGACAGCTCCCGCCTATTTGGCAACAAAGCTGACAAAGGCCAGTATATCAACCTGCACAGTTATTTCATGAGCAGGGTTGCAGTTCCCAAAGAGAACGTGGAAGTCAGACCAAGTGAGCTGTCCGATTTCCCCCCACCTCCATGGCTGCTGCAGCCTCCAAGCCTCTCCATTCAACCCAGCCATCCCTTTTGTAGCAGTATCAGGCACCATATGCCTCAGTGGTCTGCAATAACCTCCAATAAGTGCGTGCTTCAGATTGTGCGGAAGGGGTACACCCTCCCATTCATGGAAAACCCTCCACCTTTGTCACCATCCCAGTGGCTGATTGACAACCATCTCTTCTTGCTCCGTCAGAAAGTACAGGCTGTTCTGGCCAAAGGAGCCATCAAGAGGGTGCCAGCACTAGAAGTAGGGTTGTTATTCCCTCTACTTTCTGGTGCCACAAAAGGATTGAGGCCTCTGTCCTATATCAGATATGCGCCCCCTCAACTACTTTCTAAAGGAATGTGCATCCTTCGCCACTGTGATGCATGGTGCTGCCAATACCCTTGACCTTCAGGTGCCTGCTGTTAAGACTAATGCCTTGACCGAGGTGCTGCACCCAGGAGCCAGTTTGACGGACCACTGCTCCCCTTTAACAAAGCCCTCACAGATGTTCTCCTGGGGGCATGCGCCAACCCTTGTACAGGATCTTCTGTGCATGATTGCATGACGCCATCACCTTGTCCCAGGAGACCCAGACGTCCGCTCCCAGCACTCCTTCACTGTTTTGCAGGCCTCAATGTTAAAGGGACATCCCCAATACATTCCCTTGCACCCCACTCAACAGGCAATCTAAGAGGCTGGACACCTTTGGGGAAGTGTTTTTTGTCTTACCAGCCTAGCCTTGTGGTTGGTGAACACCACATGTCTCTTGGGCTGATGTTCTCATAAGTTGTGGGTCTCTGTTGCACAGCTACTCATCATGCTTCTGGAGAGCATAGCTATCCTCAACCAAGCCTTAGTCGATTGTGGGGATACAGCAAAGTTCTCCATCAGATGTGATCTGGATACCACAGACTCCCTAGGCAGAGCCGTGCTTTCTACAGTGGGGCTGCGCCTCCACGTCTGATTGTTGTGCATTGAGTTCTCTGGAGATATCCAAGCGTCCCTGATTGATATGCAAATACAATCAAATCGGCCAACTCCATATCATAATATTGGTATAACTCATTAGAAATAATATAATAATGTACTCTCAAGCCAAAACATACTCAAACGTAGTATGTCAATTACCTTTTCTGTTTTTTGTAACGCTCATATTTTTAACATATATAAGCACATTTCCCTGGCATATCATTTGAAAATTCAAAATTGATTTAACTTCACAACACATGTAATACATAATTCACAAAACAAGCATATAATCTTTCAAAAAGTTCATTGAAGTAATAAATCAGTTTCTTGTTTGTTTTGGCTAGAGAGTACATTACTAGGAGTTATACCAATATTATGATGTAGAATTAGCAGATTTGATTGTATATGTAGTACCCGTTCCCTGGTCCTGCACCTCCATCATTCGTTTTTCAGGGTCCCTATTGTGTTTAGTCGTCCCCTATTGATATGCCCTGTAATTGCTCCCGCCTGTTTGGATACAAAGCTGACACAACGCTCGAGTGCTTTCGGGAGAGCCGGTACACTGCCAGATAACTTTGGCTTCCTCAATTTGCTGGTCCCAGCATAGGCCCATTTGTGCCTACCACAGCTGTGGCCAGTGCACATGTGGGTGTCTGCAATACCAACCATACAAGCCAGTACGGTAACCTGCTCAGTCCTTTGGTGGCCGGGGCCGTGGATCCCAAAATTTGACAAAGCTGCCACCATTTTATCACTCTGGGTTTCCTGTTTTCAGTGTTTATTTTTTGTGAAGTCCAGTGGGGATTTTTTTCACTTTGTTCCTGGCTCTTGAAAATTAATGGTTATCAGTATTTTGCATTTTAGAGTTCCCTCACCTTCACACAGGCAGTGCTTAGAATGTTCTTTTCATACAGCTAGGTTTCTAAAGACCTTGCTGAAAATATATGGCTGTTTGACTGAAGCTTGGTGGATGCATTGTGTTAAATGGTCTTAGAATCCTGTCTGGTACTTTGCAAATAAACGAGTGAAATTTAAATATATTGAGGTTCGAGTTTATCCAGGCAAAAGTGTGGTACAGTCAACTGACACCTTTCCTTGTGGTGGAGTATATTTTTTCAATTTAAGCTCCTTCTGTGATTTTTTTTTGTTTGTCCACCCATCTTACTGCTTCTTTTGAGACCAATATGAAGAAATATTCTTTTAATCACCCTGCTATGACTCTACCCTCACATAACATTATCCTCACCAAAGTAAATCATAATAGTTTTGCCGTTGGCTGCTCTACTGGTCTGGCCACTTCATAGAAACGGGGATTATTTGTGGTGAATTTTGCTCTGGATAGTGCAGCTTAGAGTTGTGATTTGTATAAATGACCAGTGTGTACATGACACTTAATTTAACATGAAAGAGAGTTTATTTTACTGATTGACGACTTGCTTATGACTTTTTACTCTCCTGCAGTCACAACAGGTGCTGAGTTTCAAACATAATATATATATATATATATATATATATATATATATATATATATATATATATATATATATATATAATCTACTGGCAGTCGCCAGTAGATAGTTATAGTTAGGACCGTGTTTCCATAAGAAATCCGCAACATTCTATTTGGAATAACTTTGGCGCCGGTTGACGAATCCTCGCGAAATTTTTAAAATAGGTGGGGCGCTCCGCTCCTACCCTGACAGTCTCGGGGGGATTCGTCAAGCGGGGGCTGAGAAAAAAGGGGGGTCCCAAAACGCGTTTTCCCCATGCAATTTTCCATAGGGACCTTTAGTCCAAGGTACAGCCCGAACGGCTGAACAGAATTACTTGAAATTTGGCAGAGAGGTAGTCCTCAGCTCAGGGATGTGCCTTTTGCATATATGGAGTCAATCTGTTCAGTAGTTCCTGAGAAAATTGCAGTTAAAAGCACATACATATCTATAGCCGCGCACCGTGGGCGCACCCTAACATGCGCGAGCGTAATTCTGATTGGTGGTTACATGTTAGTCAACGTTCGAATCTGTCGAAATCAGGAAGTGTCGGCCGCCATTTTGTTTGTTTTCAGTGCGAGAGTGAAAAAGGAAGGTGGCGAACGTGAAAAGGGGGCAGGGTAGAGAGTTCCTGACCCCCTAGCCTTTGTCAGGGGGTCCCTGAAGGACCCCGAAGGCAGAAAAAAACATTTAATTTTTATTTTTTTATTTTTTTAAATCGTGGGGGTTCGCGCACCGTGCGCGCACGGTGAAAAACCAAAAAAAACTTGCGCGCCCGCAATCCACTGCTGATGACTTCACATATTACATCACTCATAACATGGTCAGTGGCATCTCTCATGACATCACTGATGACATCATCCTTGTGCTAGAGTGGCGGTCGCGCGAGTTATAGTTATCTGAACTAACTATAACGGGGGAATTTCATTGGTTTTTTACGAGTGAAATGTCCACCGAACTATAACATGTGTGAAACCTATGGTTTTTTAAGTGAACTTGCAAGGTTTTTTAAATGCTAATTCCTAACTATAACGTGTGTGAAACCTATGGTTTTTAAAGTGAATTTGTATGTTTTTTTAAATGCTAAGTTATGTATGTATTATTATATTTTTTTTAAAAGTTTCTCACCGTGCGCGCACCCAGCGATTTAAAAAAAATATATATATATATATATGTTTTTTTCACCCTTCGGGGTCCTTCAGGGACCCCCTGACAAAGGCTAGGGGGTCAGGAACTCTCTACCCTGCCCCCTTTTCACGTTTGCCACCTCTCTTTTTCAGTGTCGCACCCAAAACAAACAAAATGGCGGCCGACACTTCCTGATTTCGACCGATTCGAACGTTGACTAACATGTAACCACCAATCAGAATTACTCTCGCGCACGTAAGGGTGTGCGCACGGTGCGCGCACAGTGCGCGGCTATAGATATTTATGTACTTTTAACTGCAATTTTCTAAGTAACTACTGAACAGATTGACTCCATATATGCAAAAGGCACATGCCTGACCTGAGGACTACCCCTCTGCCAAATTTCAAGTAGTTCTGTTCAGTCGTTCGGGCTGTACTTTCGACTAAAGGTCCTATGGGAAAATGCATGGAGAAAACGCGTTTTGGGACCCCCCTTTTTTCTCGGCCCCCGCTTGACGAATCACCCCGAGACTTTCAGGGTAGAAGCTGAGCGGAGCGCCCCATTAGTTTTGAAAAATTCGCGAGGATTCATCATCCGGCGCCAAAGTTATTCAAAATAGAATTTTGAGATTTCCTATGGAAACTCAGTCCTAACTATAACTATCTACTGGCGACCGCCAGTGGATAATAAATATATATATATATATATATATATATATATATATATATATATATATATATATATATTACCTACTGGCGGTTGCCAGTAGGTAGTTATAGTTAGGACCTGTTTTCCATAGGAAATCCGCAACATGCTATTCCCAATAAGTCTGGCGCCGGTTGACGAAACTTAGCAAAATTTTACAAACTTTTGGCCAGCTCTGGTCCGCTCCTATCCTGAAAGTTTCGTGGTGATTCGTCAAGCGGGGGCTGAGAAAAAAGGGGGTCCCAAAACGCGTTTTCCCCATGCAATTTCGCATAGAACCTGTTGACGCAGCTACAGCCCGCACTGCTGAACGGAATTACACCAAATTTGGCAGAAAGGTAGACCTTGGTTCAGAGTCGTGCCTTTTGCTTAAATGGTGTAAATCCGTTCAGTAGTTCCTGAGAAAATCAAAAGTAAAATCATATATATATCTGGGCGGAGCCTAACCACACATCTCATCGTGAGATCTGATTGGCTGTCAGCACTTCATCCAAGAAGTCTTGGTAGCCATCTTGGGACCAATATACATGATAGCACCTCATTACAAAGATTTGCAGTTAATAGAAGGTTTTAAGACTTTAGTTACATTATAAATCATTTGTTGATGGTACCATACTCATTTTAGGAACTGTGGTATGTTCTAAGGTGATTTTACCATGTGAAAAAGCCTTCTGCTGGGATTTCATGAATCATGTTTGAGAGAAAACTATTTTCACATGCTTTTCCCACAGAGGTTTGGAAGGTGATCTATAAGCTAAACTGAGAGCATATTTTCTGTAAATTCACATTATCTTTCTTAGTCACGTGAGAATGAAGTCTGACATTCTCAGTAAAACATGTACATCCAACAAGGGCAGAGACTGTCAGTTGATTCCTTTGTGTTCTACTGCAGCTTCCCAGAGTGTTCCAAAGAACAACTAGAGCGCTAACACTCCTACTTATGATAAACGTATGGCACACCTGAAGCCATCTTGATTGGAATAAAGTGGTAACTCTTAAAATATTTAATTTAAAAAGGAACAAAATGAGGGGGTTCATTTTGCCATATAATGTATGATTAGTGCTGCAGAAAGAAAAATTAGGGCACATTTTGAGTGACTTCTCAAATCCTCTTCTATTTCATTAAAGAATTCTGACATGCAGACTGAAACATGCACTTTCAATACCAGCAGCAGACTTCCCTGGTGAGCAGTAGCTTTACTACAGTGATCTAATGAGCAACTAGAGTGCTAACATTCCGAATTTATGGCAAATGTGTGACCCATCTGAATGCCTTCTTCATTGAATCAAAGTAAAAAACTGACAGTATGCCTACTGAGGAGACTGTAGTAAATGAGGAAATTAGGAAACTTCATAACAAGTCTCCCAAGATGGCCACCAGAGACAAAAGAGCCCAAATGTAGCACAAATATCACCGAGATGTAGCCCAAGTATAGCCCAATGACAGAAATCCCAGAGTATTTTAAAGAACAACTAGAGCGCTAACAGTCTTACTTATGACAAAAGTATGGCACACCTGAAGCCATCTTGATTGGAATAAAGTGGTAACACTTAAAACATTTAATTTGCAAAGGAACAAAATGAGGGGGTTCATTTTGCCATAGAAATTATGATTAGTGCTGCAGAAAGAAAAATTAGGGCACATTTTGACTTCTCAAATCCTCTTCTATTTCATTAAAAAGTTCTGACATGCAGACTGAAACATGCACTTTGAATACCAGCAGCAGACTTCCCTGGTGAGCAGTAGCTTTACTACAGTGATCTAATGAGGAACTAGAGTGCTACCATTCAGAATTTATGGCAAATGTGTCACATCTGAATGCCTTCTTGATGGAACCAAAGTGAACAAGCATTGAAAATGCAATAGGTCTCGCCCTCGTTTAAGTTAAAGCAATTCTGTTTGTAATTTGGTGGCTTTTTAGCTTTGCTTTTATTAGTGTTTTTCAAAATTTCATGTACATAACATGCATATATGTATATGTATGCATGCATTTACATTTGTATTTATTTAGATTTGCAGATTATATATATGTTTATATATGTATGTATATATACACATACATATATATAAATGCATATATGTGCATATGTGTGCCCGTAGAGAGAGGTAGAGGTGTAGAGGTTGAGACGTAGAGGTAGAGACGTAGAGGTAGAGACGTAGAGGTAGAGACGTAGAGGTAGAGAGGTAGAGGTAGAGACGTAGAGGTAGAGAGGTAGAGGTAGAGAGTAGTAGAGAGAGAGGTAGAGAGTAGAGGATGAGTAATAGATAGTAGAGTGAGTAGCAGAGAGTGAGTAGCAGAGAGTGAGTAGCAGAGAGTGAGTAGCAGAGAGTGAGTAGAGTGAGTAGTAGAGAGTGAGTTGTAGAGAGTAGTAGAGAGTGAGAATTAGAGAGTAGTAGAGAGTAGTAAAGAGTGAGTAGTAGAGAGTGAGTAGTAGAGAGTGAGTAGTAGAGAGTGAGTAGTAGAGAGTGAGTAGTAGAGAGTGAGTAGTAGAGAGTGAGTAGTAGAGAGTGAGTAGTAGAGAGTGAGCAGTAGAGAGTAGTAGAGAGAGAGTAGTAGAAAGTGAGTAGTAGAGAGTAGTAGAGAGTGAGTAGCAGAGAGTGAGTAGTAGAGAGTAGTAGAGAGTGAGAATTAGAGAGTAGTAGAGAGTAGTGGAGAGTGTGTAGTGGAGAGTGTGTAGTGGAGAGTGTGTAGTGGAGAGTGTGTAGTGGAGAGTGTGTAGTGGAGAGTGTGTAGTGGAGAGTGTGTAGTGGAGAGTGTGTAGTGGAGAGCGAGTAGTGGAGAGCGAGTAGTGGAGAGCGAGTAGTGGAGAGCGAGTAGTGGAGAGCGAGTAGTGGAGAGCGAGAGTAGTAGAGAGCGAGAGTAGTAGAGAGCGAGAGTAGTAGAGAGCGAGAGTAGTAGAGAGTGAGTGGTAGAGATTAGTAGAGAGTGAGTAGTAGAAAGTAGTAGCGAGTGAGTAGTAGAGAGTGAGTAGTTTAATTTAAAAGGAACACAATGAGGAGGTTCATTTTGCCATAGAAATTATGATTAGTGCGGAAAAAAGAAAATTAGGGCACATTTTGAGTGACTTCTCAAATCCTCTTCTATTTCATTAAAAAATTCTGTCATGCAGACTGAAACATGCACTTTCAATACCAGCAGCAGACTTCCCTGGTGAGCATTAGCTTTACTACAGTGATCTAATAAGCAACTAGAGTGCTAACATTCCAGATTTATGGAAAATGTGTGACACATCTGAATGCCTTCTTGATGGAATCAAAGTAAACAAGCATTGAAAATGCAATAGGTCTCGCCCTCGTTTAAGTTAAAGCAATTCTGTTTGTAATTAGGTGGCTTTTTACCTTTGCTTGTATTAGAGTTTTTCAAACTTTCATGTACATACCATGCATATGTATGCATATATGTATATGTATATGTTTGCATGCATTTATATTTATGCAGATTATATTTATATGTTTATATATGTATATATATATATACACATACATATATATAAATACATATACATTACCTACTGGCGGTCGCCAGTAGGTAGTTATAGTTAGGACCACGTTTCCATAGGAAATCCGCAACATTCTATTTTGAATAACTTTGGCGCCGGTCGACGAATCCTCGCAAATTTTTCAAAATAGGTGGGGCGCTACGCTCCGCTCCTACCCTGAAAGTCTCGGGGGGATTCGTCAAGCGGGGGCTGAGATAAAAGGGGGGTCCCAAAACGCGTTTTTCCCATGCATTTTTACATAGGACCTTTAGACAGGGCTACAGCCCGAACGGCTGAACAGAATTACTAGAAATTTGGCAGAGAGGTAGTCCTCAGGTCAAGGAAGTGCCTTTTGTAGGTTTGGTGTAAATCTGTTCAGTAGATTCTGAGAAAATAGCCTTTAAATCAATATATATATCTGAGCCAGCTTACGGTACGCTTACCGTACGCGTACGGTGGCGTGCGCGAGCGCGATTATGATTGGCTCTTAGATCTTAGTAAACATTCGAATCGGCCGAAACCAGGAAGCGGCGGCCGCCATTTTCTCTCTGAAGCACAAAAACATTTAAAGGGGCTGTTTTGACAGCTCCCACACACATAGCCATGTACAGGGAGTCCCCAAAGATCCCCCAAGGCCAAAAACGGAATTTTTATTTTTTCGCTTATTTCGCCGATTACGCTTACCGTACGCGTACGGTAAAAAAATATAAAAAATAAATAAATATCCACACTCTCTCCACCCCGTGTGCAAATGGTGCCCGAAGGGCACCATTTGTGCATGGCTTATAACTACTGCGAAAAATTAAAATATTACCTTTAAAAACGAAGTGCATCATATGTCCTCCATGTGCGCACGGTGCGCGAAGCGCATCGTGCGTACATGGCCCATCTAGCGTAACGTGGGCACGCGGTGCGCGTAGCGCACCGCGTGCCCACCGTGCGTGCACGGCACTAACTGCGTAAAGTGGGCGCGCGGTGCGCAAAGCGCACCGCGTGCTCACTGTGCGCGCACGGTGCGCGAAGCGCACCGTGCGCGCACGGAACAAACTGCGTTAAGTGGGCGCGCACGCCACGAATGGCGTAAAGTAACTTAGCATTTAAAAAACCGTACAAATTCACTGAAAAAACCATAGGTTTCACACACGTTATAGTTAGGAATTAGCATTTAAAAAACCTTGCAAATTCACTGAAAAAACCATAGGTTTCACACATGTTATAGTTAGCGGAAATTTTACTGATAAAAAACCAATGAAATTCCCCCGTTATAGTTAGTGCAGGCAACTATAACTCACGCGACCGCAATCTTCTGCTGATGACATATGTGTCTTTATGAAAAGAAAATATTTGTAATATATGTATAGCTAAAAATGTATGGAAGAAGACATGGGTAAATAAGTGTCTAAATACAGTATTAGCATCAGCAGAGGATTGCGGTCGCGTGAGTTATAGTTGCCTGCACTAACTATAACGGGGGAATTTCATTGGTTTTTTATCAGTAAAATTTCCGCTAACTATAACATGTGTGAAACCTATGGTTTTTTCAGTGAATATATATATGTGTGCATGCACAGAGAGGTAGAGAGGTAGAGGTGTAGAGGTAGAGAGTAGTAGAGAGAGAGGTAGAGAGGAAGAGAGTAGAGAGCGAGTAATAGAGAGTAGAGAGTGAGTAGTAGAGAGTTGTAGAGAAAGTATCAGAGAGTGAGTAGTAGAGAGTGAGTAGTAGAGAGTGAGTAGTAGAGAGTGAGTAGTAGAGAGTGAGTAGTAGAGAGTGAGTAGTGGAGTAGTAGAGAGTGAGTACTAGAGAGTATTAGAGAGCGAGTAGCAGAGAGCAAGTAGTAGAGAGCGAGTAGTAGAGAGTAAGTAGTAGAGAGTGAGTAATAGAGAGTAGTTGAGAGCGAGTAGTAGAGAGCGAGTAGTAGAGAGCGAGTAGTAGAGAGTGAGTAGTAGAGAGTGAGTGGTAGAGAGTAAGTGGTAGAGAGTGGGAGAGAGTAGTAGAGTGAGTGGTAGAGAATAGTAGAGAGTGAGTAGTAGAGAGTGAGTGGTAGAGAGCAGCAGAGAGTAGTAGAGAGTGAATAGTAGAGAGTAGTAGAGGGAGAGAGTAGTAGAGAGTGTAGTAGAGAGTGAGCAGTAGAGTAGTAGCGAGTGAGTAGTATTGAGTAGTAGAGAGTGAGTGGTAGAAAGTAGTAGAAAGTAGTAGAGTGAGTAGTAATAGACAGTGAGTAGTAGAGAGTAGTAGAGAGTGATTAGTAGAGAGTTAGATGTAGAGAGTAGTAGCGAGTGAGTAGTAGAGAGTTAGTAGTAGAGAGTCCGTAGTAGAGAGTAGTCAGTCAGTCAGTGTCAGTCAGTCAGTGTCAGTCAGTCAGTGTCAGTCAGTCAGTGTCAGTCAGTCAGTGTCAATCAGTCAGTGTCAGTCAGTCAGTGTCAGCTAGAGCAGCTCTGCTGACCTGGTTCTCTGGCTCTAAAGCAGCTCTGCTGACTTGGTTCTCTCTCTCTAAAGCAACTCTGCTGACCTGGTTTCTCTGGCTCTACAGCAGGTCGGCTGACTTGGTTCTCTGGCTCTAGAGCAGCTCTGCTGACCTAGTTCTTATGCTACAGAGCAGCTCTGCTGATCTAGTTCTCTGGCTCTACAGCAGGTCTACTGACTTGGTTCTCTGGCTCTAGAGCAGCTCTGCTGACCTAGTTCTTATGCTACAGAGCAGCTCTGCTGATCTAGTTCTCTGGCTCTACAACAGCTCTGCTGACCTGGTTCTCTGGCTCTAAAGCAGCTCCGCTGACCTGGTTCTTAGGCTCTAGAGCAGCTCTACTGACCTGGTTCTCTGGCTCGAAAGCAGCTCTGCTGACCTGGTTCTATGGCTCTAAAGCAGCTCTGCTGATTTGGTTCTCTGGCTCTAGAGTAGCTGTGCTGACCTGGTTCTCTGGCTCTAAAGCAGCTCTGCTAACCTGGTTCTCTGGCTCTAAAGCAGCTCTGCTGGCCTGGTTCTCTGGTTCTAAAGCAGCTCTGCTGACCTGGTTTCTCTGTCTCTACAGCAGCTCTGCTGACCTGGTTCTCTGGCTCTAGAGCAGCTCTGCTGACCTAGTTCTTAGGCTCTAGTGCAGCTCTGCTGACCTGGTTCTCTGGCTCTACAGCAGCTCTGCTGACCTGGTTTTCTGCACTCACGATGCACGCACCTGACTTCACGAAAATATATTTAAAAATAATATAAGTTTATTATAAGTACAAATATATTATTTTGATGAATATCTTACATAATCTCTTGCCTTAATATGTATATTAAAGACACATACATATCATTTTGGAACATAATTTTTTTTTGCGGGAGTCGCGCTCCCAGCGCGCCCCAGCACGTATATGATGTTACGCGGGACCCGCAACCGCGCAATCATCTCGTACCGTAATCCGCATGTGTCGCGAATGCGCGGAAGCAGGAGTCGCAGACTGGTCGCATACCAATCGCGCATATCATGCGATATTAAATGTATATGATGTAACTGAAAAACACGCAGCCGTCGCACACCATATGCAGATCCTTCATGAATTTTCTAAAATGGCGGCTAGAATGCGCGCACCCACCGTGATATGCACACTTTGAGTGCGCAATTCCGAAAAAAATTGGATTTTGTTTAAAGAAAATAATATAAATATATTAAAATAAAATATGAAAACTAGAAAATTAATCAATATTTCAGTTTTAATTAAAAAAATTATTTTTTTGCAATTTTCAGAAAAATATATGTTATTTAATGAATAAAATATTTATAAATAAACAGTTATAAAACTGTAGAAAATGAGTACAAAAAAATAGATATAACTACTATCACACTTAAAAGCTAGCATTTAAAAAACCTTTGAAATTCACTGAAAAAAAACATAGGTTTCAGAGACGTATAGTTAGAAATTAGCATTTAAAAAACCTTAGAAATTCACAAAAAAAAAACATAGGTTTCAGGGGTGTTATAGTTAGCTGCCCATTTCACTCATACAAAACCATAGAAATTCCTCTGTTCTAGTTAGTTCTGCTAACTATAACTCACACGCCCACAATGCACTGCTGATGATGTCACATATTGCATCATTCATGACATGGTCAGTGACATCACTGATGACATCTCAAATGACATCACTGATGACATCATCCACTTGACAATCTGACACCTCATCATACACTAGTATAACCTTTCATCACTCACTGTAAAATACAGAGTACCATATTTGAAACCATTGACACACCAATACCAGTTACTACATACCCACTCACTGATTCCTAAGTCTACACACACAACTACCCATTCAACAACAGAATCATCTATACGTGCAGTCATTAATTAATAGAACACTATCAAATGCACTTATACACATATATAGACATTGACACATCAGCAGTCATCTTAGTCGTTTATGCAGTCATCCTACTCACTCATGAAAAAAATGTATCGCACTTAAATTTACTCACACAATTATCCAACAACACCTCATTTATTCAAACACATAGTAACTCATCGTTAATAAGTTAAAAAAGCCCCATTACAATTATACACTCATTCATGTAGTTACTCTCATAATCACTGACTCTTACACATACTTATTTATATACACCAACTCTCACATACAATGCCTTTTATTTTTTTACTCTGTTGAAGATGTACAACTAAAACATATATTCGCTCACCAACACACAAATAAATACACTCAGTCACCCAAACAACTGTTTCCACATGCACTCTCCACCCATCCCACATAAAACAATATCTAGGTGCCACTATAGACACCTCAAAAGCGCTCGCCTACCTCAATCCTGCCAGGATTGCAAGTATCCAGGCTCTGCGCGCAAAATTTATAGCACAACACCCCCTTCCAGCTCGGGTGTTCATGCAACTAATAGGGATGATGGCCTCTTGCATCTTCATAGTACCTCACGCAAGACTCCAGATGCGTCCTCTCCAAGAGTGCTTGGCGCACCAATGGAACAAGGCCCAGGGTCAATTAACAGATCTGGTGTTGGTAGACAGTCGTACTCATCGCTCTCTGCAGTGGTGGACTACCACAAACCTTTCCAAAGGTCGACCGTTCCTGGACCAGGTTCCACAGGTAGTACTAACAACAGACGCATCGCTCTCCGGCTGGGGAGCTCATCTGTTACATCTCACCGTGCAAGGCAAGTGGTCTCATCAACAGAAGCTACTCCATATCAATCACCTGGAGTTACTAGCGATCTTCCTAGCCCTAAAATCCTTTCAGACACAGATTTTGGGCAAAGCAGTCCTGATCCGCACAGACAACATGACAGCCATGTATTATATTCAAAAACAAGGCGGGACACACTCTCCAACGCTCTCTCAATTAGCACAGAGCATATGGAGATGGGCCATACCCCGGAAAATCTTTCTCCTAGCCCAGCATGTCCCAGGAATACAAAACACTATAGCAGATCTACTCAGCTGACAAACACAACAACTTCACGAGTGGGAACTTCACCCGCAAGTTCTTCACCCATACTTTCAAATGTGGGGGCATCCACAGATAGACCTCTTCGCCACCCACGAAAACAAAAAATGCCCATGCTTCGCCGCCAGATACCCACACCCATTGTCCAAGGGCAATGCGATATGGATGAACTGGTCAGGCAGATTTGCGTACGCTTTTCCGCCTCTCCCACTAATTCCATTAGTAGTAAGCAAACTACAACAGCACTCCCTCACACTAATATTAGTAGCGCCAACTTGGGCCAGACAACCGTGGTACACCACACTACTGGAACTATCGGTAGTACCACATCAAAAATTACGCCTCTCTCCACACCTCCTAACCCAGAACCATGGAGAGATCAGACACCCGGACCCAGCTAAGCTCAACCTTGCGATCTGGCTCCTGAAATCCTAGAATTCGGATACCTGAATCTCCCTCCTGACTGTATGAACGTCATCAAGGAAGCTAGGCGCCCTACCACTAGAGCGTGCTACGCCTCCAAGTGGAAACATTTTTATGTCTATTGTCATAACAACACCATCAATCACCTAGATGTGTCCATTCAACACATCATAGGCTACTTACTCCACCTACAAAGGTGCAATCTAGCCTATACGTCCATTCGGCTACACCTCGCAGCCATAGCAGCTTACCTACAAAACAAGCAACATCTCTCACTATTTCGAGTACCTGCCATTAAAGCCTTCATGGAAGGCCTTAAAAGAATAATTCCCACCAGAGTGCCACCCTCACCTGTGTGGAACTTAAATATTGTTCTCACCAGACTAATGGGACCTCCTTTTGAACCCCTAAACAAATGTGAACTTCAATTCCTAACATGGAAAACCTCTTTTCTTGTAGCCATCACTTCCCTCAGAAGGGTCAGTGAGATACAAGCATTTACTATTCAAGAACCTTTTCTACAAATGCACCATAATAAGGTGGTTCTCTGTACCAACCCAAAATTCCTCCCCAAAGTAATTTCTCCTTTTCATCTAAACCAATCTGTAGAACTACCAGTATTCTTCTCGCAACCACAAACTGTTGCAGAAAGAGCTCTTCACACACTAGATGTAAAACGAGCCTTGCTCTACTACATCCAAAGAACACAACCCTTCCGTAAGACCAAACAACTGTTTGACTCTTTCTCTCCACCACACAAAGACAACCCAATCTCCAAATCAAGGATAGCTAGGTGGATTATCAAACGTATTCAAATGTGCTACCATAAAGCAAAACTAACGCTATCCGTTCCCCCTAAAGCCCACTCTACACGTAAGATAGGGGCTTCAATGGCTTTTCTAGGGAACATCCCATTAGATGATATCTGCAAAGCAGCTACATGGTCAACACCGCACACTTTCACCAAACACTATTGTGCAGATGTGCAAACTAAGCAACAAGCTAGTGTGGGCCAGGCTGTACTCAAAACATTATTTCAAACCACTGCAACAGATGCGGGTGGTCGCCGCTAACGGTGGTTACTGCTATATAATCTATGCACAAGTGTGTAATCTGCAGCTCATATGCCTCGAACGGAATATGCTACTTACCAGTATGCATCTGTTCTTGGCATGTAGAGCTGCAGATCTACACACGCCCACCCGGCTACCTGCATCTGTTCCAGCTGATCTTATTTAGATAACACACACATGGGCATCTTCACTGTTATTATTACGCTCCATCTTTCCCTGCTGGCGAAAAACAATCTGAGGATGGAGCCGAAGCCCATGCGCAATACGATCCAAGAGAGGAGTCACCAAACTCGTGACTTCCAAAGACTTTTCAAGAGGAAAAACAAACTGCAAACATCCGGGCCCAATACCAGATGGCGATCTATGCACAAGTGTGTAGATCTGCAGCTCTACAGGCCAAGAACAGATGCATACTGGTAAGTAGCATATTCCATATATACTGCACTCTGTTTAACAGTACCCTGCACTGCGTGCAGCTAAAGACAAATGAAACAATGACGTTTAGGAGCTCTGTTTGCACTTGTTTAGTAGTGCACTCAAATCCCAGGTTTTTGGAGGTGGAAGCTCCGATAGTCGCTGAAAGAGCTGCCCAGCTCTCACTTTCAAAACCTGAGAAGCATATCTTCCTTTCCAAAGATTATCCCTTTTTGAAGATTATAATTTTTGAAATTTGTACACCAAAGACATCCTGCAGTCTCAGCTGAGAGAGGAAAACTCAGTTCATGCAGATTTGTATTCATCTTGAGTGATGAAGCCTGTATTCTTGGAGACACTTTTTTGATAGGCGATGGCATTTCAGTTTGTACAGTCACTGCTCATTGCTTCATGCTGATGCAGCCTCTTTTACTTTAGCAATTAAATCTCTGGATAAATAGACAGTATTCGCTATTCATAACACAGGCTCTATTGGTGCAAATTACAGTGCATGCAAAGACCCTCTATCACATGCGGACTTTAATTCCATGACTGCTCTGCCTAAGGATTGTTGGTTAGAGTCCTCTCCCTTCTGCTTCAGGGCAGCATAACTGCAGATATCTGACAGAGATTTCTAGCTTCAGATTCCTTACCTTAGAATAATCCCCAGGCTTCTGACTGGATGTGGATGTTTTCCTGTACGCCGGTAGGTGGTGTCATTCAGCTAGGCGTCGTTTGGCTCTGTGTCATCTGCACTGTAAGTGACATGCACAATACCTATATAGGCGCCACCCTGGCAGTCTGTCTTGTGTTCTTTCCTTTCTGTACCAGGTAGCGCTGATCCAGTCAGAGCTACCCTCATCCATTTTTTGTCTGGCTTCCGAATTTTTTGTATACTCTTTTTGAGAGGTCCTCTGTCCTGGTGGGAGAATGTCAACTAAGAAACAGGCTGTCTGTGACAGACCCCCACATGGGGTGCGTGTGGTGCTTGCGGTGTAACTACGACTCCAAGACCTGTGAGGACTGCCGCGCCATGCACCAGAAGGTGTTGAGGGAGTGATCCCTCCAGCTCCTAGACACCAGATGACCCTGCAGTGCGCACTATCTCGATTGCGTGTAACGTCTCTGGATCGATCATGGAACCACACCCAGCTATCAGCATTGCACTGTAAGTCTTAGGGAAGTCTGGTAAGTCTCACAACCATAAAAAATGAAGAAAGTCGAAGAGGTCTTCGACTAAGCAGCGCATGTCGAAGTCTTCCGACGGAGCCCGGGAGCATTGGCACTCCAGGCCTCGTGCTTTGGCGGAGCGTGAGTCATGATTCGCTCATGCTTCCCTGAATTTCCTAGAGTGGGAGAGACCCCCGTACTGCTTAAAGAATTTTGGACCAGAAATACGAAGAATTTTCCACTCACAAACGGCCCGATTCACATAATAATCCACATTTGTGAAGCGCCAACAATCACCTGTGAGGGTCTCTAGGCACTGGGGGCCATCGGGAAGATTAAGCAAGCTATTGCCCAGAGTCACATGGTGCTGGGCTAATCTGCCGCCGGCGCCGGGGATCGAACCGTGATCCCCAGATTCTGGACTCAGTCGCCCTGGCGCCACACCTCTTCCTCACAGAATCAGTCTGTGTGCAACCTGAAAAATGCTTTTTCAGATGTACAAAATGTGTAATGGAATTCGGTAACTTGTTACCAAATCACAATTCGCATTTGTGATTCGGTATTTGAAAGGGATGTATTTAGAGCATCCCATCCAAATACCAAATCGGTATGGTATGTATTGCTGTTTTGTGAAATAATTCCGTTCGCAAAACAGTAACTATTTTAAAAGTGGTGGTAACCCATTAGCAAATGGTAATGGGTCCCCTTTTGAGAATGTTGTAAAAGTAGTTTTTTAAGAGCAGGCCCTGGTTCTACGGACCACTGCCTACTCTTACAAAATGAAACTTGAACGTTTCCTATTTTTTCTTTATCAGGTAATCACTTTCTCCTTTAAGTAAACAGGGCTGCATTAAAGGAAACTTGTATATTGCTTTATTTAAAAGCAATCACAGATATCAGGATTTTCTGACCCTAGCAGGCCACCATCCCTGTGATGCCTGGAATTCTTAAGGGGTCACAGATTGCAACCTACCTCATTAATATGCATGAGGTAGGTTTATTTGCGACCCAGTAGGAATCACTAGTGAAACTTAAGGTTTGCATACATTAGAAATACCGATTTCCTTATTGCGAATCCAAGTTTATCGCAATTAGGAAATCAATATTACTGACGTTAGTACATCTGGCCCTATATAAGTCCATGCACCAATATTTGGGTGGCCTAGCCTCTCTGAAGCACCTTAGGGGCTACAGGTTTGGGAGGGGCCCCCACTGGATACCCACCAGCAGGTTCGCCCTTGGCACCAGTCAGGCCCCATGAATCCCTAGTTGGATCTACAGCAGAGCCACTGGCGAGACTGAGAACTATCTCGGCTCACGCTCCACTGCAGACTCTCGACGGTGGCGCCATCGTCTAGCTCCAATCCTGTGCCTACCAGACCATGCTTTCTGGATCTGAGCCTGTGCCTTTTACTTTTGACATGCCTGAAGAGGGAGACAAATTGGGAGGGGTCTGAGCACCCTTATGGCTACCAGCATCACTTAGATGAGACTAAGGACAACTGGCAGTGCTTTAAATGGCCGGGTGCTCACCGGTACTCAGTACTGGCACTTGATCATTTTCTACATTTGAGTACCGGAACTTCTCCTCTGCCGCGGAGAGTACCGGTACTCATTGAAGCAGCAGATTGGAGTTGGAATGTTCAGTAGGTGCTACTGATGCACTACAACCTGGAACATTTTTGTGTGACACACTCTGAAAGAGCCAAGCGCAGGTGCAGCCCTATGGAATCTGCGCACACATCTTATCTGCCTCTGCTGATGCCACCGGTACCCCACTCCGCCCATCTGGTCATTAGTACTAATTGCATTTCCTGAAGGCATTAGTGATACGGAAAGCACGTCCACTCAAGAAAATGCACTACACACCTGTCTCTTATCGACCCAGCAGTGCATGTGCATAGTGCTTTTTCTACTAACATGGCCTCTCTAATCACTCAGCCATTGTGCTCGTATTGAAGCTACAAATTTGAGTCGGCACGTCTTTCTTGGTTTATTTAGTAAGCTGATTTGCACTTACTAGCGCATCTTGAACAAGTGTGTGGAGACATTCTGGACTGAGAGTAGGCGAAGTTGGCCCAGTACCAGTAGTACCTCCACCATGCAGTTCTCACCCGTTTCCAAGGCCCTTGTGTGTAGTACCACATAACACTCCTTGTGGCGAATGGCATATTTTTGTTAACGATGTGGCAGCCGGTCCAAGTGGTTGGCTGGAGGCTTTTCTTCTAAGCTGCAGGTGAGGGGAGAGGTGCCCCCCTCTGGGATTGTGGGTTTAAGCCTGTGCATCTGCTACTGATCTTTGCTCCAAATATTCCTTTCTTTAACATTCCGGGCCAGCCGCGTGCCTGCCTGACAGTCCTGCAATGCACACAAAATTATGTGAGTGGAGTGCAAGAAGCACGCAAATTAAGTTGCAAGAGCAACCGGTCTATCTGCCGGTGTGAGGCGCTGTTTGTGCACCTCTTGGCGCCTGACCAGGAGTGCCGCTTGTAAAGACAAGGAAACTCATCACGAAGATTTACAATTAAGGACCGAAGAGCTGTGCATCCAGGGAGCCTTCGGTGTGTCAGGCTCTTGTTAAGGAATTTCAAATACACTGAGGGGAGATGTGAGTTGGCAGTACCCCACCTACTGAATTGAAAATAAAAATGCCATGCATGGGGCTCGGTACCCTCTCTCTCATTACCACAGCCCAGGGCAGTTGCAGGACTATACAGTGTATGGTAATCAGGCGGTGCCAGAAGAGCTGGTATTTCAGGTCAGTGTCTGGACCATCTTTTTGGCTTTTTGTGGGCCTACTTTAGAGTCTGGTGGGACAGTTTTCACTGTTGATTTCTCTGGAATCAAACAATGACTGCAGCAACCACCAATGCATGTAGTCCTCTATACCTACACTACACTGCTTGTCTTTACAAGTTAAAAACTGCCCCAATTTGAAAGGGTCGGGCATTTTTTTAGCTACCTAATATAGTGATGGGGACCACCTTTAATTTGGTGCCTGGACCTATTTTCTATCCCAGTTTGTAAAGTCTTGTGTAGGGGCCATTTCCCACGCGCATTACCTTTTCAAAAGACCTGGCGGTTCTTGTCCTGTAATGTATGTAAATGCCCCTACTGTCTTGGGAGAGGAAAGGTAGTTAAGACAGGGCAACAGATGAGCGCTGCGAGGCACAAAGGAAAATAAGGAAGGGGCAAGCGTTGGGGTTATTGAAAAGAAGGATAGAGAGAAACAGATGGAGAAAGCTATAAACAGAAAGAAAAGAAAGAAACGAGAAACCGGATTATAAGGTGTAAGGATCATAAACAGGACGGGAGAGGGGTATATGAAGATGAGAGAAAGACAGGTAGGGAAAAGAACGACGGATAAAGAAAATAGAGTGAATTAGAGACATGGGAAAAGAAAAGAAAGAAAACCAAAACAACAGAGAAATGGGAAGAAGAGGGGAGCGAGAGAAAGGGAAAGAAAAAGTGGCATGAGAGAAAAGAGGAATCCTCACCCTGCCCATAGACCAGCCCCTAGCCCTCCTCTACAGTCCACAGCTCAGTAAGGTGAGTACCAGATCTTAATTTGTTTCCACTTAAAGCACTGATAACTGGTATGAGGAACTTGCGGAGGTCAGTGAGTTAGACACTTCGCCTGACATTGGCTTGATCTCTCCTTTTGTGGCTACGGAGGAGGGAGCATCTTTTGCTATGACGGAGCGTAGGCCGGCTGAGGTCTTGGACCTTCAGCTGCCCACAGAGGCAGTCTAGACGAATGTCATGATAGAGGTGCTTCATCCGGAAGTCACCCCCTCCAAACACTTACTCCCTTTTATTGAAGCCTTTACCAACGTCCTATTTGGGCCTGGCCAAAGCCCTGAACAACAGCTCTAATGCATAACGTGATTGCCTGCTGCAATTGTCATGATCCAGGGAACCCTAGATTTCTTACCCACCACCTCACTCCGTAGAGCTTGGTGGTACAAGCCTCCACCTTTAGGAGTTACACCAGCACGTTCTCTATCACTCCACCAGATAGGTAATCCAAGAGGCTGGTTGCTTTTGGCAAGAGAATGTTCTCTTCCACTAGCCTTGCACTGCGGACGGGGAACACTTCATGCCTTTTGGGCCAATTTTTGGGCCAATTTTCTCATATGATCTCCAATGATCTGCGATTTGGTTGCGCAAGTGCTGCCTATGGTCTCTGAAGAAGACGTAGGATCTAAAAAGGGAGGCCGTGCAGAAAGGAACCTTCTTAACATGGGTAGTGTTCTGCATCAATATCTGCTACGCTTTGGCCAAGAAGCAACCCCGAGTGTTTGTATGCTCACTAAGGTTCCAACCATTGTGTTAGACAGCGGAGTCCCTGTCCTGGACATCTGTCAGGCAGCACTGTGGCCATCTTTGAACATGTTATCTAAACACTACTGTCTGGACAGTCGGGTCCATTGCGATGGGCACTTTGCTCTTTCAGCCCTACAGGACTTTTTTTATATTTAAAATTGGCTTCGCAGACATACCTACTTGGAGAAATTGGTTGGGTATCTGTTCTAAGGTAAGGAATAAGTGGCTAGAAGTCAGATGAACAAGGTACTTACCTCTGGTAGTGCCTTTTTTTGGTATACAGTCTATCTAGCCACAGATTCCATACCGACTCTCCTATCCTCCCTGCAGGCCAATTGCATTATAAGTAGGGCTCCCGGTTTTATGGTATTTATTCTTTTGTCATTTCCGTCTGTATTTATCCATATTTATTTTTTGGGCATTTTTTCTGTATTTATCCACATTTATTTTTGAAACAAGCAAAAGACGACGCTACAGCTAGTATTTTTCCACATTTATTTAAATTGACAATGCACACATGCGCTCAGTTGTTATTGGTCAACACTATACATTCATCTGAAAACTTTGCCATTTGCAAAATGTCCCAAATATGCTTAAAAGTGCTATCACAAGCCATTTGTCTCAGAGCCTTAAAGTTTCTGTCATCGGCAGAGTGCCACATCCTCTCCCCCACTGAACACCATACTGCCCCACTGAGAGAAACTCACATTGCCTTCAGCTGCAACCCAATTGTGCCCCACCAGCGCTAAAGCTGTCCCTGGCCACCACTATGAGGATTGATGTTTTGTGTGTGCAGAATAGAACAAGCATTTGCAATGCAATAGGTCTCGCATTTACGCTAGTTTAAGCTATTGGCATTGTAAATGACAATGCCTTTTATTTATCTATTTTAAAAACCAAAACATAAATAAAAGGCATTGTCATTTACAATGCCAATAGCTCAAACTCAAGTAAATGCGAGACCTATTGCATTGCAAATGCTTGTTTTTTTATAGGTCTCGCATTTACGCGAGGTTGAGCTATTGACATTGCAAATAACAATGCCTTTTATTTTTGTTTTTGTTTTTAAAACATAAATAAAAGGCATTATCATTTACAATGCCAAAAGCTTAAACTCGGGTAAATGCAAGACTTATTGCATTGAAAATGCTTGTTTATTACTCCTTTGTCTGCCCATAGCATGTTCCAGGGAGACTGGCAAGCTTCTTGTAACACTACTTGAATAGAAAATGTGGTGCGTCTTGGCTGTTCCAAGTCTGTTGCTAAAGATTTGCCATGCCCTGTGTTGTAAGAAGATGCACCGTTCCCCAGCATGCTGTCAAGGGACAGGCTAGTACAAGACAGCATTGTGCCCTATGTCCGAAATGATTAATGCCACCCTGGAAAATGAACAAAGAGTCCATTTAAACTGCGTCCAGGCTGCTGCAGGGGCACCTAATGCAACAGCAGCGAGACCCCCCCAAGGATGTTGTGATGTTTTAAAGTGTAGAAAAATAAGTTTTAAAAAAGATGCAAAATTGGCGCTTCTATGTAAATCCTGTGTTGCTTTTTACCCCAAGCAACATACACGACAGTTTGTGAAGCCTGAATTTTAGTAGGCGAGGGGGCAGGCAGGGTGTGTAAAGATTTGCAGATAGTGTCATGAGGTTTGGTTTTACGATGAAAGTGAAGGCCTGGTGACCTGCGGTGGAAAGTGGGGAATGAATTGAATGGGAGGCGGTTGCATTGAGGTGGGGCGAGTGCAGGGTGGTAGCCACGCTCAGTAGGATTTGGGGGGATTGTTTGTAGTGTTGAGGAAGGGGGAACCATGGTTTGAATGGAAGGCTGAATGATGTAGGGTGTGACTAGAAACACCTAAATGATGCTTTTAGAAGCACTGTCTGCATAGCGGAGGATGTCCAACGTGAGTTTAAGAGGGCCGCACTGCGCCAGACGCCTGCTTCTATGTGTCAGAACATGTAATCACCCACAGCGCTCCTGCTTCGAGTTCCCTCCCGGCTCACAGCCTGGTCTGCTACCTGCATTCCCACGCCCCTCTCCCCTCTCAAGATGCCCAGCAGCGTACAGACAGCAGCAGTGCAGCCCAGTGCTCCAGATCACACTGAACAGAGACCTCAAATAACACCCAGTCTCTGCCCCCCCTGCATACAACCACAATCAGTCACATTACACACACACTAGTGACTGCTGCTCTCATGGACATTACATCACAGAACAGGGTAACTGATGTCCCCACACGAGTGGGAAAGCGATCAGCTGTAGAGGGACCACGAGACGGGAAGAACAGTTATAGCTTGCTGACTAGAAAGGGGGAAGAGGGGGCACTTTTTATATCCACGTGTCAAGCACCGGCTCTGCATCCCCAGAGGCAGCTGCTGCCTCCCAGACCTGCTAATTCCATCAGGGAGCAGAGTCTCACCCTGTCACCAAATGCTCCATTGCTGTAATCGTGCTCACTACATGGTGCAAGAGCCACAACTCGCACAACAGTGGTGTGAATAGAGGCTCCTAATCTGACTCTGGCAGGGGCTCTAAAAGGGGTGAAATAACAACAAAGCCTCATTAACCTTTCAAAGACCTGTGAAGTACTTGTGTGTGGCTGGCAGCTCTGTGGGTGCCCGGGAAGCTGTCTCAGCCCGGGCTGATATCTCTTAACCCTCTAAGGAGGGGGAGATACCAGACGGCAGCACAGCAAAATGTACTAGTATTTTCCCGTTTTTATATATAAATACAGATAAAGGAAAACTTGTTTTCCGTCTGTATTTATATGTAAAAATCCGTAAAAACGGAAAACCGGGAGCCCTAATTATAAGGGACACTTCTCATGGCTATAATGTTTTCACACCAGTGGTAAGTTCTCATCATGGCTCTGTGCTTCTGGCATGTAAATTCACAGAAGTAATGGATATCATAGCACCAGGCTGGTGCCTAGATAGGTACCAACCACATCACTTCAGGCGCGGATGTTGAGCCGAACGTCACCGCCTACTGGTACGCAGAGGTGCTGCTCAAAAAAACATCAGGATCCAGCTCGACGCCTGGGGATTACTGTAAGGTAAAGAATCTGCGGCTAGATAGTTGTGGAAATGAATAAACATGTTACTTTGTGAAAAATCGAATTTCAGCTCCCTCTTCATATTTGGAACAAAAGCTGGAAATGATGCATGGAAATTTGTATGAATTTGTATAGAATGATACAGTTGTTTGATAATGAGTGTTCCATCTTCAAAAAAGGTTTTGTACACAATGTCAGAGTATTTGTGTGCTAGGGATCTCAAGAAGGCTCTCTCTCAGAGACTCATTCTGCCAAGAGTGGAGCTCAAGACTCCTGTACGCATTTCTGCCTATTTTTGCTCAAGTTCAGAAGAAGATCATGAATGATTTGGGCAAAGTCATCCTAGTGGCTCTAGATTGACCAAAGAAGGTGTATCCAGACCTCTCTGCCTGTCTCAATAGTGCTTCAGAAAGGGATCTTCATCAGGCCAGACAATGGGAACAACATGTATATCAAAACGACCTGTTTCAACCTCTCCTTTGTGTGAGAGTAGTACCCTACCAATGGTATATGAAAAAGCACCTAATCAGGCCATCTTTATGAAGCCCTTAAAGAACTACTGTGTTAACAGATAAGTGGGAATATTGTCCTTGTATCACTGAATGGCAAAATGTTTCACATGTGTCCAGTGTCAGTAACATTCAGGCAAACTCCTAAAGGAAAAAACACAATCAGAAAATTAGGTGTGCATATGAGAGAAGAATTGCACTCACCATGGAGATGCACAAATGATTTAGAGGTTTCTCATTGAGAGTCGCATCCAGAGCAAGAGCTAATGACGAATATGTTACGTTTCATACTCTTTATTTCGGTACATTACCATAAAAGAGCTACATAAAACAAAAAATCGCAAGGTTAATAACAAAGATAAAAACAAAGATAAAATGACATCTGATAGAGACATCTTGCCGCAGATTCCTTACCTTTAAATTCCCAGGCGTCAGGCTGGATCCGGAATATTTTTCTTAGCAGTACCCCTGCATGCCGGTACGTGGCGTCCCTCGACTCCACATGACATCGTCGACATCGTGTTCGTCGTCATTGTGACGTCTGCTTCATCAATTTAACCGCCACTCTGGTGCTTTCCGCGCCATCAGCGTTGATCCGTTGAGGAGAGCTACTCCCTGTCATTTTATGACAGACTTTTTTTTTACTTTTTGTCGACTTTGTTGGTGTGTAGGTGTGTCATGTCGAGTAAGAAGACTTTGGGGTTCAAGCCATGCAGCTCCTGTCACCGCGCCATATCAATCATGAACCCCCATCCGGTCTGTATTTGATGCCGGGAGCGCGACCACAACTCCAAGTGGTGCTCTGACTGCCGGCCCATGGCGCAGAAGACTTTGAGGGAGCAGTCCCTAAAGCTTCTCGTGGTCCGGCATCGGGCACCACAGAGGTAGGTCTCGGTTGAGAGGAAGGTTGGGCACCCCTCCTGGTAAATCAAAATCCTCTTTGTCGAAGTCAGGTAAGAGGCACCACAAGAAGTCGAATTGTGCTTCGACTTTGCCCCGCCTGCCACAGAACGCAGCGGAGGAACCTCAGGGTTCGAGACCGATCTCTGCGGGGTGGGTGCCTGATTCCCTTTCCGGGGCCGGGAGAAACCCCTGCCCGACTAAAATAATTTTATTATGCCATGTGCTCCATATTTTGGTGGCCTGACCATGCCGGCGCGCCTTTGGGCCCCGCAGGCTCTAAAGTTGGAGGGGCCCCTGTGGATTCCACACCGGCGGCCCCAGTGCCACGGCCTTCTAGTTGACCTGTTCCCGGGTCCGGACCAGAGCCTTTCGCACCTCCATAGTGATCTTCCCCAGCGTCACATCTGGCACCAAGGTCCTCGGCGTCGCTGTCGCCCACCGGGGGGTCCTCTGCCCCTGAGACCGGATCTGTATGGCTCCATACCGTTTTTTCTGCCCTATTCGGAAGGGTTAGGAGTGGACTAAGAAGATTGGGAAGGAGAGCAGGTTCCCTTAGAAATCCCTCAACAGCAACAAGGTCTGGACTGGTATGAGGAGTTGGGTGAAGCCAGTGGTCTGGACACCTCCCCAGACACTGGCATGCTTTCCCCTCCTACCCTGGCTACGGAGGAGGGAGGATCTTTTACCATGGAGGTGCATAGGGCTGTGGAGGTCCTTAACCTGCAGCTTCCTACAGTGGCAGTCAAGACAAATGTCTTGACAGAGGTCCTGCAGCCTGGGTTCTCGAGTTCTGAACCCCTGCCGTCTTTCAATGAGTGAATGAGAGGGGTAGCCTTTGGACAAAGGATACCCCTCTCATTCACTTTACAGTGCCCTACTCCTTTGGCTTAAAAGGGGCCCCTTTTTTCTTTGATAAGTCTTTCAATGAGGCCTTGACAGACGTCCTTCTGTGGACATGGTCCAAACACAGCACAGGGGCTCCTGTAAATAGGATGATCGCCAGCCCCCATTGCCCCGCACCAGGCGACTCAACTTTCTTCACTACCCATCCCACCCCCTAAAGCTTGGTGGTTCAGGCTTCCAGTTCTCGTGGCCCATTCCCTTCCGCACCCCGGACAGGTAATCCAAGAGGCTGGAAAACTTCGGGAAGAAAATGTTTTCTTCCGTCAGCCTCGCATTGTAAGACCCATTACTCCAAAGTGCGAAAGGGGAATTTTTTTTCTGGCCACAAAAATTGAACCAGCTGGGAATAGAAGCCTGGAATTGTTCAACATTGTCAAGGCCTTCTCCTCGCCGAAGGTAATAAAGTCCCCCTTCACTCCCACAGAGAAATGGACAAATCATATGGCACAATATTTATATAGTAAAACGAAAAATATTCATGATGCTTTCGAAACTGGGCCCCAAGTTGGCGACGGCATTTTAGCCCCTCCTTTTCCCGCGTAATCCAACTCAGATAAGACTCTTTTGGAGTCCCCCCCCCCCTCTCCATGACGACGTCTCATAAAATAATGCAAGCACTGAAATCTGGCTCACCCTTGGACCCTTGCCCAGCCAGAGTGCTGGCCTCTATTGCGGACGCGATCAATGCAGCAGTGAACCTGGTCCTGAATTTGTCGCTTTTTGAGGGCCGGATGCCAGAATGTTGGAAACATAAACTTATTTTGCCACTCCTCAAAAAACCTACGGCAGACCCTTCTATAGTCAGCAACTACAGGCCTATAACGTTGCTGCCATACTTCTCCAAGGCTTTGGAAAAGTATGTGAATACTGTGTGCACTGATTTCATTGAGACTACTCATGCTTTGCATCCCAGTCAATCTGGGTTCAGATCTAATTATAGTATGGAGATGGCTTTACTGGAAGTCTCTGACACCATTAAACCACTTTGGACAGCGATGGGAAAGCGGTACTGATACTGTTGGACCTTTCAGCGGCTTTCGATACCGTGCCCCACGATCGACTTATGCACAGGCTTCAGGACTGTGGTATCGGGGGCATGGTCCTCAGGTGGTTCGCCTCCTTTCTCGATAGCCGCCAGCAAACGATATGGTCCCCCCCCTTTCACTGCCCCTTTCCCTCCTATGAGGGATGGAGTGCCACAAGGTTCGGTTTTGAGCCCAACTTTGTTCAATCTATATATGTTATATGTTATGTTATGTTATGTTATAAAGGATTTTATAGCGCGCTCAATTACTCGAGAGTATACTGGCGCGAGCAGTTATCGGAGAGCCTGAGAAACGGGAAGTTTTGAGACGGCTAATTAAAGAGGAAAGTTTTGAGTTGTTTCTTGAATAGATCAAGCTCCTGAATGCTCCGAATAGACAAAGGGAGAGAGTTCCAAGCCAACGCCATTTTGACCAAGATAGACTGACCTCCCAGCCGAGACCTGCGAAAACGGGGGATGGTCATCAAGTGTTGGGTGGCTGAACGTAAGGCTCGATTGGGGACATAGAAACTGAACCTCTTCCTAATATATGCAGGACCCAGACCATGCAGCACTCTGTGGGCCACCGTAAGAGCTTTAAATTGCACTCTATGCGCCACTGGGAGCCAGTACAGATCACGCAGATGCTTTCTCACATTAGACCTTCTAGAGATGTTAAAACGAAGTCTAACAGTGGCGTTTTGAATCATTTGCAATTTACTCAACAGATAGCCGGGAATGCCACAGTAAAGGGCATTGGCATTGTCTAAACGGGAAAGAATGAGTGCACGGGAGACGGTTTCCTTTGCTCCTTTGGCACTCCTGGCAGAGCATCATGGGGCTATGGTCATATCTTACGCTGACGACACGCAGCTGTTGTTTAACTTTGGGAAAAACGAGATGTTGAGAGGAGATGATATTAACAACTGCCTGTCCAAGGTGTTCTCCTGGTTCAGGCAAAACCAACTGCTGTGTAACTCCGATAAGTCCGAAATCATCTGTTTCGGCCATAGTCCCGGTGTGGAATGGCGTCACTGGGGGCCTCAGGATATGTCCTACCCCCATCCCATTTGTCCAGTGACCACCGTAAAAAATCTTGGGGTAAAAATGGATGTGGACATGTCCATGAAGGCACAAGTTCAATCTGTGGCCGCCACTTGTTTCGAACTACTCAAAATTATGAGGAACTTTCTCCCTCTCCTCTCAATTCCCCACAGGAAAAGAGTAGTTCAAGCTTTGATAATATCTAGGCTTGACTATGCTAACGTTCTGTATCTCGGCCTCCCGGATTACCTACTTGGGCGTTTGCAGGTGGTACAGAACGCAGCAGCAAGGGCCGTCTTGCTGGATGACCTCAGAACTCATATGACGCCTCTCTTGATGTCTCTGCATTGGCTTCCAGTGCGGAAAAGGGTGATTTTTAAGGCCTTGGTACTAGTTTTCAAAGCCTTTCATAATGTTGGAGCCCCCTACATTAGGAGGAGAATCCAGCCATATGCTCTTATTAGAACCTTGCGATCCTCAACTCAGAAGCTTCCGGTCGTGCTAAAATTTGCACGCTCTCGGCTGGGCAGTCGCTCGTTTCAGGTGACCGCTACTAAGCTGTGGAATAGTTTACCGCCGCTTCTGAGACAGGAACAGGTCCTTCTCAGTTTCAGAAGAAAGTTAAAAACCTGGCTGTTTCAATGAGAGTGGAGTCACCCGTAGTCGCTGCATTTGTTCTGTCAACTGGGTTAGTTAGCGCCAGGACACTCCTAGGAGTAGCCGTGCGCTTTAGAAATACCCCCTATAACATTGCGTTCAGTGAACACTGCATGCCTTTTGGGCTGTTACTCCCAATCCATATGGGATAAGGTAGCGCAGGTGCTGCCCAGAATATCGGAGGAGGACCAGGCTCTACTCTCCCAAGCTATATCAGATGGGAGGGATGCAGCTAAGTTCACAATCAGATGTGGCTTGGACACAACAGACTCGCTAGGCAGAGCGATTTCCAAGATGGTGGCGGTGCGTCGCCATGCCTGGCTGAGAACATCTGGTTTCTCAGGAGATGCCCTAACCAACCACTTGGACGTGCCCTTCGATGGCTCCCATCTCTTCGGAGACCAGGCAAATGCTGCCCTTGAGCGCTTTAAAGACTCGGGGGGCCACGTGAGTTCTTTGGGCCTCCCCCAGTGCTTCATCTAATTTGTGATCCTTTCAAGGCTACGGAAGAGCCTATCAGCCGCGCCAGCACCTGTCCTGGCCAGAGGACCCCAAGAGTTCAGCAGACTCTGTGGGGCCGTTGACATGGTTCACTCCACTTTGTGGGTCAGGAAACCAGAATTCGAGCCAAGCCACCATCCCCACCTTTGCCACAGAACCTATCTGAAAGAAACACGTTAGTTAGATTCCTCACCTTAGAATATCCCCAGGCGTCAGACTGGATCCGGAAGATTTTTAGTCAGCAATACCCCTTGCGCGTCGCTAGGCGTCGTCTGCGGCTCCGCGTCCGTCGTCGGCGTCGTGCGCGGGAATGACGTCGTCGGAGTACTTAGACGCCGCCCTCGCGCGCTGACGTCAGTTCTTCTTTTTTCCGCGCCAGTAAGCGCCGATCCGGGAGAGCTACCCCTTTAGTAAATTTTTGACTAACTTTTTTGTCTCTTTTTGGTCATTTCTCGACTCTGGTGCCGGTAGGATGCCTGGTTTCAAGGCCTGCGACGACTGTCACCGACTGATGTCGGTGACCGATCATCACCGCCGGTTCCTGTACTGCTTGGGCCTCAATCACGACGCGGCGTCGTGCTCCGATTGTATGGCCCTGACCTCGAAAGCTAGGCCCCGCAAGCTTCTCGAGCTTCGCCACTCGGCTCCACGCCGCTCTCGATCCCGGTCCAGGAGGAGGTCCAAGGATCGGTCGCGGAGCCGCACTCGACATCATCACTGGTCTGGCTCGAAGTCTTTGGGTAAGTCGAGGCACTCCAAGAAGTCCAAGAGGCGACACCGCTCTTCGGACTCCCCTCGCCGGTCGCGCGACTCGGCCGAGGGTCCGGGTGGTTCCACCCCCGCGGCTCCACAGGAGCCGCGCAAGTCCCCATACCCGACGGTCCCTGGGACTGACACCTTCGGGCCCCGCGGACTCGACTGGGTGACCTCGCGTGCCGGCGGCTCCGGCCTCGACGCCGCAGGAGGCTCCGGCCTCGACGCCGCAGGTCCCCGAGGGGCCCGAGCCTGGGCCCCCATCGACGCCGGTCGACCTCGTTACGCCTCCTCCGCCGGTGCCGACACCGATACCACCCCCGACGCCGGCTCCGGTCGACGTCGATCCCCGGTTCAGCCCCTGTCCGGTCCCGACGCCGATGCGACGCCGCTGGAGACGCATATTGTCTATCGACCGGCTCCGATCATTCCTCCTGTTTACCAGGAATCGGATGACAGGGGCGACTGGGAGGGGTCTGATGACCCTATGGCCCTTCAGAGCCAACTTGCACAGGACTGGGCAGATGAACTGGGGGAGGCCAGTGGGTTGGATACCTCTCCGGACACTGGATTCATCTCTCCTCCGACTGTGGCTTCGGAGGAGGGTGCAGCTTTTTCTGTGGTGCTGCGCAAGGCGGCCAAAGCCCTTGGGCTTGAGCTGCCGGCCGTGGCTGTGAGGACTAACATCCTCACTGAGGTGCTTCAGTCTGCCGCATGCTCCACTGAGCCTCTGCTGCCATTCAATGAGGCCCTCACTGGCGTTCTGCAGGGCACCTGGTCCAAGCCCTCCACAGTCCCTCCTGTGGATAGGAACGTTGCCAGGCGCCACCGCCCTGCTCCGGGCGACCCCAGTTTTCTGTCCCAACACCCCACCCCCGAGAGTCTGGTTATCCAGGCCTCTACCTCCCAATCCTCCTTCCCGTCCGCTCCTCCGGACCGGGATTCCAAGAGACTGGAACAGTTTGGTAAGAAGCTGTTCTCTTCGCTCAGTTTGGGCCTGCGGTCTTTGAACACCGCCTGTCTCTTGGACCGTTATTCCCACTCTCTGTGGGATGCGGTGGAGGACGTGCTGCCACTGTGCCCGGAGGAGGCCCGGGCGCGGCTTTCCTCGGCCCTGGCCAATGGGAGTGATGCAGCGCGCCATGCAATCCGATGTGGACTCGACACTACGGACTCGCTGGGTAGGGCGATTTCTACCACGGTGGCGCTTCGACGTCACGCCTGGCTGCAGTCCACGTCTTTTTCAGGGGATGTCCAGAGCACCCTCATGGACATGCCTTTTGATGGCGCTCGCCTTTTTGGTGAGAAAGCGGACAGTGCGCTGGCTCGCTTCAAGGACTCCCGGGCTACGGCCACATCCTTGGGCCTCTCGGCCCCGCGGCCACAAACTTCCGCTTTTCGCTCCTTTCGTGGCCAAGGAAGGGGCACCTCCTCACACCCGCCTAGCCACCGGCCGCAGAACCAGCCTGCACGCGGTCGCGGACGTAGTTTCCGCCGAGGCGGTACTGGAGGACGACGCGGTCAGTCCACATCCACCCCGGCAGCATCCGCCTCAAAGCCTTCCTAGTCCGAGCTTTCAGGCCCATTCCACGCCAGTGGGCGGCAGAGTTCGCCATCACCTGCTCCACTGGCGTTCCATCACGTCGGACAGGTGGGTGCTGCAAATCATACGAAGGGGCTACTCCCTCCCCTTCGAGACGACCCCTCCAGCCATGCCACCGCAGCACCACCGTATCTCGGGGGATCATTTGAATCTTCTCCACGAGGAAGTTTCGGCCCTCTTGGCCAAGGGGGCCGTCGAGCGCGTTCCGAGCCCAGAAGTAGGTAGTGGTTGTTATTCCCACTACTTTCTGGTTCCCAAGAAGGGCAAAGGGGGCCTACGCCCTATCTTGGACCTCCGGAACGTCAATGCCTTCCTCCGGAAGGAACGGTTCAAAATGTTAAATTTGGCTCAGGTTCTAGCTGCCCTCGACCCTGGAGACTGGATGGTAGCGTTGGACTTGCAGGACGCATATTTCCACATCCCCGTCCTGCCGGCCCACCGGCGTTACCTGCGGTTCACGGTGGGTCAGGAGCACTTTCAGTTCACCGTGCTCCCCTTCGGCCTTACCAGTGCCCCTCGGGTGTTCACGAAAGTGATGGCGGTGGTCGCAGCTCATCTGCGCAGATCAGGGGTTCCAGTCTTCCCCTATCTCGACGACTGGTTGTTGAAGGCGGGCTCGCCCCAGGCAGTCGTCTCCCACCTCCAGACTACGGCGGATCTCCTGCATTTGCTGGGGTTTTCCATCAACGTGCCGAAGTCACACCTGAGCCCCTCTCAGAAGCTCCTCTTCATCGGAGCGGTTCTCGATTCGGCGCAGTTCCGGGTTCATCCCCCGGAACAGCGGGTCCGGGATATACAGGCCCTGATTCCCATCTTTCGGCCTCTATCCTGGCTTTCGGTCAGGCTAGTGTTGCGGCTTCTGGGGCTGATGGCCTCCTGCATCCTACTAGTGCATCACGCCAGACGGCGCATGCGGGCTCTGCAGTGGGACCTGAAGTTTCAGTGGGCCCAGCATCACGGCAACCTGTCCGACCATGTCTTGATCTCGGAGGGCACTGCACAGCAGTTGCAGTGATGGCTCACGGACCGCGATTGGGTCACGGGCAAGAGCCTCTCCCTACCCCTACCGGAGCATGTCGTAGTGACGGATGCGTCCCTCCTGGGATGGGGTGGCCATATGGGAGAGGCGGAGATCAGAGGCCTCTGGTCTCCGGCGGAGTCTCGCCTCCACATCAACTTGTTGGAGCTGAGAGCGATCCGACTTGCACTGAAAGCCTTCCTTCCCTCTGTCCGGGGAAGTGTCGTGCAGGTGTTCACGGACAACACCACCGCCATGTGGTATTGCAACAAACAGGGCGGGGTGAGGTCGTGGACCCTTTATCAAGAGGCTCTGCGCCTCTGGACATGGCTGGAACACCAGGGCATCACCCTGGTGGTTCAACATCTGGCGGGCTCTCTGAATGCCAGAGCAGACAAACTAAGCCGCCGGTGCATGATGGATCACGAATGGCGTCTGAACTCCGAGGTGGCGCAAGGTCTCTTTCAGCAGTGGGGAGAGCCTTGGTTAGATCTATTCGCCACCGACGAGAACGCGCAATGTCAGCAGTTCTGCGCGTTGGAATTTCCAAGGCGGCACTCGCTCGGCGACGCTTTTCGTCGCGAGTGGAGTTGCGGTCTGTTGTACGCCTTTCCGCCTATACCACTTCTGCCCGGAGTGCTGAAGAAGATCAGGCGCGACCGGGCCCAAGTCATCTTGGTGGCTCCGGATTGGGCACGAAGGTACTGGTATCCCGAGCTACTCAGTATGTTGACGGATCCTCCGATACGTCTGCCCCTTCGGGAGGATCTTCTGTCGCAGCAGCAGGGGACGGTCCTCCACCCGAACCTGTCCAGCCTCCACCTCCATGCGTGGAGATTGAGCGGCGGCAGTTGATGCCATTTGACTTGCCTCCTGAAGTCTGTGATATCATTCTGGCAGCCAGGCGTCCCTCCACAAAGACGGTATACGCCTGCCGGTGGAACAAATTTGTGGCATGGTGCACAGCAAAGGCTGTGGATCCCCTTTCCGCCCCTCTTTCTGAGGTTCTCCTCTTTCTTCTTTCTTTGGCCCGGCAGGGCTCTGTCCTGGGCACCTTGAAAGGTTATCTTGCTGCCCTCTCTGCCTTCTTACGGCTTCCAGATCAGTCCTCTCTTTTCAAGTCCCCTGTAGTGTCACGCTTTCTTAGAGGCATTACTCGCACGTTCCCTCCTGTCCCTTTCGTAATACCTCAGTGGGACTTGAATCTTGTCTTAACATTCCTGATGTGCGCTCCCTTTGAGCCTCTTCACAATTGTCCTCTTCGTCTTCTAACTCTTAAGACTGCTTTCCTGGTAGCCATCACCTCGGCTAGACGGGTGAGTGAGCTCCAGGCTCTATCGCCCAAGCCTCCTTTTCTATCTGTTCATCCGGACAAGGTTGTTCTTCGGCCTCGTCCTTCCTTTCTACCGAAAGTGGTGACCCCCTTTCATCTTGAGCAATCTGTCACCTTGCCCACCTTCTTTCCGCCTCCGCATCCTTCCAAAGAGGAAGAGCGGCTCCACCGTCTGGACCCAAAACGTGCGCTCTCCTTTTATTTGGACCGCACTAAACAGTTCTGAGTGGACGACCAGCTTTTCGTTGGCTACGTGGGTGCAAAGAAGGGCAAAGCTGTGCACAAACGGACCATCTCCCGGTGGGTCGTTTTGCGTATAAAAATCTGTTATTCCTTGGCAAAAAAGGGCCCGCCTGTTGGGCTGTGCGCCCATTCTACTCGGGCCACAGCGGCTACTACTGCTTTGGGACGGGGAGTCCCTTTGCAGGACATCTGTCAGGCGGCAACGTGGGCTTCGCTGCACACGTTTGCCAGGCATTATTGCCTAGACAGCCAAGTCCGGAGGGATGGCTTCTTTGGCCGTTCTGTCCTCCAGGACTTTCTGGTGTGATCTTGGTTCGCAGACCCACCACCGGGGTTGGTATTGCTTGGGTATCTATTCTAAGGTGAGGAATCTAACTAACATGTTTCTTTCAGATGAACAAGTTACTTACCTTCGGTAACGATGTATCTGTAAGAAACATTAGTTAGTTAGATTCCTCACCGACCCACCCATCCTCCCCGTTCTGCGAACTGACATCTAGGGTTAAGGCTATCCCTTTCAGGGCCCTAGAATTTTTTGGCACCAGTGTCGGTCTCTTGCATGGCTCTGCGTTCCTGGCGCGGAAGGCTATGTACAAGAACTGACGTCAGCGCGCGAGGGCGGCGTCTAAGTACTCCGACGTCATTCCGGCGCACGACGCTGACAACGGACGCGGAGCCGCAGACGACGCCTAGCGACGCGCAAGAGGTATTGCTGACGAAAAAGCTTCCGGATCCAGTCTGATGCCTGGGGATATTCTAAGGTGAGGAATCTAACTAACTAATGTTAATAACAGATACATCGTTACCGAAGGTAAGTAACTTGTACTCCTAGTCCGGTCCCCAAGGATCACTTTCGACCAGTCACAGGCAGAATGCACTATCATCCCCAGCACTGGCAGAACATGAAATCAGACAGGTGGGAGTTGCAAATAGTTCGAAGGGGTTACTCCCTCCCCTTCGAGACTATCCCTCTATCCATGCCACCAGTTTACGATGATGACGGAGGATCACCTTGCCTTGCTCAGCGAGTAGGTCTCAACTCTCTTGGCCAAGGGAGCTATAGAGAGGGTTCATGGGCCCGAAGCGGCAGTGGTTGCTATTCTCGCTACATTTTAGTCCCGGAGAAGGATGGAGGCTTTCGTCCTATCCTAGACGTCCGAGCCCTCAATTACTTCCTCAAAAAGGAGAAATTAAAGATGCTCATTCTTGCTCAGGTTCTGTCTGCCTTGGACCCAGGAGACTGGTTGGTAGCGCTGGACTTGCAGGATGCCTACTTTCACATACCCATCCTGCCTTCCTATCGTCGTCTGTGGTTCTTGCTGGGTCACGAGCACTTTCAATTTGCGGTGCTCCCCTTTGGCCTCACCAGTGCAACTTGGGGTGATCACAGCCCATCTGCAGACATCAGGGGTTCCAGCCTCTCCCTATCTTGATGACTGCTTGTTGAAGGCAGGCACGCCCCAAGCAGTTGTCTCCCAAGCAGTTGTCTCCCACGTCGAGGCTATAGCGAACCTCCTGCATTTGCTGGGGTGCACTATCAAAGTGCCGAAGTCACACCAGACTCCCTCTCAGACTCTCCTTTTCATTGGGGCAGTTCTGGACACGGGCCAGGTTCGGGCCTATCCTCCCAAAAGACGAGTTCAAGATATTCAGGCTATGATACCGATGTTTTGGCCTCTATCTTGCATTTCAGTGAAAATTACTCTGAGGCTGTTGGGCCTCATGGCCTCCTGCATCCTTCTAGTGACTCATGCACGGTGGCACATGTGGGCTCTGCAGTGGGACCTAAAATTCCAGTGGGCATAGCATCGAGGAAATCTCACTGACTTGGTTCAGAATTCAGAGGGCACTACGAAAGACCTGCAGTGATGGCTAATGGAACGCGATTGGTTCAAGGGCAGACCCCTCTTCTTTCCCCACCCAGATCTCACAGTAGTGACGGATGAGTCCCTTCCGGGATGGGATTGCCATCTGGGGGAGGTGAAGCTCAGAGGACTCTGGTCTCTGGCGGAAGCCCAGCTCCCTATCAATCTCCATGAGGTTTGGGCGATCCGACTGGCACTAAAAGCAAGTTAGCCGTCAATAAAGGCAAGGCTTGTGCAAGTTTTTACAGACAACACTACTGTAATGTGCTACCAAACAGGGCAGAGTGGGATCGTGGACTCTTTGTCAAGAGGCCCTACGTCTCTGGACTTGGCTGGAACGTCGGGGCATTTCCCTGGTGGTTCAACAGCTGGCCGGTTCTCTGTACGCCAGGGCGGATGAGGTCAGTCGAAGGTGCCTTACGGATCACGAATGGCGTCTCCATCGGGAGGTTGCCCAAGGTCTCTTTCAGCGGTGGGGAGAGCCTTGGTTAACGAGCAATGTCAGCAGTTTTGAACGTTGGAGTTTCCAAGGCGGCTCTCGCTTGGCGACACTTTTCGTAGAGAGTGGAGCTTAGGCCTCCAATACGCCTTTCCGCCCATACCACTCCTGCCCAGGGTGCTCAAGAAGATCAGGAGCGACTGGGCACAAGTTATTCTTGTGGCTCTGAACTGGGCACGGAGACTTTGGTATCCTGAGCTTTTGGATATGAGCATCGATCCTCTGGTCAGGCTGCCTCTTTGGGAGGTTCTTCTGTCGCAGTAGCAGGGGAGGGTCCTCCACCCAAACCTGTCCACTCTCTGCCTCTTTGCGTGGAGATTGAGCGGCGACAGCTGACCGCTTTTGACCTCCCTCCCGAAGTCTGTGAGGTTATTTTGACAGGAAGGCATCCCTCCACAAAATCGATGTATGCCTGCTGATTGAACTCATTTTGTAAATGTTGTACAGACAGGTCTGTTGACCCCTTATCTGCTTCCTTATCTCAAGTCCTCCTGTGTATTCTCTCCTTGGCCCAGCAGGGCTCTGCTCTGGGCAATTTGAAGGGCTACCTTTTGGCCCTTTCCTCGGCTCCCTGATCAGCCCTCTCTATTCAACACTCCGCTAGTGCAGAGGTTTTTGAAGGGGTTAACTCATTTGTACCCCTCTTCACCTTTCATCATGCCACAGTGGGACCTTAATTTGGTGCTCACTTTCCTGATGTGTGCACCATTCGAGCCATTGCATAACTGCCCTTTGCGGTTGCTCACCATCGAGCTTTTTTGGTAGCAATAACCTCTGCCAGGAAAGTGAGTGAACTGCAGGCACTGTCCTCCTAGCCTCCTTACCTGACGATTTTTCCGGACATGGTAGTACTCTAGACTAGGGCATCCTTTTTGCCTAAGGTGGTCACACCCTTCCACCTGGGACAGTCGGTCGCCCTTCCTACCTTCTATGCAGCCACTATGTCAGCACGCCGGAGTGGCGGTTATATTGACCACACGGACATCATGATGAACACGACGCTGACAACGTCACGTGCGGTAGACTGACGCCACCTACCGGCACGCAGGGGTACTGCTGAGAAAAATCTTTCGGATCCAGCCTGATGCCTGCGAGTTAAAAAGTAAGGAATCTGCGGCTAGATCATGTCTCTACCAGATAAGGCTTTACCGAAGGTAAGTAACTTGTTCTTCTAAAAGAAAGTGCCTAGTCTACAAGCCAGTGGCCATGCTACATTTAGGACCTTGAAAGGGCTGCACTGCCAAATTAATAGTTGAACATGTGCCAAATATTAATAAGAGCTCAGCTATCAATACCCTTTAAAGCCGCTACAATGTATTTTCCTTATCAGCCATGCATGCAATAAATATCTGGAAACAGCGAAAACCATATGGGGTGCCAAGTCTGTTTGGAGAATTCTATACGCTACTCATTTCTTTTAGTGCCAAGGTTCCTACAGACAGGGATCAACCACTTAGTTCTTGAATAAGAAATGGGGTGCATTTTCTTTTTTTATAGCCACTTATAGGGCATCCTTGTTCGTTCACATTTAATAATCATGTCCATCTTGAAGTAAAAGCATTCAATGGTACTATTCATATCTAAACTGAAGATACTGTTTTTTGGCAAGATTAAGCTCAATTTCATCAAGAAAATTAAATTAGATTATTAAAATTATTTATTTTAAATTGATTCTTTAATTCTTTTGCACTCATGGAAGAGCAATAGCCCTTAGGGTCAAGCCGGAAATTGGCGAGACCCATCCCCTCAAATGCGTCCTTAACATATTTGATCCAAGGGATTTTGACGGCGAGAGGATTTTTCAGTATTTCCTCCAAATCACTACGGTAGTGCGATAGTTCTGGGGTAACCTACAAACGCCTCCAAAAAACCAGTGGTCGAAATCTTTTTTTTTTTTCAGAGATCGGCCTGAGCCCCAAGTCCAATCTCAACGGAGTCAAGGGAGTGCTGGCTGGTAAACAAAAAAGACACCTTATAAACTTATTTACGACCATTACCAAGGATTTTGGATATTTATGTCCCCAAATCTCAGCATCATAAAAGGCTACAGCAAATGCCTGGTAAGCGTACAACTGGAGGACCGGGGAGACAGATCTACATGGGCACCCCTTTTGTAACGTCTCCAACCCCCCTGTGTGCTGTTCTAATTTAAATCTCTGCTTTGCTATATGGTAAGTCCAGTTCATCTTTTTATCTAGCGCAATGCCGAAGTAATCAAAGACATGAACCTATTCTAGTGGGCTGCCCTCTAAGGTGGCATTTGAGTGGGTGGTATGGCAGTGATTAAAAAACATATATTTTGTTTTATTTATATTTTTTTCCAGTCCCATCAATACTCAAAATCTGCTAAAGAGATTACGTTTTTTCTGTAGCCCCATCGGTGTCTTTGCTAAAAGGAAAGTATTGTGTGCAAACATGAGGGCCAGACCGCTCATGCCTGCTAATCTGGGAGCATCATTGTCGCAACTATTAAGAAAAGCAACTAAGTCTTTTAAAAATAAGATAAATAGGGTAGGGGCCAGGACACAGCCCTGTCTTACACCCCTCTCTACTGGGAAAGGTTCTGTTGCTTCACTCAGTTTTCCACACCTAACTTGGGCATACTTGTTTATATGTAAATCCTCAATAATGAGGAATATACAAGTGATAAAAAATTAGACAAGGGACCCTCAAAGATGCCAAAAATACCAACAGATATAGGAATGAAATTACGAAGAAGCCCATTGCTTAATACCTGCAAAGAAAAGGCAGTTTCTCCAGACTGTCTCTGACTTTTGTAAACGCATGCCAATAGGCTGCATATAGATAAAGGAGAGTCACATCTTCATGTAGACGTGCACATGGAGGCGGGGGAGCAAGAGCCCTATTCCCAGAACACCCAAGGCAAGTAAGTGTTTTAGGCCACAGAAAAGAAGCCTACCCAATAGCATCGCCCTGTCTGGACCTCGAAGGGGATTGTGAAAAATGTGTTTCCACCTCGCCAAAGAGAACTTACATTGTTGAAGTTCACAAATCAACCACAATGTAACAATGAGCTGAATATAACATCTGAAAGAGACACATCAGTGATAGATTCCTTACCTAAGAATATCCCCAGGTGTCAGACTGAATCCGGAAAAATTTCATCAGCAGTACCCCTGCGCTTCAGAAGGTGGCGTCGTGCGTCTCCCCGTCCGTCGCTGGTGTCGTATGCGCCGAGATGACGTCACGGAGATTACTTAGGCGCCACCCATGCGCGCTGATGTCGGTTCTTTCTTTTTCCGTGCAAGCAAGCGCAGATCCAGTTAGAGCACATACCCTAGTCACTTTTTGACTAACTTTTGAGACTTTGTCTTTCATTTTTGAGTGTTTGACTCCTGGTGCCACATAGAGATGCCTAGGGTTAAATCCTGCGGGGCCTGTCACCGTACGATATCGGTGGCCGAACCCCATGGTGTCTGTGTCTACTGTCTGGAGCACGACCATTACTACCGGTCATGTTCCGACTGTCTGGCCATGGCTCCGATGGTCTTACGGGAGCGGTCCCGTAAGCTGCTGGAGGCCCGTAGTCGTCTCCGTGCTGTTCGAGGTCAAGGGGTCGATCGAGGGACCAACCGCGGAGCCATCATCATCGCTCCTCGGGATCGAAGTCTTCACACTCGGAATCAGGTAAGAGACGTCATAAGAAGGATTCGAAGAAGCGTTTTCGCTCTCCAACGTCCCTCCGTCGGTCTCTGGACACAGGCGAGGGGGCCGGGGGTACCTCCCCCATGACTCCTTTGGAGCCTTCGAGTCCTGGAGCCTACCCACCTTATCCGGGTCCGTCTGCGACTCCTGCCCAGGTGCAAGCTTTCATTGCTGCCATGGACCGCCTTTTCAGGCCTAGGGCTCCCGCCGGTGTGCCTTCAGGCCCCACGGTCCCAACTGAGGGCCCTTCCTTGCCGCCAGCTCCATTGCCGGCGGCCTCCAGCCCCGGCACCGCAAGGTCCTCCGCCGGTGGCTCTGGTGCCGCAGTGGGTTCCGTTCGTTCCACCACCGCCCTTGCCCAGTTTCCCAGACAATTTTGTTCCTGGTTAGGACCCTAATTGGGACACGGAGCCGGACCGGCGCTGTTCGACCCTTTTTATTCCCCTGTCCCTCCCCCACCGCCGCAGCCTGTTCCACGGGCAGTGGAGGACAGGGACGACTGGGAGGCGTCTGTGGACCCTCTCGCAAGGCAGTGCGGGCTCGAACAGGAATGGACAGAAGAGTTGGAGGATGCAGGTGGCCTTGACCTCTCCTCTGAACCTGGTTTTCTTTCTCCTCCTGCTGTGGGTATGGAGGAGGGCACCACATACACTATGGTGCTCCATAGAGCAGCTGAGGCCCTTGACCTGCGTACGGTGACCCGCAAAACTAATCTCCTCACTGAAGTACTTGAGCCGGCGGCAAGCTCTATGGAGCCCCTGCTACCATTCAATGAGGTGTTAACTGACGTATTGATGGGCACCTGGTCTAGACCAGCAACGGGGGTTCTCGTGGATAAAAACATAGCCAGGAGTCATCGCCCGGCCCCGGTGATCCTGCTTTTTTGACAACCCATCCAACTCCGGAGAGCCTGATCATCCAGGCCTCCACTTCCCAAAGCGCATTCGCAACCGCCCCGCCGGATAAGGAATCCAAGAAGCTGCAACAGTTCGGCAAGAAACTGTTTTCATCTGCCAGCTTAGGGCTGTGGTCGGTGAACACCACATGCCTTTTGGGCGCTACTCCCACACTGTGTGGGACATGGTTGCGCAGGTGCTGCCTCAGTGTCTGGAGGAGGTCTGGACAGTGCTTTCCAAAGCTGTTGCTGAGGGGAAAGATGCAGCAAAGTTCACCATCCGGTGTGGACTGGACACCGCGGACTCACTGGGTAGGGTGATTTCCACGACAGTGGCCCTCCATCACCACACCTGGTTGCGGTCCACTGGGTTTTCAGGGGATGTTCAAAGTTCTCTTATGGACATGGCTTTTGATGGTACTCGCCTGTTTGGCGATAAGGCTGATAGTGCGCTGGAGCATTTTAAGGACTCCCGGGCTACGGCCAAGTCCTTGGGTCTACCACGTGCCTGGCCACGTCTGCTTTTCGTTCCTTTCGTAGCCACGGAAGGGTCTCCCCGACACGTTAGTTCAGCCAGAAGCCTGCGCGGAACCAACCTAAGCGCGGACGTGGTTGCCGCCGCGGTGGGACAGGGGGCCATCGTGCGGGTCAGTCCACCTCCGCTCCCGCAGCATCCACCTCAAAGCCTTCCTAGCCCGAGCTTTGGGGCACAACCCATGCCGATGGGCGGCAGGATTCGCCATCACCTCCCCCACTGGCGTTCCATTACCTCGGACAGGTGGGTGTTGCAAATCATCCGAAGGGGCTGCTCCCTCCCCTTCGAGTCTGCCCCTCCAGCCATGCCACCTCAGTTCCACTGCATGTCTGGGGACCATTTTGGGCTTCTCCAGCAGGAAGTCATGGCCCTCTTGGCCAAGGGGGCCATCGAGCGCGTTCCTGGGCCAGAAGTAGGACGTGGTTGTTATTCCCACTACTTTCTGGTCCCCAAGAAGGATAAAGTGGGCCTGAGCCCCATGTTGGACCTCAGGAAAGTCAACCGCTTCCTCCGGAAGGAGAAGTTCAAGATGTTGACTCTGGCCCAGTTCTTGGCTGCCCTCGACCCTGGAGACTGGATGGTAGTGTTGGACTTGCAGGACGCATATTTTGATATCCCCTTCCTGCCGGCCCACTGGCGTTACCTGCGATTCACGGTAGGCCACGAGCATTTTCAGTTTGCGGTGCTCCCCTTCGGCCTTACCAGTGCCCCTCGGGTGTTCACGAAAGTGAAGGCGGTGGTCGCAGCTCATCTGCGCAGATCAGGGGTTCCAGTCTTCCCCCTATCTCGATGGCTGGTTGTTGAAGGCAGGCTCGCCCCAGGCAGTCATCTCCCACCTCCAGACTACGGCCGACCTCCTGCATTTGCTGGGGTTCTCCATCAACATGCTGAAGTCGCACCTGAGCCCCTCTCAGAAGCTCCTCTTCATCGGAGCAGTTCTGGATTCGACGCAGTTTCGGGTTTATCCTCCCGAGCAGCGAGTCCGGGATATTCAGGCTATGAGTCCAACCTTTCAGCCTCTATCCTGGGTTTCGGTCAGGAGGACCCTCCGGCTCCTGGGCCTAATGGCCTCCTGCATCCTGCTAGTGCAACATGCCAGATGGCATATGCAGGCTCTGCAGTGGAACCTGAAGTTCCAGTGGGCACAGCATCAGGGCAACCTGTCCGATCACGTCCAGATCTCGGAGGGCACTGCACGACAATTGCAATGGTGGTTCACGAATCGCGATTGGGTCAAGGAGATCCCTCTCCCTTCCCCAATCGTAGCATACAGTGGTGACGGATGTGTCCCTCCTGGGATGGGGCGGCCACTTGGGAGAGGAGGAGATCAGAGGCCTCTGGTCTCCGGCGGAGTCCCAGCTCCATATCAACCTTTTTGAGCTTCGGGCGATCCGGCTTGCACTGAAAGCATTCCTTCCCTCTGTCCGGGGAAGTGTAGTGCAGCTGTTCACGGACAACACCACCGCCATGTGGTACTGCAACAAACAGGGCGGGGTGGGGTCGTGGACCCTATGTCAGGAGGCTCTTCGCCTCTGGACATGGCTGGAACATCAAGGCATTCCCTAGGTGGTTCAACACCTGACAGGTTCTCTGAACGCCAGGGCGGACAAACTCAGCCGCCGGGGCATGATGGATCACGAATGGCGTCTGAACTCGGACGTGGCGCAAGGTCTCTTTCTGCAGTGGGGTTCGATCTATTCACCAATGAAGAGAACGCCCAATGTCATTAGTTCTGCGCGTTGGAATTTCCAAGGCGGGACTCGCTCGGCGGCGCTTTTCGGCACGAGTGGAGCTGCGGTCTGTTGTACGCCTTTCCGCCTATACCACTTCTGCCCAGAGTGCTGCTGAAGAAGATTCGGTGCGACCGGGCCCAAGTCATCCTTGTGGCTCCGGATTGGGCACGAAGATACTGGTATCCCGAGCTCCTCAGCATGTCGATCGATCCCCCGATCTAACTGCCTCATCGGGAGGATCTTCTGTCGCAGCAGCAGGGAACGGTCCTCCACCCGAAACTATCCAGCCTCCACCTCCATGCGTGGAGATTGAGCGGCGACAGTTGACGGCTTTCGACCTTCCTCCCGAAGTCTGTGATGTCATTCTGGCAGCCAGGCGTCCCTCCACGAAAACGGTATACTCCTGCAGATGGAACAAATTTGTGGCATGGTGCACAGCAAAGACTGTGGACCCCCTTTCTGCCCCTCTTTCCGGGTTCCTTATGTTCCTTCTCTCTTTGGCCCAGCAGGGCTCTGCTCTGGACACTATCAGGTGTTATCTTTCAGCCATCTCCGCCTTTCTATGGCTTCCAGATCAGTCCCCAGTTGTTAATCGCTTCCTCAAAGACATTGCACACACGTTTCCTCCCGTGCCTTTCATAATGCCTTAATGGGACTTAAATCTTGTCTTGACATATCTGACGTGCGCTCCCTTTTAGCCCCTTCATAACTGTCCCTTGCGTCTTCTCACTCTCAAAACGGCTTTCCTGGTAGCAATCACCTGTGCCAAAAGGGTGAGTGAACTTCAGGCTCTTTCTTCTAAACCTCCTTTTCTTTCTGTTCATCCGGACAAGGTGGCTTTAAGGACTCGTCCTTATTTATTTATTATTTATAAAGTTTTATATAGCGCGAACAAGATCCAGTAAGGGTATCAGAGGGCTTTACATTAGGAAGGAAAGGAAGGACAATAATGCAAAATCAAACATCGGGTAGGAATAAAAACAAGAATGATCGCAGATTACAAGAAAAATGGAACATGGAAGGTTATAATAGACAATTGTACACTGGTAGCGAAGGAGGGCATAGTAGTAAATGATGGTACCATGATAGTAGGAAATGTCAACGAGCAGGAGAGCCTAGCCCACTTATGGTAGGAATTTATTCATCAGGAATCTTTTGACTTCCAGTTTGAACACCGTTGTTAAGGAGATTCTGCGTACTTCCGGTGGTAGAGAGTTCCATATCTTTGGGGCAGTGTCAGAGAAGGCTCTGTGACAAGTTCTCTTTTTGCTAAGGATAAGTGGTTTCCAGAGGAAAGTAGAGGCGCTTCCTTTCTTGCCAAAGGTTGTCACGCCCTTCCACATCGGGCAGACCATCACTTTGCCCACCTTCTTTTCGCCTCTGCATCCTTCAAAAGAGGAAGAGAGGTTCCACCGCCTGGACCCAAAATGTGCACTCTCATTCTATCTAAAGCGAATACAACAGTTCCGGGTGGATGACCAGCTTTTTGTTGGCTACGTGGGCGCCAAAAAAGGTTGGGCCGTGCACAAACGAACCATCTCTCGTGGGTCGTTCTGTGCATAAAAATATGTGACTTGTTGGCTAAGGAGGAGCCTCCTGTGGGGCTGGGTGCCCATTCTACCAGGGCAACGGCAGCCACTACTGCCTTGGGACGCGGCATTCCCTTTGCAGGACATTTGTCAGGCAGCTATGTGGGCCTCCCTGCACACGTTTACCAAGCATTATTGCCTTGACAGTCAAGTCCGGAGAGACTGCTTCTTTGGCCGTTCTGTCCTCCGTGACTTTCTGGTGTAATCTTGTTCGCAGACCCACCACCGGGGTTGGTATTGCTGGGGTATCTATTCCAAGGTAAGAAATCTATCACTAACGTGTCTCTTTCAGATACACAAGTTACTACTTGTGTCACAATATATCTGTAAGAGACATTAGTTTGTGATAGATTCCTTACCGCCCCACCCATAATCCCCGCTCTGCGAACTGATTTCTAGGGTTAAGGTCATCCCTTTCAGGGCCCTAGTTTCATGGCACCAGTGGTCAGTTTCTTGCATGGCTCTGCGTTCCTGGCACGGAAAGTCGTGTACAGAACTGACGTCAGCGCGCAGGGGTGGGCGCCTAAGTAGTCTCTGTGACGTCATCTCGGCGCATACGACGCCAGCGACGGACGCAGAGCCACACAACACCACCTTCCGACACGCAGGGGTACTGCGGACGAAAACTTTCCGGATCCAGTCTGATGCCTGGAGATATTCTAAGGTTAGGAATCTATCACTAACTAATGTCTCTTACAAATATATCGTTACACAAGTAGTAACTTTTGCTTCGCTACTAATGCATAACAGAAAAACATAAACAATGAAATATGAATTTATACAATGAAGATAAAACAAACTATAATGGAATGTAAATCAAACTAAGCAAAAGAGGCAACCATTAACAATATCCCTACAGTGCTAGGCAACAATCTGACATAAAGATGACACGCTTATCCATTATTAAAAGTAACCCCTTGTCAATTGATTTCCTCAAGTTCGTTAACACCATTGTGAACAGTATTTTAGAAGTGTATCCATTTACACTCTTAGGTTCAGAGTAGCAGTGATGTCACCACCTCTTGGATTTTTGACAACTTTTTCCAGCACAAACCACCTTAACTCATCAGCCTTGTGGCAAGTGCCAGAAAAATGTTTCACTAGGGGTGCTCCATGAGTTTGGCATATGATGTGACTGCAATGTTGCAAGATCCTGGCTTTTACGTTTTGTCTAGTTTGCCCCCACATAAGCAAGATCACACAGAAAATTGTAGATGACATCTGTGCTTGTACAGTTAGTGTGGTTTTGCAAAGTAAATTTACTTTAGTTATATTTAAAGTCCTTGCATTCCATAGTCAAATAACAAGCCTTACAAATCACATATTTATAAAAACCATGAGCTGGGGGTTAAATTCCAGTGGCCACATAAATCTATAAATACTTAAGGGAACAGTGATCTGATCACATGGTCCAGTATATTTTCCCTCTAATGAATAAAGGTTTGTCTGTGGTGTCAAATTCATCTTGGATCAGACTCCAGTGTTTATTGATAACCTTCTGAATCTCATTGCTTTGGGCGCAGAATGTAGTGATGCATCTTAATCTTTCCTTGTTTGTATTCTTACTGGGATTGGATTCCAGCAAATGCTCTCTAGGGAAATAGCGCACTCTTTTTCTAGCTTCCTTCACCAAACCCTTAGGATATCTCAGTTTAAGTAACCTTGAAATCTGGACATCTGATTGTGAGAAATAATCCTGCCTACGGAAATAGTTCCTCCCAATTCTTGAAAACTGGGTAAATTATCCCTAAAGCTCCTTCGATGCTGACCTCAGTATCTCAGAAGTATGTTACGTCCTGTGGGTTTCCTGAAAAGGGTGGTATTTAGCTCACCCTGGGGATGCCTTGATGGTAATATCCAGACAGTTAATCTCATTGTTGTATGTCATTGTAAATTGAATGTTAGGGGATCTAGTGTTAAGCCATTCAAGAAACACATTGAGCCCAATGACCTCCCCTATCCATATCATCAGGCTATCATTGATGTACCTTTTTCCAAAGCTTGATGTTCTCTCTGAAAGGATTTTTAAAAGTGTGTGTGTTTTCGACTTATCCATAAAAATATTCAATTGATTGGGTGCAAACCTAGCCCCAACCGCAACAACTTTGGACTGGAAATAGTACTAATTTTGAAAAATAAAGAAAATTGCTCAACACAATGTCTAATAGTTGCACGATAAAGTCAATTGGTACTTGTGTAGGTTGCTCTCTAATGCAGGGATCTCTAACCTTTTCTGTCAGAAGAGCTACTTATGTTCAATGAAGCTCATCAACAGCTACTAATATTATTAGTGTTGTAATAGTGACCACATCAGATAAGATTACATTAGTGGCCACTGATTGCAAGATTACTATCAGTGATCGATCACCTCAGTTCATCATGTAGGATTGCCAACAGCAATGTATAAAAAACCTTGTCAATATGGAATGGCTCTACATGGGTAATACATAACAGCAATAGCTCAATGCCACTGGCACGAAGTCAGTAACACTTGTAAAACGTTTTCTCAATGCTAGGGGATTTATTACTCAAATATCAGCCTTAAAATGACTTAAGAAACTCACCCGCTTTTCTCCAAATATCAGCTTATGAGTTCTGAAGATAAGCAAATTTTCGTGTCCAATATACACTCTGGGGGCATATTTACGAGCTCCTTTGTGTCGCTGTTGCACCACGAAAAGTGGTGCAAGTGTGACGCAAATTTAAAATGAGATTTAAGGAGCCACGCAAGGCTCTCTTTGCTTGGCCCTGGAGAAGGCCGCTCTAGAGTCAAGGATGTCATTAATGGTGCGCAATGGTGCTTGTTGGGGGATATTGGTATAAAGAGAGGATATATTCATGGTAACAAGCAACTGACCATTGAAAGCGAAAGAGTGGCCTTCAATCAGTTTGATTTCATCAATAGTGCAACTGACCATTGCTACCGAAAGGATAACTCTCGATCAGTCTGATTACATCAATAGTGTCACGTATGTAGTCCCAAGTTTTGGAAACAAAAGGTTTAATAAATATATCAGTGCATTTATGGAGTGGTTCATGGAGGGAGCCACACTTCGACATAATGGGATGGCCAGGTGGCTTCTCCGTTATTTTAGGAATTTTGGGAAATATGTATATATATATTTCAACTATTTAAACCACTGGTCGCTGAGGTGTAACAATCTCTTGTCTATAGTATTCCATATCCTGAACCACTATTGCACCCCCCTCGTCTGCTGGTTCAATGATGATTTAGTTGTTTTTCTGGAGTTCACTCAAACTGATATTCTCTATTTTGCTCAAGTTATGATTGATATAGACTCTTTTATCAAGAATGTTAGAAAAACCCCTAAAGTAAAACTTGTTCAAATGCAAATATCATATTGGACTTGCAGTGGGTTGGAGGATAACATGTGGAAGGTGGTCTGAGACAAGTGGAATCATTTTTAGATTGATGAGGCACCTTATTGAAATAATGCCTAAGGCTGAATTTTTGTAAAATAAAATTGGTGAAGTTCCATATTGATGTTGACTGAATTAGGTAGGAACAAATGACACCTTTAGCTAAGACACAAAGTTCACCTTGGGTCAGGACGTGCCTAGATAAGTTGATGACTGGGCAACCGTATTGTTGTATCAAGTGTAATTGAGGTGGAGATTGCTGGTGTACAATCTGTAATACTGCCTTCTCGTCTTGATTTCTCAGTGGTTTTCCTGTGGATAGTATCTACCTGCCTGCAACCCCCTGCCTCTGCCCTGGTCCTGAACCCTTCCCCTGAACGGTCTCAAATTTGTTGCCCCCTAACAAAGGTCACTGGTGAAATTCCTGAAAATTCTGCCCTGATGGCTTAGCCCCTGTGCTTGTACTTGGTTGCTCACAGTCACTGTCTTCCAGATGTGAAGCATCTATCACCTGTAACAGTTAACAAGTTGACTTTGTTTAGGATAGACAGTCTCTGCCCATTATCAGACGTTTTCAATGCAAGGATTATTATGTGTGTTCATTGTTGTGAACTGCCATACCAGCACCATGATTCCCATTCTCTGATGCCTGTATGCACTCTTGTGCTCCGACTACCAGTTGTGAGTCTCGCCCCAGACATTCTGTCTCAGTTTGGGTCTGTGGCCGTCCACATCACTGGATGCTGTATCGAGCCCAGACTTCATCGCCGCCTTGCCATGTGGGGAGCAGGGCATCTGACCCTCTAGGTGAGGGGTGGTGACCCCACCTATGCCATAGCCACCAAGTTTTCTGATGATATCCACCCTTTCCTCAACCCACTGGCAGGCCCTTTCAGGTGTTCTTCCAAGGAGTGGGATCGCCCCTGGTGCATCACCATATGTTTTGCGGGATATAACTACATGCATTGCAGTTGCATCACTCTCAACTTATATATCTGATAGAAATTTCTAGCCGAAGAGTCCTTACCCTAAAATAATCCCCAGGCATCAGACTGGATCCGGATTTTTTTTGTGAGCAGTGTCCCTGCAGGCTGGTATGGGACATAGTTTGACTCCACATGGCTCAGTCAGTGCCTCAAAAGACGTTCACAGTGCCTATTTAGGCGCCACCCCAGTGCACTGAGGGTAGTTCTTTCCGCCCCAGTCGGTGCACAGCCAGAGAAGAACTACCCCCAGTCTTTTTTGACTGACTCATTTTTAAAAATTTTGTCCAGATGTTTTCGAGATTGTCTTATGGTGTGTCAGGATGTCAGCTAGGAAAGTTAGTTTCAAACCCTGTGGCACCTGTCACCGATAGATGCCGGTGACCATTCACATTTGGTATGTCTCTTGTGTTTGGAGAATGACCACGATGCATCTGTCGCCGTGCCATGCACTCCAAGGCCTTAAGGGAGCCGTCCCTCAAGCTCCTCGCTGCTCAACACCGCAGCACTCATGGTTGAGAGGAAGCTCCCAAGATTGGTCGTGGAGCCACTGAAGCGCTCGTTGTCACAGTTGAGGACAGGTGCTCACGGGCAACAGCACTGTCATGTGGTACTGCAACAGGTAGGATGCGATGGGGTTGTGAACCCTGTGTCAGGAAGTACTAAACCTCTGAAAGTGGCTGGAATACTAGGGAATTTTCCTGGTGGTGCACTTCCTGATCTCACAATGCCAGGGCAGACAAACTCAGCCACAAACAACTAGCAGATTAGGAATGACAGTTGAACCTGAAGGTGGCACAAGGTATCTCACGTGAATGGGGAAAATCTTGGCTCAATCTTTTCACCACCACAGAGAAAGCGCAATGCCAGTTCTTTTGCATACAGGAGTTCCCCATATGGCTCTCTTTCAGCGACTCTTTCCGCCTAAAGTGGAGCTCAGGACTCCTGTACGCCTTTCCGGCTCATCCACCCCTGCCAAGAGCTCTGAAGAAGATTCAGAACGACCGGCCTTAAGTCATCCTAGTGGCTCTGGATTGGGCCCGGATCATATGGTGCCCAGAACTCCTGGACATGTGCATCTTTCCTCTGATTAAGCTGCTGCTTCTGGAAAATCGCTTGTTGCAAGAGGAAGGCAGTGAACTGCACCCCGGCCTGTGAAATCTCCACTTCCGTGCCTCGAGATTGAGTAGCATTGTTTGACTGCATTCAACCTCCTTCCTTAGGTTGTGGATGTCATCTTGGCAGCTAGGTGTCCCTCCACTAAATTGGTATACTCCTGCTGTAGGGACAAATTTGTGGCATGGTGAAGTACTTGCAGATCGACCTACTTCAAGCCAAATATTTCGAAGTGTTGGTTTTTGCATTGTCCCATGCCCAGCTATGACTTACTTTGGACACAAACTCTTTCACCCTTTTTGCAGTTCAGCTCTCTTTCTATATATCACCTTTTGTGATGACTTTTTTCAAAGGTCTGCAACATAGGTTTCTGCCTTCTCCTTTCATTATGCTTCAGTTAGACTAGAATTTCGTTTTCACCATCCTCGTGTACGTCCTTTCCCCCTCTATACAACGGTCTGTTGTGGCTTCTATTCCTCAAGACTGCTTTTCTCATCTCCTTAACATGTGTGCGATGTGTTAGCATGCTCCAAGCCCTTTCTATCAATCCGTCATTCACAATTTACTTTCCATGCAGTTTGATTTTGAGGACCCGATTCTCTTTTCTTCTGAAAGTAGTGACTCCTTTTCATGTCAGGGAAGGCATCACCTGTTGGAAATGGGTTTCTGTTGCAGTAACATCCTGTGGCCCCACACACACACACCTTTTACCAGATTTCAGATGCACTTTGATTTGATGTGCCCTGGGCTCCTGCCAATCAGGTTCCCAGGGCCTGTGCTCCTTCCCAAAACTTGTGGTGTTTCCCAAAACTGCACATTTGTACCCACAATTGGCACAGGTAAGCCCCTTGTAAAGGGTACCATGGGAACCAAGAGCACTGTGACCAGGGAAGTCCTCTAAGGACTGCAGCACCTATTATGCCACCCTTAGAGCCCCCGAACCTTGACACCCACACACTGCCATTGCAGGCTGCATGTTTTGGTGCAGAGAAAAGTGAAGTCAACATGGCACTCATCCCTGTGTGCCATGCCTGCAACCCAGTGCCTGTGGCCTAGGTAAGTCACTCTTCTAGCAGGGTACACTGGACCACAGGTGAGGGTACAGCTGCATGAGCACTGAACCCCTACAATGTCTAATCCATTCTTAAACACTGAAGTGCAGTAAAGCCATAAAGAGTATATGGTCCGGGAGTTGGTCATTATAAATTCCCCAGCTCCGTAATGGCTTTACTGAAACCTGGGAAGTTTGGTAGCAAACTTATAAGCACATTAAGCCCACATTGCTGCCAGTGTGGGATTTAATGTAAAACGTACTCAGAGGGCATCTTGGAGATACCCCGTGAACAACTACCAGCCCTGATGTGGTTCCTGATGGCTACCGGCCATTTGCCACCGCCAGGCAGGTTTTTGGATCTCTGGGTTGAGGGCCTCCACTCTCTGAGTCCAGAGAAAAAGCCCATCCTGGGTAGAGGTGTCATGCCTCCTCCCCTAGGATGGGCTGTGGCTACAAAGTGGAAGCTTCAATGGCTGCCACCTTTGTTAGCTGACCCTGCCTTTTGCTGTCCTCAGTAACTGGCTCTCACCGGTTCTGACCCCCACTTTGGGCAGGAGAATCAGTAGAAAAACCAAGTTAGGAAGGAATGTGTGCCCACCTTTGTCAACCCCACCCCTCAGGTTGAGGTGAGGTGAAACCCCTTTATCCTGAAGATGAGGGGGTCACAGACCGATGCCTGCAGCCTCAACCTGAGTGCTCCCCCAACCTCTACTGGAGGTGGTAAGAAGATCCGACGCCTAAAGACATGCTCTGCACCCAACGTCCCACAGCTTTGGGTAGCCCAGCCAACGGTGTCCAGGCATCCCACAAGAACCCAACTACCCTCTCCTGCCAGTGGTTTCCTTCAGTGAACCTCCTTGCCCGAGCCTGCTGCTTTTCTTCCAAACCGGAGATCTCCATGTCTCCTTGGCACTCTGCATCTGCCCCCCTCCGTGCCGCTAGTGGTGCAGCTCCTGTGCTGATTGTTGGCCCCTGTAGTGCTGATCTTAATTCCAGGAGCTTTGCTCCCACAACCAAGTGGCCTACTCGAAAGCAGCCACTCAACAAAGGCCCCCCCAGCCCCATTGGCTAACATTGTTCCCCTGCATTCTGCACACAGCCGCCCTAGTGCTGCTGGTGCGATTTGACTGACTAACTGAACCTTGGGGAACATTGGTTCTAACCCCCGCCAAAGCTATTCTTGCAGGTAGTTTACTTATCTGCAAACTGATAACCTTCTGTTTCCCCATAGGAACAAATGTTATGATTTTTGTTCCAACAATGTTCTGTGTTGAATTGACTTTTGTATTGAAAACAAAGTAACTTTGCTTTAAACCCAAAACGTACTTGCCTGTATTCTGGAAGATCTATTGTGTGATATGTCAGCATATCACCTCAAGTAGTCAAAGTAACTGAAAAGTAATCTAAAAGTAATTTCTATGTATTCTAAACCATTTTAGAAGGAAATACAAACCTGTAACGATTATAATTCCATTCACAATTGCATTTCCTTGTAAAGTTTTGCATTTGTAAGTATATTCTACTTGCCTGTGCCAAGACTTGCTTGGTTCGAAAAATAAAAACATAAATATACCTTCTATACTTATCTAATTGGTCTGGATTTTGTCTGAGTGTGTGCCAGCAGTCTTGATTGAGTAAATGTGATAAATTCTTAACCCATCCTCCTCATAACCCTAACTGCTCGACCACACTACCACAAAGAGAGCTGTTACTGAATATCTAAACTATACCTCTGGGGATCCACTGGACTCTGTGCACAATATACCTTACTTTGGTATAATATATACAGAGCCAGCTTCCTACATCACCCTTCCGGTGTAATTCGCTACACTTCTTCCCTTTGTGGAGAAGAAAATGCTCCACCGGTTAGATAATCATATTTTTACATCAATCATACCAAACCTCCTGTGTTCAATTCACTGGGGCAAAAAAAGCAAGACAGTGCAGAAGGGAATCATCTCTCCTTGCATCACGCTCTATATTAGAATGTGCTACACATTGGCCTAGAATCGTCCCCCAGAAGACCTACGGACACCTTCGACCAGAGCTAAGGTAACTATCACTGTGTTGGTGTGCAGAGTGCATGTTCTGGATATTTTCCATGTTACTAAATGGGCCTCCCTTCATGTGTTCACAAAGCATTAGTGCCTCAAAAGGCCAGGTCTGTCGAGAAGGGCACTTTGCCTGCTCAGTCTTGCAGGACCTTTTGGTCTGAGAAAGTTGACATACCCACCACCGGAAGGGTACTGTTTTGGTATCTATTATAAAAAGATAAAGATTCTGCGGTGAGCAGTATCCATCAAAAGAACAAATTACTTCAGTAAAGTTCTTTCTAGTGGAAACTCTATCTAAGCACAGGTTCCTCACTGACCCTCCCTCTGTCCTCCTGAACTGGGCTCCTTTTCACAGCAGAGTTAAGCCCTGGGATACCGGTAGTAAATAACCCAGAATCACGTGATCTGGGCTCAGTATTCCCTGACTGCCCCAGGACTTTTGAAAAAGTTCCTGAAACTTATTTCTTTACAATGTAGTTTTTCCCATGCATAGATAAGTGATGCTTTCAACTAAGACTATCTTGGAGAGGTTCATTAGCGGGATCTTGTACAAATTTCCAGGTCACTGGACACCTAATCATGAGATACCTGAAGTTCATCCATTTAGTCTGTTGAGCTATTGCCGACAAATTAAGTCTTCTTGACAAGGTATAAAGTTAAAAAACACATTTGCTCAAGCTTCTGCACAAGAGTTCAGTTATGGTATGTTGATGTATACTCGATCTGAAAGCAACAGTTAGTTATAGATTCCTTACCTTTAGAATCACCCCCAGGCATCAGACTGGATCCAGAGAAGTTTTTCATCAGCAGTACCCTTCCGTGTCAAAACTGGCGTCTGTCAGCTCCGCGTTCGTCGTCGGTGTCGTGGTCGCCAGGATGACATTATGGCAGCTACTTAGACGCACCCCTCGCACGCTGACATCAGTTCTTTCTTTTTCCACGCCAGACAGCGATGATCCGGAAAGAGCGGTACCTCCAGTCACTTTTTGACTTACTTTTTACCGACGTCTGGGATGCCCAGTTTCAAGGCTTGCGGTTACTTTAGCCGGCTGATGTCGGTGACGGGTCTGCGACCACAACCCCAAGTCATGCTCCTACTGCCGGACCATAAATCCGAAGTCTTTGCAGGAGCAGCCCTGAAAGCTTCTTGAGGCCCGGCAGTCTGCTCCGTGCCATACGAAGTCCCGGTCGCATGGAAGGTCGAGAGACCGGCCGCGGAGCCACCACCACCAGTCTTCTTCAAAGTCTTCGCACTCCTCAGGTAAGCCGAAGCACAAGAAGAAGTCGAAGAAGCACCGTCTCTCTTTGACTTCTCCCTGTCGGTCGGCCGACGCGACAAGGAATAACGGTGGTGCCCCTCCCACGGGTCCGCGTGCGGAGCCCCAAGGGTCGACTACGAGTTTCCCTCCCTTCCCGGGACCAAGAGCGACCCCTGCTCAGCTTCGAGCTTTTTGCGAAGCGATGCATGCCATCTTTGGGTAGTCCCGACTCCACTGGCCCGCCTTTGGGGCCCCGTGGATTCGGCTGGGGGCCCTGGACCTTCGACTCCGGCTGCTTCGGCCCGGCACTGCTTGGCCCCCTTGGATCCAGGCCTGGATCCGGATCGGCGCCGTTCGACCTGATTACACCTCCCCTGGTGCCTATTCCACCGGCACCACGTCCACAGCCAACAGTTGTGTTCCCAGCCGGCGTCGACCCCGGCCTCCACCCTGATGTAGACACCGAGCCATACCGTCGTCAACCGACGCCGGATCCGGCGCCGACGGCTACTTTAGTGCCCCTGTTCTACCCTGGCTCTTTGAGACCAGATTGGCAGCCAGAGGAGGGTTAGGAAGACTGGGAGGGGTCTGGAGACCCTTTGACTGACCAGCTAGGTTACGATCCGGACTGGAGAGAGGAACTGGGGGAAGCCAGTGGTCTTGATACCTCACCAGACCTTTGCATGTTGACTCCTCCTGCCGTGGCTACGGAGGAGGGAGCGTCTTACGCCGTGGTGTTGTGTAGAGTGGCCGAGGATCTCCACCTCGAGCAACCTACGGTGGCAGTCAGGACTAACCTCCTGACAGAGGTGCTTCAACTGGCAGCGAGCTCTTCGGAGCCCCTGCTACCGTTTAATGAAGCCCTCAATTACATCCTTTTGGGCACCTGGTCCAGGCCAACACAGGGGCTCCTGTGGATAGGATGTTTGCCCGACAACACTGCCTGGCTCCGGGCGACCCCACTTTCCTCTCCCAACACCCCACCCCACCCCAGAGAGCTTGGTGGTCCAAGCCATTACATTCAAAGGCGCATTCCCTAACGCACCACCTAATAGGGAATCCAAAAAGCTGGACAGTCTTGGAAAGAAGATGTTTTCTTCCTCCAGCTTGGGACTGCAGTCGGTAAACACCGCATGTCTGTTGGGCCGTTACACCCACTCCGTGTGGGATACGGTGGCGCAAGTGCTGCCCCAGTGCCCGGAGGAGGCACGGGCCGTATTTTTCTGTGCAGTTGGCGAGGGGAGAGACGCATCAAAGTTTACCATTCGCTGTGGGCTGAATACTGCCGCCTCGCTAGGCAGGACGATTTCCACGTCGGTAGCCCTTCGACGCTACGCCTGGCAGATGTCGACTGTTTTTTCAGGGAATGTCCAATCCACTCTTATGGACATGCCTTTTGATGGCCGTGCCTGTTCGGCGACAAGGCAGTCAACACGCTAGAGCACTTTAAGGACTCTCATGCAACGGCCAAGGCCTTGGGCCTCTCCACCAGCCGCCCTTTGGCTACGAAAGGGGTGCCCCGCCATGTCCTGCCCAGAGCCACAGTCCGGCACACGCTGTTCAGCCCCTGCGCTACAGGGAAGTGGGAACCACCGCCGGGATTCTGGGGGCCAGCGGGCGAGCCAGTCCACCACAGCCCCCTCTACAGCAGCCGCCAAACCCTCCTAGTCAGACCTTTCAGGGCCACCAGTCGCCAGTGGAAGGCAGGATTCGCCATCACCTCCCCCACTTGCGCACCTTCATGCAGGACAAGTGGGTTTTGCAAATAGTCCGAAGGGGCTACTCCCTCCCCTTCGAGACTACCCCTCCACCCATGCCACCTCAGCACCATCGCATGTCAGAGGATCATCTGGCCCTTCTCCAACAGAAAGTTATGGCTGTCTTGGCCAAGGGAGCCATCAAACTAGTTCCTGTCCTAGAAGTAGGTTGTGGTTGCTACTCCCACTACTTTTTGGTACCCAAGAAGTACAAAGGTCTGCTTCCTCTCTTGGATCTCAGGAAAGTCAACTGTTTCCTCCAGAAGGAGAAGTTCAAAATGTTGAAGCTAGCTCCGGTCTTGTCTGCCCTCGACCCTGGAGACTGGTTGGTAGCATTGGACTTGCTGGACGTCTATTTTCACATCCCCGTCCTGCTGGCCCACAGGCGTTACCTACAGTTCACTGTAGGCCACGAGCATTTTCAGTTTTCTGTGCTCCCTTTCGGCCTGACCAGCACCCCTCGAGTGTTCATGAAAGTGATGGCGGTGGTCGCAGCTCACCTGTGCAGATCAGGGGTTCCAGTCTTCCCCTATCTCGACGACTTGAACGCGGGCTCGCACCAGGCATTCTCTCACCTCCAGACTACAGCCGACCTCCTGCATACGCTGGGGTTCTCAATCAACGTGCGGGAGTCACACCTGACTCCCTCTCAAAAGCTCCTCTTCATCGTAGCGGTTCTGGACACAACACAGTTTTGGGACTATCCTCCCGAACAGCAAATCTGAGATACTCGGGCTAAGATTCCGATCTTTCAGCCTCTCGGGTTTTGGTCAGGATGACCCTCAGACTACTGGGCCTGATGGCCTCCTGCATCCTGCTGGTGGACCATGCCAGATGGCATATACGGGCTCTGCAGCGGGACCTGGAGTTGCAGTGGGCACAACATCAGGAGAACCTGTCCGATTGAGGCCAGATCTCGGAGGGCACTGCACTCCAATTGCAGTGGTGGCTAATAAACCAGGATTGGGTCGACAGAAGATCCCACTCCCTTCCCAACCAGAGTTCACAGTGGTGACCGATGCATCACTTCAGGGAACGAGTGGCGACATGGGAGAGGCGGAGATCAGAGGCCTCTGGTCTCCGGAAGGAGTCCGTGCTCCACATGGAACTTCGGGTGATTCGTCTTGCACTCAAAGCATTCCTTCCCTCTGTCCGGGGAAGAGTAGTGCAGATGTTCACATACAAAACCACTGCCATGTGGTACTGCAACAAACAAGGTGGGTGGGGTCGTGGACCCTATGTCAAGAGGACCTCCGCCTCTGGACATGGCTGGAACATCAGGGCATATCCTTGGTGGTTTAACACCTGGCAGGTTCACTGAACGCCAGGGCGGACAAACTCAGCCGCAGGTGCATGATGGAACACGAATGGCGTCTTGACTCGGAGGTGGTGGTCTCTTTCAACAGTGGGGAGAGCCTTGGTTAGATCTATTTGCCACCGAAGAGAACGCTCAATGTCAGCAATTTGGAATTTCCTAGGCGACGCTTTCCGTCGCTAATGGAGTTGCGGTCTTCTATATGCCTTTCTGCCTATACCACTTCTGCCCAGAGTGCTTAAGATCAAGCGCGACCGGGCCCAAGTCATTCTTGTGGCTCCGGCTTGGGCACGAAGAGTCTGGTATGCCGAGCTGCTACACATGGCCATCGATTCTCCGATCACACTGCCTCTTCGGGAGGATCGGTCCTCCACCCAAACCTGTCCAGCCTCCACCTCCTTGCGTGGAGTTTGAGCGGCAGCAGTTGACGTAGTTTGACCTGCCTCCCGAAGTCTGTGATGTTATCTTGGCAGCAAGGCATCCCTCGACTAAGACGGTATACGCCTGTAGATGGAAAACATTTGTGGCATGGTGCCCAGCAAAGGCTGTGGATCCCCTTTCTGCCCCTCTTTCTGAGGTTCTGTTGTTCCTTCTTTCTTTGGCCCAGCAGGGTTGTGCTCTGGGCACTCTTAAGGGCTACCCCTCGGCCATTTCAGCCTTTCTTAGGCTTCCTTATAAGCCTTCTCTTTTCAAGTCCCCTGTTGTAAATCACTTTCTTTCTTTTTTTAATTCGTTTTTTATTGGCATTTTAGTTTAAATTAAAACCCATAGTATTACATCACAAATTAAAGTATAGACATTCCCAATATTCCATGCACACTTAAGTCATTGAAACCGAACATCAATAAAGGCGCGTCAAACATTTGTGGTAGATATCAACTGCAATGCCAGAAAGTGTAAACACTACTGTTCGAGGCATATGAGCTGCAGATCACACACTGAGGATAAGATCGCCATCTGGTGTTGGGCTCGGATGATTGCAGGTGGTTGTTGTCTTCGGAAGAAGCTTTGGTCACGAGGTTGGTGACTCCTCCCCTGGACAACAGTGCGCATGGGCATCCACTCCATCGTCAGATTGTTTTTTTCCGCCATTGGGTTCGGATGAACTTTTTTCCGCTCCAGCAGAAAACTTCTAGCAATCGATTTAACTCTTTAATCTTCATTCCATCGACGTCGAAATCAACTCGGACCGGTTCCGGAAGCGGCTGATGGACAGGACACCCTTCAAAAAATGCCCCCAGTGTGGAGCGAAGTTCCCCCACAGTGACCACCACGAGGTTTGTAACCTCTGCCTGTCGCCGGAACACAACGAGTCCACCTGTCCAGCTTGTGCCGCTTTCCGTTCGAAGAAGACCCTCCGGGACCGAAGAGCTCGACGCCATATTATGGCCAAACCAGCTCCAGAACCGGAGGACATCTTTGCTCAAGATGTTCCCGAAGATGACACCGAAGATCTCGATCGTGTCCGAGGCCGACGATTCCGATGACCTCATCACTCCAGGGCAGCGTGTGAGTACCACCCCCCCTGCCCCTGCCCCATCCAAAAAAGCATTGGTCAAGACTCCGCCAGCTGGGCCCAGGCGCGACCGAAAATCCTCTTCAGAAGCCCCGCCCTCGGGCCCGGCTCCGAAGACATCTAAGCCTGTAGGTGGCTCGGGCTCGAGCAAACCTCATCTGATTGTGCCTTTAACACCCTCGGCACCGAAAAAAACACTATCGGCACCGAAACAGGCTTCAAGACCGTAATCTCCTTCGGCACCGAAACGTTCCTCGGCACCGAAGTCTCCACCGGCGCCGAAACGTTCTTCGACATCGATGCCTAAAAGTCCCTCGGCACCGAAGCTATCGGCACCGAAACATACATCGGCACCGAAAACCCCATCGGCTCCGAAAAATCCATCGGACCCGAAACATCCTTCGGCACCGAAAACATCATCGGCACCGAAAACTACGTCCACACCGAAAAAAGCTCATAAAGACCCGAAGCGGCCGTCGCCGCCACCACCTTCGGAACCAGATGAACTTTTACGGCCAGATCCTATTCAAAAGCGGATCTACATCAATCCCGACACTGGACATGTGACTGCCGTCCCATATAAAAAGCGGAAGCTGGACATTACACCTCCTCCAGCTCCCATACGGAAAAAGGACTGTGCCACTTCACCACTTCGTCCTTCCTCTCCTGTATTACCTCCTAACCCGTCCCCCCCCTCCTCCTTCTCCTTCTCCTTTACCTTTACCTTTACCATCTCCCTATCATTCACCTCCTCCACAGGATGATAATGATGACTTAGGGGGAGGGGCGGACCCTGATTTATTTAATGATCCTGTTGATCCAAACGACCCGTTTACATTTCCAGACACAGCACCAGTAGATGACTGGTCTTATCCAATGCCTGACATGCCTGACCCCACTACCTACCCCTCCAAGCCCTCCCCTCCTGATGACCATTTGGGGTTTGGCCAACTAATAAATAGGGCAGCAACATTCCATGGTGTCACTATGCACACGGACCCCCTTGAAGAGGATTTTCTCCTCGATACTTTTGAGCAGTCACAAAAAACTGTTCACATTCTTCCCATGATTAAAGGGGTTATAAAGCATGCCACTGAGGTCTTTAAAGACCCTGTTCGAGCGAGGGTTCTCAACCCCCGCATCGAAAAAAAGTACCGACCAGCCCCGCAGGACCCTGCATACATTAAAGCCCAGCTCCCTTTAGACTCCTTGGTCGTATCAAATGCCAGAAAGCGCGTTAACTCACAGACAACTGGAGAAACGCCCCCCCCCCCAGACAAGGAGTCTAAGCTTTTAGAGGCCTCAGGCAAACGAGTCGCCGCACAGGCGGCGAACCACTGGCGTATTGCCAATACCCAGGCCCTGTTAGCCCGGTATGACAGGGCGCATTATGACCAACTTGAGAACCTTATGCAACACCTGCCTGATCCCTTTAAATCCCAGGCCGCTGACCTCATTCAAGAAGGCAAGTTAATATCTAATGCCTCTATTAAATGCGCCTTAGATGCGGCAGACACTGCTTCTCGGGCGGTCAATACTAGCGTCTTACTCAGACGACCTGCTTGGCTCCGTATTTCCGTTTTGAAACCAGAGGTTCAAACCGCAATTCTAGCTCAACCTTTCAACCAAGAGCAGTTATTTGGCCCTGCAGTGGACACTGCATTAGAAAAAATGAAAAAAGATAATGAAACTGCCAAGTCCATGGGAGCACTGCAGTCTCCTCAAAACCGGGGTTCCTTTCGTCGCTCCTTTTATAGAGGAGGCTCCAAAAACACAGCAACTGAGACCACGTCCACCTTTAAAAATTCTGGACAAACATCCCCTAACAGAGGTTATTTCCGGGGAGGTTATAGGGGAAACAATAACAAAGGTCGAGGGCGGGGCAACAACAACAACACCCGCACCTCCCCAGCCACCAAACAGTGACTTGCCACCACTCCCCCCAGACCATTCCACTCCGGTCGGGGGGCGACTCCAACAATTCCTACCTGTCTGGACTTCCATCACCACAGACAGATGGGTAAGACAAATTATCCAGTCTGGCTACTGCCTAGAACTCATACAATCCCCCCCAAACATACCACCCAAACAACGTCCAATGTCCTCACATCATCTCTCTCTCCTCAAACAAGAAGTTCAATCCCTGTTACAAAACATGCGATAGAACCAGTCCCTCTTCAACATCAGGGAACAGGGGTGTATTCTCTATACTTCCTCATTCCCAAAAAGGACAAAACATTACGGCCCATACTGGATCTCAGACTGCTAAACCAGTATATACATTCAGATCATTTTCATATGACCACCCTCCAACAAGTCCTCCCACTGTTACAACAGGGAGACTTCCTTGCCACATTGGACCTCAAGGACGCGTACTTTCACATCCCTATGCATCCCGCTCACAGAAAATATCTACGATTTGTGGTGGATGGGCAACACTATCAATTCACAGTTCTCCCATTCGGAGTAACAACAGCACCCAGAGTGTTCACCAAGTGCTTAGCAGTCGTGGCAGCGCACCTCAGAAGACAACAGATCCATGTCTTCCCCTATCTGGACGATTGGCTCATAAAAGCCAATACTCACCAAAAATGCGTTCTCCACACTCATCGCACCATTCAAACTCTCCACAATTTGGGGTTCACTATCAACTACCCCAAATCCCATCTACAACCTTCCCACTTGCATCAGTATCTAGGAGCAACCATAGATACATCCAAAGCCATTGCTTATCCCAGCACTGCCAGGATAGCCAGTATACAAAATCTCATCTCTCAATTTCAAACTCATCCATCTCTTCCAGCAAGAGTGTTCATGCAGCTCCTAGGCATGATGGCGTCCTGCATCTCCATTGTCCCACACGCACGACTTCAGATGCGTCCCTTACAGGAATGTCTAGCACAACAGTGGAACCAAGCTCACGGACAACTTACCGATCTGGTGTTGGTGGACAGTCGCTCACTTCGCTCACTGAAATGGTGGAACACCATCAACCTGTCCAAAGGACGACCGTTCTTAGAGCCTCTTCCACAAGTTGTGCTAACTACCGACGCATCTCTCACAGGGTGGGGAGCCCACCTCCTTCACCATACCACTCAGGGCAGATGGACCAGTCAACAGAAACTGCTCCACATCAACCACCTGGAACTCTTAGCAGTGTTCCTAGCACTAAAATCCTTTCAAGTTCACCTAAAGAACAAAACTGTCCTCATACGCACAGACAACATGACGACAATGTATTATATACAGAAACAGGGAGGGACACATTCTCTCCAACTGTCCCAACTGGCACAGCAAATCTGGAGATGGGCAATTCCCCAAAACATCTACCTGTTAGCAGAACATCTCCCAGGGATCCACAATCAAGTAGCCGACCTCCTAAGTCGCCACACACAGCAGATCCACAAATGGGAACTACACCCCAAGGTTCTACTCCCCTTCTTCCAAAAGTGGGGACAACCAGACATAGACCTGTTCGCCACTCCCGAAAACACAAAATGCCCAACCTTCGCCGCCAGGTTTCCACACCCACAGTCGAAGGGCAATGCCCTATGGATGAACTGGTCAGGCAGATTTGCGTACGCTTTTCCGCCTCTCCCACTAGTTCCATTTGTGGTACGCAAACTGAAACAACAGTCACTAACACTAATACTAGTGGCTCCTACTTGGGCACGTCAACCGTGGTTCACCACACTTCTGGAACTATCTTTAGTTCCACATCAAAGGCTACGCCTCTCCCCGGATCTATTAACCCAGAACCATGGAGAAATCAGACACCCAGATCCTCAAACACTGAACCTAGCGATCTGGCTCCTGAGGTCTTAGAGTTCGGTTACCTCAATCTCCCTCCAGACTCTATGAATATCATAAAGGAAGCCAGACGCCCTACTACTAGAGCGTGTTATGCCGCTAAATGGAAACGATTTGCCATCTACTGCGCTAATAATGACATACATCCATTGGATGCTTCCATCCAAAACATCATTTGCTATCTACTACACTTGCAAAGATGCAATCTAGCCTATTCCTCTATACGTTTACACCTAGCAGCCTTGGCAGCCTACTTGCAAAACAGGCAACACCTGTCCCTTTTTAAGGTACCAGCCATCAAAGCGTTTATGGAAGGTCTCAAAAGAATTCTTCCCCCAAGATTACCACCTGCCCCAGTGTGGAATCTCAATGTGGTTCTCACAAGACTCATGGGTCCCCCATTTGAACCTATGCACAAATGTGAATTACAATTCCTAACATGGAAGGTAGCTTTCCTTATCGCTATCACTTCCCTACGCAGAGTAAGTGAAATACAAGCCCTTACACTATAGGAACCTTTCTTACAACTACACAGTAACAAAGTGGTTCTTAGGACAAACCCTAAATTTCTTCCAAAAGTGATTTCCCCTTTCCACCTTAACCAATCAGTAGAGCTACCAGTCTTTTTCCCAAACCCAGACTCCGTAGCTGAAAGGGCCCTACATACCTTAGATGTCAAAAGAGCCTTGCTTTATTACATCGACAGGACAAAACCTTTTCGAAAGACGAAACAACTCTTTGTTGCTTTCGCACCACCACATAAAGGCAATCCGATCTCCAAATCCGGTATAGCCCGGTGGATAGTTAAATGCATCCAAATATGCTACCTAAAGGCTAAACGTACACTTACAGTTCCCCCTAGGGCGCACTCCACGCGTAAAATAGGGGCTTCTATGGCCTTCTTAGGTAACATTCCCTTAGAAGACATTTGCAAGGCAGCCACGTTGTCTACCACGCATACCTTCACTAAACACTACTGTGTTGACGTGCAGGCCAAACAACAGGCCTCAGTGGGCCAGGCTGTCCTAAAAACTTTATTTCAAGCTGCTGCAACAGATACAGGCGACCACCGCTAAGGGGGAGCACTGCTGTATAATCTATCCTCAGTGTGTGATCTGCAGCTCATATGCCTCGAACGGAATATGCTACTTACCAGTGTGCATCTGTTCTTGGCATGTAGAGCTGCAGAGTCACACACGCCCGCCCGCCTCCCCGGGACCTGTATCTGTTCCAGCATCCGTCTTACTTAGACATTACACATGGACATCCTTTCTTTCATTCCTATACACTCCATCTTTTCCCATCATGGCGAAAAAACAATCTGACGATGGAGTGGATGCCCATGCGCACTGTTGTCCAGGGGAGGAGTCACCAACCTCGTGACCAAAGCTTCTTCCGAAGACAACAACAACCTGCAATCATCCGAGCCCAACACCAGATGGCGATCTTATCCTCAGTGTGTGACTCTGCAGCTCTACATGCCAAGAACAGATGCACACTGGTAAGTAGCATATTCCTTAAAGTTAAACAATATCCATCCCCCCGTAAGTCCGTTCAGTCCCTTGGAGCAGCATGATTTCTGACAGGAGGTGAACCTTCCCATGTGATCTACGCTATCTATGAATGTACTGTACTTTGCAGTTCAGGGCAAGGGATGCTCACTGCCGCTTGGTGTGTCTCACCGCTCAGCTGGTTGGGAGGTTTGATCAGGGTCCCCCATCATGGTAGTCCACGCCGCCCTATCCTCTTCTACCCTATCATCTCTTCTCACAAATTTCACTCCGATGGGCTCCGCCATAGCCCACTCCTTCATATCCCTGAGACAGTCAGTGTGAGATGGTGGCTGGGGGTGCACCCACAGTATAATTACTCGTCGCTTAGCCAGCACCAATCCCAGATTTATAAATTATCTGCTTAGCGCCTTTTTCTTTGGTTTGGGTAGCAGGCCTAAGAGCACCTGCTTGATCTCTCGTGGTATACTCCACCCCGCAGCCTCCCCCAGACTTGTCAAAACATTGTCCCAGTATTGCTGAAGCCTAGGGCAGTGCAAGATCATATGTAAAAAGTCCTCTCCCCAGCAGCACACCTGAGGCAAGCATCCGTTCGGTGTGGGTATATCGCATGAAGCATGCGCGGGGTCAGATACACCTGATGTATGACATTCTAATGAAGTAATTTGAATCTTGCATCTGATAGAGACTACTAGCCGCAGATTCCTTAATGTAGAATTATCCCCAGGCGTGAGACTGGATCCGGAAAATCTTTCCCACAGCACCTCTTCGCGCCGGGAGGCAGTACCACGCGACCCCGCTCTGACGTCCGCGGATGTGACGTCAGCGAGGTCACATAAGTCCCACCTCGGTGTGCTGACGTCAGTTTCCTTCTTTCCCGCGTGCAACGTGGATCCGGAGTGTGCTCCTTGGCATGTTTTCGGGCCTCTTAGCGCCTTGAGTTGAGAACAGTGTACCATGCCTTCGGGCTTCAAGACGTGCACTTCGTGTGCACGTCCGATGTAGGCGACGGACCGTCACACTATTTGCATGTGGTGCTTGGGCAAGCACCATGACTCTACGGACTGCGAGGCTTGCCAGCATCTTAAACCGAAGTCCCGGCGGGAGCGCCGGATGAAGTTGCTGTCGGCCCGCTTGTCCAGGTCGGTGTCGTCGCAGCGTCCGTCTCCTACCTCGGACGGGTCCAGGGGCCACCATTTTCGGCTGCGGCTTCGTCCTTCGTCAAGGCCCCATGGGCATCGTTCGCCCACAGGTAAGTCTTGCAGTTTGCCGCCGAGGCCTTGTCCTCCTTTGGCAGAGGGCGTCGGTCCCTCCCGGGATGTGCGCCCTCGTCCGTTGCCACCTTATCTGCCGTTTCCCGGCGTTGGGGCGTTGAGGACCCAAATGCAAGCCTACGCTACGGCTCTGCAGGCTTCCTTGAGCCCTCCTACCCCCCCCTTCCTCCACCCCCTCTTCCTGTGATGTCTGTAGATTCCTCACCGTGCGCGGGGCCTTCTGCGAACCCGCCGACTTGTTCTACTTCAGGTGTTGGAGGTATGGTGCCGTCGAGGTACGGCCATTCAGGGTTCTCCTCTTCGGCCCATGTCACACCGGCCTCGCCGCAAAGCCCCACGGGGTTCCCTGCGGTATCTCAGGAGGTCGCCGGGACACAGGGCTCGCCCTCCAGTCCCCCTCGGTCCTCTGGGCAGGCGACTGTCTACCTGGAGGCCGAGCCAACGCCTCTCAGGCGCGGGCAGCGCCACGGGTGGAGGCCGGGACTCGGGACGCTTCCCCGGGCACCTTTCGGCCCTCGGCGCAGGCGACTGCTTCGTCGGCGCTGTTCATTGGCCGCTTCGGCTCCGACCCCGCCCTCCTCTCCGAGGCGGCACGTGCTGGTGGAGGTTGACCCGGCGCAGCTGGTGGACACTTCGGCGCCGGTCGAGGACTCCTTGGTGCCTGTGGTGGACTCTCCGGCGCCGTCCCAACGACAGATCGTCGACTCTTCTCCGGAGGTCCCTTCCTCTCCGGAGGGTTATCGTCTCCTCGTCTCCTCTTCGCCGGAGACTTGACGCTGCGTCGTAGCCTTTTCTCCAGCGGATTCCAGGGCACGTTCTACGCCGTCTCCACGTTCACAGCCCCCGGATCCGCTCTTCCGTTCCCTGCAGTTGTCTGCCCCTCAGGCTTCTCCGCCCTCTCCAGAGACCCCTCAGGTCCCCTACTCGTCAGTGGGTTTCCTACCCCTCGGGGGCTGGTCTTTTCTCCCTCCAGCGGGGCACGGGGACGTGCGTCTCAGTCTGCAGCCTTCGCCCACGGAGGAGTTGATTTCCCCCCCACGTCGCCCTACGGAGGCGAGTGTGGCCTTTGTCCCGGCCATTTCCACGGCCACTGGCATTCTGCAGATGGTGAATCCGGTTGCCCCACTCCCTTCGGACCACTTGTTAGAGGTACTCCACCAGGGCTCAGGTGGAGGGGAGCCGCTTCTCCCATTTGATCCGTCACTCCATAACTCTCTTCTGGGGGTTTGGGGGCCCCCTGCCATGGGGGATCCAGTGCCTCAACTGCTCCTCCACCGTCGTTCTCCTCACGATCCACTTTCTCTTTTTTCCAACCCCTCGGCCAGGGCCCTGTCCTGCGGACTGCTTTTCCTTCTTTGCGTTCCGTGCTGCTTCCGCCATCACGGGAGGCTCGTGGCTGGACTCCTGGGGTCGTAACATTTTCGCCTCCACTAGCGCTGCTCTGCGTGCCCTCAACACTCTTTGTGTGTTGGCCAGGGCTACTGTGGGATTCCGCGGAGTCCCTTATGTCGCGTGCCTCCCAAGAGGGTGCCCGCGCGGATCAGCTGGACCATGTGCGGGATGGTCAGGAGTTAGCTACTTTTATTCTCCTTTCGGCCTTAGACGTCTCTGATTCCCTCGGCCGTGCTATGGCGAGTTCTGTGGCCCTCCGCCGCCTTGCTTGGCTGTGGGATGGTGTCTTTCCAGAGAATGTCCGGGAGCGTCTTGTGGCTTTACCCTTTGATGGGACTTTGTTATTTCACACCCACGCAGACTCAGCTATTCAGAGACTCCTTGCGGGGCTCCTTCCTCCTCCTCCATAAGTTCGGCTCTCCGATGCCTTATGGGAGGCGTTGTTTCTCCTTTTTCCTTGGGGCCTTAGGTTTAGTTGGCCCTTTGTGTGCTGTGTGCGGCTTTGAGTGCCTTCAGGGTCTTTCAGTTGGCCATTTATTCCTTGGGCTGCTGGTTCAGCCCTTCAGCTTGTGGTGTGTGTTTTTTGCTGTCTCGTGCAGCGGTATAGGTTCTCAGGTTGGGCTCTTTGTGTCTTTTTTAGCTGGTTAGTAAGCAGTCTGTGGTGTGTTCCACTTGATTTTTTGGTTCTTGGCCTCTGATGCAGGTTTCCCTAAGGTGTTTGGCAGCTTGGCAAGCCGTCTGTGGTGTTCCCTCAGGTATTTTATGTTCTTGACCTCTGCTGCGGGTTTTCCTAAGAGGTGTCTCCTTGGTTTTGTTCAGGGACGATTCATACCCTGGGTGGGGTATTTATTGGCTATTGTATAGCCATGTTTTAAGCTGGGCGGGCTTGGCTACCTTTTCAGGTTCCTCGTGTTGCCTGGCGTCCCCGTATACCGCTTGGTGCGGTCTCTATCTCCTTGATGTTTCTATCCACTTCGCCTCTGGGTCATCGGATCGACCCTTGTCATACTGATTACAGCGTCGTGTCTTGGTGTTTCCACCTTGTTCTACACAGTTCCGGCTGGGGCCTGTCTGTCTTTGTCTTGCGCTCGCCTTGTTCTAGTATTTGCCAGCTGTTGCTCCGTGTGCATGGTAGTTTTGGTCCCCCTCCGTGGGACTCTCCGTGTCAGCGTGTGCTCCTGTCCCTTGTGTGTTGGAGCTTTGCGCGTCTGTGTCTTCGTTCTCACATCTGGGCTGCTCGGTTGTGGAACCATTCTGGCTTTGTTCCCTACTTCGGGATGGACACCCATTCAGCTGTGCCCTTCGCTGTGTGTGTGTGTTCTCCTGGGGCGAGCTCTGCCTCCGTTCCATCTCTTCTCCTTGGAATTGCGGGTTGTTCTTTTCTTCCTTTGGTACTAGCTTGGTGCTGTCTGCCCCTCCGGTTTTTCTGGCGGACGCTCTTTGATTCTCGGGTCGGCTTGTGGTATCCTGGCCTTCCCTTCTCCTTGTTCTTGCTCACTTCTGCTTGGTGGGGGTTGGACCGTCCTTCCTGTACCCATGCCACATCCCCTGTTGGGGCTCTGCGTCTTCCAAGCTGGTGAGGTTCTCTTGCAGACCCTCCTCCCCGCTGGGTATGGCTAGGGTATCTATTCAACTTTAAGGAATCTGCGGATAGTAGTCTCTATCAGATGTACAAGTTACTTACCTTCGGTAACGATGTATCTGGTAGAGACGATTCTAGCCGCAGATTCCTTCACGACCCGCCCTTCCTCCCCACTCTGTGACGACCCTTCAGCTGGTCTTCTGCAATCGCCTCCCTCCGGATGGCATTTTATCTCCCATGGGTGTCCTCTTTCTCTTCATCCCTGGCGGGATGATTTGTTCGGTTTCTTTTTCCACTCCTTCTTGTGTGGTCATTGGAAGGTAGATTCAGGTGTCCTTCTGCGTCCCTTCACCCTGGTTTTTCCAGTGTGGGGCCTACTCATACTCTTCTCTCTCTTTCTCATTGCTTGGGGTTTGTTGCCTCCTCTGCAATCCTCTAGGTTGGGGTTTCTTGGCTGTGCCTCTGCCCTTAGCTTCTTACAGGCAATACGATACTCCGTGGTAGTGTTGTCTTGGGGTGCTTTGTCGTGACTCCTCTGTTCCAGACTTGTTGCCTTTCACTGTTATTGATTGTGATTTCTGCCTTTGTCGTCTGCCACGTCATTTTTGTCATGTTTTTCTACCTCCAGGAGGTTATTGCCTTCGCTTTGTAGGGTTGCTTCTCACAGTGGTGCTCTGCTCTTTCCTTTTCATGATTTTCATTAACGCAGTGGTGCTGTTCTTCACCATTCACTTCTTCCCTTTTTGTTTCACTGCTTTTTCGTACACTCTTCCCATACTCTCACAGTTTTGTTGGTGATGGCTCCGCGTTGTGGTGCGGAAAAGTTCTCAGAAGAAAACTGACGTCAGCGCGCCGGGGTGGGACTTATGTGACCTCGCTGACGTCACGTCCGCGGACGACGTCAGGGCGGGGTTGCATGGTTCAGGCGCCCCCCCCGGCGCGCAGAGGTGCTGTGGCAAAGATTTTCCGGATCCAGTCTCATGCCTGGGGATAATTCTAGTTTAAGAAATCTATGACTTGAATCGTCTCTACCAGATACATCGTTACCGAAGGTAAGTAACATTAGCATTAACCTTATGAACCCCTGCATGGACCTTACCCCATTCCACTGGCATCAGGGGGGAGGGCAACATTAAGTCCCACTTTCGCTGTAGTCCCAATGGCTCCAGCTGGACATCCTCCTGCAACGCTCGGTAGAGGTGAGAAAAAGGCGTCGCCCCTGTGCCATATATATCATTGTCACTAGTATATTAGAGTAAGGGGGCTCGGAGGGAAAGTGCGACAACAGCTCCCGGGCCACTGTTGAAATTTTGGCATATTGCAGGAACTGTCCCGTTCCCAGGTCAAACTCTGCTTGTGCGTCTGCTTGTGTTATAAATTGTCCGTCCTGATAGAGGTCTCCCAGAAGTAGACAGCCCCCCTCCCTCCAGCGCCTGATCGACATAGAGCCAGCAATTGCGGCAAAGGGACGTATTTCCCACAGGGGCATTTCTGTCACGTATGGGGCGTGTCGAACCACTCTGCGAACTGTTCTATCCCAGAGATTAGCTACATGGCGTATTACATATGGGTAGCCTTCAGGAACCGCACCTCCTAACATTAGCAGACCTGCGAGTGTATGCCCTCGATACGTCCTCTCTAAGAGGGCTTTTTCCCACTTGTCTGCAACATCAAGCCAGTGTACCGCAAACTGGAGCTGGGATGCCATATAGTAGAGCACCAATTGTGGAACCTCAAGTCCTCCCCTCTCCCAAGTCCTCTGTAATGTCCGTAGGCTCACTCGTCTACGCTTGTTGCCCCACAGTAAATGGCCCAGCAGAACTTCCAACGTGTCGAGAAAGGATCGCGGGATCATGAAAAAGGAATGCTGCAGCGTATAGAGGCAGCGCGGCAATACAATCATTTTAGTGATCGCTATGCGCCCCATTAATGAGAGCGGCAACTCCGCCCAAAAGCGAATGGAGCCTCTCAGACCCTCCACCACCCGGTTGATATTTAGTCTGTGGAAGGAGTCGGCAGAGCCCGCTAGATAGATCCCTAAGTATCTCGACCCCTGTTCTGTCCATGGGACATTATGGGGAGGTCTCGAATTCGGGGTAGCCGGCGCCAATCTACCCACCGGTATCAGTTTAGATTTTTCGGGGCTCATCCGTAATCCCGAGACGATGCCGAATGCAGCCATTTCGGCCTCGAGGAGTGGGACTGAGTGCTCCGGTTGCCTCAGATACACCAATGTACCATTCGCATAGAGCGATATCACATGGTCAGTCGTCCCCAACCGAATACCCCAGGGATCCATAACCGCTCTCAAATGCACAGCCATGGGCTCCATAGAAACGGCAAACGGGAGCGGTGACAAAGGACACCCCTGGCGGGTTCCTCGCCCTAATAGAACGGATCGTGACACCGTTTTGCCCACCCGTACTCTGGCTGTCGGGCCGAATAAAGCAATGGGCTCCAGCGCAGGTATTGTGCACCCACCCCCATCTTTCTCAGGACGTGCCATATATACGGCCACTCCACCGAGTCGAATGCTTGCGCTATATCTAATGACGCAATGGCAGCATCAACCTCCTGGAGGACGGGAGTATGCCATACATGTGCAAGCCGTCGTAAGTTATAAGTTGTGTTCCGTCCCGGTATAAACCCCGACTGGTCATGGTGAATCAGGCGTTTCATCAGTGGGAGAAGGCGCTCAGCCAGGATGCCACTCAATATTTTGACATCGATGTTTAGTAACAATATCGGCCTATAGGAGCCATGAAGGTCAGGGTCTTTCTGTTTCAGGATCATGATGACAAGTGCCTCACTCAAGGTAGGCGGAAGTACAGCTCTGTCCAATGCCTCATTGTAGACCTCTAACAGTTGGTCCACCAAGAGTGGCCCAAAGCACATGTAGAACTCGTAAATCACTTTGCCCATCTTGTTTCCGCCTCTGCATCCTCCTGGACCCAAAACGTGCGCTTTCATTTTATCTGGATTGCAACAAGCAATTCTGGGTGGATGACCAGCTCTTTGTTGGCTGCGTGGGCACCAAGAAAGGTCAGGCCGTGCACAAACGGACCATCTCTAGGTGGGTCGTTTTGTGCATTAATGCGTGCTATTCTTTGGCAAAGAAGGAGCCTCTAGGGGGGCTGCGAGCCCATTCCACCAGGGCGACAGCAGCTACTGCTGCTTTGGGACGAGGAGTCCCCTCCAATGACATCTGTCAGGCAGCTACATGGGCATCTCTGCACACGTTCACTAAACACTACTTCCTGGACAGCCAAGTCCAGAGAGACCGCTTTTTTTGTCCGTTCTGTTCTCCAGGACTTTCTGGTGTGAACTTGGTTCGCAGACCCACCTCTGGGGTTGGTACTGCTGAGGTATCTATTTTAAGTTAAGAAAGTGATTCAGTAACGATATATCTGTAAGAAACATAGGTTACTTAGAAATTCCTAACTGCCCCACCCATCCTCCTTGTTCCGCGTACTGACTTCTAGGGCTAAGGATTTCCTTTCAGGACCCTAGTTTTGTTCAACAGTGGTCAATGTCTTGCATGGCTCTGCGCCTCTGGCTTGGAAAGTCGTGTAGAGAACTTAGGTCAGTGCGAGGGCAGCGTCTAAGTAGCTGCCGCGATGTCATCCCGGCGACCACGGCGCCAACGACGAATGCGGAGCCGACCGACCCCACCTTTCGACACGCAGGGGTACTGCAGACGAAAAAAAATTCCGGATCCAGTCTGATGCCTGGGGGTAATTATAAGGTAAGGAATTTATAACTAACCTATGTTTCTTACAAATATATCGTTACCGAAGGTAAGTAACTTGTACATATAGCGCAACAACTGTAATAAGAGTAACAAGAAAATGGCTTCACAGCTGTCCCTGTTGGTCTGTTCACATTAATTTTGGCTTGAATGACCGGAATAGTCTGTAGTTGTTAACAGGAAGGTGAGACTTGCTCATCTCCCCGTATGACATGTCACTTTTTCATACTATCAAATAACTGTTTTATAGTAAATCTTGTTGAGCACTCTTGCTGCTTTGCAGCTAATTCACAGTGTTTCCAGGTAAGGGGTGAGTCACCGTTCAAGTTGCTGAACTTTATAGAGGTTTCCATCTGAATGGGAACGTGAGGCTACCTCTTTGGGTGCTAGTACAATGTGACAGGTGAATGAGTTCTGGCTGGATGATCTTAGTGGAGACTTTAGCTTGGAGAGTCTTTAAAAATGGATGTGGAATAAAGAACAAAAGGAGATTGGCAACAATGGTTAGGGGGTTTTAGCGGGAGAAGGAAAGACTGGGATGGCAGAGAGTAAATGAAAAATTTAGAAAAGATGAGTTGATGAACAGATAGAATGGAGGAAAGAAGACACTGTGTAGGACAGGGTATGGACTGAAAAGGTGGACAACAGAAACAAAGGGAGTGTAGTAGTTAAATAATAGGGCACAAGAAAAGTAAAGAAAAGGGGTCAGGAATGATGGGAAATGGGATAGCAGTAGGAAAGGGAAATAAGGCAGAGATGATGAGATGGAGGTTATGGGGTGATTATCAAAATAAGGGAAAAGGAGAGAAGACGGAGGTAGGATGCTGAGTGTGTTTGTATTTCATGGTTAAGTTTGGTGATGGTGTGGATGTTAGAATCTGCTATGACCTTTCTTGGGTTTGGCTTGTTGTCCTATTCTGTTGTGTCCTTCAAATAATGCATACCGTTGTAGGGTATATTATGGCTGGGTCTCGTGTGATAGACTGTGTAGTGGCTTTTGCACTGACGGATAGTGGCATGTCAGTGCAGCCTTTCATTTTTGATACTGTGGACAAAATGGCAAATAGTTGCTGCAGTACTTGTGATCAAAGGTTTTGGTTGAAATCTACAAACTCTAGAATTGTGCATTGGTGATAAATGAGGCACCAGTAAGCCGGTACATTTGGATAGGGAGAAGGAATGCAGTGGGCCACGTGTAACAGAAATGCTTACTCTACCTCCAACTGCAGATGGATATTGCCACCCTAAAGTGGTCCACACACATTGTAGAATTATCTGAGTGATGGTTTTCTATTTAATTCACACTTTTTTAGAAAATACATAGTGAAATTAGGTGACCCTCCTTTAGAGATGGGGATTAGAACCGTTGTCTGTTTAATTTTTTATATATGTATGATATCAGCGTTTTCATTGAGAAATATTGCAACATAAGAGTTGCTTTGAGGACCTCATTTTAGAGATATCAGCAGTCTGGTGTCTCACTTTCCACCTTGTTTCTGCATTGCTGCACTCCTAGGCGGTGCGATAAAGCATCACAAAAAAGTCTGCTTCCTGAGAGACATACGTGTTAAGAAATATCACCACAAGATTCCTTTTTGGATGCCGTTGGTGATGTAAATGTTTTCACATTTGCCCCCAAACTGCTGGAAGATTTAGAGAGAGACTGTATCAAAGGTACGCTGGCAAGTCATTTTCATGATCCCCAGGCCTGATTAACACTGAGATGAGATTCACAAAGTCATTTAGGGATAAAAGCTGTTGACGAGGTCCTGATAATTAACATGTATCACTTTACATTGTGAAAGTTGAGAATAACTGAGAATATGTTGGAACTCAGTGTCATTAGTAGATAGGTAGTGGTTATTGTTATGCTGTTGCACATTTTTCCATTAACATAATTTTATCCTTTGAACAGGACACTGAGGTATATATATGGATGTTTACAGAAATCAGTTCAACAAAAGTGGCCCTCAAATACTACAATGAGAACAAGAGTTGTAAGGTATGTCTGTGGTCTTTGAGTACATTAACAGTTCTAATGAATTTTTTTACAATGCATTTCTTATCTTTTCCAATGTCCCAAAATGCTACACCATATCATGAAAACGTCTCAAGCTGGACGCAGGTAATGTTAGAATGTCTCTGCTCCAGAGCTTTATATGTGTCTCTAACAAATGTGACTGTCAATGGGCTTTTTTGTGCACTACAGACTGCAAGATCTGGAGCTTGCCCTGTTCCTTTTATTTGGGGATCAGATCTGATAGAGACGTCTAGCCTCAGATTCCTTACCTTTGAGTTTCCCAGGCATCAGACGGGATCCGGAAGATTTTTCTTCGAGCATTACCCCTGTGTGCCAGTAGTTGGTGTAGGTAGGCTCTGTGTGACGATGGTGGCGTCCACACCGTGCTGACATCTGCATCACCTATATAGGCGCTACCTTGGCGTGCTGATGTCAGTTCTTTTCTTTCTGCGCCAGTCAAGCGCTGATCTGTGAAGAGCTATCCTTTGACAGGATTTTTTAACTTTTTGTTGACTCTTTGGTGCATAGGAAGATCATGTCTAAGAATACTTAATGTTCATGCAAGGGGTATGAGCGGTAACATGTAAATACAATAATTACCGAGTCAAGGTATCAAAAAAAAATGAGTCCACATTGTTTGTAGTCTTGTTGTGTCTTTTATTGCGCAAATGCTGTTATGACTAACTCGCATAGACGGGATACCCAAAGTGGCTTACTCAGATCTCTCTGCTTGGGATGTTGTTCACCACATCCTTTAATCAGATGATGGGTTATGACCATGATGCATATGTCAAGCCCAGTCTATGAGACTGTTAGCACTGGGCTGTCTGTGCTCACTAACGTTTGATCTGAGAGTGGGATGACTGGTCACTACTCCCTTATGACACGTCTCCATATTGCCTTTCTGTACAATGCCTTCCATAAGTGCTATAATGTGATCTGTAACATTTCTATATTGCCTTTCTGTGATGTTATTTATTATTCTTTAAATGGGCCATAATTGTGATTCTCCAGTCCAGTTGTACTGGACTGAAATGCAATGCAATGTTGACTAGCTCTACCTTTAGTGTTAAACTTGCATGCACTCTGTCAAACCCGTTATTTGACTAAGTTTATAATACTGTTGTCCTTTTGTTACAATCTTAACACTATTGCTGACAGTCGAATATAACGCTAACAATAATCGAAATTATACTGCTGTCAGATTGATGTGTTTCTGCTAATGCGTTTTAATCACTTTTCCTGTCCTGTCGCCGTCTAAATTCCATTCACAGCTTCACTTTTATACACCACGGGTTCACGTTAGCCCTGTACAGCTCTCTTGGATACCACTGCAGCTTCGCAACTTTCTTAACGACCAATGTCACCGTACTATAGATTTTGACGGTCTGCCAAGCCTTACGTTGGCTTTTATCTCCGATTACGTAATGAAACGGTACAACTGATGAACCACTTCACCTTTCTATACTCATTTGTCATAGTGATCATAACTGTTTTTCATAGCGATCAATTGACCTCCTTTTAATCATCATAACGGTCTGCCAAGCCACACGTTCCCCCGCTTTTTTCTTTCTATTTCTTTTTTCCACTTTCGAATTATAGTCCAATCACGGATGGACCGTTTTACCCCATTACACATTTATCGTTGATCCTTGCATTCGGGTCACCACCAATATGGCCACCTACGTTAGCGGACTAGCTGCGCCTCATTATGATCCGCAACCCGGAAGTAGTCTACGAGCTGCATACCGGAAAGAATACACGGGTTGGATATGTAAATGATCCTCACCACGGGCAATGGACTCTACCTCGCCAGACTGGTTACTGACGCCACCCAACACGGATCGCGGACTCATCGTTTATTCTAGTAAGTCAAGACAGGAGAGGGACTTAACTGGAGGGTGTAGATTTGATTTTGGGAGCTTTACTGGTTTTATAAATGTTTTTAAATAGGTAATTCTCTGCTATCACCTAGCGCCCTCCAGGTGCCGTCATTCTGGACAGATACACTTTACTGTCCAATGGCGTACACTGGTTTTTGCCTCTGTAGATTCCCGTAACTCACTAGCCAGCTTGTCTTGGGCACTCTATTTCTCTGGTTGCGGCACTCTTCTCATGAGTGAGTAGCCAGAATGCGATCTTAAGTTAAGGAATTTTGGGAGGGTCCTCCTCTTTCACACCGCTTCATTTTGGGCTTTTGATATTTCCGTTAGCCCACCGCTACGAGCTTAATTAACAAGCGAGTGTAACACCTGGCAACCGAGGGTTTCTCTTACGGCATTCGAGTGGATGTCGGCACCTTTACGGGTTTACTCTGGCCTGGGTTGTGGTAAATGCGCTTTGGATTATGGCTTAAATAGTTTGCTAGCAACTGGGTTGCATACGCCGTGTTCCGTATTCTGTTAACCATTTTTACTCCTTTCTGATACTTACCCTGACTGGCCCAGTTCACATGTGCCCCATGCTAGTTTACCTGTCTAGCATCCCATGAGGTTTGCTAAACCAACCGCGCTATTTTGCTGGATAGTGACTTTCTTCTGACCAGTGCTTTTAGCCTGAATTTGCAGGTTATCCCATTCTAGCGCTCGTAGACCAACGCCAATAAGTAGTGGGATTGATATGCGAGACCCTCCCATTACACCTCTCCTGTAGTAGCTGCACTATTACTCACAATAGGCCCACCTTCTCTCCTTACCCATAGATATCCCCTGCCTCTGACACGGACCATTCCAGCCAGAGACAGAGCACCCTGGTCGCTGACCCCCATCAGACCTTTGGTTACCCTTTACTCAAGGTTGGTTCAACTCGTTATTTTCATCACTAAGCATACGCTACGCTTCCACTTTAAACGTCCGCTCCCATAACACTTATTCTCCTTTACTCAGGGAACTTCTTCTCTTAATTGCTACGCTCCTACACGGGCTAGAAAGTTTTGCGGATCTCTATCTCTGACCCTGGCAAAAGTACAGCACCATTAATCGGTAAGCGTACTCGGACGCATCTTGGGCACCCTACCGTCACAATGGATCTAGGGGTGATTTTGTCAGGAATTTTTTGACAGGTTTTGTCAGATTCCGTTTTAATCCACCCTATCTCACTTTCACCAAGGCCGACTGGTGTGGCGCACGTCTTTCTTTGGGTATATTGAATGGCTCTTGACTACACTACCTCAACCAATTCACATGTCTCAATGCCCCTACACCCCTTTATAGGTTCACACACTTTTGCTGGCACGCAGTCTTAGTCTCACCGTTTACTCTCACTTCCAATCTCTTCCCTCATCGAGACACCTTTCGTCCTCATTTCTTCGTTCCCTATGCTCTCCTTTCACGAGCATCTTGGGACTAAATGTCACCTTTTACATTATATATAGGTATGCATTCACGGTTCAACCCTAATCATGTGTATATTGTATAATATTACCGCCCTGAAGAAGCCCATGTTTGGGCGAAACGCGTTGGCTGTCAATTTATGAAAAAAACTGCACTTGCGCAATAAAAGACACAACAAGACTACAAACAACAACGTGGACTCATTTTTTTTTTTTATACCTTGACTCTGTAATTATTGTATTTACATGTTGCCTCTCATACCCCTTGCATGAACGTTTACTTAATGGTCATGTGGCAGCTGACCATTTGAGGTGGGCAATATCCCAGAAGGGGAGTGACAAGCCTAGGCAGTGCTATCCTCTAGAACAACCAGCTGCCTCTTCCACAGGGGTGTGGAATTTTCAAAATAATCTACTTGTCCATGGGACAAAATGCCACTGAGATCTACATGTCCTGTAAAATCCACTTGTCCCACCTACTCCCGTCCACACATCAAACATAAGTAGAATTCATTGCTCTTTATTTTGAGGTTGACAGGCTAAGAGGGGCCCAGTTGTAGCCCTCACTCCCTCTTCCAGCTGACAGAGCGAGGGGGTGGGGGAAGGTTCAGCACACCACTGAGTTACAGATAAGAAGGTGAGGAAAAAACAGCTTCAACCTTTTGAAATGGAAATAGAGCCATTGCGCTGCCTGTTCTCGCCTGGGTCAAGTTTCGCCTTTTCTGTTGCTGTGTGCAGATATTGTGGAAATACCCGTGGGCGGTGAGGCTTGCAGAAATGTCCCTAATGCAGACCCCCTGTGCGGTTCTCTCACCTTGGGGCACAATAAAGGAGGGAAAGAATGTCTTGCTTTTAAAGGGGTATCCATGCTCTGAGCAGATGGCCTGTGCCCACAGCCACTTGCACGGTTAGGTTGTGCGAACGCACTTAAAAAATGCAGGACATTCATTTTCTTCACCCGATGGATCAATGTGAATTTTAATATGGCCTGAATACGCTTGCATAAGACTTTGAGTGCTAATAAAAGAGTGGCATTTTTTGCGGTTTTATAGAGCGCGAATTCGATCTGAAGGTATTGGAGCGCTTTACATGAGCGCCAGTTACATTTACACAAGGACTGTCACATTCATTTATTTTTCTTAAGTAGCACTATTAAATTGGCGCCACTGCACTGTAAATCAAATGTGTTATGCAGAGGGGACATTTGGTTGTAGAGTCCGAAAATGCGCCTTCTAATCCAAGCTCACGTCCCCGCTTTACCAACGTGGTATAATCTGGACAACCTCTTTACCTATTAATTATCCAGTGTCCTTTTACAGTTAAAGTTAGCATCTAAGCAATCCTGGCAGCTCAAGAAAGAAACTGCAGCGCTGCGGCAGCTTAAATGAAATGCGTACAACGGACTTAATTATACACACTAAAATACTAGGCACCGGCCAATTGAGCATTTTCTCTCACAAATGGGAAAGATATCGCCCATTTGTGAGGGAAATTGCCCAGTATGGCAATTCTGTGTCACACATCTGGTGTGAAAGGGGGTCCCCGAGGGTTCTAATCAGCTCTCTGCATAGCAATGGAAACGTGCGCAGTTGGCATGACTTACAGCACGGCTACAATAGCAACGGTTGGTCACATCTGTTGGTACTTCAGGTGTGGAATTAACTGAATTCTGGGGCTCCCGGAGCTAGGGCACTGACGCCGAACAGCATGGGCAACAAAGACACTCTTTCCTGACATGTTATCAACAGCACAAAACGGGAGGGGGGGAAGGGAAGTTGAAATGTAAGGCCGAAAGTGCTGCTAACAGCTATATATTAATATTCAAAACCCTACAAACTGAGGCAGCGTAGTGCTGGGAGGATTTGGTAAAAGGTCACAAGCCATAGTAAACACGCAGTGACTGGGCCCCAATAATAGGAACTCAGTGGGTTTATGGTCAAGCCAGGCTTGAAACCCGCTAATCTTTGAAGTGCAGGCGCGCAACACCCATTGGACTCACAGGGCTTCAGCCCCCACACGTCGCGTGTGGCAGCCCGGGATGAGACAGCTTCCCGGGCAGTCACACAGCCGCACCCGAGCAATTCACAGGTCTTTAAAAGACGACCATTTCCATGTTAATGAGGCCTATTGCTGTTGTTTCACCCCTTTTACGAGCCCCTGCAGCTCCATTCTGCCTATTGCTCACCCCTTCTAAGAGCCCCTGCAGCTCCACTCTGCCTATTGCTTAAAGTTTCAGCCCCCCCCCGAAATTTTTTCTTAGCCCCCCCCCCCCCCGAAATTTGGCTCTAGTTGCGCCTCTGTTGAAGTGCAATATCCACCAGGTGGAAGAGGGGGTTGGGGGGACAGGGGGTAGGGCTGCAGCCTCAAAGCACACAGATGGAACTTTCCTACCTGAACCGATAAGACAGGAGCAGCAGCGTGAAGAGCTGAAGGCTGGAAAGGCCGATCCGACTTCCCACCTTACCGTGGTTGATGCAAATGCCGCGTAAACCGGATCCTTTGGCGGGCTTCTCTGGAAGTGGAAACCAGTGATGTTTACAGTGGTCTCTGCTAGCGCTTCGGCCACAGCCCCTCCAAAACCCCACAGTCTGCTCTCGCTCACTCAACCCCGAAGCAATGAGGATCGGAAGCCGGTGGCAGCAGTGATCTCCGGGTGCCCATGGGACAGGAGGACTAGGTAGAGGCGGCGGCAGGGTCCTGCAACATAACGGGGGCCTCGTGTAAACAAGTGGGGGCAGAATGTCAATTTATTTGCGGATCCCCCGGTACTGCGGCACTGCTTTACTGTGCCCTCTGCTTCAGCGCCCCCACGTTTTATGCTCCGTCTCACGCTCCAATAGCAGGGATGAGAGCCCGCGCTTTCTGGAACCACAAGGTTACACACGGTCTCTCACAGCAGGCACACCGGTTCTATGGAGCGATCTGCAAGCTGAGCAAAATATAACCCTTTTGAACACTCTACAAGTGCTATGGCGGGCATTATGCTAGTGCGCCTTATTTTACCTCGCGGCGGCCACAAACTCCTACTTGCAGAGACTGAGTGACGTTTCACTCCCTCAGCCAATCACTGTCTAGAGCCCAGTTATGGGCTGCCAGCCAATCCGAAGCCTCCAAAGGCTCCCGGCACGCTTCTCTGATTGGCTGTGAGCCCCATAGTGCTCACAGCCGGTTTCATTTACGTGATTTAATGTCTACTTGTCCGTCGGACGAAATAGACATTAAATCTTCTTGCCCACCGATAAAAACAACTTGGTTCGGGCGTCGGGCGATATGATTCCCCCACCCCTGCTTCCAATAGTAGCTAAGAATACTTAATGTTTAAAACCATAAAGCACCTGTCACTGCTCCATGTCAGTGACGGACCCACATTTGGGTTGCCTATGGTGTTTTTAGTGCGACCATGACTTGAAGTCGTGCTCCAACTGCCGGGCCATGGCTCCGAAGGCTTTGAGGGAGAGGTCGCTAAAACTACTTGCAGCCCGGCAGGCAACACTGCATCGTTCGACTCCTTGGTGGTCATTGTCCCGGTCGAGAGGAAGGTCCCGGCACCGCTTCAGGAATCCCAAGTCCTTGAAGTCCCGCTCAAAAACGTCTGGACATTCAGGTAAGAGGCATAAAAAAACTAAGTCGAAGCAGGCTTTGACTTCTCCCTGCCTGTCGGCCAGCGCAATGTAATATCTTCGGCGTTCAAGACCTCGTTTTTCAGAACTTGCGACTGGGTCAGCTCCGCGCCTCCCCTGTTTTCCGGGAGCCAGAGCAACCACTTCTTAAATAAAATGATTTTATGAGGCTATGCGTCTCATTTTTGAGCAGCCTGACCCCTCCGGCTTACCTTTGAGCCCCGTGGGGTCTGAGGGGATCCCTTGGGTTCCATGCCGTCAGCTCTAACTTCGGGCTAGGCGCCGAGGACCCCCATTGATCCAGGAATGGATCCGGACCGATGCCGGTCATTCCATTGCGACCTTTTACGTCACTGACGTCCCGGCAGCATCAGCCCCATTCTGATTCCCGATGATTCGGAGCCGGTGCTCCCTCGACCGATTCCGAAGCAGACAGGAGCTCTGGGTACTAGGTAATTTCCTGGGCCTTATTTTGAAGGGCTAGGAGTATGAGAAGATTGGGAGGGTCGCTTGACCCTTTACAAGACCAGCCTTAGGAGGAAATGGACTGGTATGAGGAATTGGGCGAGGCCAGTGGAATGCAAACTTCTCCAGATACTGATATGCTTTCTCCCCCACCATGGCTAATGAGGAGAGAGTGTCTTATGCTATGGTGATGAGGTTCTTGACCTTCAGCTTCCTTCAGTGGGGGTCAAAAGTAACATCTTGAAGGAGGATTTTGTCGCTTGTATGCCCACAAATGCTTCTGTTTTATAATTATTTTCCTTCTCATTTATAAAACACCACGCGCAGTTTCAGAACTGCAACTACTGCATGTTAATACGATGTAGGAAAGAGACGCTCCTTCTCCTAATATCAGAAAGGTGGGTGGGTGAGCGCTGTTTGCCGCAAAGTGCTTTTGTGTGTGGGGGGGGGGGGGGTAAAAAAAGACAGTGTTTCATTTTTGATAGTAGAGGCGGTTGTCTGTCCTTGGCCACAGACATCTTCCACTGTAGATAAAAAGCAGTCACAGAAGGAGATAAATGCCCTTTAAAGCATCAGCTGTCTCAGTCTCCTCTCATGCCTTCTGCATGTGGGATTCTTAATATTACTGTAACCTTCTATCAGGCACCTGTTTTTGGTTGGCGTGTACAGACATGCCGGAAATCCACTGCAGAGCAGCATTATTACATCTCCTCTCACTAAAGACCAAGGGATCAAGTGCCCGACTGTCAAAGGGCAACTCTAGATTAAGAAGTACCTCTTTTATCTCTAGAGTGGGGCCTTTCTCCAGCGCCTGCATTGTAAGTATTGATGCAGAACGGCCAACAGCTCCTGCTTATTAAAATCCCAAACTAGGGACTGTATATGGCCTTCAGTAGTGACGGCACACACATAGGGACAGTACCCTCCTTTTAGCTTTGATGCCAGATTAAGGGACCACGCCTATATTTAATTCTGATATTAAGGGAAGTACACACGGTCCCAGAACTGATCACACACAAAGTTGTAGTGCTTGCTTTTCAGTATCAATGAGACATTAAATGACATCCCTTACTTTCAGTACTGAGCGCATGAGGTTGTAGATGAACTTTAGAGTTGATAACATACAAGTATCATCCCTAAGTGTATTCCATCACTAAAGACTCATTAAGTCCAGCACTTACTTTACTGTGCTGAGGAATTAATTAACTTCAGTATTTATGGTATCCCCATTTCACTTTAATGCAGTTATATAATTTGTGCCTCTGCTACTATGATTTCTCAGTAATGTTTCAGACACTCCTCAAAATCAGATGAGCACCACTGCTGAGGTTTGTGCTTTATTATGACCCCTTATCGCTAGGTGTGTCCTTTTGCTAATCTTTACGGCACGACTGCGTAGTTCCTATGAGCTTACTTTTGTGTGATTCCATCGGTCAGTTCTGGCTTAACTGCAGATTGCATTCTGGGAATTGCAGTTCACATTTTAGGCATCCGAATCCTGGCCTGAAAGTGCTGATTGTTAAAACGTCATGACAGGCCGCCACATAATTCCACACCACACAATTCAATGCCACACAATTCCACAACTAACTAATCCAATTCAACCCATATAATTCCACTACACACCACATACATACACTCCATAACACATAGATAAAAGACATTGCCATTTACAATGCCAACAGCTCTAACACTAACAGATGCAAGACCGATTGCATTTCCGATGCTTGTTCTTTCTTGTGTGTTACCTCGTGGTTTGGTTATAGCTCGCGCATTTGCAATTAACACGAGGACCACAATAATTGCTTGGGAAAAAAGATTTGCAACGCAATTGCTCAAGCATTGCTGAAAGTTTGAGCTATTGGTGTTGCAGGGGTCATCTCTAAGATACCTTCTGAGTGCTTTTTGTAATAAGCCCAGAAACTGGCATCAGTGTGGGTTTATCATGCTGAGAATTTTAATATCAAACTTCTTAGCATTCAGTAAAGCCATAATGGGGCTGTGGAGTTCGTGATGACAAGCTTTCAGCCCATGTACTCAATATTGCTTTGCTGCACTTACAATGTCTAAGAATGGACTCTGACACTGTAGGGACATATTGCAAATGCAGTTATGCCCTCACCTGTGGTATAGTGCACCCTGCCTTAGAGCTGTGAAGCCTTCGAGAGGGATGACTTACCTATGCCACATGCAGTGTTTGTAGGCATCGCACACAAGGATGTGTGCCATGTCGGCTCTTACGTTTTGTCTGCACCAGAACACATAGTTTGCAATGGCAGTGTATATGTGTTAGGTGAGGGGTCTCTGAGGATGGCACAATACATGCTGCATCCCTTAGAGACCCTCTCTGACTACAAGGCCGTTGGTACGAGTGGTACCTTTTACATGGGACTTCCATGTAGGGCAGAGGCGTGCCAATTGTGGAAACAAGGGTACAGTTTTGGGAACGAACACAGGCACTGGAAACCTGATTAGTAGGGACCCAGTGCACATTCAGTCAAAGTGCATTAGATATCAGGCAAAAAGTGGGGGTAACCATGCAGAAAGGGGCACTTTACTACAGCGCAGCATCAGGGAAATCTCTCTAACATGGTCCTGATCTCAGAGGTAATTCACGAATCATGATTGGGTCAGAGGCAGACCCCTCTCACTTCCCCAACCAGATCTCACAGTAGTGACAGATGCATCACTCATGGGATGGGGCGGCCATCTGAGAGAGGTGAAAATCAGGACTCTGGTCTCCGGCGGAATCCGGACTCCACATCACCCTGTTGGAGCTCTGAGTGATCAGTGTGGCGTTGAAAGCCTTTCTACCCTTGTAGGAAGGTAGGATCTGCTTTCATGGTTACACCCACTTTTCGCTTGGTGTCAGTGTGTTTTTGACCTAGTCTGCTGGGATTCTGCAAATCAGGAACCCAGCAACTTTGATTTCTCCTCTAAAATTGACATGGTAAGTACTTTGTTACCTCCAGAATTGGCTACTGGTGTGCCCTTGTAAGTCCCTACTATATGGTAGTAAGCTACACAGTGCATAGGTACACCTGGGGTCTCCCATGAGCTGCAGCAAGTATTGTGCCACTCATGGGAGTCCACTTAAACTGTGACTACAGACCCGCCATTGCAGACTGTGTGAGTTGGTGCTTGCACCTCTCATGACAGATATAAGTTTCCTTATATCGGAGGTCACTACACTTTAAACCTACAAGTCACACCTATGGCAGACCCTTCAGTTCTGAGGGCAGGGTGCTTGGTTGTAAGTGTGAGGGTGCCCCTGCATGAGCAGGACATCCCTACAAACCCAGTAGTCGATTCTCCAGGCTTTGTAAGTGTAGTCAAACATTTTTAGACATATATTGGACATCACTCATTACAAGATGTCTTACTATAAAGTGGCTGCACTGAACCTGGACATATTTGGTATCAAACGTGTTGGAATCTTACCCCAACACCGATTCCATTGTTGAAAGTATGATCCCATGTATTGGGAGGCTCATTTGGGGACCCCCCCCCCCTTGTACTCCCGGTAACAGCCTTTCAGGGTCTGCAAGCAAGCTAGTGCTGCTGCCGATCACAGACCTGATTCTGCCCTCCTCCTGCTGCTGATCCAGGGTTGGGCAGGAGAAGGTAGGACAAATAGTTTCCTGTCACAGGTAGGTGTGACCACTTCCCACAGGACTTAATATATTGAACTGGGTGGGGGCACTTGCCAGTGCCACCAGACTGCTTTGAAGGGCACATTTGTTGCACTTCTTGCATACTCCTCTTTCAGCCAGTTCAGGGAGCCCTTGGCTCCCACTCTGGTCCGAAACTGGACAAAGGACATGGGAGTATCCTCCCCTTTGTCTAGCACCTACTCTGGGAGGGACCCCTGAGTTGTCCCAACCCTTTCCTTAGGGTACCTAACGGCTAACTTGTGGGTGGGTCCTTAGGTTGGTCATGGACAAGACTCAACCCAGAAACTGCTTTAGTCTTCAATAGTCTTGACACTTGGACACTGATGAACCTCAACTGGAACCGAGACTGACCAAGGAAGATTCCTGCTGCTCCTGGTGTCACTGTTCTTCAAGTCTTCTTTGTAGTTTGTGATCTTGCTTCATCCAGGTTCTTCGGCAGACCTATGGATGTCAAGGACACCTAATGAAATCTCCCATGGAGTGAAGGAGTCACTCGCTGCATCTGCAGGCACGGCAACAAAGCTGGACTTTCTGCTGCTCCTGTTGTCCTACGGACTTCCCGAGGCTCATCAACACAGTTGGTGGTTCTTCAACTCCCTCGAAGACTGACCTGCCCTCTCTGCAACTTTGAGGCAAGTATCCGTCATTGGAACCGCTGGGACCAACCCCTGTGCACCTCGACTTGCCTGCTGCCAAGACTTGTTGGCTTTTCACTCCAGAGATCTGTGGGCTACAAGAAGCTCCAGCCTCCAGCACCGCTTCTTTCCAAGATCAGCTTCCTCACTGCATCCTCTGCACCGTGGGCCTTCATCTTTGGTGAGCTGCTAGAGGTCCTCTTGCGACTCCTGTGCCTTCGGCCTGTGGGTCCTCTTGAGGGTCTTCTCTTGCTTCAGTAGGCTCCCCTGCTTGCTCAGGGCCTGCTCTGACTCTCCTGCTGTTGGGGAGTCCCTTGAACCTTGCTGGTTCCAACGTTGCTCCTTTTTGATCTTCTACGCTAGTTGCGGCTACCAAGCCTTGTTAGTGCTCCCGCCGGACACTGACCACCTATTCATTGACATCCGACTTGGGACAGTTTGTGCACGGCTCTTGGTCTTTCTCAGCATCGCCTGGTCCCCACAGCTTCTGCGACAACGACACCATCAACTCTTCAGAACCTCCCGACATTAGTCGGCATTGTGTCTCCTTGCCTCCTGGTCACCTCCAAGTGGCATAGACTCTCTCCCATCCACTGGTGGGGTGGCTCTCCAACCTTCTGTCTTGTAAAGGGTTTCTTCGGGGTCCTCTGGGAGGGATCTTTCTTCTTCAAAACTGCAACTTCTCCATTGACTTCCATTAGGCACAGAGCTGTTTTTCCACTCTGCACACAGCCTACCTGGGTACTAACCTTCGGTGGTTCCTTGTGTCCCCGGCTCCTATGGGTCTTCTGGTCCAAGTCCAAGTCCCATTCTCGGTTGCAGTTCACATTCCACTTTCTTAGTATATGGTGAGGTCTCCCCCTAGGGACCAATGTTTTTTGTGCTATCTACCTGATTGCTTTTGAAGTATTCTTGTATATTGTGTTGATATCTCCTGGTAGGAGATAAACCAATGTGATAGTGTGTTGTAATAAATAGACTTATTCTTGTATACACTGTGTGGTTTCCTTTCATCTAATCTACACTACAGATTAAACTGATAAAAGAAGTTGCTAACATCCCTTCAAGATGAGCCTGAAGGCTGCTCTCCACAGCTACCTCTTTGAGAGTGCTCTATGCTTATCAGCTGGGCATATCCCTCGTGGTTTAACACCTGGCACGTTCTCTGAATACCAGGGCGAACAAACTCAACCTTTGATGCCTAGTGGATCACAAATGGCGTCTCCTTCCAGAGGTGGAGCAAGGTCACTTTCAACAGTGGGAAGAGCCTTTGTTAGATCTGTTCGCCCCTGCCAGCAGTTTTGCATGCTGAAGTTTCCAAGGCGGCTCTTGCTCTTCCTCCAATCCTCTGATCAGGCTGCCCCTTCGGGAGGATCTTCTGTTGCAGCAGCAGTAGAGGGTTCTCCACCCTAACCTGTCAACTCTACGCATTCTTGCTTTGATATTGATCGGCAACAGTTGACAGCTTTTGACCTTCTTCCCAAAGTTTGCAATGTTATTCTGCCAGCCAGGCGTCCCTCCACTAAGATGGTATACTTCTGCCGGTGGAAAGAAACTGTAATATATTTTTCAGAGAAGTCTATCAACCCTTTATCGGCTTCCCTTTCCGATGTTCTACTTTTTATTTTTACCCTCACCCAGCAGGGCTCTGCTCTGGGCACCCTGAAAGGGTATTCATCTGCTGTGTCTGTTTTCTTGAGGCTGCCATTCCAACCCTCATTTAAGTCACCCATTTTACATAGATTCCTAAAAGGCCTTGTATATTTGTTTCCACTACCCCCCACATCATTATTCGTTAGTGGGCCCCTAATTTGATTCTCACCTTCCTCATGTGTGAGCTCTGCATGATTGCCCCCTCCAGCTGCTCACAATTAAAACAGCCTTTTTATTTAATGGCAATCCCTTCTACTAGGAGTGTGAGCAAGCTAGAGGTTCTATCATCCAAGCCCCCCTTCTTGACGATATTCCCTCACAACTTGGTGCTTTACTCTAGATCCTCTTTCCTCCCTAAATTGGTAACTCCTTTTAATGTGGGACAAATGATCATCTTGCCCACTTTCTACGCTCCTCCACATCCATCTAAGGAAGAGGAGTGACTCCACGGCCTGGACCCAAATAGAGTGTTTTCGAGGCATATGAGTTGTAGATCATATGCTTTAGAATAGATCGCCAACTAGTGTTGGGTCCAGATGGTTGCACTTTGTTTTTGTTCGAAGAAGTCTTTCCAGTCACGAGGTAGGTGACTCCTCCTTACGGTGATAGTGCGCATGGGCATCGACTCCATCCTAAGATTGTTTTTTTCCACCATCGGGTTCGGATGTGTATTGCTGCGCTCCGGTTTGTTACCGTTTTCGGACCCCTTCGACACGCAATCCACTACCCTCGACAGTATTGTTATCGATCGCAGTTACCCATTCGATGTGCATCGCCTTATTTTGGAAAACCTTTGATCGGGAAACTCGAGATAGGCCGTCGGGCCTACCCGTGCTGACCGCGCTAGCAGTCGATGGAACGGACTCCATTCAAGTTATTTCATGGGTGTCGTGCTAAATTTCCACACACCGACTTGCATGAAGTATGCAACCTCTGCTTGTCCCCGAAACACTACGAGAAAGACTGCGCCACGTGCCTATCATTCTGATCGAAAAAGACAGTTTGTGATTGTCGGGCTCGACACCACGTGATGCAACATCACAGCAACTCTGTACCGGACATCTTCGGCGAAGATTTCGATATCCAACATCCAGTTCAAGGAGCCGAGGACGAAGAACAGATAGCCGAGGCCGACTCCGACTTGGAAGAAGAAGAGCACATCACCCGGGTCAGCGTACTGCGAGTACAGATCTCCCTGTGCCCCTTCAACATAAGACAAAGGCTCCGGTCCCTTTTTCGCCCTCGGGCTCAGGTCGGCACCGACAAAAAGTTTCCGATGCCCCACCCTCCGGCCCGGCTCCGAAACAAAAAGAAAAGTCTTCCGGCTCGGCCCCGAGCTGGCCCCACTCTACTGCTGAACCAACATCTTCGGCACCAAAACATAAGACCAAGCATCTATCGGTCACCATATCTCCGGGATCGAAGATTCCACCTTCGGCACTGTAAGGCTCGAAGCCAAAACTTTCCAAGCCCAAAGTTTCGGAGAAGAAAACTTCCAAGCCCAAAGACTCCGAGCCAAAACTTTCCAAGCACAAAGACTCGGAGCCGAAACCTTCGATACCCAAAGGCTCGGAGCCGAAACCTTTGACGCCGAAATCAGTACATAAAGAAAAAGACACTCCCTCCAAAGAACGTTGGTCCGATGAGCCACCTTTGGATCAAAGGCAGAAAAAGCTGGTAATCAACCCTGAAACAGGACATATCCATGCCACTCTTCCCAAAAAACGGAAGATTGACCTACCAGAGGACTTCCATATACCTCTTAAGAAGAAGGATATGGGTGCTAACCCTTCTCCCCCTTATATTCCACCTATCTCTCCTCCTCCTAATCCGATCATCACACCATCAAATTCACCACCACCACTTTCACCTGACCCACAGGATGAAGGAGATAGGGGTGACGATCTGGATATGCCACAGGATCAGGATAGGACACTGACCCTTAGGAGAATTATCATACAGACCCAAATACAGACAATGACCCTGATATGCATCCCTCCAGACCCTCCCCACCTGATGACAACATTGGGCACATTGAGCTCCTTAACAGGGCTGCTCAATTTGATGGGGTGGAGCTCCATAAAGAGCCTTTAGAAGAGGATTTCCTCTTTGAGACACTTACTCTCAAAGATCTACTCATACGTCACCAATTCTGAAAGGCATGTTAAAACACACAGATGAGGTATTTAGGGCAAAGATAATCACACCTAGGGTGGACAAAAAATATAAATCTGCTCCTACCAATCCTGTTTACATTAAAGGTCAGCTGCCCTTAGACTCTTGTAGTCTCCAACGCTCACAAGAGAGCTAATTTACAAATCACAGGTGAGGACCCTCATCCTGACAAGGAGTCCAAGCTTATTGATGGCTCAAGTAAAAGAGTGGTTTAACAGGCAGCAAATCACTGGCGCATTGCCAGCGCTCAGGCTCTACTAGCTCATTATGATAGGACTCATTACGATGAGTTAGAGAAACTCATGCAACATTTACCTGATGAATATAATGACCTTATTCAGGAAGTAAACTCATTACAAATACATCCATTAAATGTGCACTAGACGCAGCAGACACAGCAGCTCGTTCAATCAACACCAGTGTACTTTTACGCGGACATGCTCGGCTCAGAATTTCTGGTTTCAAGCCGGAGGTGCAGACTTCCATACTTAACCATCCTTTTGACAAAAAGCATCTTTTCGGCCCAGCTGTTGCTACCTCACTGGAAAAGATGAGGGACACTGAGGTCGCAAAGTCCATAGGGGCTTTACAGTTACCTGCCAATAGGGGTTCCTTTCGCCGCTCCTTTTACAGGGGTGGTTCAAAAACGGTGTCCACCGAAAATCCCTCCTCCTCTCACAAGGGCAACAACCAATCCCCCTCTTCAAGAGGTTATTTTAGAGGAGGATTTAGAGGAAACAATGGTAAGAGAAGCGGCAGAGGTAACTCCACACGCACTTTTCCCACAAACAAACAGTGGCTTCCTTCCGATACCCCCGATCATTCCACTCCTGTCGAGGGACGTCCCTCCCAATTCCTACCTGTCTGGAACTCAGTCACATCAGACAAGTGGGTATACAAATTATCCAATATGGTTACTGCCTGGAGCTTACAAACAATCCCCCAACTATTCTTCCAAGAGCACATGCAATGTCACCAGAACATTTCACCCTAATAAAGCAAAAGGTTGTCTCTCTCTTGGAAAAACATGCTATAGAGCCAGTCCCATTACAGTATCAAGGGATCGGTGAATACTCCCTGTACTTCTTAATTCCCCAAAAGACGACTCTCTCAGGCCTATACAAGACCTCAGACCGCTAAATCTGTACATTCAGTCGGACCATTTTCACATGATCACACTTCAACAGGTGCTCCCTTTGCTTCAGCAAGGCGACTTTCTGTCCACTCTGGATTTCCATATTCCCGTTCACCCTGCTCACAGAAAAAATCTCAGGTTTGTGGTGGACGGACAACATTATCAATTCAAAGTTCTCCCATTCGGGGGAACTACAGCACACAGGGTGCAGATGTAACAAAAAATATGTGGGGAGCACGATACGTCCCTTACGTGTCAGGATAGGCGAACACATGAGGGCAGTCAAGCAGGGTGACCGCAGATATCCCATCGCGACACATATACTTGAATGCCACTCACAGGGTATACATAAGGACTTCCTATTCTATGGTATAGAGCAGACCATGAGAAACCCCAGAGGGGGAAATAGAGAACTCACACTTCGTAGGAACGAAGCATCCTGGATCCTGAAATTACGTACGACTGATACAGGGATGAATACAGGGATGAATGTCGATGATGAGATGCATTATTTTCTTGGCAAATGAAAGTAAGGCCTTATATGTAACCATACTGATTCATCATCTCCTGTCATGTATACACAGTACCTAAGTATCTATGATAACTTTGTAAATTATGTACATATGCAGTTTATTTGTTTGAATATATGCGTTTATTATGTCTTAAGATATCACTCACCTCTGCACCATAGCCACTGACAACTACAATTTACAAGTCGTCACTAATTTACACACAGCGGAATGTTCAGTCTTTCATATATATAAAAATTCTCAGTGTTGTCTTAAGCCGGAAGATATAGACAAACACAGGTTCTTGCCCTATCCCTTATGGTTGTCTATACCAGCTCAGCCACTTTATGGGCAATATACTCGTCCTTCCTCAGGGCCTAATCCTTTCCTATATAGATAGTAACACCATTCCTTAGGGGCTTGTATATAACATTAGACCAAATTTACACAATCTTAACAGATATATCGCCTTGTCAGCTCCAATACGGGGTTCTGCTGACTATATAAGCCGTTTTTTGTGTTCGTGTTAGATACTGAATAAAGTTGACCCCACCTCTTTTCTTCCGTTTTTAGGTCTCGGCTAGCGATGGCTGCGCTTGCGCAGTCTCGCTCGCGAGATTTAATGACTTTAAGAAGAGCGGCTTGCACCCGCCCCTCTTTTCTCCTGTTCTCCATTGGCTGGCCTCTTAAATGCTGGCCAGCCACTGGAGAAGAGGTCCAGTCACTCCGATTATGCCCCGTCCTTTTCGGATCGGGGGGCGTGTTTTTTGCGAGAAGTCTCAGGGAGGAGACAACAGCAAAACATGCCCCCAAATCCGAAAACGACGCTGCGTTTCTCCGAGGCATTTCTGCTCTGCCTGCCTCAGAGAAAGGCAGCGGTGTGCTTGTTCTGGCCTCCCCCGGGCCCTCCCTTGACCTTTTAAGGACTAGTTTAAACTAATCTCCTGGGTTGCAGGCTGTGGGACGATCCACCAGAGGCCTCTTCAAACCACGCGCCGCCAGTTTTGGTCACACCGGACCAGACCGTACCACAGTCTCCTAACTCCAGCTCCAAACAACACAGCCGCCATTCATCGGGCACTTGGAGCACCTACTCCGGACAAACCACCCCCAACCCCCACTCGGAGCATTCCCTGCTTTCCCAGCCCCAGCGGCGCCCCTCCCCGCAAACCGCGCTAAACTCCTCCTTCTAAGCGTCACAGGGGCCCAGGACGTGACCGAGGAAAAAGTTTGTGGAGACTCCAAGAAACTTTTTACATTCAAGCTGAGGTTGGTTACAAAGTAGCATTTTTTGTATTTATTTGTTCCTGTAGGTTTTACTCCCGTTGTACAAGGTGGGTGCAAGCCTCCGAAAGGATTCGGCATCCCGGTGTGTGAGGTCCCCAACCCCCCCCATCGGGAACAAGGGGAGGAGAGACGCAGCGCCGCCCCGGCTCCAGATTTGCTTTCACTCACCCTCCCAAGTATTTCCCCGTCTCCACCCCCCCCCCCCCCCCACACACATGCCTTATGGCCGCGCCCCGCCCTCCCCTCGCGCTCACCCACCTGCCGCGCGCTGAGCTCTTTCTCCAGCTCCAGGGGCCGGTTCCTCCAGACCAGGTGATGCAGCGGGAACCTGCTGCTGTCCGGAGCCCAGCATCATCCCTCGAACATGCCGGGCCCGCCTCCTCCACCAACCGGCTGACGGGGAGGGCGGGGCGCTGCGGGGAGGAGGCGACTGGAGACCGGCGACAGAGACTGCAGGGTACGGGAGGGGAGAATGAAGGCAGAGAGAGGAGAGAGGGCGGAGAGCTGGGAGTGAGTGGTACGCTGCACGTTGGAGAGGAATGGGTAGATCTGAGAGACACTGCTGGGTACGGGAGGGCAGAGGGAGGGGGGGGAAGACTGATATCAGAAATCCCTTGTGAGAGAGTGTTTATTTTACTTTACTCTTCAGTGATTTCGTTCCACTGTATAACTTGTTTTATGTATAACATTTTGCAGCTCGTGAGAGACGCTCATAAACGGGAGCCTTGTGTAAATACTTTCGATCCCTACCGAGACTACCTTTGCTTTTGAGAGTGGGCTTGGCGGCCGTGATTGTTCGTTTAGACATTTGGCCTTCCGTGGATTGCCACACGCTGTCCGACACTTCTGTGTTCATAGCAGGCGCACAACACCCATTGGGCTCACCCGGCTTCAGCCCCCCCGTCATGTGTGTCAGCCCGGCTGAGACAGCCTCGCGGGCTGGCGTCCGTCTAATTGCAGACGGACCCGGGTACTTCACAGGTCTTTAAAAGACTCGTTAATGAGGCTTTTGTTGCGTTTTCGCCCCTTCTTACAGCCACTCTGCCTATGGCTGGAAGACTTAGCCCCCCCGTCCCCCCCGAAATCTTTTTCAGCCCCCCCCCCCCCCCGAAATTTGGCTCTCTCTCATATGCATTACTTTTGTTGTATAACACTACTTATATCAGTGTACAGACTCGCAGTACTTTACATCACGCACACATTATACAGAGACAATGAATCATATACGTATGTAAATAATTGTATAGGGAATGTTGCATAAGCCGACGAGGATTACAAAGTGTAGGAATCACATTCCATCCATACTGGTGGGCAGTATATTTTAAGAGGATTTGGTCTGGAGTAGCACAAACTCAGGATTTAAGAAAACTTCAGTGGTTGGGGGTTGGCTTTACTGACAAAAATGTATATCTGCCCAAACACACTCTTTTTAACAACATTAGAAGAATAAACAAGCATTTACGATGCAACGGTCTCGGCATTGGTAAAGTTAGAGCTATTGGCATTGCTCATGACAATGCTGTTTCTTTAAATGTTTGGAAAACAAAAACATAAACAACAATAATGTCATGAGCAATGCCAATAGCTCTAACTTTACCAATGCCGAGACCATTGCATTGTAAATGCTTGTTTCTCCTACTAATTTGGGCATACCCTGACCCAAGATGGCCGCCATCTTTCTGAGTCACATTGATCTAACCCGACGTTTTATTTGGAATATGACTTTGATTAGGTATTCTGATATTGGCCTTGGATAAACATTACGTATCCATGTAAATTCTAGGATACCAGGACCAACCTCGTGTACTTGCACACACCCGATCATACGTTGTCTTTGTTTTACCGGCATTACAATTTTGATATGCACGGTATTTTTCACGTTTACAATAATCCACGGGACTGACATGGATCATATTATGATCTCATAACAACATTGGATATTACTAATCGCAACAGTCTTATACATGGCGCCTGTGGTTACTAGCGTTTTGTCTGTACACATGAACGATTTCCGGTCATGTAACTTCCAATTCTGAGTTAAAAACATGCCGAGAGATTTCAACCGGCAACTCGAATTGGAGCCAGACGCGGATGGGGGCAGCTTCATATCACGGACATACTCTCCACTACTCGGAGGTAAGAGAGTAACCAGCAGCGCACGGGGCGCACATAATTTGTGGATCACCCCTCCCCCTTTTGGGGTTTAGAACAATTTTAATCTAAATAGGGGTTCCTTATACGGAAACTATTATCTTTTCTCGTTGATCTTAGATGGGATTTATCCTTAAATATTGAGCACAGACACCAATCGAAAGCAAATACCTTACAAGGACCTGCCCCCCCCCCCCCCCGTCGCATGACTGTATGACCCGGAATTATCGTCATACCTAAAGTATGTATTTCTTCCTGACAAATGCCTGTCATGAGTTCGATTACTTCACTATTATGTCCCTTTACATGGATACTCATAGCCATGTGTATATTTCTTTCTGATCTTATCTATTACAGAGAATGATAACTAGACAGTGTTCAGGTCAGTTATTTTAACCTTTCACTTGCTCAAAAATAGCATATCAGCTAAACATACCTTGCACTAGTCTTTATATGATTTGCATCTGCCCTCATACCACCTACCTGGATCTTTGACTCTGCATACCGCACGTTTTATTCAGTAGACATCACATGAAACAGATTTCTATCACATATGTGAATTTTTTCACAATACGCCACCCTCACGCTAAAGCCATACGTATCTGGATGGTCACAAACTGATATAAGGCTAGTACTCACCTGACCTCACGGTGCATGCTAAGTACACTATAGCCTTGTGATACCACCTCCCACGAAGAAAACCCATAATTTTGACACCTACCCTGGGAGCACATTTGTTTACAGTGTTAACAAATGTATGCAACTTCTTGAATAAACAGTTGGACTAATGTGAATTACCATATCAATTTGTACCTAGCCGTGAACAAGTCGCATGTACAATATTACTAGAGGCGACGAAACACGTGTTGGCTTGGGAACCACTGTGAAGACTGTGAAATTACTATGGAAACAAGAATATTAAATTGAAGAAAGTTGCAAGAAAGAAACGGAGATTCACTTATTGTGTTACATGTTTTACTTGACGTAATAATCTATGTAAACTTTATTTCTGCGTGTGCTTGGGTACCCCTATTCTTGACTTTTGTTGCTCTGGCCACAATTCTTTAGGGAGGCTAGTGGTTATCCCCTACCCTCTAGCACCGTAACTGATTTAGAACTTCACGAATACCGGGTGTACTCACCTCAAGCGCCTATTATCTATTAAAAATTCCACTGCCTAGATCAAAAACTACAAATTATCCAATATGGTTACTGCCTGGAGCTTACAAACAATCCCCCAACTATTCTTCCAAGAGCACATGCAATGTCACCAGAACATTTCACCCTAATAAAGCAAAAGGTTGTCTCTCTCTTGGAAAAACATGCTTTAGAGCCAGTCCCATTACAGTATCAAGGGATCGGTGAATACTCCCTGTACTTCTTAATTCCCCAAAAGACGACTCTCTCAGGCCTATACAAGACCTCAGACCGCTAAATCTGTACATTCAGTCGGACCATTTTCACATGGTCACACTTCAACAGGTGCTCCCTTTGCTTCAGCAAGGTGACTTTCTGTCCACTCTGGATTTCCATATTCCCGTTCACCCTGCTCACAGAAAAAATCTCAGGTTTGTGGTGGACGGACATCATTATCAATTCAAAGTTCTCCCATTCGGGGGAACTACAGCACACAGGGTTTTCACCAAGTATCTGGCGGTAGTGGCGGCTCATCTAAGAAGAAAGCACATTCACATTTTCCCTTACCTAGACGACTGGCTAATAAAAACCAGATTGCAACAGAGCTGCCTACACCACACTAGAAAAACAGTTCAACTGCTTCACGACTTGGGGTTCACTGTAAATCTCGCCAAGTCTCACCTCTAACCATCCAACACACAAGTGCATCTAGGAGCTATAGACACTCGCAAAGCTCTAGCGTATCCCAACCCAGTCAAGATCCGCAACATGCAGACTCTAATATCACAGTTTCAGCCTCAACACTTATTACCAGCTCGAGTGTTCATGCAATTGATTGGAATGATGGCTAGTTGCATTTTAATTGTTCCTTATGCAAGACTCCAAAGCGTCCCCTACAGGAATGCTTAGCTCAAGGTCAGTTATCAGATCTAGTGTTGGTGGACGACCGCACCCATCGCTTTCTGCAGCGGTGGAACTTACAAAACCTTTCCGTTCGTGGACCCGGTTCCACAAATAGTGCTAACAGCACACGCATCGCTCACTGGTTGGGAAGCTCATCTTCAAAAACATAACATTCAGGGCATGTGGACTGTGCAACAAAGACAACTCCACATAAACCATCTAGAACTGCTAGCAATTTTTCTAGCATTGAAAGCCTTTCAACTTCATCTAGTAGGCAAAGCTGTCCTAGTTCACACAGACAACATGACAGCGATGTACTACATACAAAAACAGGGGGTGGCACACCCTCTCCAGCTTTCACACCTAGCTCAAGGCATCTGGAGATGGGCCATACCTCAAAAAATATATCTCCTTGCAGAACACCTTCCAGGAGTAAACAATCACATTGCAGACAGTCAACAACACCAAATCCACGAATGGGAACTCCATCCTCAAATCCTCCTCCCATTCTCTCTGGGCTATCCACAAATAGATCTGTTCGCCACCCACCTGAACGCAAAATGCCCAAACTTTGCATCCAGGTAGCCACACTCATTGTCCAAAGGCAGTACACTATGGATGAATTGGTCAGGGATATTTGCTTACACTTTTCCACCTCTCCCACTTATTCAGTTAGTGGTTCGGAAACTCAAACAGCAGTCCCTGACACAAATCCTAGTTGCTTCCACATGGGCCTGGCAACCCTGGTTCACACACAACACGGTACCAGTTCCTATAGTGAGCAGTCCCAATAAGGTATACTGCCTGAGGGGTTGGGAAAAACAATGTGATTGGAAAGGTTCGCGGTGATGTCTAAGGTGTAGGCCAGATACTCCTGGGTGCGGGTGTGTGGGGATTGTGGGTGATGTGGAGAGTAGCAGAACAGTCTACCTTTCCCCTACTTTTTTAGAGTGCTACTTTGGCACCACTCCCCGTTAGATTTTTACCAGACCCGCAGGACTCATTAATAAACCGTTTGGGGTCCCTACAGGTCTTTTTAGTCTCACCACATCACCCACAATCCCCACACACCCGCACGCACAACTACGGCTACTCCAATAAAAAGATCTCCGACAGAGAGCCCTCCTGAAGGGCCCGTGAGGGACTGCAGCGCCACCCCCACGAGGAGCAACGCCCGATGATGATGCTTTGCACCCGCAAGGGTGTGTGAGGGCACTTGGAAAACCACCCAGGAGTATCTGGCCTACACCTTAGACATCACCGCGAACCTTTCCAATCACATTGTTTTTCCCAACCCCTCAGGCAGTATACCTTATTGGGACTGCTCACTATAGGAACTGGTACCGTGTTGTGTGTATAGCTATCTTAGGAGCGCTGGTACAGGACCTTCTCTCTAACTCTTGCTCCTGGTCCCCCTCTCAGTGTGTTTACAACCCTGGTTCACAACCCTGTTAGAACTATCAGTAGTTCCTCATCAGAAACTACACCTTTCCCCCAGGCTTCTCACTCAGAACCATGGAGGGATAAGACACCCAGATCCCAATCATCTCAACCTCGCAATTTGGCACCTGAAATCCTAGAGTTTGGCTACGTTAATCTTCACCCAGACTGTATGAATGTTATCAAAGAAGCTAGACGCCCTTCCACAAGAGCATGCTACGCAGCAAGGTGGAAGCAGTTTGTCGTTTACCTTAACAACAATCGGATCAATCCACTAGATGATTCAATCCAAAACATCAGTTGCTATCTATTACACCTACAGCGTTCCAATTTAGCGTACACATCCATACGCTTACATCTTGCTGCAATAGCTGCATATCTGCAAAACAGACAGCACTTGTCTCTTTTTAGAGTGCCTGCTATTAAAGCGTTTATGGAAGGACTTAGGAGTCATCCCCCCCCCCAGACTTCTACCTTCTCCGGTGTGGAATCTCAATATAGTCCTCAGAAGACTCATGGGTCCACCCTTTGAGCCATTGCACAAAAGTGAAATACAATTTCTCACCTGTAAGGTAGCCTTCCTAATAGCCATCACATCTCTAAGAAGAGTTGGTGAGCTTCAGGGACTAACCATAGAAGAGCCATTTTTACAAATACATCAAAACAAACTAGCCCCAAATTTTTACCTAAAGTCATTTTTTTGCTTTTCATATCAACCAATCTGTTGAGTTGCCTGTGTTCTTCCCTCAATCAGATGCATTGGCGGAGCGTGGTCATCATACATTAGAAGTCAAAAGAGCATGACTGTACTACATAGAAAGAACCAAACCTTTTAGGAAAACCAAACTACTTTTTGTTGCTTTTGCTCCACCGCATTAAGGCAATCTCATATCAAAATCAGGCATTGCAAGGTGGATAGTAAATTGCATTCAAATATGCTTCATTAAAGCTAAACGTACATTAACAATCCCCCCTAAAGCGCACTCTACACGCAAACTAGGGGCTTCTATGGCATTCTTAGGAAACATACACCCATAGATGACATCTGCAAAGCTGCAACATGGTCTACACCACACATATTCACAAAACTCTATTGTGTAGCTGTGTTAGCAAGACAGCAAGCTAGTGCGGGTCAGGAACATTTTTTCAAACCACTGCAATAGCAACAGGTTAGCCACCACTTGGGAAAATAACTGCTTTATAGTCTGTGCTAAAGTATATGATCTACAGCTCATATACCTCGAACGGAAAATGCTACTTATCCAGTATGCATCTGTTCTTGGCATATAGAGCTGTAGAGTCATATGCGCCCACCCGCCTGCCCGGGTATCTTAACCTGTTGCAGTAAACATGTTACTTAGATACAATATACATAGACATATCTCTTTACTACTTTTACTAACTCAATCATCACCCTTTACGGCAAAACAATCTAAGGATGGAGTTGATGCCCATGCGCACTATCACCGAAAGGAGGAGTCACCTACCTCGTGACTGGAAAGACTTCTTCGAACAAAAACAAAGTGCAAACATCTGGACCCAACACTAGATGGCGGTCAATGCTAAAGCATATGACTCTGCATGAGCACGTGGAGTGTTAGTCCAGGACATCTGCTAGGCAGGAATGTGGGCGTCCCTGCACACATTAACCAAACACTACTGCCTAGACAGTTGGTTCGCAGGGACAAGGACTTCACCCGTTCCGTGCAGCAGGACCTTTTAGTCAAGCATTTGCCTGCAGTCCACCTCCGGGGATGGTATTGCTTGGGTATCTATTTAAAGGTAAGGAATCTGCAGCTAGATGTCTTTATCTGAAATGCAAGATACTTGCCTTTGGTAATGCCTTATCTGGTAGAGGGAGTATAGAGCTGCAGATTCCTTACTGGCCCACCCATCCTCCCCACCCTGCGGCCAAGTTTCTAGGGGCAAGGTTGTTCCCTTTCAGGACCCTAGTTTTTCCAAACACATCAATGTCAGTACTCTTCATGGCTCTGTGTTTCTGGTGTGCAAAGTTGTGCAAAGTAATTGTTATCAATTTGCCGAGGTGACACCTATATAGGCAGCGCAAACGCCACTTTGGCGCCAACAACGTCACACGGAGTCGCCCTATGCCATCAGGTGGAGCTGACCAACGCCATCTACCAGCGCGCAGGAGTAATGCTCGAAGAAAAATATACCGGATCCAGTCTGATGACTAGGAAATCCACAGGTAAGGAATCTGCGGCTAGATACTGTCTCTTCCAGATAAATCTTTACCGGAGTTAAGTAGCTTGTCGTTTTAGTACTTCATTTAGAGACCATTCACCCCCTACGTAGGGCTGCATACACTACCCCAAATGTAATCCTAATTTATCTGTCTCTGTCCCCAGAGACTACTATGTATGTAGGATTGGGGTATGACACCAAAACCTGCAATCTTCGTCAACAGATACATCTAAAACTTTCCAGGAGGGTAGGCAATGCTGTTTATGGCGCATTATCAAGGTTTCTATTCTTGATCTCCCTTCCTGGTCTTGAGGGCAAAGTACAAGGTGAGCCTGTCTCAAGTTTCTGCAGTAATCTCACAAGCAGACTAAGCAGCAATGATGCCACATGTCTTACTAACTCCATCTTTGCAGTGTAAGGGCTCCGATTTGCAACCCAGTGAAAAATGTTTATCACAGGTGAAATCGTGATTAAGTGCTATCCCAATGTTGCAGACAATATCAGTGTTACTCCACATTGCTGTTGATGGCTTTTCAGGAGAACATGCCTAACTCTTTTGACATGGCTCCAGCTGTGGCCCAGGTGCTTCTTCCTTGGATGCTAAACTGATTGTACTGCCATGCCATGTTGTTCTAGCTTGTGGCATTGGCTCCTCTCAGTAATAATTCGAAGTTGCGGGTATCACTTTGGCATCAGCCGACTCCTGTCCAGCTCCAAGCTCTTTAAAACTCCTCAAAACTCTCAGCCCCTGTGCTCACTTTGCGCCTCCACACCTGGGGCATATTGACATTCTGATGCACAGCCTGATAGCCAGCTTAAACATTAGTCCAGTGTTGTTCTCTGAGGAGGTCCAAACTACATTAACTGATCTTACTTAGAAAGCAAGGAAAAGGGAAGTGGGTGAGGAGAAAAAGAAACTGTCTTCCAAGAAGGTTTTTCAGTTTGACTTTTGAAACATTTAAGGGAGCATACGTTATGGGAGGTGATTACTATACGTTTCCACCATTCTTAGGGTAATGCTGATGATTTTGAACTACACAGTAACAGCCTATTTCACATTTCCCAGATCAAAGCTGGATAGGCCTTCCAAAGATTCTTCTGTTGCTGTAGTTATTTCCTGGGCTGCAAAGTCCCTTAAAATTCCTCTGTTGCCCTTCAAAACAAGATTTAACATATTTATGGAGTTCTGTGGATGTCTGTGCAACGTTATTTATTCTGCCTTTAAATGAGCCCTTCTTAGAGCAGACACCTTTCATATGCCTGAAACAGTCTTCATCTTCTGCCAACAAGCAAGATACTCGTCCTTAAGAATCCAATATTTCGGAAGGTCTAACCAACAGCAAAAAAGGCTAACCGTGTGTAGAACTTGACCATTAAGTCTTTCCAAAATGTGCTGTGCGCTATCCTTCTATAGTAAACAAAAGAAATGTAAATCTTTAGGGTGGAAAGTCTGAGGAAGATGATGGGAGGGATGCTCACAATAATTCCAACCATTGGCAACTGCTCAGGATAGTATTCCAACTATCTGTTTTTTGGCTCACCGTTGTGAGAAAGTGCCATCTTTCTTGCATGGTATGCCCCCACTTTTTGCTGAATTTCTGAATGTACTTTGACTGAGTGTGCCCTGGGCTCCTGCCAATCAGGTGCCAATCAGGTGCCCAGGGCCTATGTTCTTTCCCTAAAAACTATGCTGAAACCTAAAACCCAAATTGGCAAACCCTGGCCACATGTCAGCCCCTGGTAAATGGTACGCTAGATACCCAGGGCCTTGTGACCAGAGAAGGCCTCTAAGGGCTGCAGCACGTATTGTGCCACCCTTAGAGGCCCTGTACCCTAACACAAACACACTGCCCTTGCAGGCTGAGTGTCTGGGTACAGGACAAAACAGAGAGTCGACATGGCACACATCCCTGTGTGCCATGCCCACAACACACACTGCCCTGGCATACATCAGCCACCCCTCTAGCTGGGTGCCCTATGCCAGTGGTGTGGGCACAGGAGCATGAGCCCTGTGCCCCTACAGTACCCAGGGCCATTCCTGGGCACTGTAAGTGCAGTGCTGCCATTTAAAGAGTATATGGTGCTGGGAGATCTTCAAACATGATCTCCACAGCACCATGATGGCTCCACTGAAGACTGAGAAGTTTGGTATCAAACTTCTCAGCACATTAAACCCGCACTGATGTCAGTGCAGGATTTAATGTACAATGCACGACAGAGGGCATCTTAGAGATGCCCCCTGAACCTAACCAACAATCCACGTCTGGTCTGAGGGGCTGCCTAGGCTGCCACACAGTAGACATGTTGCTGGACTCCTGGGTAGAGAGCCATCCGCTCTCATGGGCCTGCAACAATGCACATCCTGGGCGAGGTGCTAGGTCTCCTCCCCCAGGATGGGCAGGAGAAGCTTCAAAGGCATGCTGCCTTTGTGAGCTTCTCCAGGCCACTTGCTGTACTCAGCAACTGGCCCCTACCGGTTCTAAACCCCCAATCTGGCGGGAAAACTGGCCGGAAACCCCAAGGAAGCACAGGGGGTGTGCCAGCCTCTGCCAACCCCACCCCTCAGGTGGGGGAGGCGAGGTGAAGCACATCTCCGGGCTCTCGCCATCTTGAAGATGGGGAGCTCTGCCCAATCAGGACAATGCCACTGCCCCCCTCCCACAGGAGAGTGGCAGGATAGGGGGTGTACCCACCCCAGGGCAGGGACCCAGTGGTCCCTGCCCTTTACCTACCTGTAACGCCCCTAAATTTAGTATTTAGGGGCACCCTGAACCTTCCTTCCTTAGATTCCAGATTCCTAAACAGCACAGAAGATCAAGAAGAAAGAAGACCTGCCGTGAAGCTGCTAACAAGAGGAAGACACCAACTGCTTTGGCCCCAGCCCTACTGGCGTGTCGACCCTCGAACCTGCTCCAGCTAAATCCCGGTATCTCTTGTGGCCAGCAACCTCACAAACCCCGGAGGACCTGGTTACCTTGTGACTCTGAGCATCTGGGACTCCCACGAGCAGTGGCACTGCTCAAAGCAAGTAACTGACCCCTGGTATCAGCCAGGAACCGCCAACTCTGCACCCGCCAAGCCTGGCCTGTGCTGGAGTGGACAAAGACCCAGAGGACGTCCCCTCGGCGACTGTGACCCCGAATCCGGCACCCGTGACCCCGAATCCGGCACCCAAGGACCCACCCTGACGCTCCTGACAACGCCTGCAGCCTCAGAACCAGGGACCCCCCTAACTGCGATCAACAGAGGGTAAGACTTCCTGAAACCAAAAGGCACGGTGCCCTGCGGCCCCCTGTGCCCAACTCCTGGGTACCTATCTATCCTCCATCTACCCAACTTACCTCTCGAAGTGGTGGTCACACCTGAAGAATCTTCGTCCCCGAGCTTGCAGCCTTTGTTCGTCCTTGAGCTTTTCCATTGCAATCCATTGAGTGCCCGAAGGCTCAAAAGCACCCTGCACCCAGCCGCCCGAGTGGCCCTGGCAGTGCAACTTCTACTCCTACCTACTTCCCCATTTGACCTGAGCAAGTGACCAGGTGCCCAGCTCCAACAGTCACGTGGCCTGCTAGTCAGCAGCCACCAACCGAGGGCCCCCTGCCTCCCATAGGATAACATTGGGCCACCCTCACTCTGCACCCGGCTGCCCCTGTGCCGCTGAGGGTGTAACAACTGTACTTACCTGACCCTGGGAGACCCCTGAGTCTATGCCCAGAACCTTAACTCTGACAGTTGAGTACTTACCCAAAAGCCGATAACTCACTTTTCTTCCATAGGGTAACATTGACTGGTTTCACTTGAAATTTCTTCTAAGTGTGGAGTTTCTAAACTTTTAAATATTCACCTAAAATCAACCGAGTAACGGAAACGGAAATACTCACCTACTATTAGGCGAGATCCCAGTGATGGATCTTGGTGCCCAGCACTGACCCTGAAAAGTACTTACAACTGTACTTACCACTAACTCAATTTTCTTCCATAGGAAACCATTGACTGTTTTTCTGTGAAATTTCTTCTAAGTGTCAATTTTTGCAAACTACAAATATTCTTTAAAAATCGTACCAACTGTGAAAACGTAATTACTTGCCTGTTTTAGATACATGTCCCAGTACTGAGCCTAGGAGCCCAGCATTGGATTACAAAAGTAACGAGAACATACCTTACCCGTAACTTGAATTTTCTTCCATAGGAAACCATTGACTGTTTTTCTGTGAAATTTCTTCTAAGTGTCAATTTTGCAAACTTATAAATATTCTGTATAACGTAAACGCAGTTTCTCAAAGGCTTACAGGTGGTACGCTAGTGCTGGATCCAGGATCCAACACTGAACTAGAAAAAGTAACCATAACCCCACTTACCTGCTAAGTGAATTTCCTCCCATAGGATAACATTGGTAATTTGATTAGAAAAAGTTTCTAAGTGTCAACTTTTAAAATATTGCTTAAAAATCACAACAGTAACTAAAACGTATTTACTCATTTGTTTCCAAGAACTGTCCCAGGACTGAATCTAGGATCCAGTCCTGGAGTTAGAAAAGTAATCCTGAAAGTAATAAATTGCATATAACTTAAAATTCCCATTGAGCTCAATGTATTATTGTGTTTGAAATTGTGTTGCCTATTGCAACAAACTGTAACTATTGCATTCAAAAGTCATTGCCTATTGCAAAGTATTTAACTAAAGCATCTCATTCTGAGAAGTCTATTTTGATACCTATTGTTGGTTCTAAAATAAAACAACCATATATTTGTATATACAAACCATTGGCCTAGAGTTCAGATCTTGAGTGTGTGAGACCATTTGCTGACTGAGGGTGTACAACAAATGCTTTACACTGTCCTCTGATACTGCCTTACTGCTCGACCAAGCTATCACTTTAGAGAGTAAGGTTATATCTAACTTTAGCCTCTGCCAAACCTCTGGGGGCTATGGACTCTGTACACACTGTACCTATTAGGGAACAGTATATACAGAGCCACTTTCCTACAACCGTGCAACCTCAATTTGCACCCAACCATATGTATATCTTTTTTGGACCTGCTCTAGTAGAAACAGTCCAGCCTGAACTTCCAAGCCAGATCCTCCCTGAACTGAAACACAAACAGCAATAGACCGGTTTCGTCCTGATTGGGATTCATCAGACAGGATTCTTGATGATTGTGGAGTTCTCTTCAGGAAAGCTATTTTGCAGTCTGCCACTACCCCAGGGTGAACCCATTCATGTGGATTTGGCGGCTCTGACCCTGATGCCACCCAACTCTGTGCCCCCACAGACTCTCACCTTTGCATTTACAAATAAGTCATTGCCTCCCACGGTGTTGTGTGTTCAGTGCTGCCTGTAATGCCAGTGCTGCCTCTGGAGCCACTCTTAGTTCTGCTCTTTAAGTCGGTTGAAAACATCCAAGTTGCAAAAGGAAAAGATGAATCCTATTTTCATGATGAATCCTTGGTACAACCCCTTCCCATGGCCCATACATTTGCCCACTAGGAAGATCTCTTTAGCTCTCACTCTGATGTTCTTCACATGCCTGATAGAAGTTACACATAGTTTACAACAATGTTTACACAATGCATGCCATTACAATACGGTCATTACAACAACCGCGTTGTTACATCACATGCCATTTCAACGCAAGCTGTAATGACTGGAAAATGAAGAAAGGTTGCTGTTCTGCATCTGTTCTGAGTACATCGTGCTAGTTAGAGTTTGTTTCTGTCAGTAAGTGGTTATTCTTCTGTTATTGTTTATCACCTCTGCATTTCTCTTGCACATCTTGGCGTCAGGAGGTAGATTTTTTCTTTCCTCTTTGTGATACTTTAACTCACAATGTTCACATATACTCCCACCTGATTTAGCACTGCTTTTCATTTTGTACACAATCTTCTCTTCTTTATTTACAAGCTTGGTGCAGGCACTATTACACATATTCACACATCGAGTTCTATCGGTGAACGCCTTTAAGGATGATTCATTACAACTATACTGTAATTTGGTGAATGAGGTCCTTCCTGTATTTGTAAATAAGTTCATTTATTGATTATGTTTTAAGCCCCCCTGTACAAGGTACTGCATATCCCGAAATTCATTGGGACCGTTTTTGAGAAGATGGATTTTGTCCACATATGTAATATTGGAAAAATGATGTGTAAACATTATATACGTTATTACTGAAGCGAATATTGATTGCGGTTTTTACAAATCATTATTGTGCAACAGCAGAGAGGAATCCGAAGTGAATAAAAAGAAAATAATGCACTTGTACTAATCAATGTGTTTTGAAAGTATATATTTTGGTTCAATTTTGTGTGTTTTGTTTTAACAAATCGTCAAGCTGTGAGGCCATGTGTCAAGCAAATTGTCACACTTGCAATACAGTCATTCGTTTACATGAGGCAGGCAACCCCATTCCTGACCTGTACGCTAAACGTACAGCAGTATTGACAAGCAAGTGAGTAAACAGTTGAGCTCAATATAACTGTGTATAAACTGAGGTGTGCACAACAGCCCATTTCATGGCATAGCAATAACATCCCACAGATGGGTCCTGTGGATAGTCCAAAAGGGCTACGACCTGCAGTTTCTTCTAAACCGCCTCCTATTCTAGATACATCAGAGCGGCTTTTGGAGGACCATTTGTCCATTTTACCGCAGGAGGTCCAGGCTCTTTTGGAGAAAGGAAACCATAGTGATGGCCTCAGAAATTGGAACTGGGCCAGCTGAAACTTCAGTCTGTCATACATTAATAATAAAGGCACCTAGACACAATAATGTACCCATGTTTGTGGATAATGAGGAGGATTATTTCCTCATTTAGCCTCTTTCCAAAATATAAGTTAATGCAGAGTGCTTGCGTATACATAAGACCATGCTGACGTGGTGTGCAAAGAAACTTAAGGCCCTGCTTAAATCTAGAGTAGCTATACCAAAGGTCACATTTTTTTAAAGAAATAGCCCTGTACCACCTGACGCTCTTTTCATGCACATGGCATGTAAAAGTGTTCTTATGTAGGGGACTCGCAATCTTAAGAAAAAGAAAGCAAAAAGATTGACCCTGCCAGAGAGTGAGACATTCAGCCCTGCAACGCAATCTCGTATTCCCAGCTTAATAGCCAGGTACAACAGCTATCAATGGCAGGAGATGCAGACATGGCTGCAACGCCTCCCAGAGGTACTCAAAAAGAGGGTAAAAAATATTATTTAGGAAGGGAAATTTATCTCCAATGCCAGTATCTAATGTGCCCTTGATATGGTTGACCCGAACTCTAGACAAGTAAATACTAGCGCCTAGTTGTATTGCCCTGTGTGGTTCATGGGTCTTGGGATTCTGTCTTGAGGTTTAGCAGGTCCTAAGAGGTCTTCTATTGGATGGTAGTAGTACAATAGTTTATTAGTCAATTAAAACCATAAACAAGATCACACAATTCATAATGTTTAAAAATACATAAAAAATAAATTAAAACGAGATTTGTCATGCAGTTAATACCGCCACTAGGATTGCGCCACAAGTCCATTCGCTTTCTTCAGCTTTTCTTCCTAGGTATTATAGTTGCGATGTCAAATACAACACTAACACTGGATAAAAGTGGCTAAACAGGGGCTGATCTTTTCCATAATGTCTAATATTCGGGATCGCTATACAGACAACTAATGTCCCCCTAAGTAGATTAAGATAGTTAAGGTGCATATAAGTGGGTCCGAGGCAGGTATATATACAGTGCCGGATGGGCTATGAGTCCCACTGTAAAAGTGCAAATGTGCAAAACTTCACATCATTAAAAAAAAGAGTAGGCAAAGTGGTTATCTATGCGTAACGGGATAGGGAGCAGCTGATTATTGCAAACCCTAGCAGCCCGTCCTCAACGATTATCTGCGCATATTAAGTTTGCCTAAGAGGTTTCTGATTTATCACGTTTTAAAGTTAGATTCGTAAGCCCCCTCCAGAGTACTCGTCGCATAACCTGTTAGGAAATCATCCTTTTAAAAATATTCAATAACTGAGTCAATCTAATGTTCAGCATTGTGTTGCATGGGTCCATGGACTTCATCAGTGCAGGCCTGCACTACCTAATTCCCCGTTCAAGGAACTCCCGTCTTAATAGAGATCTGCGTTTGAACCATCAATACAGGACAAATACATACAATGTGAAGCAATGTTTCATTCTCCTGGCGGCATAGATGGCAGGATCGATCTTCACTTAGACTGGTCTTCCTCCATTTTGGCATGAGGTCTACTGTGGGTATTTCTCAGAATCTTAAGGCCAGAAATGACTTTTTGATCTTCCGGTGAAATGGTGCGCCCAGTAGAGCTGATTCTCTTGGAATGGAATCTGCTTTCAACACCAGCCACCGATGGCGACGTTTAGACAGGCTTTCTTTGTCTGCCACCTAACTTTGCATATTTATTTACTAATTTCTTGAAAGATTGCCCAGAGATATTAAAGGTCCAAAGGTCACCCAGTTCAAGCGTCCTAATGCAGTTTTCTAAATATTTTTTGTGAGCACCATTGCCCCGTTGTAGATTAATTTTGATCCAGACTAAATTAGCCAGGATGTTTTCAGCTGTTGCTCGCAGGTTATGACAAAGCTTTACAAACGCCGCCTGTCTAGCAAGTTTGGAAGCAGGAATTCTAGCCAAATCTGCGCAGGAGAGGCCGACCTGGGGAGCCTAAAGGTTTGTTTATAGGCTTTTATCATCAATTTATCTAACAGAAGGGCATCGTCACCCAGCATGATCTCTGATCCATATGAAAGGGTTGGCAACAGTTTGGCTTTCATAACTGATCCCATGGGCTTTAGATCATGGCCTCGAATGGATCTGGCCAGTGCCAAGAAGCCATGATTAATGGCCTGCGCTTTCGCCCTTATCGCCTTCTTCTGGGATGCAAAGGATCCATTTGCGTCTATTTTCACTCCTAGGTATACGAAGAGTTTGACCTCGTCAATTTTGTTTCCGTTGATAAGCCATTTTTAATTGGTCTTAGAAGGGCGATTGCGCACCATCAAACTTGTTTTTGAAAAATGTATTTCCAGGCCGTTCCTTTCCGTATAAGTTCCAAGAGTATTAAGGAGCCTTTGAAGGCCTATTCGAGTGTTGCTAAACAGCACCAGGTCATAAGCATAGAGGATATGCGATTTTTGTTGTCCTCCAACACTCGCTGCGTGAGCCTTCTGTTCGTTTAGCTCAGTGGAGAGATCTGCTAAGAATAAGTTAGAGGAAGGTGGCTAGACAACAGCCCTGTTTTACACCAGTAGTTGTCTGTACCTTCCTGGACACATACAAGCCATCTCCAACTTTAATCTTGACCCAGTTGTCCGAATATATCAGCCTAATTGCTTGTAGGATGTTCAGTGAGATACCCCAACGCTGAAGCTTGGCCCATAGTTTGTCCTGAGGAACACCAGCACATGTAAATGGGTGTCCTAGTTGCTCTTACTCTGTTCCTGATTAGGCTCAGGGTCATAAGATTGGTTGAAGTACCTTGGCCCCTTAGGAAGCCAGTTTGGTTTAAGGGGATTCTACCTTTGTCCTGCGACCAGGATTCCAGATCATGCAGTAACAGCGTTGAAACATATTTTAACTCAACATCCATCAAAGCTATTAACCTACAGTGGCTGGGTGAACATGCCAAGCCTTTTTTAAAAATGGGATGAAGTATGGAACCCCTCCAGCTTTCAGAAAATTAAACGTGAATGCTAGGAAGTCCGCCCATTGTGGGGAAAGATGTTTGAATAATGCCTGTGGTTTCCCGTTTGGGCCAGGGGCACAATCGGCAAAGGACTTTTTGATGACCTTCTCTACTTCGGTTGCTGTAATTATCCGCTGTGCCTAAGTGGTTTTATAAGGACAGTAAGGACTAGCTGTAAACATCAAACCGCTCTTGAAGTGTGACTTTAGATAGTGTACCTATTCTATCTAGCTGATATTTGCATTATTTACAGCGACAGGACCTTTCTTATTCCTATTGATCATCTGCCAGAATCTTTTTGAGTCATGTGTTTTAGAGGCATGTAATAACTTGGCCCATAGTGTCTCTTGTTTGGCTTGTTTATACTTCCAGATCTCTTTTTTTAGCTGCTGTCTCTCATTGCATAGTTGTAGTAGATCAGGGTCTCCTGGATGTTGACATGATTGCCGGAAAAGTTTTCCGGTTTCCGTTCTTATCTTCCGAATATGGGCGGGCATAGTTGATGATTTACCATGATCGAATCGAGCTCCCTTTTTTTGGCTGTTCTCACTGTGGTTTTTAGTCATATTATTGGCAAAGGTCTCACATGTCGCTATTGGATAGAGATCTAGTTGAGCTAAGACCTCTAAACTTGAGACTGCATCCTCTGCTAATGAGTTAATGGAGCCGGGGTTCCACTTCAGGCGTTTCAGGTTTTCTGAGAGTGTTTCTCCCGACAAAGTGCGAAATGCCTCAATTTTGCGCAAGGATCCATTCACCGTGATGACCTGAGGATTGTGATCGCTTTCCACTATGACATATACTATAGTCATTGTCCTGGTTGTAAAGGGACATTGAATCTGTGGGTTTAATCTTGTGATTGAAACCGCGTTACTACAGACCCTTGTCCAGACAGGTGAAATGGCGGATGGTTTTCGGCCATTTCGTGCCAGCAGGCCCAACAGTTCACAGGCCTTAATGAGTTCCTCTCCTGATTTATCCCTCTGTGTTTTCAATGGCATTGCTTGCTCAGGGAGGGGGCCCACTGCATTTGTGTGTTCCTCCAAGGGACAATGAATAAAGTTGAGGTTGAAGTCTTCGGAAACTAGCCAATGTGCCTTGTTATGGCTATCTTTCAACTGGGATAAGTGAGCTGCTATTCTCTTGGATGATGTTGCTTTTTGCTTTGGGTTGATGTACAAGTTGATGACAATGATTGGATCTTTAGGATTATTAGCCCAACCTTCCAGTTTTAATACCAGCATATTTGGGTTGTCCACGAATACTTCTACCATTTCACTTATGTTGATGTTTATATAAATTGCCAAGCCCCCTTTTTCCCTCTCATAGGCGCTATTTCTTTCTGCTGGTTTCGTGTATTTTTTGTAGCCGATGAGAGGGATAGTAGTCTGCGCCCAAGTTTCTTGGATCATCAAGAATCCTAAAATTTCTGGATCTGAAATTTTTGTCTGTAGACCGTTGATGTTCCAAGAACAGACTACCAGGCAGCCCTGAACCTTTCCTGGTGGTCTTCCGTCGCCTCAATCTTGACTGCTCCTAATTCAAGACAGAGGCTGCGGTAACCAGCCCCAAGAGGTTTGTTTGCAGCTGGCCGGAGGCTGTTTCGTTAGTTACTTTGATAATCATTTTAGTGAATTCTGAGTCCAATTTGTGATTGAGGCCAGCTCCTCTCAAGACAGACCCATCGGGAGCCAGTTGCTCACTTATTGGTGGCCCCACAAGGAGCACAAGGGGATATCTATTCCCATAATAGGAAGTTACTTAGATGCCCCAGATTTTTAGATACTTTTTCTTTCCCAGAATCAGAGCCGGAAGCACTGTGGATGAAAATATGACTAGAGTGGGGTCCATGAGCTGACGTCTTCTAGCCGGCAGGAACTTGATTGGGAAAATATCGTCAGACTTTACATGGGCCAGGTCCGGCAAGGCTTTGAGCAATTTTAGGATCTTTGAGAGGTCTTGCAAGCTCCTCGATTTGAATTTTGGGATCCACAGCAGCATCTGACCAGAGTTGTTTATACTAAAAGGTTCCTTCGGTCCGACACTACCTCTTGAAGTCAGCTGGTTGCCATCAGTTGCCACCTGCAACTGAGGTTCCAGGAGAGGCTGTTCACTTGAGGGCTGTGTCTGGGTTTCTTCTTCCGTGTGTTCTTGTGCTGGCAGTTTCACGGTGCGCTGTATATTTTCCTCACTGCCGGGCTGGTGGACTCTGAGTGTTCCCTCCGGTTGGAAATTGCGTAATGCAAGGGTCCACAGAGCATGGTAAAGGTTAAGTTTTTCGGGGATACCACCTTGTGAACAATGTTGAAAGATGGAACTACGCTGGTACTAAGTGTCTTAGGGTCTGTTTGGGCTATCCCTAGACAGTCCCAGTCTTCCTGAGTAATTTGGGAGGTTTAAATACTCTCCAAGTTACCCGAGCTGATTTTATTCCTTCTTTTAGTCGCTCATTTCCTTTCCCTTTTAGATTGTCGGGATGAATCTGAAAGAAACACAGTTATATTCCTTGCCTTAGAATTACCCCCAGGCGTCAGACTGGATCCGGAAAGTTTTTTCGTCAGCAGTACCTCTGCACGTCTACGACTCCTGGTGCACGTGAGATACCCGGCTTCAAGGCATACAGTTCCTGTACCCGACTGATGTCGGTTACAGATCCGCACAGCATGTGCTTCTTTTGCCTGGAGCACGACCGCGCCGTTCGATGTCCCGGTCGCGAGGGAGGTCGAGGGACTGGTCACGGAGCCATCATCATTCTTCGAAGTCTTCGCACTCGAGATCAGGTAAGTCGAAGCACAAGAAGAAGTTGAAGAAGCATCGTCGCTCTTCGACTTCTCCCCGTCGGTCAGCTGATGAGGGGGTGCCCCTCCCGTGGCTCTGCATGAGGAGCCTGACGCTGCAGGTCCCTCTTTGATCCAGGCCTGGATCGGGATTGGCCCCGCTCCCTCAGCACAGTTACCGCAGCCGACGCCGGTCGTGTCCACGGCTGGTGTCGACCTCGGCCTCCATCCTGAAGTGGATCCAGAGCCGGACAGGTGTCGCCCGACGCCGGATCTGACACTGGGAAGGGTTTGTGCCCCTGTTCACTCCTGGGGTCCCTTTTCGACCAGATTGGCACCCAGAGGATAAGGAGGAGGACTGGGAGGGGTCAGGTGACCCTCTGACTGATCAGCTTGAATCTGATCAGGACTGGAGAGAAGAACTGGGGGATGCCAGTGGTCTAGACACCTTCCCTGACCTTGGCATGTTGTCTCCTCCTACTGTGGCTACGGAGGAGGGAGCGTCATACATAGTGACGTTGCTTAGGGCGACCAAGGCCCTCAACCTCGAGCTTCCTAAGGTGGCGGTCAGGACTAACCTCCTGACAGAGGTGCTTCAGCTGGCTGCAAGCTCTTCGAAGCCCCTGCTGCAGGTTAATGAGCCCTTACCAACGTCCTTTTGGCCACATGGTCCAGGCCCAACACGGGAGCTCTCGTGAATAGGATAATTGCCGGCTCCGGGCGACCCACTTTCCTGTCCCAACACCCCACCCCGTGGAGATTGGTGGTCCAAGCCTCCACTTCCAAGAGCGCATTTCCTACCAATCCCCGGAAAAGGAATCCAAGAAGCTGGATCATATTTGGAAGAAGATTTCTCTTCCGCCAGTTTGGGACTGCAGTCACTAAACACAGCAAATTGGGCTGTTATTCCCACTCTGTGTGGGATACGGTTCTGCAGGTGCTGCCTCAGTGTCCGGAGGAGGCCCGGACAGTGCTCTCTCAGGCTGTCACCACCGGGAGAGATGCGGCAAAGTTTACCATCTGTTGTCGGCTGGATACCGCCGACTCTCTAGGCAGGGCAGTTTCCATATTGGAAGCCCTTCGTTGCTACGCCTGGATGAGATCGACTGCCTTATCTGAAAGAAACACGTTAGTTAGATTCCTCACCTTAGAATATCCCCAGGCGTTGTAGTGAGTTCTTCTTGCATACGTACATACATTGTTAAGTTAGCATAACCACGTTAAATGTTAGAAAGCCATCTTTCTGCTTTTGCACACGACACTGCGTTTATATGTTATTTCTTAAACAAACTGCTGACTCGAGACTTGCTTCACACGAGAGCAATCTGTTGTTACCATCCCAAGCTCTGCGCAGCGACCTTGGTCTGTACATGGTGTGACAAACAGTCTGGATTATTACACAATGCATGTTTTCCACTCTAGGTTGATCGACCCACTATTTAGCCATAATACACGCGCAGCTGCACATACCTGAAAGTTGGTGCTTTTAATATCACAGACATCATGTTTATTATTCAGACCGAAGACGAGCCTTCCTGCGAGAAGACTCCTGATGCTCCTGTGATGTGATTTCACTAAGCTGATCTTTGAGGTATGGGGTCCCCTATTCAAGCCTAAGAGACCTTCTACTAGCATAATAATAATATTAGCTTCTTAGTAAAGGGAAGGTGGTAGTATCCACTGTCATTATAATATGATCACCCCTTTTATATTCTATGGTATTGTAACTATGTTGCTGGTTTTGATATTAATCATTTGTCTGCTTGTATTAGCCAAAGTACTGCATCTTAGGACACGTGGTCTATAAAAATAAACTCTTTTTATTTACACCGTGTCTCTGTTGATTATTGTTGTGGACTGATGTGAGAATAATATATGAACAGGTATTTCCGATTCCCACCATTCCTGAGTATGTACTGAGTCGCGTGTTCTGGGTTGTCTTTTCATTGGGACCGCCGAGCTAAATCTCGGATAACGAATGGGACACTTATGCTAGCCGGATACTGGGTTCTGGGTTCTGAGGTGAGTTTCTGGTACACCACAACTCACTGAGGTCCTGGGGTTCTACGCATAGTTCTGTGTATAAGCAGAATCCCTGCAACATGGCGCACCTAACGTTTGGTCTATGAGTTGAAACGCCTTAGTAGTGCTCACATTTAGTCCACAGCACCCTCATTCTTGTTTCCGGATACCAAGTCTGACGGATTTTAAACCTACCTAGTTCTATTGATATAGGTTCCTTCAAGCTTGATTATTATAAAGGTTATTGAACCCTTGTGCTACTGAATACTTGAAGTGTAGCTTGTCCTTATGGCGATAAATGTTGCGGCGCATAGCCGTGCGGCACTGAAACGTCACTTGACGCAGTATGGAGTGCCGGACGCGGGCATGGACGTCATCTTTGTGGTGGGAGCCGATGCGGCTCATCCCTTTGAGTTATTCTACTCTTGGGTGACGATTCCGGCAGTCAGTGGTAATGATAATACATTTCATTCTTACACTGCCACTGCCGTGCCTGCCGCCTATGCGCCGTATAGGACACAGGAGATACCAATATCTGCTTGGCAACATCAGATTTGGTTTAATGGCGCCCTCCCCCATGTGGTTATACCGCCGAGAATGGGCCCTTTATCAATTGCGGGGGCCACTTGGCCGGTACTAGCCGGATTTATGCCTCATCCCCGTTACCTCACGGTGACGGTGGATGAATTGCGTGTTCTACACACTGCCCTTATAACAGTATATAGGGCGTTAGTGCAGTATGTGTCGCGCACTGTACAGGCGGGGGCGCCTGTTAGTGCGGGACAACCTAGTGATCGTCACGCGGTGGTCATTAGTCCTGTTATGGTTAATTCTGTTATGGGCAAGCGCCCCCCCACAAGGGATGATTATCCCTTTTGGCTTGCTGAAAAATTTGACCAAATAGAGGCGGTTTATCCGCATACAACTCCTGTGGAGAAACACAGGATCCTCACCATTAGTTTGCCTAAAGACTTAGTTCCCCATATGGACGATTGTGTATCCTGGGGTAAGATTTTTGCTGCAACGTACGCGCAGTGCTTTGGCACTCCGTCTATGTTACAGCTGCCCTCCATTATTAAACAGGTTCAAGAGGACCATGGAGCGGAGTCTGCGATAGAATTGGGGATGCGGCTCCTCGGAGATTTTGGCCTGGTGGCTACCATGATAATGGGAAACCTTAAGGGTGATGCGTTGCACTTTCAGGTTCGTAATGAACTGAAGAAAGTTGCTGAAGAGGACAAACCGCAGGAATTTGCAAAAATAATCTCTGAGGCATATCGAGATTTGGGTCGTAGCTCTTTAGGAGTTAAGCCCGTGATCAAAAATCCCGATTCTAAGCAGCAGGGTAAGGCAGAAACTCCTGGTAAGGATGGCCGGCCAGCTTTTCAAAAACAAAATTGGCGGTCTAAACAACAGGGAAAGCAGCAGCAGAAACAGGGCTCTCGGCCTGCCTCTCCCGTTCAGTCAAGTAGTGAACGCACTTATGATCTGCGAGATCGTGCTACTATTAAGTCTCCTGATAGATTTCAGGTTTCTGAACCGCGTTCTCCTCGTTCTTCACAGGAAACATCGGCTACACAGTCCGGTGGCGGAGGCGGTGGCAAAGGTCGGGGTGCTCCACAACAGCGTGACCAACCTCGACAGACTGAGGGAAAAGGCAAGCAGGACGAATTTGCTCGACAAAGACCCCCGTTTCAGAAGAAGAAAGTGGCGGCTCTGACGGCAAAGTATGCCTCAGATAGTGCGGACACAGCTTCGGAACCGGACATGGGCGCTGACGCTACTGGACAGCGCGGCGGAAATTACCATAGTCCGTCAAGCTCTGCGTCCATTTCTGGCGGCGACAGCAACTGATGTATTGGTTACTGTTGAAACAGCTGACACCAGAGTGGCTCCCCCTGACAGACTTTATGAAATAGTCTTATTAATAGAGGGTGACATACAACGTACTATAAAAGGGATTTTTTGGGATAATCTGACCACCACCTATGACATCCTCCTAGCGGAGGCAGATTGGCCCCCAGCCTTCATTTTGGAAGCTCTTAAAGGGGAGGAGAAAATCCTCCCGTCCTTTGCGCACACTGTGCCTAAGGACCAGGCTGAAATGTACGCTGGGGAGTGGGCGCTGGCGCTTGCGCCAGCGGTGTATCGTACTCAGGTGGGTTGGGACCGGTTGTCCCCCTGCCATGAGATTCCATTGCGGTCTATGCCCCAGCCTCAGCCCCAGTATCCCGTGCGTCGTGAAGCTAGACCCCACGTCGCGGCGATCCTTGAACAATTGGAATATCAGGGTGTAATTGAAACTTGTGTGTCCCCTATGAATAACCCTTTATTCACTGTAACGAAGCCTGACGGCTCGTACCGTTTAGTTTTGGATTACCGGCACCTAAACTCCCATTGCCGGACCTGCGCGGTACAAAATACACATAGCTCGGCTCTAGTCGACAGTCTCGTGCGTAAAAGATTTAAAACGACACTTGACATTTCCAATGGCTTTTTTAGCCATAACCTGTCCACACTGAGTAGCCAGTGGACAGCGTTTACTTCGGGCGGAAAACAAAAACAGTTTACCAGATTAGCCATGGGGTACAAAAATAGCCCTGGCGTCTTTTCCGCTCGCGTGGTTTCTCTCTTAGAAAGAATAGACCCCGAGGCATACTCCTATGTTGACGATATCTACCTCACGGATGATGAGCTGTTGCCGCATCTGTCTCGAGTCGACAATATTATAGTGAGTTTTGCTGACTATGGCTACAAATTCAATTTTGCGAAGTCTCACATCGCGGAATATACGGTGTTGTTTTTGGGCTACGAGCTCAATAATGAAGGAAAGGGGTTAGCTCCCCACTTTCTGGAGAAGTGCGCATGCTTGAGTGCGCCTACGACACTAAAGAAATTACAATCTTTGCTGGGCTTTCTGAATTTCGGCCGTACGTACATTCCTGATTATGCCCAGCATATCAAGCCGCTTTACGCCTTGGTACAACCTACATTTTCGAAGTCTAGCTGGCAGCTGGAACATTCTAAAATTTTACAGTCTTTACAGGCTGACCTTCTTGCTTCACAATATTTGCTGACACGTGATAACCGCACTAACCTGGTAATACGAATAGTGCCAGGCGCCGTGGGTTTCACGTATTTGACGTTTAATGAGGGCGATACAGTCCCCATTGCGTACAAATCCCACTTGTACACCTCTGCTGAATTACGTTTTTCCGCGGTCGAAAAAGTTCTGACTGCTGTACAGATGGCGATCCTTAAAGAACGCGCACTGTCACATGGGAAACAGATTCTGGTTGTAACACCCTGTCCTGCCTTAGAAGCAGTGACAAAGGCAAGTGTACCAAATTCTAAAGCTTTGCATCCTCGGTGGATACAATGGGCCACAACAATGACGTCGCCAGACGTCACCTACATCTTTGATGCCTCATTACAGACTCAAGAGTTCTTGCAGTATGAATTCGTTCATCCGGCACCTCTGTCTTTGCGCCCGCTCGAAGAATACCATTGTGTCATATACACTGACGGGTCTGCGCAGCCCGCGATTGGATCGAAGCACGCTTACTCAGCGGCTTGCGCAATTGTCGTAGGTACATTCGTAAATGGTGAATTCCAATCTGATGCAGTGCATACGCAGTCATTGGGTGATTGTACCGCGCAATTGGCGGAGCTTCGGGCTCTAGTGCTTGCACTGGAGTTTGCTGATCCCCGGGTCACTACTCTTATAGTGAGTGATTCCTTCTACTGTGTCCAGTCCTACAATGACAATTTACATTTCTGGTCTCAGAATGATTATCGAGACACAAAAGGTAGCACAATTAAGCATAAAACGCTTTGGGTTCGAGTGGCAGACTTTAAAGACCGTCTCCCTCTCGTGAATGTTATTCACACTCTTGGTCACCAGCGACTTGGTGTCCATGCTGTCGGCAACAGCTTGGCTGACGAGGCAGCAAAAACAGCAGTGGCTACATACTTAGTGGCAGCAGTTACCAGATCAAAAAGTAAGATTGATGATGACATCTTGGCAGCTATTGCTGCTACAGAAAAGGGAGGCGATTACCCGAAGGGTTTTCCTTCTCGTTACATTTACCATTTAAGTCCTGATAATGTCCCATTAGTGAGGATTAACGACGTTGGTGACAGAATTATTCCCAACGCGGACTGCAGGCCAGCACTGATCTTGGCTGCACATGAGGGGTTGGCGTCTGCCCACGCCGGTGTGTCAGCTACAATATCTCTGCTACAACAACGTTACTGGTGGTTTGGTTTATATAAACAAACGCGCGCTTATGTTCTTGATTGTGACATTTGCCAACAGATTAAACCTTCTACTGTTGTGCGCCCACCACAGACACAGCTGTACATCTCTAATAAGCCATTTGGTTGTGTTTATTTAGATCACTGCGGTCCTTTTTCCTCTGATACTGCGTACAAGTACATCTTGGTTGCAGTGGATTCGTGCACACGTTTTCTATGGGTATGGCCACAAAGGAGTGCTGACTCGCGGACTGTCATCAGGGATTTGCGTGTCTTTGTGGGAACTTTTGCGTGTGGTACCTTCCATTCTGATCAAGGCCCTGCGTTCGCCTCTAAGGCTTACAAGGAGGCTATGAGAAATTTGGGGGTCCTAGTCAAATTTTCGTCCCCCTACCGACCTGAGGGTAATAGTGTGGTGGAGCGAATGAACCGTGACTTAAAGCAATCATTGACAGCACGTGTTTTAGGCACAGGCCGGAACTGGCTAGCCCATTTGTATAACGTCCAACGTGCACTTAATAATCTCCCTAGAAGGTCTCTGGGTGGGCGGACCCCGTACATGATGCTCTTCGGAATCAGAATGTTTGTCCCAGACCTTGATGGTCTAGACATGGCGGCGTCGACCGCACCCTTTGACGTAGATGATCACTGTGCTGTTTTACAGACTCTACAAGAAGCAAGAGACACTCTTTCGAAGGAACACTTGCCCTCCACATCTGAAGCTGAAGTTCAGGTTCCGGTAGTCGGCTGGCTACCCAGAGTTGGAGACCTGGTCCGTGAGAAGGTGGAGAACAAGAAGGAGTTTGGCCCCTCTTATCGTGCACCAGTTCCAGTGCTTGGAGTGCAGGGTACAAGAACAGTCATTTTACCTCCACTTCCTGGTCGCAAAGAAAACAGGTACATCTCTATTGACAATGTCAAACTTCAGCGAGTGGCCGATACTTCTTAGTATGACTCCATCAGTTTCATGCCAGACGATGCAAAGAAATTCAATGTTGGCTCTTGCTTCTAACACCTTGCCTGAGGTTGCCATCGAGATGCAATCTGTTACTGATCCCTTGTTGATACCATCGGCTGGTGGTTTGCCCGAAGAGACTGAGTATGCTTATCCTACACGTGGTCCCTCACCTGTTTTACAATCTACAGCACTTGGCCAGTCCCGTTTCTCCTTTGACACTAACCCATTACCCTCAAGCCCCCCATCAAACATTGCTGTTTTTTTCAGCTGGTTTAAGAGACATTTTTTGATTGCCCCTTGGACATACATCTGGTTGATACTTTTCACTATTTTTTTGTTTATGTCAATTGGATTTGTAATAGTTTTTTTCCGTCTTGTGGATGGCCACTATCTGAGTGAGAGATCGACAATTAGACTTATCAATGGAACTTTGGCCCCCCACTCCTCGTCCCACATCATGAAAAGGGACCAGACTTTTGTGAATATTACTGCCTGGCCCGTCTTGGATGGAATCGCATGGGATGCTGTTAAATTCCAAATTCATGGGCCTACAGAGGTCATTAATGTGCCTAATGTTTTTCGTGTTTCTATGGGTGATGTGGTTAGGCAGAACATACGTTCTGATGATTGGGATGTACACGCCATTGAATCACTGTTTTCTGATTTGAAATATTATGCCGCTTTTGATGCTGAAGATTTATATGAAAATGCGGCTAATTATGCGGAACAGTATTGTTTTCAACATTATGGCAATCACTTCCTGCATAAAGCAAATACATTTAGAAATTTTGTAAATTTTACCCAATGGGAACACTGTCCTACTCCCGCATTCGGAAGTTCACAAACCCTAGTTAACAAGTATTCTTATTTTACCGATTTCAGTGTTTCCAACCCGGCAGCGTTTTATTTTAAGGTGCTGCCTGAGTCTGCCGCAAAGGTTCGACTGACACACACAAAATTGCTTTATTCCAAGTCCTTTATGGACGAGTTGTCAATCAAAGGTTATGATCTATGGAAGGCTACTATTGATCTAAAGTCGGTTTGGGGTTCCAGACCGTGGCAGGTTCAGGGTACAGAGGCTTTACATCGTGCCTGTCTTATACCAAATCATATTTTGTTTTTAAATTCGTCCATCTTCCAAACCACCTGTTTTGGATTGGCTACTTCTAAACAATTGAAGTCACCTTCAGTGCCGGATTTGGGCGCTTATCCCAATTGGGATAACCACACAGATCTAACCCTTACTGCTTTGCAATCCTTAGTTTCAAATACATCTTTTAATATTTCGAGATTTAATAGTGAGGGTTGGTTAGTTTGGCAAAGCAGTTCAGACACCTGTCAACGTCGTTTTCTGGGACTGAAACCGGGGTATACTCGGGAACGCGTAGACCCTCGGTTTGAGTCGTCACATACGGTAACTACATATTCTGTGGGCAAGTTATGTCAGTCTTGGCTGCGACATTCCACCTTGGCGTCTGTCAAAGTTCATTTATCACAATTACATGACAAAATGGATTTGAATGATTTTGTTAAGGGTCCTGTGGGTGGCAGAACCAAAAGGTGGGCGTATGTTATTTACAACGAAGTCTGGAAGTTGTCGCAGATTGAGGCGGCTTCCAGACTGAGAGCTATTGACCAAGCAAACATGGAGAAGGTTTTAGCCGTTATAGATAATAGCATTAGCACTCTCTCTTCTAGGATTTACACATTAGATAATATTGTTTCTTCTGTTGTTGATATTGTGCATGATGATATGTCTGTGTTATATCATGGTCAAAACCAGTTGCGTTCTGTTATGCAGTTTGCATGGACATTGCAGACATTAAAGGCAGGGAGAGTCCCTTGGGACTATCTGAACACTACATCGTTATTCCTTCCCTTTAACCTTACTGACAAGCAGCGATTTATGTCCATGAAGGATGCTACATATTCATTGTTACATATTGAAAAGTTAGAACCGTTGCCTTTCTCTGTAGCGGAGATCAATTCAGCTACGTGGTTAGTACACGGATTGATAACTCTCCCTTTCGCGCTTTTTAAGTTTACGTCTTGTATGAAACATTATGCTTTGGGTAGATATGAACCGCTGGGCACCGCTTTCATACATGAGGTTTGGTCCCTCCCCTTTATGTATAGATGTACGAGGGACGGGACTGAGGTTTATTTGAAAGGCGAGGAATGTACCACGACACCAGACCATTCCTTGGTATGTAGGCACATTCAATTACACGGCGCATGCAATGTACAAGCCCCAAACTTGGCCTGCGACCTACGAGGTATCCCAGTGCCTGTGATCACACCTTCTTTCACGCTGCTTGCAAACGGTAGTTATTTAATTTTGAATAATGAAGCTTGCTGCGGGATGTTAGTGGGAATCCCGTACATAGTAACTGTCTCGCAGAAAGTTGTCTGCTGCAATAATGTTCTCTTTCCACCCCCGCATGGGCGGCTGGATGTTTCTATCTGGCCTTCGATTCCAACCTTGAAAGCAGAGTTCAACAAGTTGAGCCGAATAAGAGCTCTATTGTCCCAAAAAGAGGTGCCATTGACTTCCTCTCGTGAAACATTTGTCCTTCACGTTGCTAATACGCGCACTGAGGTACAGGCGCTTCTGAATACTGACCTCCCCCTACATTTCGGCTCTTTGATCCAAACTATTTTTAATGCCTCGTCCACGACCGGCCTGGCTCATTTTTTTAAACTTGTGGGCTCGGGTCTCGTGACCTCTTTCAAAACTATCTTTGGTGTGATTCCGGCATTTTTTCATTCGCTTTTCTCGAGCATCTTTGGAGGTGTTCCGCTGCTTCTGGCGCTAGTGGCAGGTGTGCTGCTTTTACTTTTCATACTCCGGAATGGCTGCTCCTTCTGTGCCACACGAGCGCCTGTCCCGCCTGCATCTTCTTCGTGATAGGATGCTTGACTTTTATGGAACTCTGCCGTTGGCGACCTTAAGCCTGGCATATGGATTGTCCTTCCGGTATTCCTATTTCACTTGTGTGCAACCTGTATTTCACTGCCTGGATTGTCCCTTTGAATGGCCTTTGGATTTGTGCTTGACCAACCTGGTGTCTCCGGTGCCGGATTTCGATCGACTGATGAGGCCCTTAGTGTCTCACGAGTTGGCCTGTTCTGGTGTCCGGATTATGGCCTGTGGTGCGGCGCATGGTATCCTGGGTAATTGGGACATCTCAACTGCTGCCTACAACTTCTTGGCTATGAGCTATTTGGAGGAACATTCTGGGTGCCCTCTGATCGTGCTAGAGGCTCCGATGGTTGAAGAACACGTATGTTCCTTTTCGTTGATGGATTGGATGGCTGAGACTTTCAGTGGCCCTGCAAACGATTTTTTGTTGGAAGCAGTGGCCACATATGCTGCCTATACATTCATGGATTAACTGGACAGTCGTCCTTTGCGCCTATGCTACTGAACAGCACCCTGGCACAACATTTCTTTTTTCCTTCCTGATGGTCGTTTTGAGTTTTTTTTTACTTCTATTTTTTTTCAAAAAACACCCAAGTTTATATTTTTTGTGGTTTCGGACTTTGGCGCATTCTGAAACTCTGCATTGGTTACGCCTTGTTCTGCTCTGACGAAACTGAACTCTGCGTTCTCTCTTTTCTTGCATATTGGATAGTGCTTCGATCAAGGGGGCGTGTAGTGAGTTCTTCTTGCATACGTACATACATTGTTAAGTTAGCATAACCACGTTAAATGTTAGAAAGCCATCTTTCTGCTTTTGCACACGACACTGCGTTTACATGTTATTTCTTAAACAAACTGCTGACTCGAGACTTGCTTCACACGAGAGCAATCTGTTGTTACCATCCCAAGCTCTGCGCAGCGACCTTGGTCTGTACATGGTGTGACAAACAGTCTGGATTATTACACAATGCATGTTTTCCACTCTAGGTTGATCGACCCACTATTTAGCCATAATACACGCGCAGCTGCACATACCTGAAAGTTGGTGCTTTTAATATCACAGACATCATGTTTATTATTCAGACCGAAGACGAGCCTTCCTGCGAGAAGACTCCTGATGCTCCTGTGATGTGATTTCACTAAGCTGATCTTTGAGGTATGGGGTCCCCTATTCAAGCCTAAGAGACCTTCTACTAGCATAATAATAATATTAGCTTCTTAGTAAAGGGAAGGTGGTAGTATCCACTGTCATTATAATATGATCACCCCTTTTATATTCTATGGTATTGTAACTATGTTGCTGGTTTTGATATTAATCATTTGTCTGCTTGTATTAGCCAAAGTACTGCATCTTAGGACACGTGGTCTATAAAAATAAACTCTTTTTATTTACACCGTGTCTCTGTTGATTATTGTTGTGGACTGATGTGAGAATAATATATGAACAGGTATTTCCGATTCCCACCATTCCTGAGTATGTACTGAGTCGCGTGTTCTGGGTTGTCTTTTCATTGGGACCGCCGAGCTAAATCTCGGATAACGAATGGGACACTTATGCTAGCCGGATACTGGGTTCTGGGTTCTGAGGTGAGTTTCTGGTACACCACAACTCACTGAGGTCCTGGGGTTCTACGCATAGTTCTGTGTATAAGCAGAATCCCTGCAACAGCGTCAGACTGGATCCGGAAGATTTTTCGTCAGCAATACCCCTTGCGCTTCGCTAGGCGTCTGCGGCTCCGCGTCCGTCGTCGGCGTCGTGCGCCGGAATGACGCCGTCGGAGTACTTAGACGCCGCCCTCGCGCGCTGACGTCAGTTCTTCTTTTTTCCGCACCAGTAAGCGCAGGTCCGGGAGAGCTACCCCTTTAGTCAATTTTTGACTAACTTTTTTGACTCTTTTTGGTCAATTCTCGACTCTGGTGTCGGTAGGATGCCTGGTTTCAAGGCCTGCGACGACTGTCACCGACTGATGTCGGTGACCGATCATCACCGCCGGTGCCTGTACTGCTTGTGTGCCTCGACCACGACGCGGCGTCGTGCTCCAATTGTATGGCCCTGACCTCGACAGCAAAGCGGGAGCGGTCCCGCAAGCTTCTCGAGCTTCGCCACTCGGCTCCGCATCGCTCTCGATCCCGGTCCAGGAGGAGGTCCAAGGATCGGTCTGGGAGCCGCACTCGACATCGTCACTCGTCTGGCTCGAAGTCTTCGGGTAAGTCGAGGCACTCCAAGAAGTCCAAGAAGCGACACTGCTCTTCGGACTCCCCTCGCAGGTCGCGCGACTCGGCTGAGGGTCCGGGTGGTTCCACCCCCGCGGCTCCGCAGGAGCCACGCAAGTCCCCATACCCGACGGTCCCTGGGACTGACGCGACGCCGGCGGAGGTCAGTGCCTTCCTCTCGCCGTCGACGCCCGCTGGCGCGCCTTCGGGCCCCGCGGACTCGACTGGGCGACCTCGCATGCCGGCGGCTCCGGCCCCGGACCCGGCGCCGTTGGAGGCTCCGGCCCCGACGCCGCAGGTCCCCGAGGGCCCCGAGTCGGAGCCCCCGTCGACGCCGGTCGACCTCGTTACGCCTCCTCCGCCGGCGCCGACACCGATACCACCCCCGACGCCGGCTCCGGTCGACGTCGATCCCCGGTTCAGCCCCTGTCCGGTCCCGACGCCGATGTGGCGCCGCCCGACGCCGCTAGAGACACATATTGTCTATCGACCGGCTCCGATCATTCCTCCTGTTTACCAGGAATCGGATGACGGGGGCGACTGGGAGGGGTCTGATGACCCTATGGCCCTTCAGAGCCAACTTGCTGAGGACTGGGCAGATGAACTGGGGGAGGCCAGTGGGTTGGATACCTCACCAGACACTGGATTCATCTCTCCTCCGACTGTGGCTTCGGAGGAGGGTGCAGCCTTTTCTGTGGTGCTGCGCAAGACGGCCGAAGCCCTTGGGCTCGAGCTGCCTGCCGTGGCTGTGAGGACTAACATCCTCACTGAGGTGTTTCAGTCTGCCGCATGCTCCACTGAGCCTCTGCTGCCATTCAATGAGGCCCTCACTGACGTTCTGCAGGGCACCTGGTCCAAGCCCTCCACAGTCCCTCCTGTGGATAGGAACGTTGCCAGGCGCCACCGCCCTGCTCCGGGCGACCCCAGTTTTCTGTCCCAACACCCCACCCCCGAGAGTCTGGTTATCCAGGCCTCTACCTCCCAATCCTCCTTCCCGTCCGCTCCTCCGGACCGGGATTCCAAGAGACTGCAACAGTTTGGTAAGAAGCTGTTCTCTTCGCTCAGTTTGGGCCTGCGGTCTTTGAACACCGCCTGTCTCTTGGACCGTTATTCCCACTCTCTGTGGGATGCGGTGGAGGACGTGCTGCCACTGTGCCCGGAGGAGGCCCGGGCGCGGCTTTCCTCGGCCCTGGCCGATGGGAGAGATGCAGCGCACCATGCAATCCGATGTGGGCTTGACACTACGGACTCGCTGGGTAGGGCGATTTCTACCACGGTGGCGCTTCGACGTCACGCCTGGCTGCGGTCCACGTCCTTTTCAGGGGATGTCCAGAGCACCCTCATGGACATGCCTTTTGATGGCGCTCACCTTTTTGGTGACAAAGCGGACAGTGCGCTGGCTCGCTTCAAGGACTCCCGGGCTTCGGCCACATCCTTGGGTCTCTCGGCCCGCGGCCACAAACTTCCGCTTTTCGCTCCTTTCGTGGCCAAGGAAGGGGCTCCTCCTCACGTCCGCCTAGCCACCGGCCGCTGAACCAACCTGCACGCGGTCGCGGACGTGGTTTCCGCCAAGGCGGTACTGGATGACGACGCGGTCAGTCCACATCCACCCCGGCAGCATCCGCCTCAAAGCCTTCCTCGTCCGAGCTTTCAGGCCCATTCCACACCAGTGGGCGGCAGAGTTCGCCATCACCTGCTCCACTGGCGGTCCATCACATCGGACAGGTGGGTGCTGCGAATCGTCCGAAGGGGCTACTCCCTCCCCTTCGAGATGACCCCTCCAGCCATGCCACCGCAGCACCACCGTATCTCGGGGGATCATTTGAATCTTCTCCACGAGGAAGTTTCGGCCCTCTTGGCCAAGGGGGCCGTCGAGCGCGTTCCGAGCCCAGAAGTAGGTCGTGGTTGTTATTCCCACTACTTTCTGGTTCCCAAGAAGGGCAAAGGGGGCCTACGCCCTATCTTGGACCTCCGGAACGTCAATGTCTTCCTCCGGAAGGAACGGTTCAAAATGTTAACTTTGGCTCAGGTTCTAGCTGCCCTAGACCCTGGAGACTGGATGGTAGCTTTGGACTTGCAGGACGCATATTTCCACATCCCCGTCCTTCTGGCCCATCGGCGTTACCTGCGGTTCACGGTGGGTCAGGAGCACTTTCAGTTTACCGTGCTCCCCTCGGGTGTTCACGACACTGATGGCGGTGGTCGCAGCTCATCTGCGCAGATCAGGGGTTCCAGTCTTCCCCTATCTCGACGACTGGTTGTTGAAGGTGGGCTCGCCCCAGACAGTCGTCTCCCACCTCCAGACTACGGCGGATCTCCTGCATTTGCTGGGGTTTTCCATCAACGTGCCGAAGTCACACCTGAGTCCCTCTCAGAAGCTCCTTTTCATCGGAGCGGTTCTCGATTCGGCGCAGTTCCGGGTTCATCCACCGGAACAGCGGGTCTGGGATATACAGGCCCTGATTCCCATCTTTCGGCCTCTATCCTGGGTTTTGGTCAGGCTAGTGTTGCGGCTTCTGGGGCTGATGGCCTCCTGCATCCTACTAGTGCATCACGCCAGGCGGCGCATGCGGGCTCTGCAGTGGGACCTGAAGTTTCAGTGGGCCCAGCATCACGGCAACCTGTCCGACCATGTCTTGATCTCGGAGGGCACTGCACAGCAGGTACAGTGGTGGCTCACGGACCGCGATTGGGTCACGGGCAAGAGCCTCTCCCTACCCCTACAGGAGCATGTCGTAGTGAAGGATGCGTCCCTCCTGGGATGGGGTGGCCATATGGGAGAGGCGGAGATCAGAGGCCTCTGGTCTCCGGCGGAGTCTCGCCTCCACATCAACTTGTTGGAGCTGAGAGCGATCCGACTTGCACTGAAAGCCTTCCTTCCCTCTGTCCGGGGAAGTGTCGTGCAGGTGTTCACAGACAACACCACCGCCATGTGGTATTGCAACAAACAGGGCGGGGTGGGGTCGTGGACCCTTTGTCAGGAGGCTCTGCGCCTCTGGACATGGCTGGAACACCAGGGCATCACCCTGGTGGTTCAACATCTGGCGGGTTCTCTGAACGCCAGAGCAGACAAACTCAGCCGCCGGTGCATGATGGATCACGAATGGCGTCTGAACTCCGAGGTGGCGCAAGGTCTCTTTCAGCAGTGGGGAGAGCCTTGGTTAGATCTATTCGCCACCGACGAGAACGCGCAATGTCAGCAGTTCTGCGCGTTGGAATTTCCAAGGCGGCACTCGCTCGGCGACGCTTTTCGTCGCGAGTGGAGTTGCGGTCTGTTGTACGCCTTTCCGCCTATACCACTTCTGCCCAGAGTGCTGAAGAAGATCAAGCGCGACCGGGCCCAAGTCATCTTGGTGGCTCCGGACTGGGCACGAAGGTACTGGTATCCCGAGCTACTCAGTATGTTGACCGATCCTCCGATACGTCTGCCCCTTCGGGAGGATCTTCTGTCGCAGCAGCAGGGGACAGTCCTCCACCCGAATCTGTCCAGCCTCCACCTCCATGCGTGGAGATTGAGCGGCGGCAGTTGATGCCATTTGACTTGCCTCCTGAAGTCTGTGATATCATTCTGGCAGCCAGGCGTCCCTCCACAAAGACGGTATACGCCTGCCGGTAGAACAAATTTGTGGCATGGTGCACAGCAAAGGCTGTGGATCCCCTTTCCGCCCCTCTTTCTGAGGTTCTCTTCTTTCTTTTTTATTTGGCCCGGTAGGGCTCTGCCCTGGGCACCTTGAAAGGTTATCTTGCTGTTCTCCCTGCCTTCTTACGGCTTCCAGATCAGCCCTCTCTTTTCAAGTCCCCTGTAGTGTCACGCTTTCTTAAAGGCATTACTCACACGTTCCCTCCTGTCCCTTTCGTAATGCCTCAGTGGGACTTGAATCTTGTCTTGACATTCCTGATGTGCGCTCCCTTTGAGCCTCTTCACAATTGTCCTCTTCGTCTTCTAACTCTTAAGACTGCTTTCCTGGTCGCCATCACCTCGGCTAGACGGGTGAGTGAGCTCCAGGCTCTATTATCGTCCAAGCCTCCTTTTCTATCTGTTCATCCGGACAAGGTTGTCCTTCGGCCTCGTCCTTCCTTTCTACCGAAAGTGGTGACCCCCTTTCATCTTGGGCAATCTGTCACCTTGCCCACCTTCTTTCCGCCTCCGCATCCTTCCAAAGAGGAAGAGCGGCTCCACCGTCTGGACCCAAAACGTGCGCTCTCCTTTTATTTGGACCGCACTAAACAGTTCCGGGTGGACGACCAGCTTTTCGTTGGCTACGTGGGTGCAAAGAAGGGAAAAGCTGTACACAAATGGACCATCTCCCAGTGGGTCGTTTTGTGTATAAAAATCTGGTATTCCTTGGCAAAAAAGGAACCGCCTGTTGGGCTGCGCGCCCATTCTACTCTGGCCACAGCGGCTACTACTGCTTTGCTACGTGGGGTCCCTTTGCAGGACATCTGTCAGGCGGCAACGTGGGCTTCGCTGCACACGTTTGCCAGGCATTATTGCCTGGACAGCCAAGTCCGGAGGGATGGCTTCTTTGGCCGTTCTGTCCTCCAGGACTTTCTGGTGTGATCTTGGTTCACAGACCCACCACCGGGGTTGGTATTGCTTGGGTATCTATTCTAAGGTGAGGAATCTAACTAACGTGTTTCTTTCAGATGAACAAGTTACTTACCTTCGGTAACGATGTATCTGTAAGAAACATTAGTTAGTTAGATTCCTCACCGACCCACCCATCCTCCCCGTTCTGCGAACTGACATCTAGGGTTAAGGCTATCCCTTTCAGGGCCCTAGAATTTTTTGGCACCAGTGTCGGTATCTTGCATGGCTCTGCGTTCCTGGCGCGGAAGGCTATGTACAAGAACTGACGTCAGCGCGCGAGGGCGGCTTCTAAGTACTCCGACGTCATTCCGGCACACGACGCCGTAGACGGACGCGGAGCCGCAGACGACGCCTAGCGACGCACAAGAGGTATTGCTGACGAAAAATCTTCCAGATCCAGTCTGACGCCTGGGGATATTCTAAGGTGAGGAATCTAACTAACTATTGTTTCTTACAGATACATCGTTACCGAAGGTAAGTAACTTGTTCTTCGGGGGATGTCCAAAACATGCTCATGGACATGCCCTTTGGCTGTCGCCTTCTTAGCGAAAAAGCGGACAACGCTCTAGAGCGTTTTAAGGACTCACGGGCTACGGCCAAGTCCTTGGGCCTCTCCACCTGCCCAGCGCAGTCAGCTTTTTGCCCCTTTCGTGGCTACAGAATGGGTGCCCCACTACGTCGTAGTCTCCCCCCCCCTCCAGAGCCACAGGCAGCAGCACGTTTCCCAACCTTTGCGAGGCCAGGGGACAGGAGGCCAGCGGGCAGGCCAGTCCACCAACCCCCCCTCTGCAGCAGCCTCCAAACCCTCCTAGTCAGAAATTTTAGGCCCACCAAACGCCAGTGGGCGGCAGGATTAGCCATCACCTCCCCCACTGGCGCACTATCACGTCGGACAGGTGGGTTTTTGAAGAGGCTACTTCCTCCCATTCGGGGCTACCGCTCCAGCCATGCCACCTCAAAACCACCGCATGTCGGAGGATCACCTGGCACTTCTCCAACAGGAAGTTTTGGCTCTCTTGGCCAAGGGGACCATCGAGCGCGTTCCTGCCCCAGAAGTAGGTCATGGTTGTTATTCCCACTACTTTCTGGTACCCAAGAAGGACAAGGGCCTGCGTCCTATCTTGGATCTCAGGAACGTCAACCGCTTCCTCTGGAAGGAGAAGTTCAAGATGTTGACGCTCGCTCAGGTCTTGTCTGCCCTCGACCCTTGAGACTGGATGGTAGCGTTGGACTTGCAGGACGCTTATTTTCACATCCCCGTCCTGCCAGCCCACCGGCGTTACCTGCGGTTCACGGTAGGCCACGAGCATTTCTCAGTTTACCGTGCTCCCCTTTGGACTTGCCAGCGCCCCTCGGGTGTTCACGAAAGTGTTGGCGGTGGTCGCAGCTCATCTGTGTAGATCAGGGGTTCCAGTCTTCCCCTATCTCGATGACTGGCTGTTGAAGGCGGGCTCGCCCTAGGCAGTCGGCTCCCACCTCCAGACTACGGTGGACCTCCTCCATTTGCTGGGGAAAACCATCAGTGTGCCGAAGTCGCACCTGATTCCCTCTCAGCAGCTCCTCTTCATCGGAACGGTTCTGGATACAACGCTCTTTCGGGTCTATCCTCCCGAACGGCGAGTCCAGGATATTCAGGCTCTGATTCCGATCTCCCTATCCTGGGTTTCGTTCAGGCTGACCCTGAAGCTGCTGGGCCTCATGGCCTCCTGCATCCTGCTGGTCGATCATGCCAGATGGCATATGCGGGCTCTGCAGTGGGACCTGAAGTTCCAGTGGGCGCAGCATCAGGGGAACCTGTACGAGTCCGTCCAGATCTCAGAGGCGACTGCACGACAATTGCAGTGGTGGCTCACAAACCGGCATTGGGTCAATGGTAGATCCCTCTCCCTTCCCCAACTGGAGTACACAGTGGTGACGGATGCATCCCTCCTGGGATGGGGCGGCCACATGGGAGAGGTGGGTATCAGAGGCCTCTGGTCTCCCGCGGAGTCCCGGCTCCATGTCAACCTTCTGGAGCTCCGGGCGATCCGACTTGCACTGAAGGCATTCCTTCCCTCTGTCAAGGGGAGAGTAGTGCAGGTGTTCACAGACAACACCCCCGTCATGTGGTACTGCAACAAACGGGGTGGGGTCGTGGACCCTGTGTCAAGAGGCTCTTCGCCTTTGGACATGGCTGAAACATCAGGGCATATCCCTGGTGGTTCAACACCTGGCAGGTTCATTGAACGCCAGGGTGGACGAACTCAACCGCAGGTGTATGATGGATCACGAATGGCGTCTTCACTCGGACGTGGCGCCACCGAAGAGAGTGTGCAATGTCAGCAGTTCTGCGCGTTGGAATTTCCAAGGCGGCAACGCTTTTCGTCGCGAGTGGAGTTGCGGTCTGTTGTACGCCTTTCCGCCTATACCACTTCCGTCCAGAGTACTGAAGAAGACCAGGTTTGACCGGGCCCAAGTCATCCTTGTGGCTCTGGATTGGGCATGGAGAGTCTGGTACCCCGGGCTGCTCAACATGGCCATCGATACTCCGACCCGTCTGCCTCTTCGGGAGGTTTTTCTGTCGCAGCAACAGGGGACGGTCCTCCACCCGAACCTGTCCAGCCTCCACCTCCTTGCGTGGAGATTGAGCGGCGGCAGTTGACGTCTTTTGACCTGCCTCCTGAAGTTTGCGATGTAATCTTGGAAGCCAGGTGTACCTCCACTAAGACGGTATACGCCTGCCGGTGGAACAAGTTTGTGGCATGGTGCACAGCAAAGGCTGTGGATCCCCTTTCTGCCCCTCTTTCTGAGGTTCGCTTGTTTCTTCTTTCTTTAGCCCAGCAGGGCTCTACTCTGGGCACTATCAAGGGCTACCTTTCGGCCATCTCTGCCTTCCTTCAGCTTCCAGATCAGCCTTCTCTTTTCAAGTACCTGGTGGTTAATCGTTTCTTGAAAGGCATAATTCATCACTTTCCTCCTATTCCTTCCAATGTGACTCAGTGAGAGTTGAATCTCGTTTTAACCTATTTAATGTGCGCTCCCTTTGAGCCGCTTTACAACTGTCATTTGAGACTCTTAACTCTTAAAACTGTATTCCTGGTGGCCATCACTTCTACCAGAAGAGTGAGTGAGCTCCAGGCTCTTTCCTCCAAGCCTCCTTTCCTGTCTGTCCATCCGCACAAGGTGGTTCTCAGGACTCGTCCATCCTTCCTTCCTAAGGTTGTCACTGCCTTTCACATCGGGCAGCCCATCACTTTGCCCACTTCTTTCCGCATCCTTCGAAAGAAGAAGAGAGGCTCCACAGTCTGGACCCAAAATGTGCGCTTTCTTTCTATCTGGATCGCACGAAACAGTTCCGGGTGGATGACCAACTCTTTGTTGGCTAAGTGGGCGCCAAGAAAGGTCAGGCTGTACACAAGCAAACCATTTCTCGATGGGTCGTTTTGTGTATTAAAGCATGCTATTCTCTGTCTAAAAAGGAGACTCCAGTGGGGCTACGCGCCCATTCCACCAGGGCGACAGCAGTCTATACGGCCTTGGGAAGAGGAGTTCCTCTACATAACATCTGTCAGGCAGCTCCATGGGCATCACTGCACACGTTTACGAAACACTACTGTCTGGACAGCCAAGTCCAGAGAGACGGCTTTCTGGTGTGATCTTGGTTCGCAGACCCACCACTGGGGTTGGTATTGCTTGGGTGTCTATTCTAAGATAAGGAATCTATAACTAACGTGTTTCTTTCAGATGAACAAGTTACTTACCTTCGGTAACGATATATCTGTAAGAAACATTAGTCAGTTATAGATTCCTTACAGCCCCACCCATCCTCCCCATTCTGCTAACTGATTTCTAGGGTTAAGGATATCCTTTCAGGGCCCTAGTTAAGTGCACGAGTGGTCAGTGTCTTGCATAGCTCTGCGTTTCTGTTGCGGAAAGTCGTGTACAGGACTGATGTCAGCGCGCGATGGCGGCGTCTAAGTAGCTACTGCGACGTCATCCTGGCGACCACACTAACAACGGACGCGGAGCCGACCGACGCCACATTCCGACACGCAGAGGTACTGCTGACAAAAAAACTTTCCGGATCCAGTCTGACGCCTGGGGGTAATTCTAAGGTAAGGAATCTATAACTATCTTATGTTTCTTACAGATATATCGTTACTAAAGGTAAGTAAGTTGTTCATCAGGAGCATTCGTTTTTGTGCTCCCATCTACGGGTGGTTCATAGTGGACCCTGGATGGAATTTCGAGATTGTCCTCCACTACATCCATAGAGTCTTCCTTTGCCGGCCCTTCGATGGGAACCGCTTGGCCCCATGCAGTTACGTTCCTTAGACTGGATGTTTCCTCTATCAATGTTGTACCTGGCCGAAACTCGGGGCCAGTGTTGTTTTTCATTTCACCCAGTATTGGTTGCATGATAGCCGGGAGTTGCACTAGTTTCTCGACTACCTCCTTGCAGGAACAAACTTTAAAATCATTTAAATGGTTTGATTGGGCCCTTGTGACTAGTGCGTTTAATTTTTCGAGTTTCTCGTCGATTCCAGACACGAATATTGCCTTTGTGTTCAGTAAGTCCACCTGGGTGTCCATTTCGTGCGAGTGGTGAGTTAGGGCCAGTACTGTTGCTTGCATAGAGTACAATATAACAGACCACAGGTTTGTAGGATTATCTCCGGGTGCCATTATCCGAGGCCTTTTAGTTAACTGTTCTTCTATGGTTGCTTCCTGGGTGATTGTATTGGGTTCCTCCTTGAGGACTAGCGGGGGATCCTCATTGTTTAATTTAAACTCAGGAAATATGAAAAATGGAGGTGCCCACACATCTGCGCCTGCTGTAGCTGTGTCTGTATACAGCACATCTTATGGGGCACACACAGGTGACCTACTTGATTGATACAAGTTTGATAGAGATACTGAATTGGGAGGTGGAGAGGTGTGCACATGGCAAATAGCGCCCGTTACTTCTGGTTGACATTTATCGTTCTTATTTAGTTGTTGGATTGAGTCGTGTTTCCTTTGTGGCTGAAAGTAATCTGTTATTTTTGACAAGTTATGCTGGTCCAACAATTTTTTGTAGTTTCTCTGTCTTTGTCAACAATCTGGCTTGGTCTCAAGCCCACAGAACGGTCCAGGGTGGTTGGAACCTTGAGTCTACCTTTTAGGCAAAGCTCCAGGCTCCTGTCTAGGTCCAAGTCATAGGTTGCACTACGATTCCTCTGAACGGGGAGGGAGGGGAGGGGGGGTCGTTGATATTGACATTGACAGCGGACCTGCCCAAATGGATTTGTAGTTTACTTTTTGCGGAAAGGTTTCCCCGGGCGGAGTCTCTTTCTCACTTCCTTTTAGTTAGTGCTTGTGCAATACACCGCACCTTACCGGATCTCATCCTTGCTAAAATTAATAGACTCTTGCTAGTTTTGGGCAATCGGCCTCAAAACTGATCATGGCTGTTGTCTTGCTATATTAATTCCACAATTCTGCAGTTCCAGGATTCCACAAAAGAGACGCTCCAAAAATATCATCGCGTGCCTTTTCTAGTAATTAACAACCTCCTTTTCGCGACTACTCCCGGCGTAGTACAGCTCCTTACCGGGCTGTTAAGTTGCAAGATTGCTCTTTAGACTGTAAGCACGTATACACCCCAAGTGATCGACCGAGGCCTAGGACTGTGGGGATGCAGCAATTGCTGGAGCTGAAAACACATGTGAGGAAGAGTTGAGGTTGAAATGAGAAGGAGCTTCCGATGCTGGAGAAGGGCTAGGTACCACCCAAGCGGGAGCTCACCAGACACCCCCGCAGGCCGCACCCAAACCTAGCTGGTCTGCTTCCGCAGGGTCCCAGGCTCACACACTGCAGCAGCTGCTAAAAGCTGCTGCGATCGGGTTATGGATACTCGCCACACCGACTCACTCTTGACCCCACTTGGTCCACTTGATCACACTTAGTACCTCACCACAGTTCACGCACAAATCGCCGAGATGTTGCAGCTGCCGCAGGGAGGCCTATTTAAGCTGAATTAACCTGTGACTGTCAGTGAATCAGAAGTATGGTAGAGTATGGTGGATGTAGTAAATTACTTGTCTACTATTCTCCACTGTACTGCTCTATCAGAATGTTCCATGACATCATAGAATGCCTGAGTGTCTCTCTGTGTTAGAGAGTCAGTTAGTCAACTCAGGCTGATCTGTTAGGAGCCTGCTCCTGGTGGGGCTGTCTTTGTACCATCTATCTTCTCCTACTATCCTGATCTCCTATACTGGAACCAAGCTACTAATAAAGAAGTATCCTACATGTACAGATGGACTCTGTATCTTCCTTTACAACAGTTTAGGCGACGATCTTAAGAACTGACGCGTGGAGTAAGGAGTAAAGACAACTAAGGAACCAAAAGACAAAGATCCAAGGACATTGGGGACTTTCAAAACGTCAATTTAAACTCAAAGGTAACGCCCTGGTCAGCCCCACCAGTGTCCTGTACCATCTGGACAGCCTGCAGCCTCGGCGTTTGTCTTCACAACACTGAGGAGCCTGCTGTCACCTGGAAGACTTCAACAGTGAACAGTCTCTCTAGGAACAAGCCTCTCATAGGCGCAATAGGTATGTACACCCTGCGGTGTTCTCTTGCGTTATTTGATCCATCAACCCGCCTGGAAGTGTCGTGACTTGACAGCAAGTTTGGTCTGCATCCTAGCGTTCCGACTATTATATTGGCAGAGACTGGCAGTTTATACTTAGGCAAGCTACATCTAAGGAGGATAGCAGTGTATTTCAACTTGCACCCTGTTACTTTCTCCGCAGGCAGCATAGAGGCAGAAACTATGTGTTTTCACTTCGAGTAGGTGTGCCTTGCTTTTGCCGTTTTGTACCCCAGAGTGGCCCCCTTCATGTCAAATGGCAGCACAACTTTTAAATTCAAATTCTATACACGCGCGGCATCTCCGGTGAGCCGACGTGCATGTTTGAAGAGGCTTTACTGTGAGTTTTGCCGGTGAGTGGGAGCACTTTTCTTTGCCGTTTTGTGCACTCTTGATGTTACATATGTCCCATGGCAGTTGAACCGCTGCCTTTCAAACAAGCCACGAGCCCCCCACCGCGCGCACACACTCCACGCGCACAGTCTTACCGGTCTCGTGATGCCTGCCTCCTCTGTGACGTTCCGGCATTTTCGGATCCCGCCAGCTGCCTACCAACGCTCTGCTGCGGAAACGTGCCACGAGCCACCAGGCGCCGCGTCAAAAACGTGCCGCCATCTTGTGGTTGGTTGTGGCTCTCACTATAAACTGGTGCAATGTACTCTCTGTGCCAACCACGTTTCCTGCGCTTGCACTTGTTCTACACCACCTTTACACCTGCCTCCAGACGACTGGCACACCTAGCACAGGTGTCCACCTAACACAGCAGTCCACTGTCTAGGGTAAGACAGCTCACCTCCGCTTTGCCTCCGTTGCTCCTCGCAGGTCTGCTGGAATATCACCTATGCGGATGAGGGTCTTATAGCCGTGTGAGGAGTTTTCCCACCGGGCGCACGGGTATTCGGACAATACCTGGGTGCCTCAGGAACGGCTCCCGGCTTTCTGACTTCAGTGACAGCCCCCCAGAGCTCCGCAACTCAAGGGCTCGCTTTGCTGCTCACCTCTCCTCGCTTCGCTGCTCACGTCCGTCTCCGCTGCTCCCACCGCTGCGATTCTTTCTCACAGCTGCAACCGCAACGAGGGTTTGGAGATTCTAACAGTGTTTTGCCACTAGATGGCAGCCTTGCTCCTCAAATCACAGATTCTGTTGGATGGAAATCACCTGTTTGGACAATCATTGAACAAGATGCTTACACCATTTAAAAGAAGCATTGGCATAGTCAATAGGTCTCGCCTTTGGGACCTTATAAGTGTTTAGCCATGCAACAGTTGCATAACTAAATACTTATAAGGTCCCAAAAGCGAAACCTATTGGCTATGCCAAGCGGCCGTGCGGCCGCAAAAGTGATAGCGATCAAACATCAAAGCGAAAGTGAAAGTAATCGCGGTCAAGCGCGGCGCGCGCGCACATGCACTGTAGCTCTAGGCTGGCATGGTAGCCTTTTTTGGAGCCCTCTCAAAAAGTCTCGCCAGACCAGCGCATGCGCTGGGTCAGGCGGGACCTAAAAAGGATACTGATACCGCTAAAGCCGTGGGTTATACTATAGCATCAGCAGGAAAAAGTGGGTTTCTTTAGACCATAAACCCGCACTACATCCAAACCAGCGTCCATTGTTCCTAAACAGTATAAACCTAGTCTGTATTTTCACAAAATCAAGCAGCTAGTCAAAGTGGGGCAGTACTCCAGAGACTGCTTCAGACGTACTAGGCTAGAGGTGCCCAGGGTAGACCCACATCGACCAACAAGCAGTGACACGTTTGTTGTACCCCCAACCAACTAGCACCTGTCTGGGAAAGGTGGGGATATACATCTCCTTTGGGGGCAGAAAACTTCAGATCAGGTCAGGCCCATCCTCATTGCCCACGACTGAATGTATGACGGAATTCCGCATGTGTTTTTCACGCATGCCTTAGGAACTCAGTCATTTGAACGAGAGTTTAGCATGCATTTGTTCTGCACGCAAGTCGTTTTAATGACTTGCCTTCGGGGGGTGTCGCTGGATGTTGGTATAGTGAAGGAACAGCGTGATTCTGGCTTCTTCCTAAAGGACGTTTCACCCCCACGACTACTACCCCAACCACACAACATCAGCAAAGAACACCTCAAACTGTTGATGGAGGCCGTACACACATTCTTTCTCAAAGGAGCAGTAGAAATCAAACCTGCACGTGAAAGGAGACAAGAAATTGAGTACTCTGTGTACTTCTGCATTCCTAAGCATGATGAAACTTGCAGCAGTGTGGACTTTGACCTGATGCCGGTGGCGGACTCTACGGCGCCGTGGCGGCGTCGGATCGTTGATTCGTCTTCGGACACCCCCTCTTCTCCAGAGGTTCGGCAGCTGTTTGTTTCATCTTCTCTGGAGACGGGTCGCCGCGTCATGCCCCGGTTTCCTCCAAGGACGGCTCTTCGCCTTCACCGCGCCCGCAGTTTTCGCCAGAGGCGCCTCAGGTTCCCCACTCGTCGGTCCACCCTCCCCCATTCCGGGCTTGGCCTTTCCTTCCTCCGGTTGGGCTGGGGGACGGCCGCCTTAGCTTGCAGCCGTCGCCCACAGAGGAACTGCTTTCCCCACCGCGTGGCCCTACGGAGGCGATGCCTTCGCTCGGGCTGTCTCCATGGCTGCAGGAATCTTGCGCATGGGCGATCCAGCTGCCCATTTCCCCACGGATTATCTGCTGGAGGTTCTCCATCAGGGCTATGGTGGACGGGAGCTGCTTCTTCCCTTTGAGGCTTCGCTCCATAATTCTCTCTTGGGGGCATCCTGCCACGGGGGACCCAGTGCCCCAGCCACTTCTGCACCACCACTGTCCTGCTCCACATGATCCTGTCTCTTTCCCTCCACCCTTCTACTAGGGGCCCTCTTTTACAGACCGCCTTTCCCTCCTTGCCATCGGTGTTGTCTCCCCCAGCACGGGAGGCCCGCTGGTTAGAATCCTGGGGGCGCACCATCATCTTCTCCTCCAGTGCTGCTTTGCGGGCACCTAACCCTCTTTGTGTATTGGCCAGAGTCACTTCTTGCTTATGAGATTCGGCGGTGTCTCATATGTCCTCCGCTTCCCAGGGGGGTGCCTGCGTTGATCTGCATCACCATGTGTTGGATGGCCGGGAGCTGGCGGCGTTTATTCTTCGCTCGCCTCTGGACGTTTCGGAGGTGCTTGGTCGCACCATGGCTTCATCAGTGGCCCTTCGTCGCCGTGCCTGGCTATGGGATAGTGTTTTCCCTGAGAACGTTAGAGAACGGCTGGTTGACCTTCCCTTTGATGGCGCTCTTTTGTTCCACGCCCCTGCGGATTCTGCCATTCAGAGGTTTCTTGCGGGGCTTCGCCCTCCACCTCCTCCTCCCCCTCCCTCCCCCTCCGTGACCTGAATGTCGGTCTGTGTTTTGGGAGGTGTTCTCCCGTTTTTTTCCTGGGGCCTTGTAACGAGTAGCCCCGGTTGTGTGTTCTGTGTGGTTGATGTGCCTTTAGGGTCCTTTTGTTGGGCCCTTGGTGCTGTTGGCTGCTGGTTCGGCCCTTTTTTGACTTGTGGTTTTGGCTGTTGGTAAGCTCGGTAGGCTCTGAGATTAGGCCTTCGGTGTCTTCTTTATTGGCTGCTTGGTAAGCCGTCTGCAGGTTTTTTTCTTCAGGTCTTTCTGTTTTGTGCTCTGCTGCGGAAAATATTTCCTAATAGGTGTTCCCATGGTTCTTGGGACGTAACCTACCCTATGTGGGGTACTGGTAGCTATTACATAGCTCTGTCATGTGCTGGGGAGGTGTGATCACCCTTTTCGGGCTGCTTGCTCTCCTTGGCGTCACGTTATGTCACAGGTGCGATCTTCTTGCCACTTGTCTTGGAGCAGCTTGCGCTGGGTCCGTCTGTCCTCCTTGTCACTGCGTCTCTCGGCCGATCTTGCCTGCTCTCTGCAGCATCGTGTTGTGGCGGTTCCGCATTTTTTTTCTGTGGTTTGGCTTCCCTTGGCCTCTGTGTTTTGGTGGCCGGATTGGGCCGGACCTCCGTCTTTCTTTCCTGCCGGATCCTCTGCTTCTTCGCGGGTCAGTGTGTGTGTTCTGGCCCGGCCCCACTCTTGGGTTGTGTCCTGACCCTCCCTGGCCTCTGCCTTCGGCTGGCGTCTGCCCTGTCTTGGGTGCGCTGTTCTGTAGTATTTCCTGTTGCTGGCGGCGCATGCCCGTGCAGGACTGCTTGTCCTGCTCCACCATAGCGATCTTGATGTGTTCCCGTGCGCCCCTGCCTCTGGATCCGCTGGGGCTTTGCGCACCGGTGCTTTTCTTCTTCCGCCTGTGCTGTTGGCGGTGGAGCCGTTCTGGCCTTGCCCTCTGCTTGCGGCCAAGGTGTATTCAGCTCTTTCTGTCTCTGGGCATGTGTTTCTTATGGTGGCCCCGCCTCTGGTTCTACCACTTCTCACTGGGTTCGAGGTGACCCTTGTGTTCCTTGAGGCTTTTGGGGTGCTGTCTACCCCTGCGGGGTGTTGGGTGCCCTCCCTTGGTTGGTCTTGGGATATCCTGGCCTTTTCCTTCTTGTTCTTGTGCCATGTCCCCTACTGGGGCCCTGGTCTCTTCTGGTGGGGAGGCTCTCTCGCAGGCCCTCCTCCCTTCTGGTTATGGCTAGGGTATCTATTCTACGTTAAGGAATCTGCGGCTAATAGTCTCTATCCGATGTACGAGTTACTTACCTTCGGTAATGATGTATCTGGTAGAGACGATTTTAGCCGCAGATTCCTACACGACCCGCCCTTCCTACCCTCATCTTGATTTTCTGTGCTCGCCTCCCTCTGGGTGGCTTGTCTTCTGTGGGGGTCCTTTTCGTTTTCTGCCCGCAGGGCTTCCCTCCAGCTGGGTTTTCTCCAGTGTAGGGGCCTGCTTTGCTTTTGCTCTCTTTCCCTTTGTTGTTACAATGTCTGATCCCCTTGCGGTCTTCTACGCTGGGGGTTCTTTTGCCTATCCTTGGCCTCCTGCCCCTTTCAGAGGCTCTGGCCCTCCTTGATTGTGTAGTCTGGGGGTGGATTGCTGTTGCTCCTCTGTTCCGGGCTTTTGGCCCTTTGCTGCATGGTCTGTGGTTGCAGTCTCTCTTTCGGCGTTTTCCACTGCTTGTGCCTCCAGCCTGGCTCTCGCCTTGGCTTACACGGTGGTTCCACGGAGGGGTGCTGTACGCTTTCCCTGTTGTGGCTTTACTGATGTGGCCTTCTGGTACTTTTGTGCTGCCTGGTGCTTCATCTGGCTTGCTCAGTTGTTCCTCAGAGGTGGTTTGCTCTCTTTCCTGCTTTGGCTTTCCTGTTGTAGCCTCCTGGCGACTCGGTGCCACTTGGTGCTGTTCCTCGCCCTTTTTTCTCTCTCTCTCTTTTTGTATCTCTGTTTTTTTTGCAAACTGTTCCCATGCTCTCCTCAGTTTTGTTGTGATGGCTCCGTGTTGTGGCGCGGAAAAGTTCTCCGAAGCAAACTGACGTCAGCGCGCTGGGGTGGGGCTTATGCGACCTCGCTGACGTCGCGCCCACGGAGGACGTCGAGGTGGAATCGCGAGGTACTCCCCGGAGCGCAGAGATGCTGGGCAAGAAAGTTTTCCGGGTCCAGTCTCACACCTGGGGATAATTCTACGTTAAGGAATCTGCGGCTAGACTCGTCTCTACCAGATAAATCGTTACCGAAGGAAAGTAACTCGTACATTTGTATGTCTCCCTCGTCTTCAGTGCTTGATTTTGCGTGCGAGAAAGTATCACTCATAGTCGTTGTCACTCATAATTACACAGTTATGAAAATGTCACACATAGCAATCTGAATCCTTGGCAGCTATGCTGCCACTTTGCCACTCACTAAATATCCCCTCTGAAAACATTTAGCTCTAAGATCTTACCTCACTCAGGCGGAGTCCAGCAACACAGCACTTCACAGTGGTGGCAGCCAGCCTGCCAGGGTCTCTATGGCAGGGTTGGTTCACGTCTGCTACAGCAGCCAGCAAATCGCCCAGCACTGCCACTACACCAGATTAGACTCCTCACGAGAGCGCGTAGTTGTGAAGCGCGTGACGCGTCACTGCTACGTTCTCATCGCGAGGGCTGGCCTAAATGATGCCCAAGGCCGTCATTGGTAGCGCTCGCGCACAGCCCTGGGACGGACCACAAGCAACCACAAACGCGGTACGTCGCAGCGGCAATTGGCAGCAGTGAGCAGTTACAACAAGCAGGTCAGGTGCGCTTGCACTTTCAAACGGAAACGCGGCACTAGTGGCCCGTTGCGGCCGCCTTTATAATTTATTTGGGGACACTGACACTAATGTCAGTGAGTGTCTGAAGGATACTCCTTCCCCTTCGACTACCTCTCCCTTCATGCCACCAACACTCCATCACATGTCGGAGGATCACTTGGCCCTTCTCCGTCAGGAAGTCACAGCTCTCTTGGGCATGGGAGCTATCGAGCGAGTCCCTGTCCCAGAAGTAGCTCGTGGTTGTTACTCCTACTACTTCCTGGTGCCCAAGAAGGACAAAGGTCTGCGTCCTATCTTTGATCTCAGGGACGTCAACCGCTTCCTCTGGAAGGAGAAGTTCAAAATGTTGACATTACCTCAGGTCCTGTCTGCCCTCGACTCTGGAGACTGGATGGTAGCGTTGGACTTGCAGGATGCTATATCCCAATCCGGCCAGCCCACAGAGGCTACCTACGGTTCACGGTAGGCCACGAGCATTTTCAGTTCATCGTGCTCCCCTTTGGCTTTACCAGTGCCCCTCGGGTGTTCACCAAGGTGATGGTGGTAGTCGCAGCTCATCTGCGCGAATCAGGGGTTCCAGTCTTCCCCTATCTCGACCACTGGCTGTTGAAGGTGGGCTCGTCCCAGGCTGTTGTCTACCACATCCAGACTACGTCAGACCTCCTGCATTCCCAGGGGTTCACTATCAACATTCTGAAGTTACACCTGACTCCCTCTCAGAAGCTCCTTTTCATCGTAGCAGTTCTGGATACAACGCAGTTTTGGGCTTATCCTCCCGAGCAGCGAGTCCAGGATATTCAGGCTGTGATGCAGATGTTTCAGCCTCAATCCCGGGGTTTGGTGAGATTGACCTTGAGGTTGCTGGGCCTCATGGCTGCCTGCATCCTGCTGGTGGGTCATGCCAGGTGGCATATGCGGGCTCTGCAGTGGGACCTGAAGTTCCAGTGGGCACAGCATCAGGGGAATCTGTCCGATGTCGTCCATATCTCGGAGGGCACTGCTCACCAATTGTAGTGGTGGCTAACGAACCAGGATTGGGTCAACGGCAGATCCCTTTCCCTTCTTTAACCAGACTTCACTGTGGTGACAGATGTGTTAGTTCTGGGATGGGGCGGCCACATGGGGGAGGCGGAGATCATAGGCTACTGGTCTCCGGCGGAGTCCGGGCTCTACACCACCCCGTTGAAGCTCCGGGCAATCCGTCTTGCTCTGAAAGTATTCCTTCCTTCTGTCAAAGGAAGAGTAGTGCAGGTGTTCATGGACAACATCACCGCCATGTGGTACTGCAACAAAATGGGCGGAGGAGGTCGTGCACCCTATGTCAAGAAGCTCTCTTCCTGGCTGGAACATCATGGCATGTCCCTGGTGGTACAACTCCAGGCAGGTTCCCTGAACGCCAGGGCCGACGAACTCAGCTGCCGGTGCATGCTGTATCACGAATTATGTCTTCACTCGGAGGTGGTGCAAGGTCTTTCAGCAGTGGGGACAGCCTTTGTTAGATCTGTTCACCACCGAAGAGAACACGCAATGTCAGCAGTTCTGCTCGTTGGAATTTCCAAGGCGGCACTCGCTCTACGGCGCTTTTCGTCGCAATTGGAATTACGGTCTTCTATACACCTTTCCGCCTATACCACTTCTGCCCAGAGTTCCTGAAAAGATCAAGTGCGACGGGGCCAAAGTCATTCTTGTGGCTCCGGATTGGGCACAAAGAGTCTGGTATCCCGAGCTCTTGAAACATGGCCATCAATCCTCCGATCCGTCTGCCTCTTCAGGAGGATCTTCTGTCGCAGCAACAGGGGACGGTCCTCCACCCGAACGTGTCCAGCCTCCACCTCCTTGGGTGGAGATTGAGCGGCAGCAGTTGACAGCTTTTGACCTTTCCTTCCGAAGTCTGTAATGTCATCTTGGCAGCCAGGCTTCCATGCGCTAAAACAGTATACGCATGTAGATGGAACAAATTTGTGGCATGGTGCGCAGCAAAGACTGTGGATCCCCTTTCTGCCCCTCTTTCATTGGTTCTCCTCTTAATTCTTTCTTTGGCCCAGCAGGGCTCTGCTCTGGGGACCCTTAAAGGCTATCTTTTCGCCATTTCGGCCTTTCTTCGCCTTCCTGATAAGCCTTCTCTTTACAAGTCCCCTATTGTAAATAGGTTTCTTAGGGGTATTACTCATCTCTTTCCTCCTATCCCTTTTGTAATGTCCCAATGGGACTTGAATCTGGCCTTAACTTACCTTATGTGTGCTCCGTTAGAGCCACTACATAATTGTTCTCACAGACTCTTGACCTTAAAGACTGCTTTTCTGGTTGACATCACCTCTGCTCGCAGGGTGAGTGAGCTTCAGGCTCTTTCTTCGAAACCTCCTTTCCTTGCTATTCATCCCGACAAGGTTGTCCTTCGAACTAGACCTTCTTTTCTTCCCGAAGCGTTTATCTCTTTCGACATAGGACAGACCATCACAAAGCGTGCGCTATCATTCTATCTGGATTGCACAAAACAAATCTGGGTGGATGATCAGTTCTTTGTTGGCTATGTGGGTGCCAAGAAAGGTTGGTTCGTGCATTAAAATCTGTTATTCGTTGGCGAAAAAGGAGCCTTCAGTAGGGTCGCGCGCCCATTCCACCAGGGCGACAGCAGCCACTACTGCTTTGAGACGTGGAGTCCCCCTCAGTGACACCTGCCTGGCAGCCACGTGGGCATCATTGCACATGTACACTAAACATTATTGCCTGTATTGCCAAGTCTGGAGAGACCGCTTCTTTGGCCGTTCAGTTCTCCAGGACTTTCTGGTGTGGACTTAGTTCGCAGACCCACCTCCGGGGTTGGTATTGCTGGGGTATCTATTCTAAAGTAAGGAATCTAAACTAATAGTCTCTTTCAGATGAACAAGTTACTTACCTTCGGTAAGAATATATCTGTAAGAGACATATATTAGTTATAGTGCCCCACCCATCCTCCCCGTTCTGCAAACTGACTTCTAGGGTAAGGGACTCCCTAGTTTTGTACACCTGTAGTGGTCAGTGTCTTGCATGGCTCTGCACTTCTGGCGTTGAATGTCATGTAAAGAACTGACGTCAGCGCGTCGGGTGGCATCTAAGTAGATACTGCAACATTATTCTGGTGTTCACAACGCCATCGACAAACGTGGAGTCGACCAACGCCACCTATCGATGTGCAGGGGTACTGCTGAAGAAAAATTCTCTGGATCCAGTCTGACGCCTGGGGGAAATAAGGTAAGGAATCTATAACTAATATATCTCTCTTACAGATATATAGCTACCAAAGGTAAGTAACTTGTTCTTCAGGTAAGCCATCCACAAAATAACCTCACTTAAATCCATATCCCCCCCCCCCCCCACCCCTACACCTCTCCACCCTTAAATCTGCTCGTCTCAGAACAGTTGGCAGAGTTGACCTTTGGGTCCCCATTAATTAGAGTAAAAGCTCTTCATATGTTTTCCAGCAATTCTTTTAGATTATCTTGCTTGTTCACTTCCAGCCATCCCATTAGCCCCTATTAAGTCTCTGTTTGGAATTTTCCAGATTTTCTTGAAACTCTGCTATGCCGGTGCTAAATGGATCCTGTCATAAATCACCAAGATTCTTGCCTGTATTCTTCATAAAGGTTCAGTTCTTGCTGTGAGTCTTGATTCTATGCAGCGTAGCATGGCATAGCACACACTAACATGTTCAACTTGTCCTCTTTCTTGTCAGTGCTTTAAGAGCTGAAAGGACTGCTGCACTTTTAGCACTCATGACATCTTTAGTATGTTCTCTTTTGTTTCAATAAGAGATACCTCTTAGTTTGAAGAGATCCTGTTTGTTGGTGAGTGGATCACTCAGGCTTGAAGGCTGCTTTTTCTGAGACCTCCATACATTTTCTTTTATTCCTGAATACAGGGAAAACACAATTCCATGTGAACGGCTGCTAACATATGACTTTGTGGGGGAATATGCAGCAATCCTGCAACCCTCCTGCTAAGAATAATCCTGTATGCCACTATCTAGCTGTTTCACCCACACAATGCTGCTGCGGAAAAAAGGCCCCTGTTCATGTCAGTCTGATGTTTCAGGGCAGGAGCAGAATCAGTCTTCCAGGAGAAAGGTAGAAATATCCCATGTGCGCTCACTAAGTTTCTTTGATAGCACTATGATGAATAAAAATGCATGTGCCTGCCAGTTTAACCCATATTGTGTTCTGAGCGTTTTGGGGGATTCGAGGTCCGAAGGAAGTATTATACATGTTTCACTACCTTGAACCTCATGTCCATGACTGAATGCTGGTTATGCCCCCATATTAGCACATCCACTTCAACTTCTCTTATATTGTTCAGGTCTTGAAAAATGGAATTCAAAGAAACACACTGAGCACCACGTAGACCTTAGGTAGATGTACCATTCTGGTCCTTCTACCTTCTCACCCAGTTTAAAGTTTATTGCTTTTATACTTCATACTGCTCAAAACTGTTTCAGTGAAATGTAATTTCCATTTGAAATAACCAAAGGTAACTGATTAGGAAGTGAATGAAGCAAACATGTCTTATGCCGTAACATACTTGGGAGTCCTCTTGTCATAGTTGTAGGTATATCCTCAAGCTGTGCGCCCGTGGATTTTGTCCTCTTAATATAAAAGTTATTTTCCCGGGAATATTTTGATTCAATAGAATTTCTAATTGCAGCATTGAAAAAGAGTTGTATAGCACAGCCTATCTGTAGGTTTACACAGTAGGTGTTTTTCCTTTTGCTCTTCTAATTCCAAAAGCTTTACATCTATATTTGTTGAAAATGGCAAGATCATAGTGTGCTATTTGAGTGGAATAAAATGATGTATGCCCACAGGACTGAGGCTGCATAAAATCTCGAAGTACTTCCGCATAGGATAGCTTTTCTCCAACTACTCCTGTCTTACGGGTACTTGAATTGTTTTTAACATTTTCCTGGCATGAAAGCAGTGCAAAGAGATGGCTTCTCAATATAGTACACCAGCTGTGCAGCACCTCTGGTAGCACTGAAAGCTTTTTGTATCCAGCAATATGAGGAAGTGCCAATTTAAAGGAGACCAGTGTGTACGGGGATAGGTAAACCCCTGCTCCAATGAGGTCTGTTAACCACTGCTTCCTGATAAAGAAAGCTTGGGCTTGGAGCTCAACACAAGTGTGGTTTGCAAGAAAAGTGTGACATTGTTTGCAGAAAACTCCTCCCACCCCAACCACCATCAGTCCCTTATCCACTTCACCACGGCTACCTGATGTCGACCCTTACGTATTCAGTTTCTCTGTAGGTCAAGAGGTACTAAAAGAGACTGAAGGCTTTGGGCATGACTACCTAGCCAAAAGCAAAGACTAATGTGTCACAAAAAAGACCTTTTTGTGAGCCATTCTTATGTGTTCTGTTGGCAAAAGACATCTGAGATTTTAGATTGTTTTGAATAAGTGTTTTTCTTTTCCTTTTCTCTAACTCTTACCTGCTTCTAGTCCCTTCAATTGTATAGGGAGCTCAAAAGAAGTTTTTAAATAAGAGACAACTGCAGTTCAATAAGCTCGAGAGCTGGGAATGTTAAATTTAATACATTTTCAACTTCAGTATAATGGTAGTTGGGTGTTTAGTTTGCATGAGCAGTGTTAATGTTTTTTTGTAGTAGTAACTACAAATGTTTAAAACTAAAATAATGAAATACTATGGTGGTTCTTTGTAAAATACTATGGTGGTTCTTTGTAGACTGACCTTGAACTAATGCTGGTCTCTAGATGACTTGTGTTGTATACAAACCAACAGTGAAAGAAAATGTTCAAATATTTAATTATGGTTTAAAATGTGATTTTCCGTTCCCCACTAAATGTACATGTTCTTTTTGTCTACAGTGGTTTTGTTTTTTTACGATTGATTTGTCCTGCAATCTTGAACCCACGAATGTTTAATATTATCTCGGGTGAGTAGACATCTAGTTTTAAAAGGTTTCTTTAAATGAGTTTTGTTGTATGTGGTTGGAAATGTATGCAGTCATGTATAAACAATTTTTTGGGCATTATTCATGGTCATTTCTCTGGGTATGAATGTAATTATTGAACTAGCACTTCCCCAGCTCTGTTAATTCTATGAAGGAAGTAGAGGAAACAGTGTAGTTAAATCTGTAATTTTAATTCTGCCAAGCGCTATTTTTGGCACCCATCTTTTTCTTTTCTTTTTGGTCCTCATCCATCAAGAGGCGAAAAAAGAATAAACCCGCACTAATCTGACTACCAGTACAAATCTGTATGTTCTAGCGTGCCCCACAAACTTCATGTCCTGGAAATCTAGAACACCTGAGACTTTGTGAACAACACAAAACGGTCCCAGAGCCTAATCATTGATGTATTCATAGGATCAAGTTCTGATTTTGTCACATATCAAGACGCTCCTAGCATGCTATCCATGATTTATTCTGACATTTCTTTTCTAATGTAACAATATACATTACTCTTGCAAGCCATTTTTTGAAGCCTGACATAGCAACAGGGTCCGCTTCTTGCAGCTGAATCTCCTAGCAAGGAGCATCATATAAATCAGAAGTCCGGTATCTGATCAACTAAGTTGGTTATCCTCATCCATTATATTAAAAATAATGGTGTAAATAGCCAAAAGAAGTAATGGAGTCATTGGTGTGTTCAGATATTTTCCCCATTTCACCTCTCCTTCCTCGATCAGTAGACCCCTCTTTAATATACCTCGCAACTCAAGGGGAGCTCTCAAATATTCCTTCAGTACTTCCAGTATTCCAGGAGAGTCCCAAATAAGTGCCAGCATACCTTATTAAGGCATCCCTATGAATTTCCTTATCTTATACCACACACTTGCAACTAATCTCAGAATCTTCAGCCGTACTTTCTTGTAGTATTTTGATGCCCCAAACTTATAAAGAAAATTCTTCCTGCACCAATTTATTTATTTATTTTTTAAACTTGTAAGGCGCAACAGCTACCCAAAAAGGGTTTCCCAACCCGCCATCATAGCCAGGAAAAGTGGACTCATTTTGGATTATCCAGGTGACCCAAATATCTGTCGAAAAGCTTTGATCTGAAAGACCCAGCGATAGTGTTACATCAGGAAGGCTCAGACCACCATTGTTCTTTTTTTTTTAACCATTAAATGTTTTCCATGAAGGTCTAGCTCCTGTGGAGCTCTAACTAACACTGTTAATTTTGGATTGAAGGTCCTTCATGGCTGTTCTAACAATGTTTAGTGGGATATTGTTATACATATAAGTGGCTTTTGTATGGTTAAATCTTCTATGAACCTTACTACACTCTTCTGTAAATTGAAAAAATTGTTTTCCCTCCTTTTAAGGCAACAACAAATCTTCTTCCCTGTCTTATCAAAATTCATTTTAGAGAAAGCGTCAGTTTCAGGTGTAATGGTAATTGCCAAGTATCTGATTTTCTGTTTAATTCTGGAATTGTTCAGCCACATACTCCACACCGTTATTTGAGATTTTTCTTCATTGACCAGATAGCCCGAAATTACACCAAATTAGTTATCTGTTGAACTTAAGTTAATGATCTCCCCAGGTCTGCGGTATATATTAGCAGATCATCCACATAGCGCTACTTTGATACTTAGAAGACCTCTTGTGAAGGGAATAAACTCCTTTTCTAATCCTATTGCTTGAGCTAGTGGTTCTATTTAAAAGTTAAAATGTGAATGTGACAGTGGATTTCTTTGGGTACTCCCCTGTCTTATCTTGTAATTTTATGTCAGATTACCAATAAGCAAGACATTTGCATTAGGAGCTCTATACAAAACTTGTAAAGCATTCACAAAGCTCCCTTTTATGCCTTATTGATGGAGAGTCTCCAACAGACACTTCCAGTTCATCCTGTTAAAAACGTTGGCAGTATCAGAGGTGAAAACAGCAATACGAGCCTTTGATTCGACTGCTAAGTCGATCAGACAATGAGTCAAGCCTTGTGTTTGTCTACCAGGAATAAAGCCCTTTAAGTGTTCATGTATCAACAGGCCCACTACTCCACTCAACCTCCCGGTTGAATGCAGAGATAGGTCATAGGATGAGGAGCATTTTCTTGGAACTTTATCCGGTTTCAAATTCGTGTAATTGTTGCCGTGTATCAGGAAACGGAAATAGTTTACCCCTCATCTAGGATCAAGTTGAACAACATTTTTTAACGCGGATATATAGAGTCTAAAACGTCCTTATATATTTCTGGGTTACCATCCAGGCCAGCTGCTTTTCCCCTTTAAAGCATTTTCACAACTGCTACCATTTCGTTCTCTGTTATAGGCAGGTTTTGGTCAGTTAAATCTTTCTGAGATAGGAGTGGTATGCTTTGTTTCTTTAACCAGGACTAACTTTCTTAAAGGCTTACTGTTATGACCTCTCGATACACTATCCTACAATAGTTTAAAAAAAAAAAGTGTTTCCTCTATCTGTTTTGCATCTATTCTGTCCTGGTATCGTTGAGTACAGACCATTTATGTGATCCTATTCCTAACTCTATCAGCCCTTGCTTTCCAAGCTAAAAGGAGCCTGCTTTTCTCCCCATACTCAAAGAGTTTAATATTGCTGGTTTCAAAGTTCTGCATAACCCTCTCTCCTTTTCCTGTTCTCCTGCTGTTTTGCTTCCATATCTTTACTTAATTCTAACTTGTACTGATCAAAAGTATGCATGTCCAACTGCATCTTCTCAATCTTGACCTCTAAATGTCTATTAACACTCAGCTCAATCATTGTGTTAGATCAGTCAGCCTGAGGTTTTCCCCCATATGTTTTGCCTTACTCCATTCTTACTGACCTCGTTTTTGTTGCTGTTAGGACTCAATTTACCACTAATAAAGTGTATGTGCTCGCTCCCTAAAACATGGCCATATTGGCTTACCCCTATTTGGCATATTTCATTTACTTGTAAGTCTCTAGTAAATTGGTACTACATGTACCTGAGGCTGGTAAATTAAATACTACTAGTGAGCCTGCAGCACTGGTTGTGTCACCCACTTAAGTAGGCTGTCAAACTTGTCTCAGGCCTACCCTTGCAGCCTGTGTGCATTTTTGAACTTCCATTTCAACCTTGCAAAATAAACATTTTAACAGCCGTAAACCTTCCTTTTTAATACATGTAAGTCACCTCTTGGGGTAGGCCCTACACAGCCCAGAGGTACAGTGTATTGAAAAAGTTGGGCATGTACTTACATGACCTGGAATGCAAAACTCTTAAATTAGTTTTCACTACTGCAATGCCTACCTCTCCAATAGAATTACATTGCGTTACCATATTATATTCAGAAAGTACTGACCTTTAGTTGGTAACAGGTAGAGAAGTTGAGGGTGGTGTTTAAAGAATTGTTAATTTAAAATTATTTTTAATGGTAACGTCAGATTTTAAGTCACAATTCGGAAAATGCCACTTTCAGAAAGTTGACTTTTTCTTGTCCTGCCTATTTGGTGCCTGCAACTTGTATTTTGGGTCACATGACTAGGTGTAGCTGGCAGTGGGTCTTTGTTCCCAGACAGTGAGACAAAGGATGGGTATGTGTTCGCCATCTCTGAACTTATAGGGGTGAAACAGTCACCTACCACACTTCACTATCAGAAAGGCTCTGCTTCAGGACACTCACAAATGGTTTCACACTAGTCTTTTATGCCCCAGACAAGCCGGGCCAGGGCAGGGTGTCAAGAAATTCCAAACACCTCTAAGGGGAGAAGAAGGGGGGTCGTCAGAACCTTCTCCTTCAAAGCTGGCACCAAGTACGGATATTGGACCCTCAGACCCAACTTTTAAGTACACCTCTGGAGCTGTGGAAGACTCAGAAGGGGTGCTTTGCTGCTTGACTGTAAGAAGGACGCTACTGCCTGTGTAAGGAGGACTAGACTTGCAACTTGAACTGGACCACCAGAGTGCATCCAATGGCTAGTTGGATGGCCTCCTGAGCAGAGCCTAAGGGACTGAAAAGGCTCCATGCATCTTAAAACCTGGATTCAGCCTGCTGCGAGTCTTGCCCCTCAAATGGTATCACCCTAGTCCTGGACCCTTGGAAATGAGCCTGAACGTGCTCTACCCGCCCAGTGGTGGTCTTCTGGGCAGAACTCATGCAGCTCAACACATCTCTTCAGAGATCTAAATTTGAACGTCCGCTGCACGATGCATCCCCGATGCAGGACTTCGCATCACAAGCCTCCATCGATGTCACACTTGACAATGACGCAGGAACTGGCATTGCAAGCCTTGTTGACGGCTTCATCAGAATCGCGACTGCACAATGTATCCTTGACACAGGACTTTGCTTTGCATTGAAGCCAGCAGCTCTTCTAAACCACCACTGCACAACACATCCTCGATGCAGGATCTCACAACCCTCTGCAACCAGGATTTAACGTATTTTGTTCAGCTGATTTAACTTGGTCCCTGTATCCGGTCCAAACTCCATTGTTGTCAGCCTGAACTTGTGACTTTGTCCCGGTCCACTGCAACCAGATAACCACAATTTGCGCTTTGTTCTTTTTCAGCACTATATTCACTTAAATCTTTAAATTTTGGTTTTACTAATTGGATTTTTGGTGTTTTGGTCTCAAATAATTTATTAAATGTTACTCTTTTTCTAAATTGATTTGGGATTTTTCTTGTGCTGTGTTTTCACTTTATTATTATTCAAAGTGCTGCATACATACTTCACACATTGCCTCTGAGTTAACTCTGAATGCTTTTGTGCCAAGCTACCAGAGAGGTAAGCATAGATTAACTTGGGGTTGCCTGTGACTTCACTCTGACCGGAACTGTGGTTGCTGCTTGAATAGTGTTTAACCCCCTCAACCACAACACAATTTCCTACACATGGCATGTATCCTTTATAAAGAAGTAATTATTCATCTTGGATATGCCTTATATGCATCTCACACCACCCAGTGGAGCGCCGATCCTTTATTTAAATAAAAACATTCTTTAGATTTTATCCTGAATTGTTTGATAAAATAATCGCTGTATATTAATTCACAATACATACTTCTGCAGTGCCAGTATTTTAATTGAGTCCTACAGAAGCGTGGTCGGAGATGTGAATAGTGCTATGAGATACTTTATTGGGGGTATTTACAAAGCAAAGTATCTACTTTAAATATAGTCAAACATTGAAAAGGCACCATACTTTGCATAAATGGTTATAACCTCTCAGTTCTCCCATATTCTCTCTCCATATAGCCAGAACACCTAGGTTATGCATCATATTGAGTTTCTGCATCTGCGTTTTAGAAGTATTTGTTGTTGGCCTATGTAATATTCCTTGAATTTAAGAAGGTCTGTAATTATTGACTTTATAGGACTGCACTCATCCTGGTTTTATCCATAGTAGTTCGTGCAGACCTACAATTCACTATAATGCTTGATTGTAACATCTCAATGTTTTCTGTTATTGCCACTCCCTTTGAGGTACCCGCAACATCTGTGCAAACTATCTCCTTTATCCATCTCTCCCTCTTGTAAATTGCTTTACATTCTCTTAGAGGTAGATGTGTTTGAGTCTTTAATATGGGCTATAATGTTCAGTTTCATATTAAACTGCAGCCATTAACATTCCAGGACATCGGTGTAAATGAATTATGAGGGTTTCATTTTTCTAAAGTATTTTTGCAGAACTTGCATACTGAGTTGTGAGGAATCAATTTTCCTAAATGATTTCCCTTTACCAATGCTATACCCACGCTTGGTAAACCTTCCTGCTCCTCATGGCACAAAAGAGCGATTATTTGTTCATAAAAAATTAAACCAGTATTCTTCCATGTGCCTTATCTCTAACTCCTCTACTATTATACTATTCCTATATCTGTAAGAAACAGTTAGTTATAGATTCCTTACGTTAGACTGGAACAGAACGTTTTTTGTCAGCATTACCCCTGCCCGTCGAAAGGTGGCGTTGGTCGGCTCCACGTTCGTCGTTGGCATTGTGGTCGCTGGGATGACTTTGCGGTAGCTACATAGACGCCGCCCTCGCGCGCTGACATCTGATAGAGACTACTAGCCGCAGATTCCTTAACATAGAATTATCCCCAGGCGTGAGACTGGACCCAGAAAACTTTATTGCCCAGCATCTCTGCGCGCCGGGGGGCAGTACCACGCGACTCCGCCCGACGTCATCCGCGGGCGTGACGTCAGCGAGGTCACATAAGCCCCACCCCGGCGCGCTGACGTCCGTTTTCTTCTTTCCGTGTGCAACGCAGACCCGGATCGTGTTCCTGGTCTGTTTTCAGGCCTTCTTTTTAAGCTTAGCGTTTTCTTGGGTACAGTGTGCGGATGCTTTCGGCTTCAAGACGTGCTAGTCTTGCGCACGCCAGATGTCGGCGACGGATCCTCACCCCATCTGTATGTCGTGTTTAGGGGAGCACCACGACTCAACGGACTGCGAGGCGTGTCAGCAAATGAAGCCGAAGTCCCAGCGGGAGCGCTGGATGAAACTCCTTTCGGCACGCATGTCCAGGTCGGTGGCGTCGCCGCATCCGTCCCCCGCGGACGGCTTCAAGACCCGCCGCTCCCGTCTGCGGCATCATCCTTCTCCCAGGCCACAAGGGTGTCGCTCACCTGTTGGTAAGTGTCGCAGTTTGTCCCCGAGGACCGGTCCCTGGCCTGTTGGGGTCGTGGGTTCTCTGCGGGTGGTGCGGCCCTGCGCGTCGCCATCCTATCCGCCGGTGCGGGTGCGACCAGAGCCCAGATGGAGGCCTATGCGGCGGCCTTGCAGGCCTCGTTGGCTCTTCCTTCTTCTTCTCCTGGGACGTCAGCGGATCCCTTGCCGTATGCGGGGATTCCTGCGGCGTCGCTGGCGGCTCGGCGCCGACAGGTTCGGATCCAGGTTCGGAGGATGTGATGCCGTCAGGGTGCGGCCCTTCGGGATTCCCTTCTTTGGACCACGGCGCCTCTGCCTCGCCGCAAACCGCCATTGGGGTCCCTGTGGTGTCGCAGAAGGTTGCCTGGGCTCGGGGCATGTCCTCGAGTCCCCGTCGGTCCTCTGGGCATGCGGCAGCCTTGGCTGAGGTGACGCCGCTCAGGTGCCGGCGGCTGCTGGCCCTGGCGCCGCCGCAGGGACCGGCTAGCGGTCGGGGCGTGTCCCCGGGCCCCCCTCGTCCCTCCACGCAGGTGGCATCCTTGTCGGAGGTCGAGTCGATGCCTTTTCGGCACTGTTCCTTAGCTGCCCCGGCTCTGACCCAGCCCCGGTATCCCGCGCCGCGCATTGTGGCGGAGGTTGTGTCGGTGTCCCCTTCGGCGCAAGTCGACGTTAACCTGACGCCGGTGGTGGACTCTACGGCGCAGGTCCGACGTCGGGTCGTTGATTCGTCTTCAGACGCCTCCTCTTCTCCAGAGGTTCGGCAGCTGTTTGTTTCATCTTCTCCGGAGACGGGTAACCGCGTCGTGGCTTTTTCCCCGGCGTCTTCTAAGGACGGCTCTTCGCCGTCGCCGCGCCCGCAGTCTTCGCCAGAGGCACCTCCGGTTCCTCATTCATCGGTCCACCCTCCCCCGTTTTGCGCTTGGCCTTTCCTTCCTCCGGTTGGGCTGGGGGATGGCCGCCTTAGCTTGCAGTCGTCGCCCACGGAGGAGCTGCTTTCCCTGCCACGGGGCCCTACGGAGGCGAATGCGGCCTTTGCTCGGGCTGTTTCCACGGCTGCTGGCATCTTGCCCATGGGTGATCCAGCTGCCCATTTCCCCACAGATCATCTGCTGGAGGTTCTTCACCAGGACTCTGGTGGATGGGAGCTGCTTCTTCCCTTCGAGGCTGCACTCCACAATTCTCTTTTGGGGGCCTGGGGGCGTCCTGCAACGGGGGACCCAGTGCCCTAGTCTCTTCTGCACCGCCACCATCCTGGTACGCATGATCCTGTCTGTCTTTCCCTCCACCCTTCTACCAGGGGCCCTCTTTTACTGACTTCCTTTCCCTCCTTGCCATCGGTGTTGTCTCCCCCGTCGCGGGAGGCCCGCTGGTTGGATTCCTGGGGGCACAACATCTTCGCCTCCTCCAGTGCTGCTTTGCGGGCCCTTAACACTCTTTGTGTTTTAGCCAGAGCCACCTCTTGCTTATGGGAATCGGCAGAGTCCCTTCTGCCTTCTGCTTCTCAGGAGGGTGCGTGCGTTGATCTGCTGCACCATGTGTTGGATGGCAGAGAGCTGGCGGCGTTTATTCTTCACTTGGCTCTGGACGTTTCGGAGGTACTTGGTCGTACCATGGCTACTTCGGTGGCCCTTCGTCGCCATGCCTGGCTACGGGATAGTGTTTTCCCTGAGAACGGCTGGTTGACCTCCCCTTTGATGGCGCTCTGTTGTTCTACGCCCCTGCGGATACTGCCATTCAGAGGTTTCTTGAGGGGCTTCGCCCTCCTCCCCCCTCGCCCCTCTCCGTGACCTGACTTTTGGTCTCTTGTTTTGGGAGGTGTTCTCCCGTTGTTTTCCTTGGTCCCTGTAACGGATAGCCCAGGGTGTGTGTTCTGTCTGGTTGATGTGCCTTGGGGGTCCTTTTGTGGGGCCCTTGGTACTGTTGGCTGCTGGTCCGGCCTTTTTGTTGTCTTGTGGTTTTGGGTGTTGGTAAGCCCGGCAGGCCCTGAGATTAGGCCTTCTGTCTCTTCTTTATTGGCTGCTTCATAAGCCGTCTGCGGGTATTTTCTGCAGGTCCTTATGTTTTGTTCTCTGCTGCGGAAATTCTTTCCTAAGAGGTGTTCCCATGGTTCTTGGGACATAACCTACCATATGTGGGCTACTTGTAGCTATTACATAGCTCTGTAATGTGCTGGGGAGGTGTGGTCACCCTTTCGGGTTCCTTGCTCTCCGTGGCGTCATGGTATGTCACAGGTGCGATTTTCTTGCCAATTGTCTTGGAGCGGTTTGCGCTAGGTCCGTCCTTCTCCTTGTCGCCATGCCGCTCGGCTGGTCTGGCCTGCTGTCTGCGGCATCGTGTTGTGGCGGTTCCGGACTTTTGTCTTGTGTTTTGGCTGGGTCCTCTGCCGGTTGCTCCAGAGGGTTTGGCTTTCGTTGGCCTCTGTGTTCGGGTGGCCGGCTTGGACCCGTCCTCCGTCTCCCTCTTATTTTCTGCCGGTTCCTCCACTTCTTCGCGGTCAGTGTATGTGTGTTCTGGCCCGACCCCTCCCTTGGGGTGTGTCCTGGTCCTCCCGGGCCTCTGCCTTTGGTTGGCGTTTGCCTTTTCCTGGGTACGCTGTTCCGTGGTGTTGCCCGTTGCTGGCAACGCGTGCCTGTGCAGGACTGCTTGTCCTGCTCCACCGTGGTGCTCTTGCTGTGTTTCCTTGCGCCCCTGCCTCTGGTTCCGTTTGGGCTTCGTGCAAGTGTGCTTTTCTTCTTCCGCCTTTGCTGTTGGCGGTGGTGCCGTTCCGGCCTTGTCCGCTGTGAGAGGTTGGCCTGATATATGATGTCACTAGTTCTAGTGTACACCCTGTATCAGTCCAAACAACCCTTATGGTGATTGGTTGTAAAGTCAACCTTATAGACCAGCTATCCTAGTGGTAGCATGGACAAGAGCAGTCTTAGGCTAAACTCTGTATGGCATGTGAAGCCAGATGTTATACCATTACAATCCCTTGAATACCAAATGAAAGGACACCACACCAGGTATATATAAAATTAGAATGTATTTATTCTAACATATACCCTCAGCACTCTTTATGAGTTCAGAGGTCTAAGTACAAACAATTTCTTAAGTAGCATACGTTAAGTTACACAGGAAAATACAGTTAGGCCCAGGGGCCATGCAAACCATATACTAAGAAAGTGGTATAAGTACCACGTCACGAACAGGGAGTAGGCCTAGGGCCTAGAGAATCGCTGGGGCTACACTACCCTACCAATAGTTAGGAAGTGGGAGGCCCATGGGAGGCGTGTGCAGTGTGGAAACACACACGTGGGTTACATTAAAGTCAATGGGAATTTAGTAGTTAGAAATAGGGAGAATAAGGACACTTCAGAAGTAACTAGGAGGAAGCAACTAAAGACTTAGACACTTGGATAGTCAATATCCACTGGAGCACCGGGGTACTTGTGTTGCCTCACCCACAGGAGACGGGTGCATAGGTGTGAAGATGTATCTGAAAGAAACACGTTAGTTAGATTCCTCACCTTAGAATATCCCCAGGGGTCAGACTGGATCCGGAAGGTTTTTCATCAGCAATGCACCTTGCGCGTCGCTAGGCGTCGTCTGCGGCTCTGCGTCCGTCGTCGGCGTCGTGCACCGGAATGACGTCGTCGGAGTACTTAAGCGCCGCCCTCGCGCGCGGACGTCAGTTCTTCTTTTTTCCGCGCCAGTAAGCGCAGATCCGGGAGAGCTACCCCTTTAGTCACTTTTTGACTAACTTTTTCGATCCTTTTTGATCCTGTCTCGACTCCGGTAGGATGCCTGGTTTTAAAGCCTGTGCTGACTGTAGCCGCTTGATGTCGGTTACGGACCATCACCGCAGGTGCCTTTACTGCTTGGGCCTCGACCACGACGCGGAGTCGTGTTCGGACTGCAAGGCCCTGACCTCGAAGGCTAGACGGGAGCGGTCCCGTAAGCTTCTCGAGATTCGCCACTCGGCTCCGCGCCCCTCTCGATCCCGGTCCAGGAGGAGGTCCAAGGATCGGTCGCGGAGCCGCAGGCGACGTCATCATCGGTCGTCGGGATCCAAGTCTTAGGGTAAGTCGAAGCACTCCAAGAAGTCCAAGAGGCGACACCGCTCTTCGGACTCCCCTCGCCGGTCACGCGACTCGGCCGAGGGTCAGGGTGGTTCCACCCCCGCGGCTCCAGCGGAGCCGCAGGCGCCGCGCAAGTCCCCATACCCACCGGTCCCTGGGACTGACGCGACGCCGGCGGAAGTCAGTGCCTTCCTCTCGGCCATGAGGAACCTGGCTCCGCCGTCGACGCCCGCTGGCGCGCCTTCGGGCCCCGCGGACCCGACTGGGCAACCTTGACTGCCGGCGGCTCCGGCCCCGGCGCCGTTGACGGCTCCGGCCTCGACGCCGCAAGCGCCCGAGGGACCCGTTCCCGAGTCCCCGCCGACGCTGGTCGACCTCGTCACGCCTCCTCCGCCGGCGTCGACACCGGTACCACCTCCGACGCCGACTCCGCTCGGCGTCGAGCCCCGGTTCAGCCCCACTCCGGGCCCGGCGCCGGTACGGCGTCGATGGACGCCGCGTTCGGCGCCGCTGGAGACACATTTTGTCTATCGCCCGGCTCCGATCCTTCCTCCTGCATACCAGGAATCGGATGATGGGGACAACTGGGAGGGATCCGAGGATCCTATGGCCGTTCAGGCTCAACTGTCACAGGACTGGGCAGATGAACTGGGGGAGGCCAGTGGCCTGGATACCTCTCCAGACACTGGATTCATCTCTCCTCCGACTGTGGCTTCGGAGGAGGGTGCTGATTTCTCTGTGGTGCTGCGCAAGGCGGCCCCAGCCCTTGGGCTCGAGCTACCTGCCGTGGCTGTGAGGACGAACGTCCTCACTGAGGTGCTTCAGTCTGCAGCAAGCTCCACTGAGCCTCTGCTGCCATTCAATGAGGCCCTCACTGACGTTCTGCAGGGCACTTGGTCCAAGCCCTCCACAGTTCCTCCTGTGGACAGGAACGTCGCCAGGCGCCACCGCCCTGCTCCGGGCGACCCCAGTTTTCTGTCCCAACACCCTACCCCCGAGAACCTGGTTATCCAGGCCTCTACCTCCCAATCCTCCTTCCCGACCGCTCCGCCGGACCGGGATTCCAAGAGGCTGGAACAGTTTGGCAAAAAGCTGTTCTCCTCCCTTAGTTTGGGCCTGCGGTCTTTGAACACTGCCTGCCTCTTGGACCGTTATTCCCACTCTCTGTGGGATACGGTGGAGGACGTGCTGCCCCTGTGTCCGGAGGAGGTCCAGACACGACTTACCCAGGCTCTGGCCGATGGGAGGGATGCAGCGCGACATGCTATCCGATTTGGGCTTGACACTACGGACTCGCTGGGTAGGGCGATTTCTACCTCAGTGGCGCTTAGACGTCACGCCTGGCTGCGGTCCACGTCATTTTCGGGCGATGTCCAGAGCACCCTCATGGACATGCCCTTTGATGGCACTCGCCTTTTCGGCGAGAAAGCGGACAGTGCGCTGAATCGCTTTAAGGACTCCCGGGCTACGGCCAAGTCCTTGGGCCTCTCGGCCCCGCGGTCGCAAACTTCTGCTTTTCGCCCCTTTCGTGGCCAAGGAAGGGGTGCCTCCTCACGTACGCCTAGCCACCAGCCGCAGAACCAACCTGGTCGCGGACGTGGTTTCCGCCGAGGCGGTTCTGGAGGACGACGAGGTCAGCCCACATCCACCCCGGCAGCATCCGCCTCAAAGCCTTCCTAGTCCGAGCTTTCAGGCCCATTCCACGCCAGTGGGCGGCAGAGTTCGCCATCACCTGCTCCACTGGCGTTCCATCACATCGGACAGGTGGGTGCTGCAAAACGTCCGAAGAGGCTACTCCCTCCCCTTCGAGACGACCCCTCCAGCCATGCCACCGCAGCACCACCGTATCTCGGGGGATCATTTGAATCTTCTCCACGAGGAAGTTTCGGCCCTCTTGGCCAAGGAGGCCGTCGAGCGCGTTCCGAGCCCAGAAGTAGGTCGTGGTTGTTATTCCCACTACTTTCTGGTTCCCAAGAAGGGCAAAGGGGGCCTACGCCCTATCTTGGACCTCCGGAACGTCAATGCCTTCCTCCGGAAGGAAAGGTTCAAGATGTTAACTTTGGCTCAGGTTCTAGCTGCCCTAGACCCTGGAGACTGGATGGTAGCGTTGGACTTGCAGGACGCGTATTTCCACATCCCCGTCCTGCCGGCCCACCGGCGTTACCTGCGGTTCACGGTGGGCCAAGAGCACTTTCAGTTTACCGTGCTCCCCTTCGGCCTCACCAGTGCCCCTCGGGTGTTCACGAAAGTGATGGCGGTGGTCGCAGCTCATCTGCGCAGATCAGAGGTTCCAGTCTTCCCCTATCTCGACGACTGGTTGTTGAAGGCGGGCTCGCCCCAGACAGTCGTCTCCCACCTCCAGACTACGGCGGATCTCCTGCATTTGCTGGGATTTTCCATCAACGTGCCGAAGTCACACCTGAGTCCCTCTCAGAAGCTCCTCTTCATCGGAGCGGTTCTCGATTCGGCGCAGTTCCGGGTCTATCCACCGGAACAGCGGGTCCGGGATATACAGGCCCTGATTTCCATCTTTCGGCCTCTATCCTGGGTTTCGGTCAGGCTAGTGTTGCGGCTTCTGGGGCTGATGGCCTCCTGCATCCTACTAGTGCATCACGCCAGGCGGCGCATGCGGGCTCTGCAGTGGGACCTGAAGTTTCAGTGGGCCCAGCATCACGGCAACCTGTCCGACCATGTCTTGATCTCGGAGGGCACTGCACAGCAGTTGCAGTGGTGGCTCACGGACCGCGATTGGGTCAAGGGCAAGAGCCTCTCCCTTCCCCAACCGGAGCATGTCGTAGTGACGGATGCGTCCCTCCTGGGAGGGGGTGGCCATATGGGAGAGGCGGAGATCAGAGGCCTCTGGTCTCCAGCGGAGTCTCGTCTCCACATCAACCTGTTGGAGTTGAGAGCGATCCGACTTGCACTGAAAGCCTTCCTTCCCTCTGTCAGGGGAAGTGTCGTGCAGGTGTTCACAGACAACACCACCGCCTTGTGGTATTGCAACAAACAGGGCGGGGTGGGGTCGTGGACCCTTTGACAGGAGGCTCTGCGCCTCTGGACGTGGCTGGAACACCAGGGCGTCACCCTAGTGGTTCAACATCTGGCGGGCTCTCTGAACGCCAGAGCAGACGAACTCAGCCGCCGGTGCATGATGGATCACGAATGGCGTCTGATCTCCGAAGTGGCGCAAGGTCTCTTTCAGCAGTGGGGAGAGCCTTGGTTAGATCTATTCGCCACCGAAGAGAACGCGCAATGTCAGCAGTTCTGCGCGTTGGAATTTCCAAGGCGGCACTCGCTCGGCGACGCTTTTCGTCATGAGTAGAGTTGCGGTCTGTTGTACGCCTTTCCGCCTATACCACTTCTGCCCAGAGTGCTGAAGAAGATCAGGCACGACCGGGCCCAAGTCATCTTGGTGGCTCCGGATTGGGCACGAAGGTACTGGTATCCCGAGCTACTCAGTATGTTGACCGATCCTCCGATACGTCTGCCCCTTCGGGAGGATCTTCTGTCGCAGCAGCAGGGGACGGTCCTCCACCCGAACCTGTCCAGGCTCCACCTCCATGCGTGGAGATTGAGCGGCGGCAGTTGATGCCATTTGACTTGCCTCCTGAAGTCTGTGATATCATTCTGGCAGCCAGGTGTCCCTCCACAAAGACGGTATACGCCTGCCGGTGGAACAAATTTGTGGCATGGTGCACAGCAAAGGCTGTGGATCCCCTTTCCGCCCCTCTTTCTGAGGTTCTCCTCTTTCTTCTTTCTTTGGCCCGGCAGGGCTCTGCCCTGGGCACCCTGAAAGGTTATCTTGCTGCCATCTCTGCCTTCTTGCGGCTTCCTGATCAGCCTTCTCTTTTCAAGTCCCCTGTAGTTACACGCTTTCTAAAGGGCATTACTCACACGTTCCCTCCTGTCCCTTTTGTAATGCCTCAGTGGGACTTGAATCTTGTTCTCACATTTCTAATGTGCGCTCCCTTTGAGCCTCTTCATAATTGTCCTCTTCGTCTGCTGACGCTTAAGACTGCTTTTCTGGTAGCCATCACCTCGGCTAGACGGGTGAGTGAGCTCCAGGCTTTATCTTCAAAGCCTCCTTTTCTCTCTGTTCATCCGGACAAGGTTGTCCTTCGGCCTCGTCCCTCCTTTCTTCCGAAAGTGGTGACTCCTTTTCATCTTGGGCAGTCTGTCACCTTGCCCACCTTCTTTCCGCCTCCGCATCCTTCCAAATAGGAAGAGAGGCTCCACGGTCTGGACCCAAAGCGTGCGCTCTCCTTTTATCTGGACCGCACAAAGCAGTTCCGGGTGGACGACCAACTTTTCGTTGGATACGTGGGTGCTAAGAAGGGGAAAGCTGTGCACAAACGGACCATCTCTCGGTGGGTCGTTTTGTGCATCAAAATTTGTTATTCCTTGGCAAAAAAGGACCCTCCTGTTGGGCTGCGCGCCCATTCTACTCGGGCCACAGCGGCTACTACTGCCTTGGGACGGGGTGTCCCTTTGCAGGACATCTGTCAGGCGGCGACGTGGGCTTCGCTACACACGTTTGCCAGGCATTATTGCCTGGACAGCCAAGTCCGGAGGGATGGCTTCTTTGGCCGTTCTGTCCTCCAGGACTTTCTGGTGTGATCTTGGTTCGCAGACCCACCACCGGGGATGGTATTGCTTGGGTATCTATTCTAAGGTGAGGAATCTAACTAACGTGTTTCTTTCAGATGAACAAGTTACTTACCTTCGGTAACGATGTATCTGTAAGAAACATTAGTTAGTTAGATTCCTCACCGACCCACCCATCCTCACCGTTCTGCGAACTGACATCTAGGGTTAAGGTTATCCTTTTCAGGCCCCTAGATTTTATTTTTGGCACCAGTGTCGGTCTTTGCATGGCTCTGCGTTCCTGGCGCAGAAAGCTATGTACAAGAACTGACGTCAGCGCGCGAGGGCGGCGTCTAAGTACTCCGACGACGTCATTCCGGCGCACGACGCCGACGACGGACGCGGAGCCGCAGACGACGCCTAGCGACGCGCAAGGGGTATTGCTGACGAAAAATCTTACGGATCCAGTCTGACGCCTGGGGATATTCTAAGGTGAGGAATCTAACTAACTAATGTTTCTTACAGATACATCGTTACCGAAGGTAAGTAACTTGTTCGTCGGGTGTCGTCGCTGGATCCTATGGATGCCTGAAGAACAGATGCTGGCAGGCGGCCAGGAGGAAGATGTCTGGTGGACCCAAGGATAGATCTTGAAGGAGGAACACCTGCAAGCAGAGGGGACAACGTCTGGGTCACTAGCCAGTGACCGTGTGGAACCAGGAAGGAACCAGGCGATGTTGTGCAGAACACAGGTGATGTCTTGAAGCTTGTCTCTGCAGCTGCGTGGACCAGGAGGCGTCGAGAACGACCAGAACCAGGGTACGAGCTGTCCCACGAAGGATCTTGCTGATGGCGGAGTCGACGTGCCGATTGGAGTCAACAAGCCTTGGCAAAGGCAACCCACGCGGAAATGGAAATTCGCTTCAGGTGCAGACCAGGAAGGTCTGTGGTGCTTCTCTTTCACAGGGAAGCAAGGGCCAGTCTGGAGGAGCCAAACCAGCGGTGGAAAGGTAAGGGTTTGTCGTCACTGAGGCTACTAGTCAACGGGCCAGCAACCGGACAGACGCGTTGAGCAGGAAAATGCAGAAGGGCCCCACGCAGAACTCGTGGAGTGTGGAGGGCTGATCTTCGGTGCAGATGGTGCTCGGGGTTGGGGCTTCTCAATCCCCAGAGCACAACTTCGAGGATGCCTTAGAAGCTGCGCTGGAAGCTACTCGCCAATTTTCCCAGGTAGCCGGTCCCACGTCTCTCGTCGCCTCCACGGATCTCAGCTCTGCTGTGGATGTGGATCAGGGTCGGAGAAGTCTGGAAGTCAAGGCGCTGGTCGGGCTCTGCAGTCGGTTCCTCGTAGAACTTGGGCAAAGCAAATGGCAGGTCGCTTGTTGGTGCCTGTTTGCACAGGGTGGCCACTCCTTGGCCACAAGGGAGATTCTTCTGTCTGCTTGTCGTCGAATGTCGAAGGTCCAGAGTTTCGTGTCTAGTTTCAGTCCAGGATAATCCAAAGTCCTAGGGACTCAGCTCCCACTCTTATACTTATCTTAGGGGCCGGTTTACCTGCTAGGTCCCTCCTATGGGTGGGACCAGGGAGGGGGGTGGTTACACCCCCTTCCCTTTGTCCAGTTTCACGCCAGGGCTGGGGCTGGAGTGCCCCAGCACCGGTTTGAACCGGGCTATGCATGGGACACCTTGTGTGCCCCAGGCAGTGTCTCGTTTCTTTCATCCCTCCCTGCCCCAATACACTAAGTCCTGTCTGGGGTGGTGCTAGCACCTCCCAAGGCAGGAAACCTATTGTCCAAGCCTCCCTCGCTGGAAGGACTCCCAGCAGCAGGAGGTCAGACTTGTGTCCGTGGCAGCAGCATCCATTTTGTGATGCTGGGGCTCTGGTTAACTTTAACCGGGTAAGTAGGATTTCAACATGTCTTCTCCCTCTAGAAGGGGGGAATACTATCCTCATCACCAGAAATGGTGTGGGGGTAGTATTCCAAAGTGTTAGACACCTTACACGACATGTTTTGATAAAGCCAAACCATAGTTACCATAACCGCGAGGATTATAAGGCACTTTAAGAGTATATGGTAGGCGATATCATAGAACAGCTATAAGGACATGGTTCCAAAAGCTGCAGACAGGCTCAGTTCATGCTAGAGCACCATCTCACATGTTACCAAGCACTCTGCCTCCAGGACTGTTAAGGCCTGCCATAGGAGTGACTTACAGGTTACCCATGTGTCTATATATAAGGTAGGTATAGGAATACTATACCTAAGCAAGGGGTGATTACACAACCTTGCCCCAGCTGAGTGATCAGCCAGTTGTGTCATGATGGGAGGGCAGCCAGGGGTGGCATAATACATGCTGCAGCCCCTGGTAGGCCTAGGGTACACCTATGCCCTGGGTACCTAAGGTACACTGTACAGGGAGCCATAAGGTGATCCTTACCAATTGGGTTATGTACCTAAAGTACATAGTATGAATTTAGAGAGAGAACAGCTGGGCTGTGGGTCTGATTAGCAGGCCCACAGCCACATCTAAGTCGAAAACCAGTCAAGCAAAAGCGGGGTTGACCATAGGAAGCAGACCCTACTCTCCTACATCCGCCGTTTGCGGCCACGGTGTTTTCAGCTATTTTTTATCTCTGTGCGTGTGTTTCTTCCAGTAGGCCCTGCCTCTGGCTCTACCTCTTCCCACTGGGTTCGATGTGACCCTTGTGTTCCTTGAGATTTTTGGGTGCTGTCTGCCCCTGCGGGATGTTGAGCGCTATCTCTTGGTGGGGCTTAGAATCTCCTGGCCCTTTTCCTTCTTGTTCTTGTGCCATGTCCCCTACTGGGGCCCTGGTGTCTCCTGGTGGGGAGGCTCTCTCGCAGGCCCTCCTCCCTTCTGTGTATGGCTAGGGTATCTATTCTACATTAAGAAATCTGCAGCTAGTAGTCTCTATCAGATGTACAAGTTACTTACCTTCGGTAACGATGTATCTGGTAGAGATGATTCTAGCCGCAGATTCCTTCACGACCCGCACTTCCTCCCCGTTCTGCGAGGACCCTCTCCTTGGGTTTCTGCAGTCGCCTCTCTTTGGGTGACTTGTCTTCTGTGGGTGTCCTCTTCGTTTTCTTCCGGTCAGGCATTCCTCAAGCTGATTTCGCTCCAGCATGAGGTCCTCCTTTTGCTCTTTCCCTCTGTTGTTAGAGTTTCTGATCCCCACCCGGTCTTCTTCGTTGGGGGTTCTTTTACCTGTCCTTTGAACTCCTACTCCTTTCCGAGGTTATGGCCCTCCTTGGCAATGTAGTCTGCGGATGGATTACCTGTCCTTTGCCCTCCTACTCCTGTCAGGAGGTATGGCCATCCTTGGCAGTGTACTCTGGAGATGGATTGCTGTTGTTATTCTGTTCCGGACTTGGGGCCTTCCCTTTGTGGTTGCGGTTGCTGACCCTCTCTCATTCACAGCGCTTTCCCTTGCTTGTGCCTCCGGGATGGCTCTCGCCTTGGCTTGCTAGGTGGTTCCATGGAGTAGTGCTTTGCGCTTTTCTTGCGCTGGCTTCGCTGCTCTGGCCTTCTGGTGCTTTACTTCCACCTGGTGCTTTCGCCTTGGCTTGCACAGTTGTTCCTCAGGATGGTGCTCTGCTCTTTTCCTGCTCTGGCCTGCTGTTGTCCCCTTCTGGTGCCTTGGTGCCACATGGTGCTGCTCCTCACCCTTTGTTTTTTCTTTTGTTTCTCTGGTTTTTTCGCACACTGTTCCCATGCTCTCCTCAGTTTTGTTGTGCTGGCTCCGCGTTGTGGCACGGAAAAAGTTCTCCGAAGCAAACTGACGTCAGCGCGCCGGGGTGGGGCTTATGCGACCTCGCAGACGTGACGTCCGCGTATGACGGGGCGGAGTCGCGTGGTACCGCACCCCCGGCGCGCAGAGATGCTGGGCAAGAAAGTTTTCCGGGTCCAGTTTCACGCCTGGGGATAATTCTACGATAAGGAATCTACGGCTAGAATCGTCTCTACCAGATACATCGTTACCGAAGGTAAGTAACTTGTACGTCAGTTCGGTTTTTTTTTTTCGTGCCAGCCAGCGCAGATCCGGAGAGCGGTACCTCCAGTCACTTTTTGACTGACTTCTTGCTGACTTTTGTCGACACCGTTTTCGAGTCTTCGACTCCTGGTGCACGTCAGGGATGCCCGGCTTAAAGGCTTTCGGTTCCTGTAGCCGACTGATGTCGGTGATGGATCCGCACCGCGTGTGCCTGTTTTGCTTGGAGAGCGACCACGACCCCAAGTCGTGCTCCGACTGCCGCACCATGAATCTGAAGTCTTTGTAGAAGCAGTCCCGAAAGCCCGGCAGTCTGCACCTCGCTGTTCGAGGTCCCGGTTGGGTGGGAGGCCGAGGGACCGTTTGCGGAGTCGTCATCACTCTTCTTCCAAGTCTTCGCGCTCGGAGTCAGGTAAGTCGAAGCACAAGCTCTTAGACTTCTCCCCATCCGTCGGCCGACGCGACGAGGGATGCGTGTGCACCCCTGCCGAGCTTCGCCAATTTTATGAAGCAATGCATGCCATCTTTGGGAAGCCCGACTTCACCGGCACGCCTTTGGGCCCCGCGGATCCAGCTTGTGGCCCTGGGTCTTCGACGCCGGCGGCTCTGGCACCGCAGGATCTCCTTGGATCCAGGCCTGGATCTGTATTGGCGCCGGTCGACCTCAATACACCTCCAATGGCGCTGAATCCACCAGCACCACGTCCGCAGCAGACACCTATAGTGTCCCCAGCCGGCGTCAACCCCGGCCTCCATCCCGTTGTAGACACAGAGCCGGACCGGCGCCAAACGATGCCGTATCCGTCTCTGACGGGTACTTTTGTGCCCTTGTTTCACCCTGGCTCTTTTAGACCAAATTGGCAGCCAGAGGAAGGAAAGGAGGACTGGGAGGGGTAAGGGAACACTTTAACTGACCAGTTAGGCTATGAACCGGACTGGAGAGAGGAACTAGGGGACGCCAGTGGTTTGGATACCCCACTAGCCCTTGTCACGTCTCCTCCTACCGTGGCTACGGAGGAGGGATCATCTTACGCCGTGGTGTTGCATAGGGCGGCCGAGGCTCTCAACCTTGAGCTACCTACGTTGGCAGTCAGTACTAACCTCCTCTCAGAGGTGCTTCAACCGGCAGCGAGCTCTTCGGTGTCTCTGCTACCGTTTAATGAAACCCTTACCGACCTCCTTTTGGGCACCTGGTCCAGGCCCAACACAGGAGCTCCTGTGGATAGGATGATTGCCCAATGCCACCGCCCAGCTCCGGGCGACCCCACTTTCCTCTCCCAACACCCCACCCCTGAGAGCTTGGTGGTCCAAGTCTCCACCTCCAAAGGCAGATTCCCTAGCGCACCACCTGATAGGGAATCCAAAAAGCTGGACCATCTTGGGAAGAAGATGTTTTCTTCTTCCAGCTTGGGACTGCAGTCGGTAAACACAGCATGTCTTTTCGGCTGTTACACCCACTCCATGTGGGATACGGTGGCGCAAGTGCTTCCCCAGTTCCCGGCGGAGGCCCGGACCCTACTCTCTCATGCAGTTGCCGTAGGGAGAAACGCAGCAAAGTTGACCATCCGCTGTGGGCTGGATACCGCCGACTCACTAGACAGAGCGATTTCCACGTCGGTAGCTCTTCAACGCTACGCCTGCTTGAGGGCGAGTGGTTTCTCAAGGGATTTCCAATCCACACTTATGGACATGCCCTTTGATGGCCGTCGCTAATTCGGCAACAAGGCAGACTATGCGCTGGGGCGCTTTAAGGACTCTCGGGCTACGGCCAGGTCCTTTGGCCTCTCCACCACCCGCCCTGCGCAGTCTGCATTTCGCCCCTTTTGTGGCTGCTGAAGGGGTGCCCCGCCACATCCCGCCCAGCGCCACAGGCCAGCGCAAGCTGTTCAGCCCCTGCACGACCGGGGACGAGGCCAGCGGGCCTGGCAGTCAACCACAGCCCCCTCTGCAGCAGCCTCCAAACCCTCCTACTCTGACCTTTCAGGGTCACCAAACGCCAGTGGGCAGCAGGATTCGCCATCACCTCCCCAACTGGCGCGCCGGACAGGTGGGTTTTGCAAATAGTTTGAAGTGGCTACTCCCTTCCCTTCAAGACTACCCCTCCATCCATGCCACCTCGGTATCATCGCATGTCGGAGGATCATTTGGCCCTTCTCCAACAGGACGTTTCAGCACTCTTGGCCAAGGGAGCCATCGAGCGCATTCCGGTCCCAGATTTAGGTCGTGGTTGCTATTCCCACTACTTTCTGGTGCCCAAGAAGGACAAAGGCCTGCACCCTACCTTGGATCTAAGGAACGTCAAAATGTTGACGCTCGCTCAGGTCCTTTCTGCCCTCGACCCTGGAGACTGGATGGTAGCGTTGGACTTGCAGGATGCTTACTTTCACATCCCCGTCCTGCCGGCCCTCCGGCGCTACCTTCGGTTTACGATAGGCCACTACGAGCACTTTCAGTTTCCCATGCTCCCCTTTGGCCTTACCAGCACCCCTCGGGTGTTCACTGAAGTGATGGCGGTGGTCGCAGCTCATCTGCGCAGATCAGGGGTCCCAGTCTTCCCCTATCTCGACAACTGGCTGTTGAAGGCAGGCTTGTCCCAGGCTGTCATCTCCCACCTCCAGACTACAGCCGACCTCCTGCATTCGCTGAGGTTCTCCATCAACGTGGTAAAGTCACACCTGACTCCCTCTCAGAAGTTCCTCTTCATCGGGGCAGTTCTGGACATGACGCAGTTTCAGATCTATCCTCCCGCACAGCAAGTCCAGGATATTCGGGCTATAATTCTGATCTTTCAACCTCTGTCCCGGGTTTCGGTCAGGATGACCCTCAGGCTACTGGGCCTGATGGCCTCCTGCATCCTGCTGGTGGACCATGCCAGACGGCATTTGCTGGCTATGCAGTGGGACCTGAAGTTCCAGTGGGCACAACATCAGGGGAACCTATCCGATTGCGTCCATATCTCGGAGGGTGCGGCACACCAATTGCAGTGGTGGCTAACAAACCAGGATTGGGTCGGTGGCAGATCCCTCTCCTTTCCCCAACCGGAGTTCATAGTGGTGACCAATGCATCACTTCTGGGATGGGGCGGCCACAAGGGGAGGCGGAGATCAGAGGCCTTGGGTCTCCGGCGTAGTCCGGGCTCCACATCATCCTTCTGGAGCTTCAGGCAAATCGTCTTGCACTCAAAGCATTCCTTCCCTCTGTCGGGGGAAGAGTAGTGCAGGTGTTCACGAACAACACCTCCTCCATGTGGTACTGCTACAAACAATTCAGGGTGGGGTCATGGACCCTATTTCAGGAGGCCCTCTGCCTCTGGACATGGCTGGAACATCAAGGCATATCCCTGGTGGTTCAACACCTGGCAGATTCCCTGACGCCAGGGCGAACGAACTCAGCCGCAGGTACATGATGGATCACGAATGGCGTCTTTACTCGGAGGTGGTGTAATGTCTCTTTCGACAGTGGGGAGAGCCTTGGTTAGATCTATTCGCCACTGAAGAGAACGTGCAGTGTCAGCAATTCTGCGCATTGGAATTTCCAATGCTCAGAATGCTGAAGAAGATCAAGCGCGACCGGGCCCAAGTCATTCTGGTGGATCCGATTGGGCACAAAGAGTCTGGTATCCCAAGCTGCTTCACATGGCAGTCGATCCTCCAATCAGACTGCCTCTTTGGGAGGATCTTCTGTCGCAGCAGCAGGGGACGATCCTCGACCCGAACCTGTCCAGCCTCCACCTTCTTGCGCAGAGATTGAGCGGCGGCAGTTGCCATCGTTTGACCTGCCGTTATCTTGGCAGCCAGGTGTCCCTCCACTAAGACGGTATATGCCTGCAGATGGAACACATTTGTGGCATGGTCCACAGCAAAGGCTGTGTATCCCCTTCCTGCCCCTCTTTCTGAGGTTCTCTTGTTCCTCCTTTCTTTGGCCCAGCAGGGCTCTGCTCTGGGAACTCTAAAGGGCTACCTCTCCGCCATTTCAGCCTTCCTTAGGCTTCCTGATCAGCCTTCTCTTTTCAAGTCCCCTATTGTAAATCACTTCCTTAAGGGCATTACTCATCTTTTTCCTCCTGTTCCCTTCGTAATGCCCCAGTGGGACTTGAACTTGGTTCTTACATATCTAATGTGCGCTCCCTTTGTGCCGCTACATATCTGTCCTCCAGGCTTCTGACCTTAAAAACTGCCTTTCTGGTGGCCATCACATCTGCGCGCAGGGTGAGTGAGCTCCAAGAACTTTCTTCTAAGCCTCCTTTTCTGACTGTTCATCCGGACAAGGTTGTCCTTCGAACTCGTCCGTACTTCCTTCCCAAAGTGGTTACTCCTTTCCATATTGGACAGACCATCACTTTGCCTACCTTCTTTCTGCCTCCGCATCCTTCCAAAGAAGAAGAGAGGCTCCACCATGTGGATCCAAACAGCGCGCTTTCCTTTTACTTGAATTGCACAAAACAATTCTGGGTGGATGACCAGCTCTTTGTTGGCTACGTGAGCGCTAAAAAAGGTTTGGCCGTGCACAACCGGACCATTTCCAGATGGGTCGTTTTGTGCATCAGAGCTTGTTATTACGTGGCAAAGAAGGAGCCTCCAGTGGGGTTGCACGCTCATTCCACCAGGGTGACAGCAGCTACCACTGCTTGGGACGTGGAGTCCCCCTTAATGACAATCTGTCAGGCAGCTACGTGAGCATCACTGCACACATTCACAAGACACTACTGCCTGAAGGCTTCTTGGCTGTTCTGTTCTCCAGGACTTTCTGGTGGGAACTTAGTTTGCAGAACCGCCTCCAGTGTTGGTATTGCTGTGGGTATCTTGTCTAACCGCTTCGCTGTGGCGCTCATTTCCCCACTGTACGGGCAAATTCTACGCGTGCGCAAATCGGACGGCCCCTGGCCGTCCGACGCACACGGCCACCATGACGTCAGACGGCTGGGGGCCGTCCAACGCACGGAAGAGCTTAAGGTAAGGAATCTATAACTAAATGTTTCTTTCAGATGAACAAGTTACTTAACTTCGGTAACAATATATCTGTAAGAAACATAGGTTAGTTATAAATGCCTTAAAAATATACAAAGAGTCCAAAAATCAGAACACTTTTTAAAATGTTAGTCTTCTTTTTAAATCCCTTGAATAAAATCATCTACGATCTGAGCACTTCTGAAAGAATGCAATTTATTTTGCCACATTATTTTTAAAAGGGCAGGAAACCTCATTTGAGCTGTAGCCCTCAGCTGCTGTAAATCTGCAGTGCATATCCCCAGCTCCCACTGCCTCTCCTCGGTGGCTCTACATATGTGTGAGCATATAAAAAAGGGTTGTTACTAACTTCAAGGAACTTTTCTTCTGTGCTGTTTTGAGAAAGTTCTGTTCAATTACTTATCCTCAATACTATTTAGCATCTTTAATTTGTTACTTAGGTCTGTTTCAGGGCCTATCTTATCTACCGTTTCTATGAAACTACCACCTGGTATAGGTTATACCACTATGCAGGTCGCTCCCTTCTATGCCTTGCACATGTTCATTTTGCTTTTCTCTGATCTCCCTCTTTTGCCCCATCAGTTATGTTAACTTTAATACCTGGAAATAAGACGCAAGTATAGGGGTGAGTTTCAAAGTAGCTGTTGTGTCCGTCTTTTATGCCTATTTTATTTGCCAATTTCATGTGCAAGTCCTTGACTTGCTCACCTACTTAGGCTGCAGTCGTGGACCTGGCTTTCATGCAATTCAACACTATGCTCACAATACTCGGTATCTTTTTAATAGTATTCTTGTGCTGCTATTTGAGGGATTTAGGAGGTCTTAAGTTGTATTTTCTGGTTATTTTAGCATTTTTGACGTTTGGTGAGAAAGACGGGGTTTGAGCCTCGCTCAAAAAGCTGCCATTCACCTTTAAATTGTCTTTCAACTCCAGCTTTCTCCTGCCCAACTTAAGTCACTAGTCCATTGTAGAAACTGATGTGGCTCAGTGGTCTCTCTTTGCTACCCCTGCAAGTGCTGTCTCCCACTTCAAGCGTTTATTTGAGTTACCTTTGTTCAAATTAACCATGCTGCAGCAAGCGGTGACAATCTGTCTTGTCCTCTCAATGTGCCTTATGCTCAGGAGCCTTGTGCTCACTCCTCTTCCTGCAGTCTCTTGGCCACACACCCAGAACTGAACGTTTCTGTGTGCTATATGGTCCCGTCTCAACTGCTGCGTAACTCCAAGTACTAACTTCCTGCGATCAATGGTACCTCCTCAAAAGAAGAAAGGTCAATAGCATTTAGGGGGCTTTCACTATAAGAAAGTCATATCTTTGTTAAAGTCCCCCAAACTAGCCAGTATTTCATGCGGAGTCATGACCTAGATCTCAGAGGGAACTGCAGAGGACCTGCAGTGGTGGTTAACCACTCATGATTGGGTCAGAGTCAGACCCCACTCCCAACCAGATCTCACAGTAGTGACAGATGTGTTACTCCTAGGATGGGGCGACCATCTGGGAGAGGTGGAGATCAAAGGACTCTACTCTCTGGTGGAATCCGGCTACCATATCAACCTGTTGGAGCTCGGGGCGATCCAATAGGCATTGAAAGCCTTTATATCCTCCATGAAAGGAAGGTCGGTACAATTGTTAACAGACAACACCACCATGTGGCACTGCAACAAAGAGGGTGGGTGAGTCGTGGACCCTTTGTCAAGGTCCTGCGTCTCTGGACATGGCTGGAACAGCAGGGTATTTCCCTGGTGGTTCAACACCTGGCAAGTTCTCTGAACGCTCGGGCTGACAAATTCAGCCATCGATGCCTATCGGATCTCGAATAGCATCTGGACCTGGAGGTGGCGCAAGGACTCATTTAAAAATAGGGAGAACCTTGGTCAGATCTGTTAATCGAGAACGCACAATATCCGCAGTTTTACTCGCTGGAGTTTCCAAGGCGGCTCTCGCTCGGAAACGCTTTTCGTCTCGAGTGGAGCTCTGGCCTCCTGTACGTCTTTCTGCCCATACCACTCCTGCCAAGATTTCTCAGGAAGATTGGGAATGACAGGGCACAAGTGATCCTTGTATCTCCCGACTGGACACTGAGAGTCTGGTATCCCGAGCTTCTGAAAATAAGCATCAATCTTCCAATCAGGCTGCCCCTTCGGGAGGATCTTCTGTTGCAGCAGCAGGACAGGGTCTTCCACCTGAACCTGCCCAATCTCTGCCTTCCTGCGTGGAGATTGAGCAGCAGCAGTTGACAGCTTTTGATCTTCCTCCTGAAGTCTGTAATGTTATTCTGACAGCCAGGCATTCTTCCACCAAGACAGTTTACCCCTGCTGATGAAATAAGTTTGTATCAAATTGTGAAGAAAAGTTTATTGACCCTCTTTCGGCCTCCCTTTCTGATATTGAACTTTTTATTTTGACCCTCACCCAGCAGGACTCTGTTCTGGGCGCTCTGAAAAGGTATTTTTCTGCTTTGTCTACCTTTTTTAAATCTCCTATTGTACATAGGTTTCTAAAAGGTCTTGTACATATCTTCCCACCTTCACTTTCATTATGCCTCAGTGGGACCTTAATATGGTTTTCACATTTCTGTCACCTTGCCCACTTTCTACGCTCCTCCACATCCTGCTAAAGAAGAAGAGCGACTTGACTGCTTGGACCCAAAAAGAGTGTTGTCTTTCTACCTTGACCGCACACAAGAGATCCAGGTGGACAACTAACTTTGTGGGGTGCGTGGTTCAAAAAAAGGTCGGGCGGTGCAGAAACTGACCATCTCTCGATGTGTCGTTCTCTGCATCAAGATCTGCTACGCATTGGCAAAGAAGCAGACTCCTGAAGGCTTATGAGCTCATTCTGCTAGAGCTAAGGCTGCGACGACTGCGTTAGCCCATGGAGTCCCAGTCCTGGATATCTGTCAGTCAGCAACGTGGGCATTCCTGCACACGTTTAACATGTTTACCAAGGGTTACTGCCTCGACATTCTGGTCTGCAGGGACGGGCACTTCTGTAGTTCGATCCTGCAGGTCTTTTTAGTCGAAATGTTTTCACAGACCCACCTGCAGTTTGGTATTGCTTGGGTGTCTGTTCAAAGGTAAAGAATCTGCGGCTAACTGTCTCTATCATATAAAAAAGTTACTTACAGTCGGTAACACCTTGTCTGGTAGAGACGATATCTGCAGATTCCTTACCGACAGACTGACCCTTCCTCCCTGCTCTGCGGACAGATTCCAAGCTTCAGAGCGAATCCCTTTCAGGGCCAGAGTTTGAACACACCAGTTTCAGTGCACTTCATGGCTCCGTGCTTATGGTGCGGAAAGTCATAAAAAGTACCCAACGTTAGCATGCCTAGGTGGCACCTATATGGGTGATGTCGACGTTACTTCCGGTGCGGACTTCACAGGGCACAATGCAAAGCCGACCGATACCATCTACTGGCGTGCAGGGGTACTATTCATGAAAAAAATTCAGAATCTAGTCTGACTCATGGGGAAATTCAAAGGTAAGGAATTTACGGCTAGCTATTGTTTCTACCAGATAAGGCGTTACCGAATATAAATTAATCGTTCTTTTAGTCCATATTCCTTGTTCCTGTATCCATCAGTGCATTTCGACCTCTGATCCTTAGCGGTCTCTTCAAGATTTGACCTGGTAAAAACGTCTTTAGTTGTCATGTCCTTTAGGCTAGTCCTGTCATGTATGCCCCTTTTTTATATACATTATCCCATCCACACAACAATGAACAGGTGACCTTTTACCCAGTAGCTTGCTCCTATCTCTTAGACACCAGGCTCTCAGTACTCTATCATAATCCCTGTACCTGACATACATAAAAATCTCCTCAGGCACGGTATAATTATTCTGTATAAGGGTCACCACTTTTTTCATCCCTGGCCAACAGCAAGCTGTGCATGATCACATTTGTTTGGAAAAACATTTGATTGTTTTCAAAACATTTAGGACTGTTTTCAAAACATATCGATTCTAGAAGAAACCCTGGAGTGACCACTCTAGTATATAAGACCATTATTCCCCCCTTCAAAACAGAGAAGAATTCCTTCCAAGCTGACCCGGGGTCATGCACGCTGAATCTTCGACGCTCAATGGTCTGACATCCCTTGCGCAGTGTCCTCCTTGAAGCAGAGATGGGGTCCTTCGTTCTCAACCATTGGGTTTTTGCAGGGATCCTGCACAAACACAAAACTATGTGCAGGAATATGGGACCTTGGTGTATAGGGACTGGGTCTTCCTACCACCTTAGTACCCACTAACCCAGGACCGACTAGCTATAGTGTCTCACATGCTCTCCTATTCACTCACAGACAAAACAAATGATTAGACACCCCAGAACATAACACTCCCAGATCTCTCCGGAATCGCGGTAACAAGACACACACTTTCGCTCACACTCTTGCTCTTGTCCACAATAAGATCTGACAGAGACATCAAACAGTTTAAAATAATTAGTTTAACTAACGTGTCCCAACATGCAGTATAAGTGCCGCAACAAGCAGGAAAATGTATAGTACAAATATAGTCAACATAGCAGCTAGTCCATATATCATGAAGGGAGATGTCATCGTAAAAAGACAATGGAGAATGAATGAATGAATGAATGAAAAAAGTATTTAATAAAGCGCACTGTGGCCAAGCGGCTTCCTGGCGCTGAGAGCTCTGGCCATCAGTCACAGAAGAAGCTCAGGGATTTAGCAGGAGTACGCCTGAGAGAACAGAAGGGTTTTCAGCGCTTTACAGAAATGGGAATAGATAGGGATAGAACGCATAGACAGGGGAAGGCTGTTCCAGAAACGGGGGGCCAGGACAGAAAATCTGGTACCTCCCGTTCTGGACTTACGGAAACGGGGGACATTGAGGAGGGCCAAAGTGGAGGAACGAAGAGTGCGGGTGGGGATGTGAGAGGAAATGAGAGAACTGATAAAAGCCGGGGCAGAGCGGGCGTGAGCCCGGAAGACTAAACAACCTAATTTAAAGAGGGATCTCTGATGAACGGGGAGCCAGTGAAGGGACTTGAGTACAGGGGTGATATGATGAGTTTTGGGGAGGTGAAGGATGAGACGGGCAGCCTGGTTCTGGATAGCTTGTAGGCGACGTATTTCATAGGCTGGTATGCCCACATACAGGCTGTTCCCGTAGTCAAGACGGGAAGTGAATAGGGCCGTGATGATAATTTTGAGGGCGTCAAAAGAGAAAATGCGAGACATTTTTCGGATAAGCCGAAGAGATAAAAAGCAAGAAGATACGACGGAGCTAACTTGGGCGTGCATGGAAAAGTCCTGGCTAACCCTACTACCCAGGGTCCTAACAGAAGAAACAGGTGCAGGAGAGGGACCAAAGGTAGGGGGCCAGAAGGCAGAGGACCAAGGACTAGATGAACCACCCGTCAAGACCAGCTCAGTCTTGTCCGGGTTGAGTTTAAGATGATTTAAACTCATCCACTCAGAAATGAAGACCAGGGTGGAGCGAAACTTTGAGAGGGACAAAGAAGAGGAGGAAAGATCAAAGACGAGCTGGAGGTCATCTGCGTAATTATACACAGAGACCCCCCCAGATCGAGAAGAGAAGTGATGAGAGGATAGATGTAAAGATTGAAAAGAAGAGGGGAGAGAGAAGAACCTTGAGGGACCCCACAGGAAACCAAACGAGTGGGGGCAGAGAAACCGGACAGATGAACCGCTTGAGAACGTCCCGTAAGAAAGGACGCGAGCCAGGAGAAAGCGGAGCCCCGGATGCCCGCTGCGCTAACACGGTCAAGAAGGATGGAATGGTCAACCGTGTCAAACGCAGCGGACAGATCGAGGAGGACCAAAGCTTGAGGAAGGGAGGAATCGGCTTTCGATTTCAGCTCATCAAGAACTGCGAGGACCACCGACTCCGTGGAGTGGCCCGGGCGGAAGCCCGCTTGATGGGAAGCCAAAAGGTGGTTCTCCTCGATGTAGGTGGAAAGGCAGGAGGTAACGTGACTTTCCAGGATCTTGCCCAGATAGGGGAGGAGGGAGATAGGCCTAAAGTTGGAAGGAAGGGAGGAGTCTAAACCAGGCTTTTTAAGGATGGGCAAAACAATAGCGGATTTAAAGGATGAAGGAACTGAGCCCAGGGAGAGGGAGGCATTGAGAAGGGAAAGGGGGGGAGTAGGGCAATTAGTGAATAGCGCTCTCAGAATACGTGCCGGGGCACAGTCGGCCGGAGAGCCGGACTTAATTTTAGTGAGCAGGGCAAGAAATGAGTCCAAAGAGATAGGGGAGAAAAGGTCAAGAAAAGAAGAGGGCGCAGGAGGAGCAGGAGAAAAGGAAAGAGGGGGTACAGAAGGGATGTTGGATTTGATCTTAACGATCTTCTCAATGAAATAATCGTTAAGTAAGGAACAGAGGGCCTGAGAGGGGATGAGATTAGGATTGGCGCGATCTGAGATCGCCAAGTTATGAACCAGAGAGAAAATCTCTTTGGATTTATTAGCAGAAAGAGCAACTTTCTCAGAGAAGTACTTAGTTTTGGCCGAAAGAACGGCTCTCTTATATTCATTTAAGAGGAGTTTGTATTTGGCCCGAAGGACAGGGCAGTAATAGCGTCTCCAGTGATGCTCATAACGTCTGAGGTCCAATTTAAGAGCTTTAAGCTCGGTATTGAACCATTTATGAGCATCATGAGGACGGACGGCCTTAATTTTCCTGAGGGGAGCAACCCGATCGCAGGAAGAGGACAACCAGGTGCTAACCGCTTCAGCTTGGGAATCAAGAGAAAGCTCAGAAAAGTCAGGGATAGAAGAAGCAAGGGAGAGGGAAAGGGAATTCAAATCAGCCCGGTTCCAACTACGTGCAACAATGTTTTTAGGTAAGGGAGGTTTATCAGGGACACCAAGGTTGATAGAGAAGGATATGAGAGAGTGATCGGACCAGGTGCAAGGAAGGATGCTGGGAGAAAAAAACGTGCAGCGTGATGACCAAATTTGGTCAAGTATATGATCCTGGTCGTGGGTGGGGGCAGTAACATGGGCCGAGAAGTTAAGACACTGAAGGGTGGCCGAAAAATCTTTGGAAGACATATCTTCCTTAGGATCGCCCGGCCAAAAATTAAAGTCTCCCAGCAGGAGAACCGAGGAATTATTAACCACAAGTGTGGCAAGAAGTTCCTGCAGGGTGGATACGAACTGGGGCATATTCTGAGGGGGTCGGTACATAAGGACAACCGTGAGGGGAGCTAAAAGGTTAACTGAGCGGGCCACCAAAAAGTCCACGCTGGGTATGGAGGAATGGGAAAGAAGCTGAAACTGTAAGCTGGAGCGGACAATCATGGCCACACCCCCACCAACCTTGCCATCAGGGCGATCCGCCCGGAGGGCGCAATGGGAGTCGGGGAGAATGGCCAGGACGTCAGGAAGTAAATCGGTCGAATACCAAGTTTCAGTAGGAAACAAAAAATCAGGGGACTCAGTGTTCAAGAGATTGAATAATTCCAGTTGATGCTTTCCGGCCGAGCGGGTATTGAGGAGACAGGCAGAGGCAATATAAGGAGAGGAAGGGGGATGAGTGGCAGGAAGGGACCCCAAAGAAGGAGGGGGGAAGGTAGACGAAGCAGGGGACATGGTTAAAGGACAAGGTGCGGAAATGCCAAGAGTGTCAAGGCGCTGCAACAGGGGAGGGGGAAGTGGCAGGTTGACTGAGTGGGAAAGCAATTGAGCAGAGGAGTAGACCACTAAAGGAACAGGATCTGTGGCCCCTGGTCCCGGCCCAGACGGGCTTAACTTCGGCGCACCTTCTTCGCGCCCGCTGCGCTCGTCCGCTGCGCTGCCGGGGTAGTGATGCCATGAAATAGAGTACACAAGCAACACAATATGGGCGTGGCAGGGGGGGAGGGACCAAAAGGCTGCACCGCCAACCCCAGAGCAGCCCAAGATGGCGACCTCGCCCGACCCCGCTCCAATGACCTGACCGGCAAAGGAGGAGAGCGATCAGTGAGAGGCGCTCTGGAGCGCGTGCTGGTAGGGGGGCTTAAAAACGAAGAAGTGCGCAGAGTCCAGCGCGCAGTCACAGGAAGACACAAGGTTCAGATTAAAAAACAAGGAAGGCAGGTAACGTTGCTCCCGGTAAGCGCCTCGGGAGATCTGTAATGCAGGTCAAAGCTGGGCGCGGGTGTTGCCGTGCGCCGGATATACTTGCCAGGGGGGGAGGGACCAAAAGGCTGCACCGCCAACCCCAGAGCAGCCCAAGATGGCGACCTCGCCCGTCCCCGCTCCAATGACCTGACCGGCAAAGGAGGAGAGCGATCAGCGAGAGGCGCTCTGGAGCGCGTGCAGGTAGGGGGGCTTAAAAACGAAGAAGTGCGCAGAGTCCAGAGCGCAGTCACAGGAACACACAAGGTTCAGATTAAAAAACAAGGAAGGCAGGTAACGTTGCTCCCGGTAAGCGCCTCGGGAGATCTGTAATGCAGGTCAAAGCTCCTTGCCTTGCTCGCTGGGTGGTCCCAAAAGCTTAATCTTGTGTCCTTGGGTAGCTCAAGTTTTGCACCAAACAGAACAAAGGGCTCCTTAATTCCCTCTTTTCTGTGTCATTGCAGCACGAGAGGCTTCTGTGCTCTGCCCAACAAAGTCTGGTTCTGGATGTGCTGGGAAGTAGTTTGTTGCGATTCGCGCCATTTCCGCCATTCCCGTAATGGCCGCCTGCAGCTTCCTGACGGGTGCAGGCTGCTTCCAACCCTTCAGCCCGGGACCAATAATTGCAGGTGAACAAAGGCGCAGTAAACTCTTGCTGAACCCGGTCAGCTGTGCCTGGATCCGAGCACTTGCTGGAGGGTTATGCACCGGGCGCAGGCTGCTGCGCCCGGTGGATACCCCTCCGGGCGCAGCAGCCTGCTGGTGGAAAAGACTATAGTGCCTAACCTCCCTCCCCTTGGTAAGAAGAAGTATTTTTATATAATAGAACATCTCTGGGCTTTGACAGCAGACCCCATACCTTAGCCTATAGATCGTAGATCTATATCATAGGTGCTGTCTCGCTCTTCTCCCTGGAAAGGTCCTTCTCCAAGTGTATGCTACCTATTCGTGTATTCTGATAAAACCCAAGTACATTTGTGCAAAGAGCTGCATCGGTATGTTTTTTTTGAGGGCTAATGTCTGGCAGAACAAAATAACAAGAGGCATTGTTGTTCGACCTTGCACATAATGTTCCGTCAAAACCCCAGGAACATGCAGAGAGTGAACACAGCGATGAGTTCTCATGTGAAAGCAGTCATTGAAATATTGCAAAAAATAAGGATGTGTAGTAACATGCGCAAAAGCAGCAGGCAAGCTGCGTTGTGCTTATGCTAACTTAGTGAAAATGACAATGTCCCCATGGGCCACTTGACAAGGTTATGGGGATGGTTCTTCCCTAGGGGTTTCGTGGCAACATACACATACATATACATGCTACACATAGAGATCTAGGCTAGGTATATTTAGGCAAATTACTTAGGCCGCGTATTTTAGGAATATGACAGTGCTACTGTTTTTATCTGAACTGCTTATGTTCATCTTGTTAGCACTGTGGTAGAAAGGTATTTACTATATTGGTACTAGCAATCTCTTTCATATTCTTCTGTCTCTGTCGCAGCAAATATGTTTTACACAAGACTGACGCTGGACCAATAAATACTTATTGAAATGTACTGATCGCCCTCCTGTGTATTTTCTGCGATTAAGTGAGCATGAGTGACTGAGCGAAAAGTACTGTACTGTTTTCCTCAATCCCTGAGGAATCAGGTTTGTCATGTTCAGTGGTTGCCAGAAACTACCTACACCACTGTAAGATGAAGGGGGGTGGTAGTGGCACTGTAGAGCTAGCTGGTCTAAGGGCTGACATATCCTGTGGGGGTGTCCGTAAGCAGCCTGGACACCAAGCCCTCAGTTTAGGTCATCCAAATGCCCAGGTCCTGGGGATTCCTAGGAGCTACACGACAGTTGTTGAAGATCAAAAGGAAAACACCTGAAGTTTATGAAGACCTGAAAAGGAATTTTTCCGTCTTCCTTACAATTCAATAGCCGTCACATTTTTGCTGATGTAATGTGAACTACTTTCCCGGGGTAGTATGCAGTAAAAACAATTTTCTATTTCCTGCACATTCTACTCTCAATTGTAGCCCTAGTTTGTACTAGATCCCCCGCCCGGCTGTTAGAAGCTAAGAGTCACTCTCCCAACGTTCTTACTCTGCCTCACTCTTGAAAGTGGAGAAAGGAGACTTCATCGGTCAGACCTCAAAGAGCTTTGAGCGTTTACATTGATTGTCCAAGACCATCTTGTGGACAATCAGCTCTTTGTGGGGTTTTCTAAGGCAAAAAAAGGCAAGACAGTGCAGAAAAAGAAAAGACTTCAGGGTGGATAATCTTCTGCATGACGCACTGACCAAGAAGCAGCCTCCAGAACTAAGGGCCCTTTCCACAAGGGACTAGGCTGCTACCAGTGCGTTGGCACGCGGTGTGCCTATTGTTGACATTTGTCAAGCCGCTATGAGTGTCAGTCGACAGGTTCACATCCAGGTCCAAAGGAAAGGGCAATTTGCCTGTTCTGCATTACTTTTTAATATGAGCCATTCCACAGACACACCACTCCTTTGGTCTCTATTCTCAAGGTGAGTAATTTTCAGATAGTAGTATCTATCAGAAGAATAATTTACTTGCCTTCTCCAACGCCAACCTGCCTCCTCATTCTGTGGAATTGTCTCTTTTTCCATCTAAAAACCTCCCAAACTGAAGATCTGCACACTGGGATCTTTGGTTATTTTTGGGCGAGGACATGGGCGGAGTCAAGAAGGAAACTTATGTCAAAGTGCTGAGGTGGTTGCTTGTATACAATTCTAATGCCCCTTATTAGGCAGAATAAGGTCAATACAGAGCAGCATGGTGCCACCTACTGACGAGGGGTGGGAATGCTGTTTAAATCTATGGATCCAGTCTGGCCCTTGAGGGTATTGTAAAAGTGAAGAATCGGCTGTTTGAGTATCCACCAGAAAGAGCTATACCAAAGGTAACGAAATTGTTTTTTGAGACAGTAAAAAGGTATATCTGCAGCCATCGTTATAGTGTGTATATATGCCATCTGTGTGCCTAATAGTCCTTAGTCATTAAGTAGTATCATATTTTCACTGACATTGAGAGCACAACCAATGGAGATATAATTTGAATTGTTTTTTTGTTCTACTTTTTTCACTACTAAAGTACCCCAAGTGGCAACTATGGGTTTTATCAATGAAATAGAATGAATTGAAAACATCAAACGACTGTCTATGAACCTAAGAGGCATTAACTGGCCACCAACAGTGCATTGCTGCCAGGTCTCAGAAAGCTTGATATTTTTTTCTCCCTAACCTTTTGTTGAAAGGTTGCTTTGTTTAAATGCATATGTTATAAGGGGGAAAGAAAGTACACAAAACTGAAGAGCAGAACCCCTAAAGATGACAAATTTGAGACGTTTTCTTTTAGATTCTCCATCTCCTATTGCTGTAAGAACACTGACGCTGGTCGCCAAGTCTCTACAGAATTTAGCTAATTTGGTTGAATTTGGAGCAAAGGTAAGTGAATCCGGAACATAAAGTACAAATGTTTGTTAATTTCGGACTGTGACAGATAACAAATATAGAACTAGTTTTTATTTTTGTTCCTGAGCTATAAAATTAACGGTGCTTTTTTGCAATATCACATTCAATAGAACTCACTATGCCCTGATTTTCTTTTTTGTTGTTAGAAAAATGTGTTACGCATGCTATTCAATGGAAGCAGACTTGAGGCTAAAACTCTTGAAAAAATACCTTAAAAATCTATGTATAAATTATTTCGATAAGAGCAATAAAACTATTCTGTCGCAGCAATCGATTTTACATCTCAAGTTCGAACAATCTCATAAATTCCTAGGTATAAAAGCACTACTTGTGCTATTCACTATGGTGCCTATCTACATATGATAAAAAATAGTAAAACCGTTGGAATAGCAATAAAATATACATGACCGCTGATCCAGCACATTCAAGGTCCCTTGATGTTCCTTGCTACTTCAAACACTTAGCTCGTATACCCCACACCCAACTCAAGAATTTGACTGTTGCCACTACAATGGGTTCGTGTGTGCTGGTTTTCAATATGCGATATGCATCAGTACTTCCTCTTGTGCCCATATTGGCACAAATTGGCTTAAACCATTTGTTCCTGGGGCGCATATAAGCTGGACACACAGGATATGAAGAACTGTTTCATCCTGCATATTGCAAGATTCACATCTAGTAGTCGGTGGACTTTACCAGTTTTACATAAAAGATTTGATCGGGAGTGTGCCAACCCTTAGTTGATGGTACAATTTTCTGCCTAGGGGCTTTAGTATAAGGTCCCAATAAGACTCAAACCTGGTATCTTGTTTGTGGTCCATAAAAACACCAGAAAGGGGAGTATTGATAGTACATGACATGGACTTTGATTTCACCATGGCCCAATAAGCTTCCTTGAATAATTTATTTGATGGAAATAGATTGCTTTCAGGATTCTCCCACAGATGTCTATACCCCATTTCCACCAAAGTATACTTTATTTTTTGTAACCATAAAATACTGCTCGATGTGTCGGCCCGTTTTACGTCTTTCAGGGCATTGGCATAATGAACCAACTCTGGGGTAGTCCAAACCCTTCTCCAGTGTGCTACAGGCCTGAAACGAGCCAGATCCTCCAGAGTGTTACAGCGTAAATCGAGATAAAGGGGTTTAAGGGGTGTGGATTGGGGGAGGCCTGTTAAGGTTCTCATGAACTTGTTCTGGGCTACTGTTAATGAGGAGACATTTTCGAAGCCCCAAAGCTCCGCTCCATAAAGCATAGAAGCCCTGACCTTAGCATTGTAGATTGTTAACGCTGGACTTATCAGTTTTGTTTTGGACAATCTATGTTCTTTTAATAGGGCACCTGCTAATTGGACATGCTTTAAAGTCATCAGATCTATCTGTGGTTTCCAATTTAGCTTCTTGCCCAGGGTCACTCCCAAGTATGTAAACACATCAGATTCTTCCAACTGAACCTTATTCATGAATACTTTTCCTTGGACCATTTTGTGTTTATGGGAAATGATGTCTTTTGTTTTATCCACATTGACTACCAACTCGTAGTCACTGCAAAAGGTCTCAAATCTATTCAATGCACGCTGCAACCCTGTTTGCGTCTTGGATAGGATGGGAGTGTCATCGGCAAACATAAGTAGTGGAATCTTTTCACCCGCATGGAAGGGGGCATCAGTTGGGTGTGTCGAAAAATAATATACCACCCTATCAATAAACAGAGAGAAAAGTGTAGGGGCCAGAACGCACCCTTGCCGGACTCCTTTTGATACTTCAAACCTATCTGTAACCTGCCCCTGCGCCTCCCATCGCACCTGCGCATAGTTAGACTCATGAAGTCTGACAGTTAATGCAAGAAGTTCAGCTGGCATCCCAAGATCTTTTAAAACCCCCCAGAGTTTATTGCGCGGCACCAAGTCAAACGCGGATTTGAGACCTATAAAGGCCGCGTAGAGGGTACCCTCCGCAATCACTACCCAGCGCCAATATATCATCATAAACCTAAAGACTTGGTCTATGGTGCTCACTTTCTGGTGGAATGGGGATAGAACATCTTTTTCACTAATCCAGGATTGGGTCCTACTCAGCACAAGCCTAGCCATAATGTTCTGCAGTGAGTCAATTAGGCTAATTGGCCTATAGTTGCTCGGGCTCGTGCAGTCCCCCTTTTTGTAAATTGGTACGATTTCCGCACCGCGCCAGGATTCTGGGATTGGAGCCCCGCACGCAATCGCATTAGTGATTATATGGATATATTTTAGCCAGTTTTCTCTATCGTGCCTGAACAAGTCGGCCGGAATGCAATCCAGGCCTGGTGCTAGTCCTTTGGGTATCGCATCCAGAGCCCTACCAACCTCTTCTAGGCCATAGATTACAGTTTTGTCAGACCTTAGGATTAGACTTTGAGTAGTACTAACAGTTGTGGCAGCAAATTGGGCTGGATAATGGGAAATCCACTGATCTGGTGCTACATGGTTAACAGGGACTTGTCTGTGCTCCCAACTGCCCCACTTCACTAGCTGCCAAAAATTCTGCATACTTTTTTCTTTGCTTGCCAACAGGAGTTCTTCCCATCGTTTTTCATCTGACTCTTGCTTGGCTTTAAGTTGGGTTTTCTTATACTTGACTCTTGCAACCTTTATGTTTTCCATAGATTTTGATTTTATAGCTTGGGTTAGTTTTTGATACGTCACTCTACAGTCCTTATTATACCAATTGGCAGATTTTATAATAGCCGTTTTCCTTGGTTTGTGTGCCTTAATAAAAAAACTCTTATTAAGCACTGTTTTCTATCTATGGGCTTTAGTATAAGGTCCCAATAAGACTCAAACCTGGTATCTTGTTTGTGGTCCATAAAAACACCAGAAAGGGAAGTATTGATAGTATATGACATGGACTTTGATTTCACCATGGCCCAATAAGCTTCCTTGAATAATTTATTTGATGGAAATAGATTGCTTTCAGGATTCTCCCACAGATGTCTATACCCCATTTCCACCAAAGTATACTTTATTTTTTGTAACCATAAAATACTGCTCGATGTGTCGGCCCGTTTTACGTCTTTCAGGGCATTGGCATAATGAACCAACTCTGGAGTAGTCCAAACCCTTCTCCAGTGTGCTACAGGCCTGAAACGAGCTAGATCCTCCAGAGTGTTACAGCCTAAATCGAGATAAAGGGGTTCAAGGGGAGTGGGTCACTGCATTAATGTCATCCTGAGTTTCAAGATCGAAGAGGATCTAGAGGGTGCATTCTACTGAGGTCTTCATATTCTTTAGGGATTTGTCATTCACTAAGATTGTTGCCCACTTCACCCTTCTCATATCATTCTCGAGAAAGACATCTGCTGTTACATTTTCTATTATCTGGGGCTTTTGGGCTATCCCCAAAACCTGTAAGTTTAATAAGAGTGGATTATGATAACTCTCACTTCGTTCTTGGACCGTCATGTCAGAGACACATGACCACATCTCCATGTTGATAAGAAAGTAGTCAACCTGACTGCTACTTATCCCATTAGAGTACGTATGGGATCCCTTGCAATCGGATACTGTCCTCCCATTCGCTGCCCTGATGCCTCCCTCCAGACACGGACTATTCAGTTGGATGACTGCCTCCGTCCACTTAGTTAATGGCGGCAGATTTAAGGATGGTATACCCCACTGTTCATCCTCTTCGTTACCATGATCATTCTTATCGTCGAGAAGAGGCTCAAATGTGCAGTTGAGATCTCCCACTATCACCAGGTTACAGTTCCCTCTCTGTTCTTCTATAAAGGTATCTAATAAGGAAACTGTGCTAGAAAGATATCCTCCCACCATTCCTCTGGCATAGATATTAATAACTAGTATACCAGATCCTTGGCTTGGTTGAATGTCAATAGCCAGGATATCAGGGCTGTCAAAATAAATCTCCTCAGCCCTATAGCCTGGATGTTGTCTAACCCATGTGGTAAGCCCACCTGAGGGCCTTCCCTTTTTGCCGGCTATAGCAGGTTTAAAAAAGTTTAAGTACCCGGGACGAAAGATCGGGCTTTATTGTCCAGGTTTCCAGGAAGGCCCATATGTCCTGGTCCCCAATAAATGATGACCAGTCGGCTGACACTGTCTTAGAGTTTAGTCCGGATATATTTCAGGATGCTAATAATAGCGTCCGATTAATTGGGCTGGAATCGATGGTAGTGCTATCAACCACTGTGGAAGGGATCTGTACTATTTGATGATCGATGGATTCCCCCCTTATGACTGACACTGCTTCATACTGCAATGTCATAGACCCACCCATTTGGCATCAATCAACCTTGTCCAGGACTGAAACCTCTTTGGTTAATGGGACTTGGGCCTGAGTAGCAGTCCTACTTTGTGATGCAGGGAGACTATATTTTATTCTAATGTTGGATAGAGCCAGGTGAGATGTTCTAAGGTCAAAGGATACTAAGTTATCTGCAAGATCAGTGGTAACTAACCTGAGACATACATAATCCGTACTAGAACCATGGATCGTATATCTTTTCGCAGAGTATATATCTTGTCTTATGACTGATCTACAATTACTCACATGCCGTAACCATTGAATGCATTTATTTATCAAATCCAGCTCATTTTCATATAGATACTCTGTAGTTAATTTTGGAACATTAATTAGGAAAACTTGAGCTTTAGGGAGATTGCTCAGATGTAATGTTGACGGATTCAGACCCTTAAGGAGCAACGTGCCTGGGTTCCTTGGTGCACTAGGGGTAGTAAGGTGCTGCCGAAGACTAACCTGACTGGGGTCAGATAACTTTGGCTCCTGACGATTTCCAATATGTGCTCTTTTTGTATTTGCCTGAATCATTTTATAGGTGTTGGGTTTTATACTTGCCAAGGAAGCATAAAATCGGTGGTGGGACGCTATCAGTAGATCTACACAATAATGCTGGTCTATAGCTTCCAGGATCTACATTAAGCCCTGTTGTTTGGAGTGTGTCTATTAGCCTCACAACCAAGGTTTTCAGGGAGCTAACAAGTTCCATAAGCAAGCTGATATGTGCCCTTAAACTATCTGGGTGTTGACTTAAATGCGAGCAGCTACATCCTTTATTTGAGGCCTCCATATTGGAAACCGTACTTGTACTACAGGTTCATTGGGCCTAACGGGCTCGTCAATATCCTTCAACGGGGCGAATCGGTTGTTACACTCCATCTCAAAACCCCATAATGATCAGCAGGGTTGGGATCATTTAATGGCGTTAACAATTGTGGCGTAACTATCTGGGGGAGTCGGGGGGGCCCAGCCAGGTGAGCTCCCAGTAGTCCACACTTGGTGCCCGCAGGAGTAGCTAAAATCTCATCGCAATCGCTAATGATGTTGTCAATGCGTGTCATAAAACAATTACTTTTCGTGGGCTTTTTACTTTCTTACGCCTGCCCTCTTCCCCTGAAGCCTCCATCACCTTCCTTTTACCCATACCAAATGTAGGTGGGTAATAAGTTAACAAGTAATTAATTAATATTGATTTTAAACAAATGATTTAAGCACACCTGGGAATAGTTCTATCCTTATCAAACAAATCCACGATCTTTGATTATACACAATATTCCCAGTAGGACGTACTCAGCTGAGCTTAATCAGTCTGTGAACTTTATAGTTGAATACACAGCAGTTATCCGCTAGGTTCACATAGGTGGTTTTCACAAGTGACCAACAATAAAGTCTATACCTTATTATCTCACAGGTCTAGAGTCAGCGTTAGGGGGGTGGCCCTGCCCTGGCGATGACGGTCAGGTCAGGGCCCGCGCGCGTCCCGCGCCGCGGTGTTGGCTGGCGCTTTTGAGCGCTGTTGGGCAGGCAGAACTCCTCCCTCCTGGGAGAGGGCAGGAAGCAAAGGCTTCTTGACGTTGTGGTTGCCCAGCGGCCTCAAACAGCAAAGCGTCTTGCGCCGCGGTGGTGGCTAGCGCTTTTGAGCGCTGTTGGGCAGGCAGAACTCCTCCCTCCTGGGAGAAGGCAGGAAGCAAAGGCTTCGGGACGTTGTGGTTCCCCAGCGGCCTCAAACAGCAGAGCATATATAGACGCTTTGCAGTAGATAGTGGTTGCTGGTTGAAGATAAGAGAATGGCTAATATGTTTTTTATTAGGATGTCTGGTGCTTGCACATACGTGGTTTCATGTTTCATCATATGGCCTGCTTCTCATCCTTCTAAAGAGCAGCTATAAGGGGTGGGCTTGCACCTGCTATGGTGCACGTATCACCTCTTGTACCTTTTAGTACACCCATATTGGTGAATTGTGGTACTATTTGCTTCCAAGATACTTTGGCTCCTCAAAAACTAAAATGTATTTGCTTGATGTTTGTATAATCTTGACAACATCCAAACACAAAGACTGAAGGGCGAGTTTCGAACCTTATTTAGCAGTGTGTCATCATGTTCAATGCCTGCAATAGCCTAACAAGGTCTGCAGCATTCCATCTTGACTAGGGGTTCTATCTTAAACCAACATAGACCACTTTCCTAGTTAAGTGTCTGGCTAAGTGTGAGTGTGTGCATACAGAGAACTCAGTTGAATTGGTGCTGTACTTATTAAAACCACCCATATGTAGGATCAACTAATGCAGATATCCCTTCTCTGCAAACCTATGTACAGCCCCACCTAATTTAGGATAGGGCTTCTGTGTGAGGGCTATCAACCTGACTGTAGTCCTCATGGGCTCATATTTTCTGATGGATACATCTGCCAGTGGATTCCTCACCTTGTGAATATCCCCTGTGCCAGCATTCCACGGAACTTTTCTTCCCCAGCATTCCACGTCGACGTGGGCGACGTCATAATACATCGGCTCCGCTCGCGACTCCGATCGACGTCACCGGAGCCATAAGAAGCCCACGTCGGCGTGATGACGTCAGTTCCCTTTTTTCTGCGCCTTCGAGGCGCAACGGTTTTTCTCCAGTGCTACTTTGTAGTTTGGTCGTGTATCTCTGTTTATTCGGCTATGTCTTCGACTAGGAAGTCGGGCTTTAAGCCCTGTAGGGAGTGTGGAGGCCTGATATCGATAACGGATCCACACCAGAATTGTTTATGGTGCCTCTCCTCGGAACATGATATGGAGGAGTGCGGATGCTGTAAAAGCATGAACCCGAAGGCACTCAAGGAAAGGAAGACCAAGCTCTTCATGAAGAAGATTGGTGAGGAGAAAAGAGGGAGGAAGAAGGAGAGATCGAAGAGAGAGTCATCGACTTCGAGGTCGTCGAGGTCGAAGAAACACCATAAAAAGAGTAAACATTCTAGACGTCGATCCTCGAAGTCCAAGAAATCGAAGTCGAGGTCGAGGTCGGCTTCGTCTCATCGACGTCGGAGCAAAGGTTTGTCTCCTTCACCTTCGAGGTCACCGGAAGGTTCTCCTTCGAGGAAGCAGACTCCGATTCAGTCTCCGACGAGGTCTTCGGCTCCGTCTAAGACGTCGACTCCGGTTCGTGTGGAGTCGGATGCTTCTATGCATGAGGAGCAGGAAGAGTCTGTTCCAGTACCTGAAGATTCTGAGGCTCCAGTGGAGGATACTGCGGAGCCGGTGCCGGAGGCCCCACAAGAGGTTCCTTTGCCTCAGTTCCCGGCCCCAGGTACGGATTCGGCTAATTTCTTAAATGCTATGTATGGCATTTTTAATAGGGCGGCCTACCCATCCGGAGCACCAACTGGTCCCGTGGGTCCGATGGCCTTTACAATGGAGGTGCCACAGCAGTATACTCAGGCCCCCTTTATGCCCTTTATGCCGATGGCGCCTTCTTGGCAGTTTCGGCGCCGTCTGGGGATCCGATTCGATCTCGGAAGGTCCGGCAGGCTTAGGAGCCTCCTTCGACGCCGAGACTGGCTCCATCGACGCCGAAACCGACTCCATCGACGCCGAGGCTGACTCCATCGGCGCCGTGTCTGGCGCCGTCGACGCCGGTTCCTCTGGTTCCTCCGACGCCGCGTACGACGTCGCCGACGTCGGTTCCCCGAATCCGGTCGAGGAGGGAAGCCCAGAGGGTGTTGGAGGAAAGAAGATATCGAGAGGTGGAAGAAGGTGAGGTTGATTCTTCTTCGGACGAGTTCGATGGCATTGAGGAAGCCAGTGGGCTGGATACGACCCCAGAGTGGGAATATGCATCTGCCAGGTCTTCTCCACCTCATGAGTTGGCTCCCTATCACGTAGTGATAAAGAAAGCAGCAGAGCTTCTGGATTTACAGCTGCCTTCTGTGGAGTACAAATCCAACCTGCTCACAGAAGTGTTACATTCTCCGACTTCGACATCAGAGCCCTTGTTGCCTTTCAATGAGGCCATATTGGAGCCGGTATTAGAGGTATGGAAGAATCCCCTTTCATCTCCTGCAGTGTGTAGACAGGTGGCAAGAAGGTACAAGGTTGCACCAGGGGATCTTGACTTTTTATCCACTCATCCGTCCCCGGACAGTTTGGTTGTGCAGGCTTCATGCTCCAAGCATGCTTCTGGTGCCTTTCCTCAGTCTCCAGCTGACAGGGAGTCTAAAAAAGCTGATCAGGCAGCCAAAAAGACCTTTTCGACAGGAAGCATGGCGTTAAAATCGACTAATGCTACATGCCTGCTGGGGTGTTACGTGCACGCTCTAATGGATTCCATTAAGTCCTTGGCTCCTAAGTTGCCTGAAGGGGATAAGTCATCCTTCATGGAGGTTGTAGCGGACACTCAGGCGGCTGCCAGGCAAGTTATCCAGTCAGGGTTGGATACTGCGGACTCCGTGGCAAGGATCATGGGGTCGTCTGTTGCTGTAAGAAGGCAGGCTTGGCTCCGTAACTCTGGTTTATCAGCGGATGTTCAGGCTACGCTGGTCGATCTTCCATTTGATGGTCAGAAGCTGTTTGGGGAGAAAGCGGACTCTGCCCTTCAGCGTTTTAAGGACAGCCGATTGACTGCAAAATCCTTGGGCCTGCAAGTACCGGCAAGGGGTTCGACCTTTCGAAAATTTAGGGGCTTTGGGCGATTGTCTTTTCGCTCTTACCGGCAGCCCCAGCAGCAGCAGCAGCAACAGCAGAATCCCCTCTATAAGTCCTATAGAGGGAGGCAAAGGGGTCGGAGAGGTTCTGGACGCAACCCCTCTTATTCCTCCTCCTCTGCTCCCAATGAGGCCTCAGGGAAGCAGCCCTAGATCCCCCATCCTGGATCATGTAAGGCCTGTGGGGGGTCGGGTGTCCTACTTTCTACGGGGTTGGAAATCGGTTACAACAGACCTTTGGGTTTTGAACCTCGTAGAGACTGGGTACGCCCTTCCCTTTCGGGAGTTTCCTCCCTCTTACCCTCCTTGCCAAGGTTATTGTTCGGAGGATCACCTGCTTCTCCTGCAGAAGGAAGTTCTAGCCTTGCTCCAGAAGGGTGCAATAGAGGTGGTTCCGGAGCAGGAAAGGGGTCAGGGATGCTACTCCCGGTATTTTCTGATTCCCAAAAAGGACGGCAGATTGCGTCCGATACTGGACCTCAGAATCTTGAACTTTTACCTGAAACAGGAGAAATTCAAGATGCTGACCCTTGCGCAGGTTCTTCAAGCGTTGCAGCAAGGAGACTAGATGGTGTCGCTCGACTTGCAGGACGCGTACTTCCACGTCCCAATCCTGAAGTCGCACAGGAAGTATCTCCGTTTTACGGTTGGGTCGCAACATTACCAGTTTGCGGTCCTCCCGTTTGGTCTTACTACCGCACCTCGAGTCTTCACAAAGGTGATGGCAGTGGTGGCTGCCCATCTCAGGAGGTCGGGGATTCCGGTTTTTCCCTATCTGGACGACTGGCTTCTGAAGGCAGAGTCCCCAGAGATGGTGCAGCATCATCTGCAGGTAACATCGCAGCTGTTGTTCGACTTGGGTTTTTCGATCAATGTGCCCAAATCTCACCTGGTGCCCTCTCAACGCAACCTGTTCATAGGGGCGGTACTGGACACTACTGTGTGTCGAGCATTCCCTCCTCCTCAAAGGATTCTCGACATTCAGGAGTTGGTCCCTTTATTCCACAGTGGAGCGGTTGTTCGAGTTCTGAAGGTCCTTCGCCTCCTCGGTCTGTTCGCTTCCTGCATTCTGTTGGTCAACCATGCACGCTGGCACATGAGGGCACTCCAGTGGTGCCTCCGCAAGCAGTGGTATCAGCACAACGGGGATCTCAGGGAGTCAATCAAGATCTCCAGAGAAGCTGCAGCGGATCTTTCATGGTGGAGCGTAGAGGGCAATCTGTCGCAAGGAAAGCCCTTCCATCTGCCTCCATCGGTGGCCACAGTGATAACGGATGCATCCACCCTAGGGTGGGGTGCTCATCTGGGGGATCTGGAGATCAAGGGTCTTTGGTCTCCAGAGGAAAGGTTGCTTCATATCAACCTTTTGGAATTGCGGGCGATTCGTTTGGCGCTCAAGGCCTTCCTCCCTTCGCGGTTAGTCGATCCAAGTCCTGACAGACAACACGACCGCGATGTGGTATGTCAACAAACAGGGAGGAGTAGGGTCTTTTTGTCTGTGCAGAGAGGCCTTACGTCTATGGTCCTGGGCTCAGGACCATCAGATTTGTCTGATGGCAAATCATCTGGCCGGGGTGCTGAACGTACGTGCGGACAGTCTCAGTCGGCAGTTCTCCGCCGATCACGAGTGGAGGCTCCATCCGGAGGTGGTTCGTCATGTCTTTCGGATGTGGGGGGACACCTCGGGTGGACCTGTTTGCCACCCGCGAGAACGCGCACTGCCCGTCATTCTGCAGTCTCCGGTATCCGATGCAGGGGGTGTTGGGGGACGCGTTTCAGTTGAGTTGGGGCTCACAACTCCTTTACGCGTTTCCTCCCATACCTTTGATTCCTCGGGTTCTGAGGAAGATTCGCCAAGACCGTGCCCAAGTTATATTGGTCGCCCCGGATTGGCCAAGAAGGGTGTGGTACACAGATCTTCACCACCTCTCCTCGTGCCCTCCGCTCTGTCTCCCTCTGAGGGCAGACCTCCTCTCGCAGTCGGAGGGGCAGGTTCTACACCCCCACCTCCAGAGCTTACACCTTCATGCCTGGAGATTGAACGGGGCAACCTGAGTTCATTCTCCTTCCCACCTGATGTGGTGGACGTTATTTTATCGGCCAGGCGACACTCCACCAAGTCCATTTACTCCTACAGGTGGTCTAAGTTTGTAAAGTGGTGTGGAGAGAGATCCATTGATCCTTTAAAGGCCCGTCTGTCCAATGTGCTTCAGTTTGCTCTTTCCTTGGCTCAGCAGGGCTTTGCTGTGGCCACGGTCAAGGGCTACCTTTCGGCCTTATCGGCATTTCTGTGCCTCCCAGATCAACCTTCACTATTTAAATCTCCGGTTGTTCTGAGGTTCATCAAGGGCCTTACAAACATGTTTCCTCCTACTCCATTTGTAATGCCTCAGTGGGACCTTAATCTTGTTTTAACCTTTCTAATGGGGTCCCCTTTTGAGCCTCTTCTTACTTGTCCTTTGAGGCTGTTATCATTTAAGGTGGTTTTTCTTGTAGCCATAACCTCGGCAAGGAGGGTGAGTGAGCTTCAAGCTCTTAGTTCCAAACCTCCTTTTCTTACCTTACATGCTGAAAGGATGGTTCTCAGGACCAGGGCTGCTTTCCTGCCAAAGGTAGTCACTCCGTTTCATTTGGGGCAGTCCATTACTCTCCCTCTACATCTGCTTTGGCCCGGGGTGTTCCTGTGGCAGATATTTGTAAAGCCGCGACTTGGGCCTCCCTCCATACTTTCGCAAAGCATTATTGCTTGGACTCTGAGATGAGGAGGGAGGGCCACTTCGCGCGCTCTGTGTTACAGGACTTTCTGGTATAGGAAGGTGGACACCCTCCTCCGGGAGTGGGGACTGCTGTGGAAATCTATTCACAAGGTGAGGAATCCACTGGCAGATGTATCCATCAGAAGAACAAGTTACTTACCTTCGGTAACGCTTTTTCTGGTGGATACAGTATCTGCCTGTGGATTCCTCACTGACCCACCCGCCTCCCCGTTGTCCACCTTTGTATACCATGAAATAGGTCTTGTTAATATGTTTTTATACTTTGTTGTGCAATTGTAGGAAATGCTTGTTTATTTAGCATTCTTTTCCTTTGTATGCTATGCATATGTGTTGGTGTATTGTATACTGTGTATACTTTGAGTCTGTCGTTAGTCCTCCTGTTCGCCTCGAAGGCACGGGGAAAAAATGGGTGGAACTGACGTCATCACGCCGACGTGGGCTTCTTATGGCTCCGGTGACGTCGATCGGAGTCGCGAGCGGAGCCGATGTATTATGACGTCGCCCACGTCGACGTGGAATGCTGGGGAAGAAAAGTTCCGTGGAATGCTGGCGCAGGGAATATTCACAAGGTGAGGAATCCACAGGCAGATACTGTATCCACCAGAAAAAGCGTTACCGAAGGTAAGTAACTTGTTCTTCAGGTTGTCTGTGTATCCCCTGCTTCTTCTGCACCTCTCTGCTGCTTGTCTGTGCAGACCCTATAGTGAGGCATTAGACAAACTGTAAGTGAGGTTTCAGCATAAAAAAAATATCTTGGTACTTCTCTTAACCACAACCAGCAACCACTGCGGCATGAAAAATGTTTGATCCGTCTGTTCTTTTCTGTTAGTTTATACAGTTCTTGCTCAGGGAGAGTAAAAACAACGGACCCTTATAAATGTCCTCTCACTCCTTGTAATTTTATGTTGTCGCAATTTTGTATGTGGTATGAATCAAGCAAGAAGAAACAGTTTAGTTATATGTACACATAAAAGATAAACACACTTTCTTGTCAATCTTCCACACTCCACCACATATTTATTAATACTATAGAAATATTTTTCTTTGAAAAATATGGAAAATGTGCAATTTAAATTCATATTTCCATGAGAACCTTGTTTCCATTAGCCAGACCTAGATTGGGTCTGAAAGCAGAGGGATTACACTTGGTGTCTCTTGTGTAAAGGATGTCATTGCAAAAAGGCAAGCAACTGAAAAATGGGCATTGGGTGCATTATGATTAAATGGAACAAAAGGCTTTGATTGAATCTTTTTAGGGGTGGACGAGGAATGACATGACAAAAGTACTGAAATGGGTGTTATAGGATAATGATTCCTTCTTGATCATTGATGTGGATAAGTAGGAATGCAACCCATCTTCTTTTGTAGCAGAGCATTCAGATAGTGGGGAATAAGGGACTCCCAAGCACCTGCAGTTACCAGGACAGCTATCTCAACTAGATCACTTATGCAGGTGGTAACTACAATACTTTAATTCTACATTATGCTCCAAACACTGCAACCCGAAAAAAATCACCTGTTTCAGAGGAAAAACATCAGATGAACGTGTCAAAAACCAAAAAAAAAGAATTAATTTTGAGACTTTGGCTGACCTCAAAAAGAAGATGGAACCTGACAAACTGAACAACCTCAAAAGGAAGATCAAGACCAAGAGAAAGGGCAACCTAAAGAAGAGATGCCTTCATATAAGTAATTACCCTCCAAAGCACAATCCCTTATTTGCTCTACAACACTGCTGCTGCCCTCTCTACCCTTTTCAGCATGGTCTTTAACTCTTAAAGTCACTTGACCTCATCAGAGTGGCAAAGTAAGAAAGTAAAGGCCTTTTTTGAAGATATGACGTTGAGGTGGTCTCTTCCTGGGGTGCAGAGTTTTGCCTAGAACGTTTCGGATCCAACTCTGGTGTACGTCATGCCTATGGGCGTACAGAAGATGACTCAGAGGCCGATAATCTCCTACTGTCTTGCAATATTGATGCTAGTGGCCTTTACATGGTATTACAAAATACAAGTGGTTTGCACTCTCCTCCATACCCTACTGGCTTGCTTTTGGATTGAGTTTCTTTGTTAATCTTGGTGGTATCTAAGGCATTGGATACGGAGGAGCTTATCTTGCCCTCTGCAGAGGCCAAAACTAATAACTTAACAAAAATCTTGCATCCCCCCTCACACTTTTAGACCCTCTGCTGCCCTCTAACAAGGAACATTTGAAACCTGCATTGACTGCCCCAGGAGAAACCATCTTATGCTAGGCAACCCACAGAAAATTCGCCAGACTACACAGGTCTGCCCTGTGTGAACTTGTGTAACATCCTTCACGGAGTATAGTGGTTCATTCCTCCTCAGCAGAACTAAACCCATTTGATTTTACCTTTGCCACACCTGATTGAATGAAAGTCTAAAGATGATGTACTCCAGGCCCATAAAGTCTTTGCCTCTGGCTGTCTTGCCATCTGCGCAGCCAAGGCTACATGCCTCCTGGTCAATATTCATGTATCTCCTAACCTCGCTCTATAGGTCGCCAGTAGACGCATTCTTTCTGAAAGGTTTCTCCTACAAGTCTGTTTATTGTTCCTGTGTGGGAACTGGATCTTCTGTTGATTTGTTTTTCTATTGGCATTCCTATTTGAGTTGATGCACAGTTGTCTTGTTAGACATCTCACTTTGAAACCTGTCTAATTGGTAGTGACTTCAGCCCACATGATTGGTCAACTGAAGGCGCTTTTGATCTGACCACAATTCACAATATTCTACCAGGATAAATTGGTTTTCTGCCCTAGCCAAAATTGGGATCTGCTTTTCACTGAGGATTCTTCTACCTATCTTTCCCCTCTCCTCAGTGGCTACATAGATTGGACCCTAGGCATGTGGTGTCCTGTTTGTTACATTGACCATATTCAAAAGGACAGAGTGGATGATGTGGGCTTTGCCGGAACCAAGAAAGGTGAGATGATGAACAAACAAACCATTTTACATTGGGTCATTCTGTATTAAGATCTTCCATACCGTGGCCAAGAATGACCCTCTGGAGGGTACTTGTGCCTACTCCACTTGAGACATATTGCTCTATCCAAAGGGGTACCAGTAATCTGCTGTACAGCCCACATAATCCTCCTTGCGTACCTTCGGCAAACCACTACTGCCTTCTAGCTCGAGCACAAAGAGATGGGTAATTTGCCCTGCTGGTGTTGCGTGATTTGCTGGCTCAATCTGTCCTACTCAGTCCCATCTCTATCACAGTATTGATATGGTTGTCCTTAATAAGTTGATGAATGTGTATATATACTACAGCATAAAAAGTTACTTAACTTTGGTAGAGACATTTCCCCACACTTCTAACTGTCCTTCTTTCTCCCTATGTGTTGATTCTTTTGGTAGTAAAATCTCAAGATATGCAACCATGTTATGTGCTGTATTTAATGTAATTAATTTATATAGCACATCTCTGCTCCAACAGAGCTTACCAGCGCTGCTACAGCAAAGGACAAGAAATCAAGCACTAGTAGTTAAAAGAAGCATGTTTTTAAAGGTTTCTTAAACTTCTTGTATGAAGGACAAATTCCAGCTTAAGAAGAAGGCAGTTCCAGAGCTTTGGTCTTAGAAAGGCAAAGGAGCAACCCCCTTACCTTGCTAGTTTGTAGCGGGGGAACTGAAAGAAAGACGTTAGTTAGATTCCTCACCTTAGAATATCCCCAGGCGTCAGTCTGGATCCGGAAAGATTTTTCGTCAGCAATACCCTTGCGCGTCGCTAGGCGTCGTCTGCGGCTCCGCGTCCGTCGTCGGCGTCGTGATCGCCGGGATGACATCGTCGGAGTACTTAGACACCGCCCTCGCGCGCTGACGTCAGTTCTACTTTTTTTCCGTGCTGTAAGCGCCGATCCGGGAAGAGCATACCCTTTTAGTCACTTTTTGACTAAACATTTTTGAACTCTTTTGGTTCCGTTTCCAGTCGACCTCGACTCTGGTGCCGGTAGGGATGCCTGGCTTCAAACCTTGTGACGCCTGTCACCGACTGATGTCGGTCAAGGATCACCACCGCCGGTGCCTCTATTGCCTTGGGGCGACCACAATGCCGAGTCGTGCCTCGACTGCCGGGCCTTGACCTCAAAGGCTAGACGGGAGCGGGCCCGCAAGCTGCTCGAGATCCAGCAGTCGGCTCTGCGCCGCTCAAGGTCCCGGTCGACGAAGAGGTCGAGAGACCGGTCGCGGAGCCGCAGTCATCACCGCTCGTCGGGGTCGAAGTCTTCGCATTCCGGTAAGTCGAAGCACAGCAAGAAGTCGAAGAGGCGTCATCGCTCTTCTGGCTCCCCTTGCCGGTCGCGCGACTCGGCTGAGGGTTCGGGTGGCTCTGACGCGACTCCGGCGGAGATCAGAGACTTCCTCGTGGCCATGAGGAGCCTGGCTCCGCCGTCGACGCCTGCCGGCGCGCCTTTGGGCCACGCAACCTCGACTGGGAGGCCTAGCGAGCCGGCGGCTCCGTCCCCGGCGCAGTCGTCGACTCCAGTCCCGACGCCGCAGGCCCCCACGGGATCCAGGCCTGGATCCCGGTCGGTGCCGGTCGACCTCACGACCTCTCCGCCGGCGCCGCCCCCTCCGGTGCCGCCCCCGGCGCGGCCTTCGAATGACGCCGTTCCCCGGTTTAGTCCGGGCCCGGCGTCGGAGCGGCGCCGTATCCGACGCCAATGGGTGACAGGTTCATCTTCCGCCCGGCTCCGGTCCTTCCACCTGTATACCAGGAATCGGATGACGGAGACGACTGGGAGGGGTCTGAGGACCCTCTGGCACGGCAGTGCCAGTTATCTCAGGACTGGGCAGACGAACTGGGGGATGCCAGTGGTCTTGATACCTCCCCTGACACTGGCTTCATCTCTCCTCCGTCCGTGGCTTCGGAGGAAGGTGCTACGTTTTCTGTGGTGCTGCGCAAGGCGGCCGAAGCCCTCGGGCTGGAGCTGCCTGCTGTGGCTGTGAGGACTAATCTCCTCACTGAAGTGCTTCAACTGCCAGCAAGCTCCTCGGAGCCTCTGCTGCAGTTCAGTGAAGCACCTGGTCCAAGCCCTCCACAGTTCCTCCTGTGGACCGGAACGTGGCCCGGCGCCACCGCCCTGCACCGGGCGACCCCAGTTTTCTGTCTTTGCTTCCCACGCCAGAGAGCCTGGTTATCCAGGCCTCTACCTCCCAGACCTCCTTCTCGTCCGCTCCCCCGGTTTGGGAATCCAAAAGGTTGGAACAGTTTGGGAAGAAACTGTTCTCCTCCTTTAGTTTGGGGTTGCGGTCTATCAACACCGCGTGCCTTTTGGACCGTTACTCCCACTCCCTGTGGAATACGGTGGAGGACGTGCTGCTCCAGTGTCCGGAGGAGGCCCGGACACGGCTCGCCCAGGCTCTTACCGAGGGGCGGAATGCGGCACGGCATGCAATCCGATGTGGACTGGACACAACGGACTCGCTAGGCAGGGCAATGGCGACCACCGTGGCGATTCGTCGCCACGCCTGGCTGCAGTCCACGAGTTTCTCCGGGGATGTCCAGGGCACCCTCATGGACATGCCCTTCGATGGCAGTCGCCTTTTTGGCGACAAAGCGGACAGTGCGCTGGAGCGCTTTAAGGACTCCAGGGCTACAGCTAAGTCCTTGGGCCTCTCGACCCGCGCCCGCAAACTTCCCCTTTTCGTCCCTTTCGTGGCCAAGGATGGGGCGCCCCCTCATGTCCGTCTAGCCACAGGCCGCAGAACCAGCAACGCGGTCGCGGACGTGGATTCCGCCGAGGCGGAGCAGGGGGACAACAAGCCGGTCCATCCACATCTACCCCGGCAGCACCCGCCTCAAAGCCCTCCTAGTCCGTGCTTTCAGGCCCATTCCACGCCAGTGGGAGGCAGAGTTCGCCATCACCTGCTCCACTGGCGTACCATCACATCGGACAGGTGGGTGCTGCAAATCCGAAGAGGCTACTCCCTCCCCTTCAAGGCGACCCCTCCAGCCATGCCACCGCAGTACCACCGCATGTCGGGGGATCACTTGCAACTTCTGCAGGAGGAAGTTACGGCCCTCTTGGCCAAGGGGGCCATCGAGCGCGTTCCTGGTCCAGAAGTAGGTCGGGGTTGTTACTGCCACTACTTTCTGATTCCCAAGAAGGGCAAAGGGGGCCGACGCCCTATCTTAGACCTCAGGAACGTCAACGCCTTTCTCCAGAAGGAGAAGTTCAAGATGCTCACCTTGGCTCTGGTTCTGGCTGCCCTAGACCCTGGAGACTGGATGGTAGCGTTGGACTTGCAGGACGCTTATTTCCACATCCCCGTCCTGCCGGCCCACCGGCGTTACCTGTGGTTCACGGTAGGCCACGAGCACTTTCAGTTTACCGTGCTCCCCTTCGGCCTCACCAGTGCCCCTCGAGTGTTCACGAAAGTGATGGCGGTGGTCGCAGCTCACCTGCGCAGATTAGGGGTTCCAGTCTTCCCCTATCTCGACGACTGGTTGTTGAAGGCGGCCTCGCCCCAGGCAGTCGTCTCCCACCTCCAGACTACGGCCGACCTCTTGCATTTGCTGGGGTTCTCCATCAATGTGCCGAAGTCGTATCTGATTCCCTCCCAGAAGCTCCTCTTCATCGGAGTGGTTCTGGACTCGGCGCAGTTCCGGGTCTATCCTCCGGAACAGCGGGTCCGGGATATTTCCTGTTGGTGCATCACGCCAGATGGCGGATGCGGGCTCTGCAGTGGGACCTGAAGCTTCAGTGGGCCCAGCATCGGGGCAACCTGTCCGACCATGTCTTGATCTCGGAGGGCACTGCCAGACAATTGCAGTGGTGGCTCACGGACCGCGATTGGGTCAGTGGCAGATCCCTCTCCCTACCCCAACCGAAGCATGTAGTAGTGACAGATGCGTCCCTCCTGGGATGGGGGGGCCACATGGGAGAGGCGGAGATCAGAGGCCTCTGGTCTCCGGCGGAGTCCCGGCTCCATATCAGCCTTCTGGAGCTTGGGGCGATCCGACTTGCACTGAAGGCATTCCTTCCCTCTCTCCGGGGAAGTGTAGTGCAGGTGTTCACAGACAACACCACCACCATGTGGTATTGCAACAAACAGGGCGGGGTGGGGTCGTGGACCCTTTGTCAGGAGGCTCTGCGCCTCTGGACATGGCTGGAACATCAGGGCATCACAATGGTGGTTCAACATCTGGCGGGCTCTCTGAACGCCAGAGCAGACTAACTCAGCCGCCGGTGCATGATGGATCACGAATGGCGTCTGAACTCTGACGTGGCGCAAGGCCTCTTTCTGCAGTGGGGAGAGCCTTGGTTAGATCTATTCGCCACCGAAGAGAACGCGCAATGTCAGCAGTTCTGCGCGTTGGTATTTCCAAGGTGGCACTCGCTCGGAGACGCTTTTCGTCGCCAGTGGAGTTGCGGTCTGTTGTACGCCTTTCCACCTATACCACTTCTGCCCAGAGTGCTGAAGAAGATTAGGCGCGACCGGGCCCAAGTCATCCTTGTGGCTCCGGATTGGGCACGAAGATACTGGTATCCCAAGCTACTCAGTCTATCGATCGATCCCCCGATCGCACTGCCTCTTCAGGAGGACCTTCTGTCGCAGCAGCAGGGGACGGTCCTCCACCAGAACCTGTCCAGTCTCCACCTCCATGCGTGGAGATTGAACAGCGGCAGTTGATGCCATTTGACTTGCCTCCTGAAGTCTGTAATGTTATTCTGGCAGCCAGGCGTTCCTCCACAAAATCGGTATACGCCTGCAGGTGGAACACATTTGTGGCATGGTGCACAGCAAAGGCTGTGGACCCCCTCTCTGCCCCTCTTTCTGAGGTTCTCCTCTTTCTTCTTTCCCTGGCCCAGCAGTGCTCTGTTCTGGGCACCCTCAAAGGATAACTTTCGGCTATTTCTGCTTTCTTACGGCTTCCTGATCAGCCTTCTCTTTTTAAATCCCCTGTTGTTTCTCGATTCTTTAAGGGCATTACCCACATGTTCCTTCCTGTCCCTTTCGTAATGCCTCTGGGATTTGAATCTAGTATTGACCTATCTGATGTACGCTCCCTTTGAGCCTCTTCATAATTGTCCCCTTTGTCTGCTGACGCTTAAGACTGCTTTCCTGGTTGCCATCACCTCTGCTAGAAGGGTGAGCGAGCTCCAGGCTCTCTCTTCTAAGCCTCCTTTCCTTTCTGTCCATCCGGACAAAGTTGTTCTAAGGACTTGTCCTTCCTTTCTCCCATAGGTGGTAACTGCCTTTCACATCGGCCAGTCTGTTACACTGCCCACCTTATTTCCGCCTCTGCATCCCTCGAAAGAGGAAGAGAGGCTCCACCGTCTGGACCCAAAACTGGCACTGTCCTTCTATCTGGACCGCACCAAACAGTTCCGGGTGGACGACCAACTCTTTATTGGCTACGTGGGCGCTAAGGAGGGGCGGGCGGTACACAAGCGAACCATCTCTGGGTGGGTCGTTTTGTGTATCAAGGCCTGTTATTCCTTAGCTAAAAAGGAACCTCCTGTAGGGCTGACGGCCCATTCCACTCGGGCCACAGTGGCAACCACTGCCCTGGGCAAAGGAGTCCCCTTGCAGGACATTTGTCAGGCAGCAACGTGGGCCTCGCTGCACACGTTTGCCAAACACTATTGCCTGGACAGCCAAGTCCGGAGAGACGGCTTCTTTGGCCGTTCTGTTCTCCAGGACTTTCTGGTGTGATTTTGGTTCGCAGACCCACCACCGGGGTTGGTATTGCTGGGGTATCTATTCTAAGGTGAGGAATCTAAATAATGTGTTTCTTTCAGATGAACAAGTTACTTACCTTCGGTAACGATATATCTGTAAGAAACATTAGTTAGTTAGATTCCTCACCGCCCCACCCATCCTCCCCGTTCTGCGAACCGATATCTAGGGTTGAGGTCATCCCTTTCAGGGCCCTAGAATTTTTGGCACCAGTGTCGGTCTCTTGCATGGCTCTGCGTTCCTGGCGCGGAATGCTATGTACAAGAACTGACGTCAGCGCGCGAGGGCGGCGTCTAAGTACTCCGACGTCATCACGGCAATCACAACGCCGACGACGGACGCGGAGCCGCAGACGAGCCTAGCGACGCGCAAGGGTATTGCTGACGAAAAATCTTTCTGGATCCAGCCTGACGCCTGGGGATATTCTAAGGTGAGGAATCTAACTAACTAATGTTTCTTACAGATATATCGTTACCGAAGGTAAGTAACTTGTTCATCATGGCTCTGCCAAATGATCGTTTAGGACAGTAGGAATGGACCATCTTGCTAAGAAATTAAGGGTCAGACTTTGTCATAGCTTTATACATGTAGCTAAGAGACTTAAACTTGATTCACATATCGTCGGGAAGCCAGTGAAGCTCCCAGATATGCAGTGAGGGCAATTCAAATTTTGGAATATGACAGAGCAGACGAGCTGCTGCATTCTGTACAATCTGGAGTCTTTTCACATCAGCCTTGGTAGCTCCTGAATATAATACATCATAGTCAAGGCATGAAATAATTTAGGCCTGCATGATGGTCCTCTGAAAAGTGACTAGCAATAGCCAGAGTGTCTTCCTAAGAGACCTGAATATGCCAAAACAACCCGCATCTACTTTTATCATTTGATATTCCATGGTCAGTTTGTTATCAAGCCAGAAGTCTAGATCTTTTACATATCAAGATGAAGAGGGGAAACCATTGCAGGCCTGATGGATTGGGCTGATTCCCCAAAGATAGCACTTCTGTCTTATTGCCATTAAGCTTAACACAATTTCTTCCCATCCACTGTGCAACCTCCGTCAAAGACATACTCAAGTTGAATGGTGTGGTAGAGTCCAATGACGGCAGCAAGACAAAAATGTGAGTGTCCTCTGCATAGGAAAACAAATTGAAAGCCATATACTTTTTCTATGTCCGCCAAAGGACGAACATAGACATTCAACATTGGACAGCTCAGCGAGGAACCCCATGTGGTAGTGACTTAACTGAGGACTCAAAAGGTTTAGTAATCAGTTGAAAAGAACGAACTTCTAAGGAAGCGCAAAACCACATCAAAGCTGTGTCCTGAATGCCACTTCTTCCAATATTCTTAAGAGCACCGGATGTTCCACATTATCAAAAGCTGTGCTCGGGTCCAAAACAATCAAGGCTGCAGTTCATCCATCTTCCAGAATAGCTGTAAGATTCTTAGTTTCACCTAAGAGCACAGATCGTTGCTGTGCGAAAGCCCATTTGTGACGGATGAAGGAGGTAATTTGATTCAAGATATTCCAATACTTGGCGATTAATATGTTTTTCAAGGACTTTCTAACTGATTGGTAAAATTGAAATAGGATGAAAATTAGAAGGCACAGATCCATTTAAGTCTGGTTTCTTGAGTAAAGGAACCAAAAGGCATGTTCTGGGCCACTGGAACCCTAACTTCACACATAGCACTATTAAGTATGTTCAAAAGAAAAGGAGCAAGAATGGAACTAGTCATTTTTAGGTCGAGCTTGGGCAGTGCATACACTGCTCTGTGAGGCATGCTGTATTCGAGTGTAGACTTGAACCCGGCCATATTTGTCATTGTCCTTCGTAAATGCTGGCCTCTGATTCGTTAATTAGCGTGTTAGTCCCTCCTTAATACCGCCTTGTCTTCATTTGTAACCTCGCATGAGGACTGGCCCTTTTACTTCTGTTGTTACACGGTATGTCTTATTTAGTATCTAATCACTATTTTCTTAAAAGAGTTCCTCCTGCTGCAGACGCTACATGCTTTCCTGCAACATTCAGCACGCCATGCAGGCTTTCACTTTCCAAGCAGCCCATAGCAATGGCGGCCGCTTTTTTAAAATTAAATAGGTCTCACATTTACAAGAGTTTGAACTATTGGCATTGTAAATGACAATACCTTTTATTTATGTCTTAATTATCAAAACAGATCAATAAAAGGCATTGTCATTTTCAATGCCAGTAGCTTAAAAACTGCGAGACCTATTGCATTGCAAACGCTTGGTAAGATTTCAGGTGGAATTGAATTTAGGAGAGACTTTGACCTAATAAAGTTTAACATTGCTGAGAAATGAATTTCATCGAGAAGATTAAAAGAAGAGAGATATGGTTGAGAGTCATGACACTGTCCATTGCTAAAGCCATCCTCTGTGCAAATGATAAAAGAAGCATTGATATCAGCCACTTAACAAACAAGCAATGGCAAAGCAAATAGGTCTCGCCTTTGGGATGCATTGGCATTGCAAATGCCTTTTGCCAATTCTGTGCATCATCTCCAACTAAAAAAAGTAAAAGAAAAAATGTGTCATGATATGATGTGTGCATGGTGCTAATGCTCCATAACTATATTAACGCATGTGTCCTTCGGTATGCTCACGTATGTGTGATGATTTATGCAAGCACATGCGTCTCCTTAATGCGTGCACCAACTGAATGAGTCACATGCCATTTTATTTATATATATATATATTTTTTCCGATCCAAGATGGTGGAAGCACTGTGCGCAGTCCATAAAAATCATAATTTTCAATTGCGCTAAAGCTCTAGAATCAGTCGGATGTCCTGTCCATGCACATGCCCCTCGGCATGCCTACTTTTGGAGTCGAAGTCAAAATTGAAATATGTGTAAGGTGCATTGAAATTGTGTATGTTTATGTGATTCTCAAGTGTGTATGTGTGTGTGTGTGTGTGTGTGTATATATATATATATATATATATATATATATTCACTGAAAAAACCATAGGTTTCACACATGTTATAGTTAGCTGGACATTTTACTGATAAAAAACCAATGAAATTCCCCCGTTATAGTTACTGCAGGCAACTATAACTCACGCGGCCGCAATCCTCTGCTGATGCTAATACTGTATTTAGACACTTATTTGCCCATGTCTTCTTCCATTAAATTTTAGCTTTACATATATTACAAATATTTTTTTTCATAAAGACACATATGTCATCAGCAGAAGATTGCGGTCGCGTGAGTTATAGTTGCCTGCAGTAACTATAACGGGGAATTTCATTGGTTTTTTATCAGTAAAATGTCCAGCTAACTATAACATGTGTGAAACCTATGGTTTTTTCAGTGAATTTGCAAGGTTTTTTAAATGCTAAGTTACTTTACGCCATTCGTGGCGTGCGCGCCCAGTTAACGCAGTTCATTCCGTGCGCGCACGGTGCGCTTCGCGCACCGTGCGCGCACAGTGAGCACGCGGTGCGCTTCGCGCACCGCGCGCCCACTTTACGCAGTTAGTGCCGTGCACGCACAGTGGTCACGCGGTGCGCTGCGCGCACCGCGTGCCCACGTTAAGCGGGATGGGCCATGTACTCACGATGCGCTTCGCGCACCGTGCGCACATGGGGGACATATTTTGCGCATCTTTGTGAAATGTATTCTTTGTTAACTTCTTACATGTTTTATGCCATACACAAATGGTGCCCTTCGGGCACCATTTGCACACGGGGTGGGGAGAATGTGGATAATTTTTTTTTTTTTTACAATTTTTTACCGTACGCGTACAGTAAGCGTAATCGGCGATTTTCCGAAAAAAAAATTATTATTTTTTTTGGGCTTGGGGGTGGTTTGGGGACCCCTGTATCAATGCTGGGTGGTTAGGATCTCATGAAACTGCCTCTTTACACATTTTTGGGGTTCGTTTTTGCTGCCCAACTCAGGAAGCGAGAGAGAAAATGGCGGCCGCCGCTTCCTGGTTTCGACCGATTCGAATGTTTACTAAGATCTAAGAGCCAATCAGAATCGCGCTCGCGCACGCCACCGTACGCGTACGGTAAGCGCACGGTAAGCGCTCCGTAAGCTGCCACAGATATATATATTGATTTAAAGGCTATTTTCTCAGAATCTACTGAACAGATTTACACCAAACCTACAAAAGGCACTTCCTTGACCTGGGGACTACCTCTCTGCCAAATTTCATTAAATTCTGTTCATCCGTTCGGGCTGTAGCCCTGTCTAAAGGTCCTATGGAAAAATGCATGGGAAAAACGCGTTTTGGGACCCCCCTTTTATCTCAGCCCCCGCTTGACGAATCCCCCCGAGACTTTCAGGGTAGGAGCGGAGCGTAGCGCCCCACCTATTTTGAAAAATTCGCGAGGATTCGTCGACCGGCGCCAAAGTTATTCAAAATAGAATGTTGCGGATTTCCTATGGAAACGTGGTCCTAACTATAACTACCTACTGGCGACCGCCAGTAGGTTATATATATATATATATATATATATATATATATATATATATATATATATATATATATATATATATATATATATATATATATATATATATATATATAGCTTCACTGTATTATGAATCGCCTGTAATGAACACATGTACATTCATCAGTTCCAGACAAAGCCTGACTTATTCTTGAAAAAACTGTGAAGTGATTCCAACACTTTAATTATGTATATTTGGCTAATCAAGTTCTAAATGGCCACCCAACTATCTCTACGCACTTGAACAGAGCTTGTGGAAGGTGTAGGACAGAACCCACAAAACATTAAACACAAAATACCAACTATGTAACACAAAATAGCTTGAATTTTCTGACAAGTTTGCAGGATTTGAAGAAGAGACATATTTCAAACGTTTGTTAAGTAGCTACGTTGTGCATGCTGTAATAAGCGCCTGTTTTGCATGTGTCCCCACTATTGTTCTAAATGCTGACCGATAACGAAACTAAGTCACAAGCAGACAGTACGATTTGCGAGAATGGCACAATGTGTGCAAGTGAAAAGGCCAGGATTTGAATTCTCATCTTCCAATGTTCACTCCATTCTAACGTTCATTTAACCATGCTGTCTCTTTGCCATCGCTCTTGACCCATTGCAACCCTATTATTCCCTGGTGTTAATGGCAGAGTGTCGAACTTAGTTATGCAATCGGAGGCTGATATCCAGAAAGGTTTGGGGATGGGCTTGAAGGCAAATCAGTCAATAAATGCTAAAACCAGACAGGGGAAGTCAATTAACATGTTGAACAGAGATATTCATGAACTTTCAATGAGCTGGCAGAGTGAAAACTGCGGGCAAATACTGAACTCCTTAGCCTTTAAATTACACTAGCTGAAAAATGCAGGCTTTCTGGCTCTGAATTAAAGTTCAAAGGATGGGCATCTGGGTTTAGAGAAGGGGGAGTAGAGTGAAGAGGTGCCAAACTATGATCAGGATGTAGTAAGTTCCCTTTTGGGCCCACTTTGTTCCTCCCTAAAGTTAGCATATTACACTTATCTGAAAGAGACTGTTAGTTATATATTCCTCACCTTAGAATTACCCTCAGGCGTCAGACTGGATCCGGAGAATTTTTCCTCTGCATTACCCCTGCACGTCGATAGGTGGCGTTGGTCAACTCTGCGTTCGTCGTGGTCACCGGAATGACATCACAGTGCCTACTTAAATGCTGCCCCTGCGCACTGACGTCCGTTAATTTTTTTCCGCGCCAGCCTACCGCAGATCCGGAGAAAGCTTGCCCCTTAGTCACTTTTTGACTACACTTATTTTATTTTTTATTTTGTCAACTGCTTTTTCGAGTCTTAGACTCCTGGTGCGCGAGGAATGTCCCATCGTCGGACCTGCTTCAAACCATGCGAGGTCTGTCACAAACTAATGTCTGTGATGCACCTACACCCCGTGTGCCTCTGGTGCCTGGAGCGCGACCATGACCCGAAGTTGTGCTCTGACTGTTGGGCCATTAATCCAAAGTCTATGCGGGAGCGGTCCCGAAAGCTTCTGGAGGCCTGGCAGTCGTCTCCGTGTTGGTCCTGGTCTCGCTTGAGGGAAAGGTCTTGAGACCGGTTGCGGAGACACCACACCTCGTCCAATACTTCGCACTCATCAGGTAAGTTGATCCACAAGAAGGAGAAGAAGCACCGTCGCTCTTCGCCTTCTTCCCGTCGGTCGGCTGGCACAATGCGGGGCCCTGAGCGTCGCCGCTCTAAGGCTCTGTCTCCGGTGCCTGGCTCAGGGATAACTCCGCTTGAGCCTGTGTGTCCTCTGTCCAGCCCTCCATTACATTTTTTGGCAGCCCGACTCCGCAGGCACGCCTTTGGGCCCCATAGAGTCGGTTGGGTGCCCTGGGCCGTCAATCCTGTTGACGACGCCCCCAGCGTCGGCCGTGCCCCCGGTCGACGCCATCCCCATCCTCATCCCCGAGATGGAGCCGGACCGGCGTTGAATCAGACGCTGAAGGGTACTTATGTTCCCTTGTTCATCCCCAGTGTTCCCTATCGCCCTGAAGGTGGTGGTGATGACTGGGAGGGGACCCTTTGGCAGACCAGCTGGAAGAACCGGACTGGAGAGAGGAATTGAGTGACGCCAGTGGTCTGGACACTTCAACAGACCTTGGCATTCTTTCTCCCCCTACCGTGGCTATGGAGAAGGGAAAGTCCTGTGGTGGTGCTTAAGGCAGCCGAGGCCTTGAGCCTGGAGCTCCCTACAGTGGCAGTCAGGACTACTCTCCTAACGGAGGTGCTTCAACTTCCTCCGAACCCCTCTTGCCCTTCAGTGAAGCCCTCACGGATGTCCTTCTGGGCACTTAGTCCAAGCCCAGCACAGGGGCTCCTGTGGAACGGACGTTTGCCCGCCGCCGCCACCGCCCGGCCCTGGGCGATCCCATTTTCCTCACCCAACACCCTTCCCACGAGTACTTGTTGGTCCTTCCTCTTCTTCCAAAGACGCATTCCCTTGTGCCCCTCCATACAGGGAATCCAAGAAGCAGGATCATCTTGGGAAGCGAATGTTTTCTTCCTCCAGCTTGGCACTGCAGTCCGTGAATACTGCATGCCTCTTGTGTCGATACTCCCATACTATCTGGGATACGGTTGCGCAAATGCTGCCTCAGTGCCCGGAGGAGGCCCAGGCTGTTCTCTTCCAAGCCGTGGCAGATGGGAGAGAAGCAGCAAAATTCACGATTCGCTGTGGACTGGATACTACCAACTCACTGGGCAGAACAATTGCCCCATCAGTAGCCATTAGGTGCTACACATGGTTGAGGACGTCTGGTTTTTCAGAGGATGTTCGGTTTTTCAGAGGATGTTCAAGCAACCTTGCTGGACATGCCCTTCGATGGCTGTTGCCTTTTCGGTGACAAGGCAGACTCTGCACTGGAGCGCTTTAAGGATTCTCGAGCTACGGCCAGATCCTTAGGCCTCGTTGTGTCCTCCCGTCCACCACAGTCTGCCTTTCGCCCCTTTCATGGCTATGGAAGGGGCACTCCACCAAGTCCGGCCCAGTTTAGCCACTGGTCAACGCAAGCTGCCCAGCTTTTGTGTGATCCCATACATGGGATCCAGCGGGCAGGCCAGTCCACTCTCTCCCCCTCTGCAGCAGCCTTTAAACACTCCTAGTCTGACCTTTCAGGCCCATCAGCGGCCAGTGGGTGGCAGGATTCGCCATCACCTCCCCCACTGGCAGTGGTGTGGCTCACTGGTTAGAGGCGGCAGACCCGTAAGCAGAGGACGGCCCGGGACCAGGGTTCGATTCCCGACGCGGCAGGGTCGTGGACCAGGGTCAGCGGGCTCGATAATTCTCGCCTCGGTGCCTACTCCAGTCAGGGACCACACTCGGCAACTCTGGGCATTAGCTTGCCTCATCTTCACAACGGCCCCCCCAGACCGCCGGGGATGCTTGGTCGCACCTTAGAGATACCCATTAGGGACCATCTCTCAGGGTGAGCCAGGACGGGTTCCCCAGCGGTCGAAGCGTGGAGATACTCCTCCGGGAGTCGATTCTAGCGCTATATAAACCCACAATTAAATTAAATTAAATTAAATCCATCACCTCAGACAGGTGGGTTTTGCAGATCCTTCCGTAGGTGCTACTCCGTCACCATCAAGACGACCTCTCCCTCCATGCCACCGTCTCTCGGCCACATGTTGGAGGACCATTTGGTTCTTCTCCAGGAAGTTTCAGCTCTCTTGGCCAAGGTAGCTATCGAAAGGGTCCCTTCACCAGAAGTAGATCGTGGTTGCTATTCCTGCTACTTTCTGGTGCCCAAGAAGGACCAGGGCCTGTGTGTCCTATCCTAGTCCTCAGGGCCCTCAAACGCTTCCTCTATCTGATAGAGACATCGAGCCGCAGATTCCTTAACTTAGAATATCCCCAGGTGTCAGACTGGATCCAGAATTTTTTTGCAGCAGCCCCTCTGCGCACCGGGGGACGGTGCCGCATGGCTCCGCCCTGACGTCGTTGGCAGTCATGACGTCAGCGAAGCCATACAAGTCCCTCCCGGTGCGCTGACGTCAGTTTCCTTCTTTTCCGCGTCCCGCCGCAGATCCAGGAGTAAGCGGTTCCTCTGGCCGGTTTCCCTGGCCTTCTGGACGCCTTCAGGCGTCCGGGAACAGTGTGTGATGCCTTTGGGCTTCAAGGCGTTTGAAAAGGGTGCGCGGCAGATGTCGGCGACCGATCCGCATGCGATCAGCATGTGGTGCTTAGGGCCGCACCGCGACTCCGAAGAGTGCGACACATGCCAGCAGATGAGGCCGAGTCCCTGCGGGAGCGCTGGATGAAGCTGTTTGCCGCTCGGATGTCCCTCTCGGTGCCTCCGCGCTGATCTCCATCTCGGGCTGGGGCTTCTGTTCGAGCCCGGTCACAGAGTCGTTCTCCCGGACGTCGTTTGCCTCACGCAGGTAAGCGGAAGCACAAGTCACGGAGGTCGTCGGCCTCACTTCAATGTGACAGCGGGGCTCACTGCGGACGTGGGCCCCCAGGAGTCGACCCTCTTATACCCATCCTTTCCGGATGTTGGGGCGACTCGGGCCCAGATGGAAGCCTATTTCAAGACACTGCACTCCATCCTTGGGTCACCTTCTATCCTTGGTGCACCATCAGGCCCCACAGTGGAGGTAGGGACTCAGGTCGGTTCCGGAGTCGGTGCGACATCGGGACACGGCCCGATGGGCATCCCAGTCAGAGGTTGAGCCCTTATGCCATGTCTCCGCATAGCCCTTTGTGGCTTCCTGCGCAGATTATCGACTCCTTGTCGACATCCTTCCTCTCCACAGGTCTCAGTGGAGGGTGAGTTGATGCCGGTCCGAGACCTGGCCAAGTTGCCTTTGCTTATTGTCGACGTCGATACGATGCCGTCTCGACCTCTGTGCTGGCGCCAGTCCCTGTTGTTCCTCTGTTTGAGGAAGACGCAGACCCGGAACACCCAGGGGTGTCTCCATGCTCTTTGGCACGGCTGCCCCTTGGCCAGTGGCCCCCTGCTCATCCGACTGGGTTGTCTCTCTTTTGCCGGTGGATGAGTTAGCCTCCAACCTTCAGCTACAGAAGATCTGTTATCACCTCCTAGAAAGGCTACAGAGGCTAGTGCTGCCTTTGCGAGGGTTGTTCGCGGGGCTGCAACTCTTTTACACTTTCAGACCCCTTCTGTCTCCTTGTCTTCAGATCCATTATTGGATCTCCTCCACCAGGGTGCGGTGGAGGGGGAGCCCTTGCTGCCTTTTGGCGGGTCATTATTTGACACCCTTCCTAGCACGTGGGCGTGGCCCTCCTCAGGTGACCCTGTTGATCGGGCCATTGCATATCGACATTGTCCAGCTCCAGATGACCCAGTCTGCTTGTGCCCTCATCCTAGTTCTCAGGGCAGGGTTGTCCAGGTGGCTTTCGCCACGCAGCCTTCCTCTCCTCTCCCGTTGTACAAGTTACTTACCTCCGGTAACAATGTATCTAGTAGAGACGATTCTAGCCGCAGATTCCTTAACGTAGAATTATCCCCAGGCGTGAGACTGGACCCGGAAAACGTTCTTGCCCAGCATCTCTGCGCGCCGGGGGGCGGTACCACGCAACTTCGCCATGACGTCATCCGCGGGCGTGACGTCAGCGAGGTCACATAAGCCCCACCCCGGCGCGCTGATGTCAGTTTGCTTTGGAGAACTTTTCCGCGCCACAACTCGGAGCCATCATGACAAAACTGAGGAGAGCATGGGAAAAGTGTGCGAAAAAATCTGAAAAACTAAACAGAGAAACAAAAGGTGAGGAACAGCACCAGTTGGCACCAAGGTACCAGAAGACTATAGCAGTGAAGCCATAGCAGGGAAAGAACAGAGCACCACTCTGAGGAACAACTGAGCAAGCCAAGGCGAGAGCACCAGTTGGCACTAAAGTACCAGAAGGCCATAGCAGCGAAGCCATAGCAGGGAAAGAGCAGAGCACCACTCCGGGGAATAACCGTGCAAGCCAAGGCGATAGCCACCCTGGAGGCACAAGTATGTGAAAGTGCCGTAACAAAAAGAGTCTGCAACCACAAACCACACAGTGAAGGGCCACAAGCCTGGAACAGAGGAGCAACAGCAAGCCACTCCCAGACTCCACCATTAAGGAGGGCCATATCTCCTGAAAGGAGCAGGAGGCCAAAGGACAGGCAAAGAATCCCCAACGTAGAAGACCGCAAGGGGATCAGAAACTCCAAACAAACAGAGGGGGGAAAAAAAGCAAAAGTAGGCCCCTACACTGGAGAGAAACCAGCTGGAGGGTAGCAGGTAACCTAGCAGGTAACTCAGCCCCCCAGATTAGTATAAGAGTGGGAGCTGAGTCCCTAGGACTTTGGATTATCCTGAACTGAAACTAGACACGAAACTCTGGACCTTCGACATTCGACGACAAGAAGACTGAAGAATCTCCCTTGTGGCCAAGGAGTGGCCACCCTGTGTAAACAGGCACCAACAAGCGACCAGCCGTTTGCTTTGCCCAAGTTCTACGAGGAACCGACTGCAGAGCCCGACCAGCGCCTTGACCTCCAGACTTCTCCGACCCTGATCCACATCCAGAGCCAAGCTGAGATCCGTGGAGGCGACGAGAGACGTGGGACCGGCTACCTGGGAAAATTGGCGAGTAGCTTCCAGCGCAGCTTCTGAGGCATCCTCGAAGTTGTGCTCTGGGGATTGAGAAGCCCCAACCCCGAGCACCATCTGCACCGAAGATCAGCACTCCACGAGTTCTGCGTGGGGCCCTTCTGCATTTTCCTGCTCGACGCGTCTGTCCGGTTGCTGGCCCATTGGCTAGTAGCCTCAGTGACGACAAACCCTTACCTTTCCACCGCTGGTTTGGCTCCTCCAGACTGGCCCTTGCTTCCTGTGAAAGAGAAGCACCTCAGACCTTCCTGGTCTGCACCTGAAGCGAATTTCCATTTCCGCGTGGGTTGCCTTTGCAAAGGCTTCTTGACTCCAATCGGGACGTCGACTCCGCCAGCAGCAAGATCCGTCCTCGACGCCTCCTGGTCCACGCAGCTGCAGAGACAAGCTTCAACACATCACCTGTGTTCTGCATGACATCGCCTGGTTCCTTCCTGGTTCCACACGGTCACTGGCTAGTGACCCAGACTTTGTCCCCTCTGCTTGCAGGTGTTCTTCCTTCACAGTCCATCCTTGGATCCACCGGACATCTTCCTCCTGGCCGCCTGCCAGCATCTGTTCTTCAGGCATCTATAGGATCCAGCGACGACACCGACACATCTTCACACCTATGCACCCGTCTCCTGTGGGTGAGGTAACGCGAGTACTCCGGTGCTCCAGTGGATATTGACTATCCAAGTGTCTAAGTCTTTAGTTGCTTCCTCCTAGTTACTTCGGAAGTGTCCTTATTCTTCCTATTTCTAACTGTTACATTCCCATTGACTTTAATGTAACCCGTGTGTGTGTTTCCACACTGCAAACGCTTCCCGTGGGCCTCCCACTTCCTAACTATTGGTAGGGTAGTGTAGCCCCAGCGATTCCCTAGGCCTACTTCCTGTTCGTGACGTGGTACTTATACCACTTTCTTAGTATATGGTCTGTGTGGCCCCTGGGCCTAACTGTATTTTCCGATGTAACTTAACGTATGCTTCTTAAGAAATTGTTTGTACTTAGACCTCTGAACTCATAAAGAGTGCTGAGGGTATATGTTAGAATAAATACATTCTAGTTTTATATATACCTGGTGTGGTGTCCTTTCATTTGGTATTCAAGGGATTGTAATGGTATAACAGCTGGCTTCACATGCCATACAGAGTTTAGCCTAAGACTGCTCTTGTCCATGCTACCACTAGGATAGCTGGTTTATAAGGTTGACTTTACAACCAATCACCATAAGCGTTGTTTGGACTGATACAAGGTGTACACTGCAACTAGTGACATCATATACCAGGCCAACTTCTCACAAAGGCACCTTCAGTGCCTCGGATACCACCGTCTTCGACAGTGTCTTTTTACTTTGAGTGTTACCCTCATCTGTGTCTGGTGTGCCTGCGGTACAGCTCCTCTGATGAAGGTCGTCCCAAGTGCTGCGTCCTGCGCTTCTGTCTACCATGGATGCGTTCTCCTCTTAGCCTTCCAACTTACGTGTTGGGCAGTCCCATGCTCGGCTTAGCTAAGCCACTTTGTGGTCTCCATCGCTGTCTGCTATGTGCATACTATCATTGTGGTCCGCCTCGGTGTACTTCAACGTGGTGCTCTCCGCCCCTGTTGTCTTCGTGTGACGAAGGGTGCACTTGACGGGTCTTCTGTTCTCGCAGGTCCTTCTAATACGTTGCTCAGTTCCTTCTTGCCTCCTGGATGTTCCCTCTCCGGCCTTCCTTGCAAAGGCTCCCCTGTTGGGCTCTGGTTATGTCCATATTGGCCTCTAGCTTTCGTTGGTGCCAAATTGGTGCACCATTAAGCTCTAACAGTAGTTCCTCGTTCTGTACTCTACAGTTCTTGGCTATAGCTTAGTGCCCTTTCTTCATCTCATTCTCACACGGGTATGGTCTCGCGCCATTCTGGCAGTCTTGTAATACCTGGTCTCCCGTTGTCTTTTGCTCTCTGAGCTGCTGGGGTTGCTCAATGGCAGACGCTACAGCTTTCCCCATAGTCTGTCCTTTTGTGGCTGGCTTACTGCTTTCGGGTACTTTCTATTATTCAGTCACAGACCCACCTCCCCCCCTTAGTGTATGGCTATGGTATCTATTCTAAGTTAAGGAATCTGCGGCTAGATGTCTCTATCAGATGTATGAGTTACTTACCTTCGGTAACGATGTATCTGGTAGAGATGTTGTCTAGCCGCAGATTCCTTAACGCCCGCCCATCCTCCCCGTTCTGCGAGGACCTTACCAGGTGGGTTTCTCTGATTTGCCTCCTTTCGGTTGGCACTAGTCTTCATTCAAGGTGTTCACTTTGGTGCAACCCTTTTATGATTTATAATGTTGCAGCCACCTTCCTCCAGGTGGCTTCTCTTCCTGTAGAGCGGTGCTTTTTGCTTTGCCTTAAGCAGGAGATCTGTCTTCCTTTTATCTGTATTCCTGCACCCTGGTCCTTCAAGTGTGGGATCTTCTCCTATTGCTTTTCCTCCCTCCCGCTTCCTCTTTCTACTTGGGGATCTTGTCTCCTGTTCAGTCATCCTTTTAGGATCTGCTGGACTGTGTTTCAGCTTTCCATTACTAAAGTGCAAGTGCCATTTTTGTAATGCCTTCTCGTAGTAGATTGTTGTTCTTCCTATGCTCCAGCCTTGTGGGCCGACACAGTTATACCATGTGATAACAGCCTGTCTTTGTCTGTCGGGATAATCTTCCCTTGTTACTCAGTCTCTTGGGAGGGTCCACGCTTCGCTTTGCGGGGTTGTCTCTCACAACGTTGCTCTATCCTTTACTTCTTGGTTTGTAAATAGACAGTGTCTAATACTGACCTTTATGATGGTGTTATGCACCATCTAATTTCTCTGTCTTACGTATTTATTCTCCTTTGCACACTGTTCCCATACTTTCACAGTTTTGTTGGTGGCTCCGCGTTGCGCCACGGAAAAGTTTCTCCAAAGAAAACTTACGTCAGCGCGCCGGGAAAGACTTATATGACCTCACTGATGTCATGTCCGTGGACGACGTCCAGGCGGGGTCGTTTGGTACCGTCCCCCAGCGCGCAGAGGTGCTGCTGCAAAAAAAAATCCGGATCTAGTCTGATGCCTGGAAATAATTCTAAGTTAAGGAATCTGCGGCTAGACAACGTCTCTACCAGATACATCGTTACCGAAGGTAAGTAACTCGTACGTTATTTCCCTAAACTGTATCATTGTTCCACAGTTGGCTCCACTTTACTCTCCATGCAGGTCTCTAGGGCCCTGGGACTAAAGAGCGTCCTGAGCGCTGCAGCATGCATTGTGCCACGCTAAGGGACCCCTTTCCAAGCTCATGTAAACTGTGTATTCAACATGGCACACATTCCTGTGTGCCATGCCTGCAAAGCACTACATGTGGTATAGGTAAGTCACCTCTACAGCAGGCCTTACAACCCTAAGGCACGGTGCACTATACCCCTGTGTGGGCATATCTTCTCAGGTGGATGTATCCCTGTGATATCAAAGTTAACTCTTTGATACCACAAGTGCACAGGTAAGCCATACTAAGTAGATGGGCTGGACACTCGTGATTACAAGTTCCCCAGCTACTGGATCGGGTCACCATACCCCCAGATTTTTTATATCAAACATCTTGTCTTAATAAAACCACACTGATGCCAGTGTTAGATCTATTGAAAAATACACCCAAAGGGCAACTTAGAGATGACCCCTAAAAACCTACCGACTGCTAGTGTGTTGACTGACTGTTCTCGACCAAGCAGCCAGCGTCCCTAAACAAATTTCTGACCTCCTGAGGTGAAAGCAATCAATCTGAGAGGTTGTAACAAAGCCTGCTGTGGGCAGTGGTGTTTACACCTCCCCCACTCAGGAATTGCATTCCAGGGCGGAAAGCTTCAAAGGCATTGCCGCCTTTTTATGTGACCTAGGCCTCTTCAAATAGTGGAGATACCAGCTCCTCTGTCCTGACTCCACTTTTTAGTGGCAAGCCGGGTGGGAAAATTTGTAAGATTAGGAGGTGTGCCCACACCAAGCCAGCACCACCCCTAAAGTGGACTAGTTGATGTGGACACCACCTTTTCAAATTCCTCCTTCTTTGTTTTTGGCGGCATTAGCCTTCTAGGGTCCGGTTTATGCCCAGTTCCCACAGGCATGGTCATATAGAGGGTGTAGACACCCTAAAGGTAGGTAGCCCATTGGCTACTACCAGTCACTTCCATCTGAAAGAAACACATTAGTTATAGATTTCTTACCTTAGAATTACCCCCAGGCGTCAGACTGGATCCTGCAAGTTTTTTCGTCAGCAGTACCTCTGCGTGTCGGAAGGTGGCGTTGGTCAGCTCCGCTTCCATCGTCGGCATCGTGGTCGCCGGGATGACGTTGGGGCAGGGATGACTTAAGCGCCGCCTCCGCACCCTGACGTCAGTTCTTTCTTTTTCGGTGCCAGCCAGTAGAGATCCAGGAAGAGCGGTAACTCCGTCATTTTTTGACTAACTTTTTCTCGACCTTTGTCAACTTCTTTTTTCAAGCCTTCAACTTAATCTGGGCAAGGGATGCCCAGATTAAAGCCATGCGGTTCCTGTCATTGGATGATGTTGGTGACGCATCCGCACCGCGTGTCTTTTTTGCCTGGAGTGCGACCACAGCCCCAAGTCGTGCTCCGACTGCCGGTCAATGGCGCCAAAGGCTTTGCGGGACTGGTCCCGAAAGCTGCTTGAGCACTGGCAGTCTGCTCAGCGCCATTCGAGGTCCCGGTCGCGAGGGAGGTCGAGGGACTGGTCACGGAGCCGCCATCATTTCGGTTCCAAGTCTTCGCACTCGGGATCGGGTAAGTTGAAGCATAAGAAGAAGTCGAAGAAGCATCTTCGCTCTTCAATTTCTCCTCGTCGGTCAGCCGACCTGACGAGGCACGCGGGTGGTGCCCCTCCCTCGGCTCCGCGCGCGGAGCCCAAACATTCGACTCCGCGTTTCCCTCGCTTTCCGGGGCCCAAAGCGACTCCCGCTCATCTTCGTACATTCTACGAGGCGATGCACGCCATCTTTGGGCGGCGTGAACCCGCCGGCACGCGTTCGGGCCCCGCGGACTCGGTTGGGGGTCCTAGGCCTTCTCCGCCGGTGGCTCCGGCGCCGCAGGGCCCCCTTGAGACCAGGCCTGGATACGGATCGGTGCCAGTTGACCTGATTACACCTCCACCGGCGGCGCTTCCTCCGGCACCACTACCGCGTTCGACGCCGATTGCCCCCCCTGGCCGGCTTCGACCCCGGCCTCCATCCAGACGTAGACCTAGACCAGCATCAGATGACGCCGGATACAGTGCCGAGAGGGTTTTTTATGCCCCTGTTCACTCCTGGGGCCCCTTTTCAACCAGAATGGCACCCAGATATTGAGGAGGAGGACTGGGAGGGGTCAGGTGACCCTGTAGCTGACCAGGAGAGTGAGCAGGACTGGAGAGAGGACCTGGGGGATGCCAGTGGTTTGGACACCTCGCCTGACCGTGGCATGTTGTCTCCTTCTACCGTGGCTATGGAGGAGTGAGCGTCATATGTAATGGTGTTGCGTAGGGCAGCTCTCAACCTCAAGCTTCCTACGGTGGTGGTCAGGACTAACCTTCTGACAGAGGTGCTTCAACCGGCTGCGAGCTCTTCGGAGCCCCTGCTATCGTTTAATGAGGCCCTCACTGACATCCTTTTGGGCACATGGTCCAAGCCCAACACAGGGCCTTCGGTGGACAGGATGATTGCCTGACGCCACTGCCACTGCCCGGCTCTGGGCAACCCCACTTTCCTTGCCCAACACCCCACCCTGGAGAGCTTGGTGGTCCAATCCTCCACTTCCAATAGGACATTCCCTACCGCTCCACCGGAAGGGGAATCCAAGAAGCTGGACCATCTTGGAATGAAAATGTTCTCTTATGCCAGCTTAGGACTTCAGTCCGTAAACACTGCATAACTGAAAGAGACACGTTAGTGATAGATTCCTTACCTTAGAATATCCCCAGGCGTCAGACTGGATCTGGAAAATTTCGCTTAGCAGTACCCCTGCGCGTCAGTAGGTGGCGTTGTGCGGCTCCGCGTCCGTCACTGGCGTAGTAAGCGCCGAGATGACGCCACGGAGTGTACTTAGGTGCCACCCATGCATGCTGACGTCAGTTATTTCTTTTTCCGCACCAGAAAGCGCAGATCCGGATTGAGCACGTACCTTAGTCACTTTTTGACTACTATTTTGAGACTTTTTGTCGCCTCTCCTTTCTCCTGGTGCACGTAGGGATGCCCGGCTTGAGGTCCTGTGGGGCCTGCCTCCGGAATATGTCGGTGGCAGACCCCACGATGTTTGCCTCTACTGCCTGGAGACTGCTCACGACTCCCGGAGCTGCCGGGATTGTCGCGCCATGGCCCTCAAGGCCTTGCGGGAGCGGTGTAGGAAGTTGCTGGAGGTCCGGCATGCGTCAAGCCGCCGCTCTGGGTCCAGGGGCCATTCCCGAGACCGCTCGCGGGACCGGAGCCGTCGATCCTCAGGCTCCAAGTCTTCGTCTTCGGATTCCGGTAAGCGACGCCATGAAAAGAAGTCGAACAAGCGTGTTCGCTCTCCGATGTCACCCGTTGCACCCCGGAGGCAGACAAGGGGGACAGGTGATTCGCCCCGGCGGCTCCCCTGGAGCCTGGAAGTCCCGCGGCCTACCGGCAATACCCGGGTCCGTCGGTGACTCCCGAACAGGTGCAAGAATTCCTTGCTACCTTGGACCGCCTTTTTAGGCCTCGGGCTCCCGCCGACGCGCCTTCGGGCCCCGCGGTCCCGTGTCCAGATCCTGTTGGCCCGGCGGCTCCGCCACCGACTGCCCCGGCGCTACAGGATCCTGCGCTAGCGGCTCTGGCGCCATGAGATGCGGCGTTGCCGGCTCCGCCCCAGGCGCCACCCTTGGCTCCACCCCCGCCGCCACACTGGGTGCCATTTATTCCTCCCTTGCCCCAATACCAGGACCATTTTGTTCCGGCCTGGGATCCGCATTGGGAGCCGGCGCCGGTCCGACCCCGGCCGGCGCCGTTCTCGGTGCCGTTCCAGGCACCGTTTGTCCCTTCTCCGGCTTTGCCGCCGCGACCAGCTCCCTCTACGCCAGAGGCGGACGAAGACTGGGAAGGGTCCGAGGACCCTCTTGCCCGGCAATGTGACTCCGAGCAGGATTGGGTGGACGACTTGGAGAAGGCAGGCGACCTCGATGTCTCCTCTGACCCGGGGTTCGTTTCCCCCCGCCTACGATGGTCCTCCTTCGGGTGGCTGAGGCACTTAATCTTGACTTCCCCACAGTGGCCCTCAAGACCAACCTCCTCACCGAGGTGTTCCAGACGGTGTCTACTTCGTCGGAGCCGTTGCTTCCCTTCAATGATGCCCTTACCGGCGTCCTCTTGGGCACTTGGTCGAGGCCGGCCATGGGGGCCCGTGGATAAAAACGTCACCAGGTGCCGGCGCCTGGTGACCCCGCCTTTTTGACTGCTCACCCTATGCTTGAGAACCTGGTCATTCAGGCCTCGACGTCACAGGGTGCTTTTCCTACGTCCCTCCAGATAAGGACTCTAAATGGCTGGACCAGTTTGGGAAGCGGTTGTTCTCTTCGGCCAGCTTAGCGCTTTTCGTCGCGAGTGGAGTTGCGGTCTGTTGTACGCCTTTCCGCCTAGAACACTTCTGCCCAGAGTGCTGAAGAAGATTCGGCGCGACCGGGCCCAAGTCATCCTTGTGGCTCCGGATTGGGCACGAAGAGTCTGGTATACCTATCCGTTCAACATGGCCATCGATCCTCCCATCAGACTGCCTCTTCGAGTGGCTCTTCTGTCGCAGCAGCAGGGGACGGTCCTCCACCCAAACCTGTCCAGTCTCCACCTCCTTGCATGGCGATTGAGCGGCGGCAGTTGACATATTTCGACCTGCCGCCCGTAATCTGTGACTTAATCTTGGCAGCCAGCCGTCCCTCCACTAAGCCGGTATACGCCTGCCGGTGGAACAAGTTTGTGGCATGGTGTACAGCAAAGGCTGTGGATCCCCTTTCTGCCCCTCTTTCTGAAGTTCTCTTGTTCCTTCTTTCTTTAGCGCAGCATGGCTCTGCTCCAGGCACTAGATACACAACTGATTGATGGAATGCAGAACAAATCAAAACATTCACCCCCAGTCAAGAGATCTGGGTTAAATCCATTATTCTTTTGCTCACCATGCCACCCCAGTTTAGACCTGGCCATATGCAAATCAGCCTTGACCCTGTGCCTCATGGAAACAGTCCAGCCCGAACTGCCAAGCCAGGTCCTCCCAGGACCGGAAACGAGCATCCTAGGACCAGTTTCGGGGTTTCACCCCGCTTCAGCCAGGATAGCTTGATTCCAGTGGCACAGTGAGCCCCGGACCCACGTCTGAGCATACCTGGCGCACTTAGGGCGAGAAAGCAAAAGACACAATTGATGGACAGAATGCAGAACAAATCAAAACATTCACCCCCAGTCAAGAGATCTGGGTTAAATCCATTATTCTTTTGCTCACCATGCCACCCCAGTTTAGACCTGGCCATATGCAAATCAGCCTTGACCCTGTGCCTCATGGGAACAGTACAGCTCGAGAAGCCAAGCCAGGTCCTCCCTGAACCGGAAACAAGCATCCTAGGACCGGTTTCGGGGTTTCACCCCTCTTCAGCAAGGATAGCTTGATTCCAGTGGCACAGTGAGCCCAGGACCAACGTCTGGGCCTACCTGGCGCACTTAGGGCGAGAAAGCAAAAGACACACAATTGATGGACGGAATGTAGAACAAATCAAAACATTCACTCTCAGTCAAGAGATCTGGGTTAAATCCATTATTGCTTTGCTCACCATGCGACCCCAGTTTAGACCTGGCCATATGCAAATCAGCCATGCCCTGTGCCTCATGGGAACAGTCCAGCCCGAACTCCCTGGACCGGAAACAAGCATCCTAGGATCGGTTTCGGGGTTTCACCCCTCTTCAGCCAGGATAGCTTGATTCCAGTGGCACAGTGAGCCCAGGGTCCACGTCTGGGCCTACCTGGCGCACTTAGGGCGAGAAAGCAAAAGACACACAATTGATGGACGTAATGTAGAACAAATCAAAACATTTACTCTGTCAAGAGATCTGGGTTAAATCCATTATTGCTTTGCTCACCATGCCACCCCAGTTTAGACCTGGCCATATGCAAATCAGCCTTGATATTGCTCTGGGCTCTATCAAGGGCTATCTTTCAGCTATCTCTGCCTTCCTTCAACAGCCAGATCAACCTTCTCTTTTCAATTCCCCGGTAGTTAACCGTTTCTTAAAAGGCTTAACGCATCTCTTTCCTCCAATCCCCTTCGTTATGCCTAAGTGGGACTTGAATCTTGTTCTTACCTATTTAATGTGCGGTCCCTTTGAGCCGCTTCATAACTGTCCTTTAAGACTCTTGACTCTGAAGATTGCTTTCCTGGTACCCATCACTTATGCTAGAAGGGTGAATGAGCTCCAGGTCCTTTCTTCCAAACTTCCTTTCCTGTCTGTCCATCCAGGCAAGGTGGTTCTCAGGACCCGTCCATCCTTCCTTCCTAAGGTGGTCACTGCCTTCCACATCGGGCAGACCATTACTTTGCCCACCTTCTTTCCGCATCCTTCGAAGGAGGAAGAGAGGCTCCACCGTCTGGACCCAAAACATGTGCTCTCTTTCTAGCTGAATCGCACAAAACAGTCCAAGGTGGATGACCAACTCTTTGTTGGCTACGTGTGCGTCAAGTAAGGTCGGGCCGTACACAAACACACCATTTCTCGATGGGTCATTTTGTGTATTAAGGCATGCTATTCTCTGGCTAAAATGGAGCCTCCGGTCGGGCTACGTGCCCATTCCACCAGGGCGACGGCAGCCACTACTGCCTTGGGAAGAGGAGTTCCTCTAAATGACATCTGTCAGGCGGCCACGTGGGCATCGCTGCACACGTTTGCGAAACACTACTGCCTGGACAGCCAAGTCCGTAGAGACAGCTTCTTTGGCCGTTCTGTTCTCCAGGACTTTCCGGTGTGATCTTGGTTCGCAGACCCACCACCGGGGTTGGTATTGCTGGGGTATCCATTCTAAGGTAAGGAATCTATAACTAACATGTTTCTTTCAGATGAACAAGTTACTTACCTTCGGTAACGATATATCTGTAAAAAATATTAGTTAGTTATAGGTTCCTTACCGCCCCACCCATCCTCCCCGTTCTGCGAACTGATTTCTAGGCTTAAGGACATCCTTTCAGGGCCCTAGTTTTGTGCACTAGTGGTCAGTATCTTTCATGGCTCTGCGTTTCTGGCACAGAAAGTCGTGTACAGAACTGTGGTCAGCCCGCGAGGGCGGCGTTTAAGTTGCTGCCGTGATGTCATACCTGTGACCATGTTTCTGCCGACGGACGTGGAGCCGACCGACGCCACCTTCCGACGCACAAAGGTACTGCTGACAAAAAAACTATACGGATCCAGTCTGACGCCTGGGGTTAATTCTAAGGTAAGGAATCTATAACTAACTAATGTTTCTTACAGATATATCGTTACTAAAGGTAAGTAATTTGTTCTGTAACACCGCTAAATTGATTATTTAGGTGGCAATCCTGAACCCAAGTACTCTGATTAGACGGATTTAGAGAAGGACGAAGAAGAGTCACTGCCTGACGAGAACTGCAGAAGCACTGTGAAATTTTGGCACAAAACCCTGCCTGCTCACAACTCTCTTGACAATTGCGACAGAGTGACTCATCCTGCAAACTGAAGATCTACCCCAGCCTTGCGTAGCCTGCCTGCCTCCCTTGGAGTAGCGAAGCTCCTCCCCTGCAGCCCGCAGGCACTGACAAGCTGAGTCCGGTCTACTGCTTTGCATCTCCCCGGCCCAAGTAACACCACTGACGACCAGGAGAAGGTACTCGTGCTCTGGAAGGTAAGATCTATCTCCCCATTGAGTATGAAGACAGCAGGACCAGCCAGAGCTGTGCAGCACCAACCCATGGGGTACCTGATGCACTGTACCAAACACCAACAGTGGGAGTGGCCCAAGTAACACCACTGACAACCAGGAGAAGGTACTCGTGCTCTGGAAGGTAAGATCTATCTCCCCATTGAGTATGAAGACAGCAGGACCAGCCAGAGCTGTGAAGCACCAACCCATGGGGTACCTGATGCACTGTACCAAACACCAACAGTGGGAGTTCAGTCAAGATTCTCACTGCACCATGACCGAGCAGCCTTCAAGGGACATCAGCATCACTGAAACCCACTTTGTGAGTGGCCCAGCTGCCCTGGATTTTCCCCAGCCAGCTGGTTGTCCCTAAACTGGAGGAGCATCTTTGCACATCCAGAACTGCACCCGAGCCATCCGCCTGTGTACCAAAGAACTGTCTTTGCCCCCTTGCTCCAAGAACCCTTGCAACCCAAGCCCCTGTTTGGGAGCTTTTTGACTTGTCCCCAAGGCCCCCTGTGCAGTCTGTTTTCAGGTACCAGACACACACCCCCCTCCACTTTCACCGTAATGTGCCCACTACAATCTCACCAGAACCCTGGTCCAGATAAAACCCGGGCAGTTCCTGAAGAACCGCTGGTAGTACTTTGGACTTTTGCCCACTACAACTCGAAATCGAGAAGGTGAACCCCTGAATTTGACTGTACTTACCGTTATGCATTTATGCCTTTTCCTTCCATAGGATTGCATTGTTCGTAAAAGCAGACAGGTTTGAAAGATGTACTTACCTGTAAAAAATGATAACGAAAACAGTACTTACTTTTGAACAAAGTTCTTGGTTTCGCACAAGTATAAAAATAATTATTTTTCTAATTTGGTCTCAGATTTATTATTTGAATGTGTGTCTCATTATTGCCTCTTTGAGTACCACAAATGCTTAGCACTATCCTCTGATAAGCCTAACATCTCGCCCACACTACCACAAAATAGAGCGTTAGTTTTATCTACCTTAGCTTCTAGAAGCCAATTGGAGACCCACTGGATTCTCTGCACATTGCACTTCTTTTTCGCATACTATATAGAAAGTCATCTTCCTACATTTACCACTTTGAGATGGATCAATAGTAGCGTAAAAGTGATTGTCTATTAACAAATTTGAAGAAAAAGGGAAGCAGAATCACACGTGGGAGATAGAAGCGTTTAGGAGAGATAGCTGGAAACATGCATGCTCATGGGATGCTTCATGAACAATGAATATCAGAGCAGCAAAGGACTTATCCATGTGTTCTTAGGTAAACTGCACAAATTACATTTTTCTGGATGATAAAAAGCACAATAAATATGAATGTAGCAAGAAAGCTTCTGGCCTACAAATTCACCCAAAAAACGAAAGGTCTGCCCTTTTAATGATAAACCCGATAAGCCTCCAACAGTGCGTGCTTCAGTTCCAAGAGGTAATGTAATGTGCACAAAAAAAATCAACAGTGACGTTTTTGTTCTTCTGCTGTGAAATAATGGTTGCATCAATGGAGGGGGATTGGGCGTCAACATCCATCCTCATGCTTTATATACATTTATTCAGCCGTTTAATGATGTTTGGCCCACATCTAATATACATGCTCTTCATGTCAAAATAAAAAGGCTGACAAGCTAAAAAAAAAAAAGTATATGTTTCTAAACATTAAGTGTTTAAAATGATCACCATCGTCATATGCAAGACACGTATCCCATAACTAATGTTGGCAACCTAAGCGCTGACGGTGACCATCCAAAACTGAACAGTGAAGACCTAACTAAATTTCTAGGTCAAAAAGAATGCATGCCTGAGAGAGGAAGCATATTCAATCTTCTGGCCGCACCCCTTGGATACTCTTTCAAATATTTCAAAAAGGCGGGACTGCATTGCTCTTTCCCATCCAAACAAACTTTGACCAATCAAACACCGCTATCCGTAAATCTTGAGCAGGGCAGTGGAACTGAAACTAACAAATGACTCCTAGTGAAACAAGCAGCAGAGTGGGAGAGCGGGCAAGCAGCTCCAGTACATTCTTTTTCTGAAGCTGAGAACAAAAAGTAAAGAGGCTCCTTCGTAAAACAGTGTCTAACATTTGTTTTTGAATGCATGCAAATGTGACAATATAAAAACAAGGTTTACAGGCCTCTTTACCTAAACTGAGGTCAGAGTGAGTGAAAACACCAGCGCTCGTGTTAAATGCTGTTAAAGAAAGAAAATAGTAGTTCCTATAGCAGATGCTAAAATGATACCAGTGGATTGATATAGTAATTGGTCCATGCTCTTGTGGAGAACTAAACACAGGAATGAATGCATGCATGCCATGGACAAATGGGGAGAAAGAATAAGAGAGCAACGGTGGAGCCAGAAAATGGGAAGCCTATAAGCTGTCTGAAGCCCACAAAGTATATACAATATGTCTCTTCGAAACAGCTCATGTACTGCGTAGCCAAGACCTAAAAAGAAGTCAGCCGATTCATCACAACTAGCCTGAGAGAGAAAAGGAGGTGGGGACAAACATTACTGGGGTCAGTAAGAGATTTGACTATTAGGTCTCTCTCACAGTTTTGGAACGTATCAATTTTCCGCTCAATAAGGATTTTGATAATCCCTCAAAGCTATTTTGCATTTTTCTTTATCATACTGATCATACTACCTGTGCCAGTTCCGTTCCAGGCGCTTGCAGTTTTTCTTCTAGGCTAGGAGGAGATCATTGAACAAAGGGATGGGGGTCCTAGTTTTCTGCCCAAAAAGAGAGGTCATGGGGAGCAAGGTATCCAGAGTGGAACAAATCCAATTATCAACAGCAGCAACAGCATCCTCTAATAAGCCAATTAAATCAGGCAACTCCTTCACTAGATGGAAGTAGAAAGCTGAAAAGTTAAGTTTTCCTCATTACCTAGCAACTATCGGGTACCCTGTTTAAAGTTTTGCTGTTATTTGGTGCTGTTGCTCCCTCTTTTCTTCGCTGTACACTTCAATGACTCATGGGAAAAATACTTTGAACTGATGCCAGTGGGCAAGCTGACACTTAATAGAATCTGATGTCATCAAATATGGTTGCTGGAGCAGCAAAGTGGCCCTTGGCAACAACAGGGAAACATTGCTGGAAAAAACGTTTCTTGATCTGGGCTGGCGTCTGGAGAATATTCGTAAGGTAATTAATCTGTGGGACAAATATCACCAGAAGTAATGTTACTGAAGGCAAATAACATTTGTCTTTAGCTATTGATTCTTAAACCCTATGTGTCCATGGTCTCCAGCAACTTAAAACTGGTGGTATCAATATTGGCATTATTTATACTTGCCTGTTGAGTCCATTTGATGGAAACTTCTAGCCGCAGATTATTTACCCTACAATTGTCCCCAGGTGTCAAGACTGAATCTGGAAAATTTTCATAAGCAGTTCTCCCACACACCGGTAGGTGGCGGCGTTCTGCCTGGCATCATTGGCGTCTACGCCATAAGTGATGTTCGTGGTGTCTATATAGGCAACACCCCAACGTGCTGGCATCAGTTCTTTTTGTGCCAGTCAGCACAGATCTGGAGAGAGCTACCCTGTCAGTCACTTTTGACTGCTTTTTCGACTTTTGTAGATGTTTTTTGAGAGTTCTTCTCCTGGTGTGGCAGGGATGTTCACTGAGAAGGCTGGCTACAAGCCCTGAGGGCCCTGTCATAGACAAATGCAGATGACGGGCCTGCAACTTGTATGCCTCTGATGCCTGGAATCCTACAACTAAACAAAGACCTGCGCTGATTGCCACGCCATGCACCCCAAGGCCTTGAGGGAGCGATCCCTCAAGCTCCTTGTCGTTCGACATGTAACACCGCAATGGTCTTGATTCTTCTCGAGAGGAAGGTACTTGGATCAGTCGCGAAGTCCGAAATCTTCGTCACAGTCGAAGTCGTCAACCACTCGGATGAGTCCAATTGCAATCAGAAGAGTGAGAAGTCGAAGAGGTCTTCAACTTCGCCTCGGCCAACTAGATGAGGGAGCGTCGCCATTCAAGGCCTAGCTCCACGATTGAGCCAGTACCTGTGTTGGCTCTGCGCATCACTGTGTTTCTGTGAGCCGGAGCGACTGCCGCTCAACTCAGGAGTTTTATGAGGCCATGAGCCTTATATTTAAGGAGCCCTTTCCTGCTGGCATGCCTTTGGGCCCACCGTTTCGGGTGGGTCCCCTACTGGTTCCACACTGGCAGCTCCGGTGCCTAGGATCCATGAATCTGGACCGGCACCGGTCATACTAACTCGCGCCGGTCCCGATGTCTACAATACCGGCTCGCCCCCACCCCATTCTGATCCCCAACTCTGACACTGAGCGGAAGAAGCACTGCTTGATGCAGAGTGGAACCATGCCTTCCAGGCTGAAGCCTGATCCTTATTCCTTTGGGCTAAGATGCGGGGAGGATAGGGAGGGGTCGCTGGAACCTGAAGAGTACCAGCCTTTAGATCTCCAAATGGACTGGTGTGAAGACTTAGCGGAGGCCAGGGGACTAGACACTTCTCCAGATACTGGCATGCTTTCTCCTCCTACTGTGGCTATGGAGGCGGGAGCGCCCTTTGCAATGGTGGTGGAAGGGCCGGTGAGTTCCTGGACCTTAGCCTGCCCTAACTGGCAGTGAACACGGACATCTTGATGGAGATGTTTCAGCATGAGTGTCCACTAAGAACCACTTCTCCTATTTAATAAGGCCATTGCCGATGTACTGCTTGGTCCATGCCCCGCACAGAGGAGGATTGCCCGCCACTACTGTCAAGCTCCAGGGACCCCAACTGCCTCAAACAACACCCTATCCCGGAGAGCTTGGTGGTTCAAGCTTCTACCTCCCTTGTAAATCCTGGTGCATTCCCTATGTCCCCACCGGATAAGGAATCCGGAGGAGGCCCAGGACATACTCTTGTAGGTTGTTGCCGACAAGCGAGATGCAGGCATGTTCACCATCAGATGTGGACTGTATACCACTGACGAACTGAGCTGAGGGGTTTCCTCAACAGTGGCCTTATGGCGCTACACCTAGCTGAGAACAACTGGCTTTTCAGGGGATGTCCAAGCCTCTCTTGTGGATATGCCCTTTAATGGTTCCCGTCTCTTAGAAGACCAGGCAGATCCAGCGCTGGAGCGCTTTAAGGACTTCAAGCCTACGGTGAGATTATGGTACCTTTCCTTGGCCCCTCATCACCCCAATCTGCCTTTCGCTCCATTTGTGATCATGTAAGTGGCTTTCAGCCACTTCTGTACCCACCCAGCCACTGTGGCACACAAGCTTTCCATCCTCTGCGTGGCCAAGGACGCAGTACCCACAGCCCTGTGGTTAGGGCAGCCAGATGTTGGGCCAGTCCACTCCCTCAACTCCTGGTAGCAGCAGCCTCCAAATCCTTATAGTCTACCCTCTTAACATCATGGGCACCCAGTAAGGAGCCAGGATGCACCATCACCTTCCCTACTGGAGGTCTATAACATCAGACCGATGGGTGATCTGCAGAGATCAAGGGTGCCAGTCTTCCCCTTGCTCGATGACTGTCTGTTGAAGGCTGTTGTCTCCCATCTCCAGACTTCGGTGGACCTCCTTCATTCTCTGGGGTTCACTATCAACGTACCAAAGTCAAATCACACCTGACTCTCTCTCAGACATCCCTTTCATCAGAGCTGTTCTGGACACGGTGCAGTTTTGGGCTTATCCTCCCGAATGGCAAGTGCAGGAAATTTAGGGCATGATTCTGATATTCCAACCTCTGTCCTGGATTTCAGTGAGACTGTCTCTGAGGCTGCTGGGCCTCCTACATCCTGCTTGTGGCACATGCCCGCTAACATATGCAGGCTCTGCAGTGGAACCTGAAGTTCCAGTGGGCACAGCATCAGGGAAATCTCTCTGACATGCTCCAGATCTCAGAGGGTACTGCAAAAAGTTAGCTGTGGTGATTAACCAACCGCGATTGGGTCAGGAACAGACTCCTCTCCCTTTCCCAACCAGATCTCTCAGTGGTGTCTGATGGGTCACTCTTGGGATGGGGTGGCCATCTGCGGGAAGTGGAGATCAGAGGCCTCTGGTCTGCAGCAAAATCCAGACTCCACATCAACCTTTTGGAAGGCTTTCTACTCTCCATCAAGGAAAGGCTAGTGCACGTGTCACGTACAACACCACCTCCATGTGGTACTGCAACATACATTGTGGGGGGGGGGGGGTTGTGGGGCAAGATGCTCTGCATCTCTGGACATGACTGGAACAGCAGGGCATATCCCTGGTGGTTCAACAATGGCCTTGCGGATGAACTCAGCCGAAGATGTCTAGCGGAGCACGAATGGCGTTTCCAACCGGGGGTGGTGCAAGGTCTCTTTCTCAGTGGCGGGAGTCCTGGTTAGATATGTTCGCCACCACCGAGAATGCACAATGTCAGCAGTTCTGTGCACTGGAGTTTCCAAGGCGGTTTTCGCTCGGAGATGCTTTTCTTCTTTAGTGGATTTCAGACCTCCTGTGCGCCTCTCCGCCCATACCACTCCTGCCAGGAGTTCTAAAGATCAGGATCGATCAGCCCCAAGTCATTGTTGTGGCTCCAGACTAAGCTCAAAGAGTTTGGTATCCTGAGCTGCTGAGCATGGCCATCGGTCCCTTGATCAGGCTGCCCTATGGGAGAATAGTCTGTCGCAGAAGCAGGGGAGGGTTCTCCACCCAAACTGGTCTGTTATCTTGACAGCCAGGCGTCCATCCACCAAAATCGTTAACGCCTACCGTTGGGGCAAGTTTGTGGCATGGTGTGCAGAAAAACAGGTTGACCCTCTTTCTGCTCCTCTTTCTCAGGTTCTTCTATTTATTCTTTCCCTTGCCCAGCAGGGATCTGTTCTGGGCACCTTAAAGGGCTATCTTTCTGCTAAATAAGTCTTTCTGTGATTGCCTGACCAGTTATTCCTCTTCATATCCCCTATTATACATAGGTTCTTTAAAGGTGTGCAACATTTATTTCCTCCTTCACCTTTCATCATGCCTCACTAAGACCTTAATCTAGTACTGATGTGCTCGCCCTTTGAGCCCTTGCACAATTGTCCTCCCAGGCTCCTTACCAATAAGACGGTCTTCCTAGTGGCAATGGTATCTGCCCAGAAGTTCAGCGAGCTTCAAGGTTTGTGATCCAAGACTCCATACTCAAACATCTAGCCAGACAAGCTGGTTGTACGAACTAGAGCTTCCTTTCTGCCGAAATTCGTCACTCCCTTTCTTGTTGGCCTGTCCATCACCCTGCCTACATTTTATGCTCCGCCACATCCCTCTAAAGAAGAGAAGCTACTCCTTGTTTTGAAACTCATTCCAAAATCATTCCTTGTACGCTGAGAATGCGTTTATTACCGGGTTACAGAGAGGGCCATATATCTAAATGGAGCAAAAAAATGTCATGTCTTGTAAGAGTATGTGTGTGACTTATTGTAGCCCTAAACCTTGTAAATACGTTTTAAGACATTAGTTTCCCCACTGATTTGTGTGAAGTATTGTAAAATGCTACTGGCTACTGCAACTTTATTTTACATTGTCAAAAGTATTCATGCACTTGCTCTTATAACCAAATATGTTCCCGTTTTTTTAATTTTACAATATTTTATTACGTGCATTGCAAAGTGTCCAGGACAAAGAATTCCATTGAAATGAAGCATTTGAATTCTTAAAACAATACCTTTTTATTTTTTTATCTTGTCCTCCAAATATCCATCATTTTTGCATTCACCCATAATTTCACTAACAAAGGCCAAAGCATTTAGCTGCTGTCCTTTTCTGCCAAACTAGGGTTAAATGCTTTATGTACAAAATCCTGTGTCGAATATACATCTTTGATATGAAAATCCTCTCCTTTGTGTGCATCTCTCCTGCCTAGGCAGTTTCCCCGTTGGCCTTTTAAGAATACCTAATCTTCCTTCCCTTGGTGAAGTTGATTTAAATATCAATGTGATCAGTCAAGCTCCCTAGCGTCCTTTCTCTAGTACAGCCTGGTCCCTGAATCCAATCCCCAGTAGTGTGTTTTTTTTTTTTTTAAATAAGGCATCTGCTGTTTATTTGTCACCTATGTGCGTCGGAACAGTGTAATTGTATTCCTCATTATGCCGTAGGTAAGACTTCCTTACTCCTTGCGGTTATCAACGATTTTTGCTTAATTCTCGACCTATGATAGTCCCATAAAAATTTAAGCATGATTTTCTCGAGATATTGACATGGTTATTTAGGGATACTGGTGGGGTTTTAAGAAAAGTATAAATGACTGTGGCGAATGCTCATCTTTATTACCGTTATTTTCCCCATACAAAAGATGAATATTTTCTTCCTCTTGCCGTAGCCATTAGTTAACTTTGGGTAAGAGAAGTGGGAATTGGCCGAGCCTTTTGTCTGCCATATGCTGAGGCCTTTTACAGCATCTGTTGCCCAGTGAATTGCAAATACCCACCTTGTTTTATCAATTTCCAAACTATTTATGTTGGGTTTGACCCTCACATATAGACAAGCCTACTTAGACCTTGAGCTCTGGTGTAGAACTTGTTTTCAGCACTTCCCGGTGTAAATCATTTAATTTGCTTATTTTTTCCAATTTGAATGCCCAGGGTTCAATAAAGCAAAACAGAGAGGGATCCCGTTTCAGAATACCGGTCAACTAGATATTGACTGCTGGGATTTACTATTGATCTATTGCAAGTCTACTCATATGGTTCCCTATTTATGTATGTATTACAATATAATTAAGGACAGAATACCAGTCCCAATCGAATAGCTATTAGCACTGCAGATTTTTCCACGTGTTTTGCCTAGTTTGTTGTTTGGACTGTTCTCTATTATCATAGGACTAGTGTTTATGAACATCCTCAGTTTGTTTAGGGTCCGCATCTCACGCAAAGCGTAACAATTCCTAGTGCATTGAACTATCTGAAAGAGATTTCTATCTGCAGATTCCTAAAGTTTGTATTTCTCCAGGCGTTAGACTGGATCCGGAAGATTTTTCATGAACAGCACCTATGTGTGCCAGTAGGTGGCATCGGTCAGCTCCATGTGGCGCCATCGGCACCAGAAGTGACGTCCGTCTCACCTATATAGGCAAAAGACACACAAATGATGGACATAATGCAGAACAAATCAGACCACCCCAGGCAAGGGATCTGGGTTAAATTCATTGTTCTTTTGCTCTCCATGCCACCCCAGTTTAGATCCAGCCATATACAGATAAGTATTGACCCTGCTTCTCATGGGAATAGTCCAGCCCGAACTGCCAAGCCAGGTGCTTCCTGGACCAGAAACGAGCATCCTAGGCCGGTTTTGGAGTATCACTCCTCACCAGCCAGGCTAGCTTGAATCTAGTGGCATAGTGAGCCCAGGAGTCATGTCTGGGCATACCTGGCGCACTTAGGACAAGAAAGCAAGAGACACATAATTGATAGACGGAAACTGGAATGGAATAGCATGGTGTGAAAACAAACTATGGATTTAAGCCCAGATCTCTTTACTGGGTGTAAATGTTTGGCATTGTTTCGGCATTCCGCCCATCAATTCTTGTTTTTGCATTTGTCACCCTAAGTGGGATGGGTATGCCTAGATGTGGGTCCCAAGCTCACAATGCCACTTGAGTCATGCTAGCCTGGCTGATATGGGGAGTTACCCTGCGACCGGTGCCAGGATGCTTGTTTCTGTTCCAGGGAGGACCTGAACTGACCTGGCCTGGCAGTTCGAGGTGGACTGTTTCCATGGGGAGCTGTCTCAAGACTGAATTCCATATGGTTGTGTCTAAACTGAAATGGCATAGTGTGCAAAAACTATGGACTTAGTCCCAGATCTCTGTACTGGTTGTGAATATTTGACATTGTTTCATCATTCTGTCCATCAATTGTTGTTTTTGCACCTATATAGGCGCCACCTCAGGGTGCTGAGATCGGTTATTTTCTTTTGGCGCCAGCCAGCGCAGACCCGAGAGAAGAGCTACCCCTTTGTCAGATTTTGGCGGGTTTTTTTTCAACATTTTTCCTCATCACCAAAAAGCCCAGGAAATTTGGGCTATGGCCCTGATGTTCAAGGCTCAATCCTATATCCAGGTGAGGGTGACTCCGAGTCTTATTGGCCTTGTGGATCCTACTTGTCAGCTATGACAGGTGGTATATGCAAGCCCCTTAATGGAAACTGAAATTCCAATGGGCCCAGCATCAAGATTGCCTTTCCGACGCCATCCAGGTCTCAGAGGAGGCTGCTCAAGGTCTGCATTGGTGGCTGACTGGTCACAGTTTGTCATGTGGCAGTCCACTTTCTCTCCCCACCCAGAGCTGACACTGGTGACAGATGCAATACTACTGGGTTTTGTGGTGCGTGGGGGCTACCTGGGGAAGTGGAGATCAGAGAACTCTGATCTCCAGAGGATCGTCTCTCCATCAGCCTTCTGGAGCAGTGTACCACTAATCAGACCCTGAAGGCCTTCCAGCCATCCATCAAGAGGAAGCTGGTGCAGGCTCCCATGAACCTATGTTACTTCAACAAGCTGTGTGTAGTGGAGCCCTGTGCCAGAAGGCTTTGTACCTCTGGAGTGTCTGGGTATGTTTCTGGATGTCACCTACCTGAATCCTAAAGTGAACAAACTGAGCAAATGTCATCTGATAAATCACACGTGGCTTCTACATCAGATCCTGAGATGGCCCAGATTAAGCCAGGAGATTTTAGTACCCAGAACTCCTGAGCATGAGCATCTGTTCTCCGATCATGCTACCACTTCGGGAGAACCTCCCGTCTCAGTATCAGGGGCAGGGTCGTCCACCCAGATATACACATTTTCCACCCAGTCTGTGGAGATTGAGTAGCAGCAATTGACTGTATACAGTTTACCACCTGAATTGGTGAATCTCATCCTCACTGTGAGTCACCCCTTTACAAAATCTATTTATGCTGGGTAATGGAACAAATTTGTAACTTGGTGTGGTTCCTGGGGCATTGACCCTTTACAGACAAAAGTGCCAGACATCATTTTGTTTTTGTCTTTAGCATAACAAGGCTTTGCAGTGGGCAATGTGAAAGGTTATTTGACCTTTCAGCCTTTCAACGTATGCTGGGCCAAATGTCCTTGTTCAATTCACTTGTTGTGAGAATATTTATTAAAGGTTTGACGTAAGTTCACCCGCAAGCCATTTGAGATGCCACAGCCAGGCCTTAACTTTTACTTGACATTAATCTTGTGTACTCCTTTTGAACCTATGCATAACGGCTCCCTTCGCCTTACTTTGAATACTGCCTTCCTCATTACAATTGCGTTCGCTTGTTGTATGAGTTAACTGCAGGTAAGGTCGGTGCAACTACTGTACATCATTTTGTTTCCTCACAAATTGGTGCTAAGGACTCGGATGGCCGCCTTACCAAACGTCATGACTCACTTCCACTTTGGGCAATCCATCACTATACCAGCGTTCTTAGCTCCCCCTCACTCCCCTCAGGTATCCAGTATCGCATGCCCACGTTTTGTGTCTTTGTGAATAATAGTATAACTGATGTTGGCACAGACTGAATCTGTTGTCCTGTGTTCATACTCTAGTGATAAGACAATCTCCCAAATTTTGTGACGAAACCAGAGAATTGCTACTAAAGATGCATTTCAAAAACTTTTTAAATGAAAATTTAAAAAAAAGTTAGGTATTGTTTTCAAGATCATAACCCCTATGTAGTTCCTATTCTACTTCGTTATTCTTTGATGTTACAGGAATTTTACTAGAAATATATATATATATATGTGTGTGTATCACACAAAAAACGTGTGTGTATATATATATATATATATATCTTTTGACTTTTCACAAAACATTTTTTTTGTATATATATACATATATATATATATATATATATATGTATGTATGTATATGTATATATATATGTGTATATATATATATATATATATATGTTCACTGAAAAAACCATAGGTTTCACACATGTTATAGTTAGCTGGACATTTTACTGATAAAAAACCAATGAAATTCCCGCGTTATAGTTAGTGCAGGCAACTATAACTCACGCGACCGCAATCCTCTGCTGATGCTAATACAGTATTTAGACACTTATTTGCCTATGTCTTCTTCCATTAAATTTTAGCTATACATATATTACAAATATTTTTTTTTCATAAAGACACATATGTCATCAGCAGAGGATTGCGGTCGCGTGAGTTATAGTTGCCTGCACTAACTATAACGCGGGAATTTCATCGGTTTTTTATCAGTAAAATGTCCAGCTAACTATAACATGTGTGAAACCTATGGTTTTTTCAGTGAATTTGCAAGGTTTTTTAAATGCTAATTCCTAACTATAACGTGTGTGAAACCTATGGTTTTTTCAGTGAATTTGTACGTTTTTTTAAATGCTAAGTTACTTTACGCCATTCGTGGCGTGCGCGCCGACTTAACGCAGTTCGTTCCGTGCGCGCACAGGGAGCATGCGGTGCGCTTCGCGCACCGCGCGCCCACTTTACGCAGTTAGTGCCGTGGATGGGTCATGTACGCTCGATGCGCTTCGCGCACCTTGCGCACGTGGTGGACATATTATGCGCTTCGTTGTGAAAGATAAACATTTATATTCAGTTTAAATTATATGTAATATGCCATGCACAAATGGTGCCCTACGGGCACCATTTGCACACTGGGTGGGGAGTGTGTGGATAATTTTTTTTTTTTAATTAATTTTTTTATCGTACGCGTACGGTAAGCGTAATCGGCGAATTTTTGTAAAAAAATAAAAATCAATTTTTGGCCTTGGGGGTTCTGTGGGGACACATTTAGCAAGCCGAGGTGGTTGGGAGCTGTCTAAACAGTCCCTTTACATGTTTATTCTCTTTGTTTTTCATCCCCCCCTCAGAGTCCGAGAGATAAAATGGCGGCCGCCGCTTCCTGGTTTCGACCGATTCGAATGTTTACTAAGATCTAACAGCCAATCAGAATCGCGCTCGCGCACGTCACCGTACGCGTACGGTAAGCGCACCGTAAGCGCACCGTAAGCTGGCTCAGATATATATATTGATTTAAAGGCTATTTTCTCAGAATCTACTGAACAGATTTACACCAAACCTACAAAAGGCACTTCCTTGACCTGTAGACTACCTCTCTGCCAAATTTCAAGGAACTCTGTTCAGCCGTTCGGGCTGTGGCTGTGTCTAAAGGTCCTATGGAAAAATGCATGGGAAAAACGCGTTTTGGGACCCCCCTTTTATCTCAGCCCCCGCTTGACGAATCCCCCCGAGACTTTCGGGGTAGGAGCAGAGCGCAGTGCCCCACCTATTTTGAAAATTTGGCGAGGATTCGTCGACCGGCGCCAAAGTTATTCAAAATAGAATGTTGCGGTTTTCCTATGGAAACAGGGTCCTAACTATAACTACCTACTGGCGACCGCCTCGTCTTTCCTGAACATACGGATTGTGGGACGAGTATTGGATATATATATATATATATCTATATATCTATATATCTATATATCTATATATATATATATATATATATATATATATATATATATATATATATTTATATATATATATATATATACATACATCCATCCATCCATCCATCCATCCATCCATCCATCCATCCATCCATCCATCCATCCATCCATCCATCCATCCATCCATCCATCCATCCAATACTCGTCCCACAATCCGTATGTTCAGGAAAGACGAGGCGAACCCAGATTCAGTGCTTCAAAATTTTATTTCGTGCCCTGCACCGCCGCCATTACGCGTTTCAGCTCTCTAGGAGCCTTGGTCACGTGATACACCACATGATTCTTACTCCACCATTTAAAGTGACAATACGCGGGAAAGGACAAGCAAACACTTCCAAGTCAGAATCATAGACACTGAAAACATATCAGCATAGTGCTGCGTAATTCCCTTTCAGCTTTTCCAATACAAATTGTAAATTTCCAATTTGATACAACTCCATGTGCAAAGTAATGCTATGTGCAAAGTTACGCAAGTTTATGGTCTAAATACCAGACACTCATGATCAATAAATATATAAATACATATACTCATAAAAAATCATATAAGGTTGAGCAGGATTAAAACAGGGTTATATAAACACTCACATTTAAAAAAAATCCTAATACACATTATAAAATGGGTTAAAACCATCTGTGTATAAACCTTTTTGACACATGAGTAAACTTACTATGCAGTTATTCTTAACTACCCCACTGGGTTATTGCACTTGGCGAGTACTGAGAGCACCCTAAGTTTGCTATCCGCCCGGTGTCATCTTCAATGGTGTAAAAAACCTATTGTGCAAAATTGTGCTATAAATAGAAAAACTGTGCGTGTAAAAAAGAAAATCTTGTAATTTCATAGGTTAAAAAAGAGAGAGAGCTAGTGATTTAAATGTTTGCAGATAGCAGGATTGAATATCAAATATTTGAAAAAATCATAAGTGAGTAAAAAAATCCTCACTGGAATTCAATCCATTTGGGATCTTGCTATCCAACTCAATTATATATTTTGTTTCCAGTTTTCTTAGCAAGGAATCGCGGTTCCCACCTCTCCTTAGGGGAGGAACTGAGTCAATTAGGAAATATTGTATTTCACTAGATCTCCTAGCATGTATTTCATCGAAATGGCGCGCTACTGGATATGAGGGATCACCATGATTAATAGCCCGGATATGTTGCAAGATTCTTTTATGTGCCTGCAATCTTGTACTGCCCACGTAGCGTAATCCACATGGGCACTCAAGCACATAAATGACAAACTCTGTTTTACAAGTGAGTTTTTTATCAATTTTGGTGATCCTATTTTTCCATGGAGTAGTGTATTCTGATTTGTTCACTCCATGCTTACATGCTTTACAACTAGCACACTTGATAAAACCTTTGCTAGATGATAGCCACGTAGTGTTGTTAATCAGCTCAGGGCTGCTTTTAACCAGGGAATCCCTCATGGAGCGTGCGTTTCTGAAGGTCAAATTGGGTGACCGACAAAGTGTGTCCCCCAGGACCAAGTCACTTTTGACCAACGCCCAATTCCTAGTGACAATCCTTCTTATAGTATGTTGTTGTTGACTATATGTTAGGATTAATCTAGGTGGTTCCGAAGTCCCTGGTTCAATGATAGAAACACTAGGTGATTTAATGGCCAATGCCTGTGTTCTGCCCTGATTGTTGGCTTTAGATATGGCTGTGTCTATCATTTTCGTGGTATACCCCCGTCTAAGAAATCTAGCTCGGCATTCAGACTGTGCCTTCAAACTGTCTGAGTCAATGGTGCACACTCTTCTGATACGCAGCATCTCCCCAAAGGGAATACTGTGGATCAGGTGTGCAGGGTGGTGGCTAGAGGCATGTAAAAGAGAGTTCCCAGCAGTTGCCTTTCTGTGGAGTCTAGAATGCAAATGGTTGTCAAGGATAAACAGTTCAACATCAAGGAAACAAATATTGTCACAACTAATTTGACCTGAAAATTTGAGATTCAAGTTGTTGTTGATGTCATCAATGAATTGAAGAGCCCCAATCTCCGGGCCCTTCCAAATAATTAGAAGATCGTCAATGTACCTATACCAACGAACTATGTGGTTGCGAACAACTTCTTCAAATGATGATTTGAGGACCTGTTCCTCCCATAATCCCATATGCAGACAAGCGTAGCTTGGGGAGAAACAGGCCCCCATTGCCACGCCCCTTATCTGCTGGTAGACTTGTCTTTGGAATAAAAAGAAAGTGTTCTCTAGGCACATAGAAATGATTGACATCAGCATTTTGTTATGTTCAATAAAACAAATAGGCCGTTTGCTCAAGTAAAACTCCACAGCTTTTAGTCAGTCTCTATGGTTGATGCTGGTATACAGTGAAGAGACATCAAGAGAAATAAGCAAATAATTGTCCTGCCAAACAACATCCTCCAATTTGCGCAGAAGGTCACCAGTATCAAGAATGAATGAGGGTAACTGTCTCACAAAATCTTGTAGAAAAAAATCCACATACTTGCTCGCATTCTCTAAGATACTATTGCGGGCTGATATGATTGGCCTCCCAGGTGGTACTAGGACATTCTTGTGAACCTTTGGTATAAAGTACAACACTGGCATGACCGGGTAATCATTTTTGAGAAAGTGGAATTCGTCCGATGTTAAAAAAAACCCTTACTTTTCCATGCCAGTAAGTTTGAATAAAACAAGTTCCAAAAGGCTTTAACTACAACCATATCGCTCCTTCTGTAGCAATCAGTCACATCCAATTGACTAAGGGCTTCCGCCATGTACATACTGCGTGGCCAAAGAACGATGTTGCCACCCTTATCAGATTGTCTGATAACTATGTCCTTGTTGTCCTGAAGTTTCTTTATCAAACGATAATATTGATTGTCCTGGGCAGTGTACTTCCTTTTAATGGCCCCCTGTTTTTATACCTGTACAACCTTATCATGAAATAGATCAATGTTGTCTCTAATCATGATGGGGCAAAATGTTGATTTGGGTTTAAATGATGTTAACGCCCCTGTATCATGCCGTACTATTTCTTGGCTAAATGATGATGTACAGTTACCAGCCTCTCGTTGTAGGTCATACATATCGCGCATCAAATCCACATCACCCACCGTTAAGGCTGAAGAGGTTTTGTCAGGAGCTTCAACCTGTCTGTTTCTGGCGGGTTGCATTAGATGAAACTTGCGCAGTTTTAATTTGCGTACAAATTTGAACATATCGATGCGGCATTCTGCATAATTGAAGTCACTCCTGGGACTGAAGGACAGGCCTAAGGACAGTGTGGACGTCTCATTTTTAGTCAGAGGAATGTTGGAAAGATTAATAATAGTCTGGTCATCACTTTTTTCAACTATTTGCGGACCCACTGTTTCTTTGCTTTCCTGTTGTAGTACTTTTTGCCTGCGTTGTTTACATTTTTGTCGTCTTTCCCTTCTTTTGATGTTGCGTCTGAGGCGTCCTTGACATTTTTAACACGTGGGCGCAGAGTTTGTCTTCTGTCCTGGCGTAGACATTCCAACTCCTGCCCCAGGGAAAACTTTTGAAACCCCGACCTCTGAGCCCTCATAAGTTCGTTGTCGGACTCGCTGTCTATAGCCGAGCTCAAGTCAGAGATTGAAGTAGAGGGAATCAGGTCATTAGCTGCGCCCCTAGGAACTGACAACGGTAGTATCACTTTTTTGTTCTTTGCTTTCACGCTGTCGTATTTCCTAGAAAACGTGAACACTTGACCATGTTCGTAATCAAGTTTGTCCCTCTGAAATTTGTATGTTTTCCTTTTCTTGATAATCTCTTCCTCTCGTGCCAGCCTGCCCAACATATCCTCTCTGTGTTTGGTAATAAGATCTGTTACCTCTATCTTGTTGATTTCAGTATTGAGTAAGTCAATCTCACTCTGAATTTTTTCACGGTCACTCTCTGCATACTTCACAAGGAGAACAACAGTCTACGTGAGGATTCCAAGTTGCACTCAGCCCATTCTGAGAGCATTTTGGGGTCTTAGCCCATGGCTAAAATTAGCTGACTCATTTCTCTGCCCTGTATTTCGAATAACACATTAACAGGGGAAAAGATGAAGAAGGCTTGTTCAAAGCATGTGTGTGTGTGTGTGTGTGTGTGTGTGTGTGTGTGTGTGTGTGTGTGTGTGTGTGTGTGTGTGTGTGTGTGTGTGTGTGTGTGTGTGTGTGTGTGTGTGTGTGTGTGTGTGTGTGTGTGTGTGTGTGTGTGTGTGTGTGTGTGTGTGTGTGTGTGTGTGTGTGTGTGTGTGTGTGTGTGTGTGTGTGTGTGTGTATATATATATGTGTGTATCACACAAAAAACGTGTGTGTGTGTGTATATATATATATCTTTTGACTTTTCACAAAACATTTTTTGTTTGTGTGTATATATATATATATGTGTGTGTGTGTGTGTGTGTATGTATATATATATATGTGTATATATATGTGCATGATTTTTTTGTGAAAAGTCAAAAGATATCGGTTAACACCAGACCTATAAAGTAACATGCATCAGTGACTATTCATTGCAATGTAGAAGCAGAACATATTGTGGTAGTGGGCTTAAAACAAATTCGAAATGTGGGAACCATACTTTTGTATGATTTTTCTCCCAAACCGCCGGATTAGAAATAAATCATAAGTAGCTTGTTGTGATGCAAGAAATAAAAATAGGTTCTGTAATGTTAAATGTATTGCACATCATTATTTATATACTGTTTTGCTATGAGACTTGCTGAGTTCTAAAATCTAAGGATCCATGGAGGGCGAAATAATGGAGTGGGTCTCTCTTCTGCCTTATGAAATCAGATGTCAGTTTTAATTGCATTCTGAACACGCTGAGTGAAGCACTATCATCATGAACAGATTGTAAAACATTCATGTGCATGATGTAGGATGTAAAAAATGTCCTACATGTTTTTTAACTGTTAATAACCTCTCTGTGCATGTGAATTGTAAACACAATCTAACAACAATTCCTTTTATTCTGATTGGCACTGGAGGGCCGGGATGATGATGTGCCCCAGTCCTGCATTTTTATCTCCGAAGCTGTAAGACCAAGTTTTTTTTATACTTTTTAATTGGTGACTGCTTATGCACTTAACGTCGCATGATCTTCATTTCATTGTACGTGTGGTGCATCGTTTGTGTACTTCTTGTGCCACAATCACCTGAGCCAAAAACCGACGGTGATTTACATTTGCTGTGCTTTTCATCAGTCTGAAAATATTTATTATGTCATGATCTTGTGAAAATGAGAATACTATCTTTTTGGACTGTATGCACAATATGTAGCTTTCATCCCTTGCCCAGAGAAGCCTGATTTGTAGATGCTGCTGCATCAGTTCTCTTCCAAAAGCCAAAATGTAGGGATCACAGACACCCACTCTGTGTTTTTTAAAATATACACATCTGATCAAAAAAGAATATCTGCTAGAAGGACTTATCCAGTCTGTATGTATTAGTTCCTCAGCTCATGCTCGAACATCGAATTGACTCAAATCACCGATACCTAAAATGTGTGCACAGTGACATATAAGAACAAACTATTGTTTCTCGTATGTTGCACACTATATGCAAATGTAATTTAAAATGTGTACAGTCCATATCAGTTGTTTATTTTCTTCAGTCACTCATATTGCCACTGTTTTGCTAGCTGGGTGGCACTGCTTTCGTTTTTATTATTTTCTGTAATTTTCTTGTTTTATGTTTTGTACCTACTTCCTTAATTGATTTTGTTTTTAATTATGAATTTTATTGCGAAATGCAAAGTTAGAAATCACAACCAGCAATAATAAATCATATTACTTCATGCAACAGCCCCACAGAGTAGCAGCATAGTTAGACAGCAGTACAAAATCATGACCTGTCCCGCCTCCCTACTCACCCGACAATTGAATCAACCCATCCTTGTATAAAAATGTATAAATTGAACCCAGGCTATGTAGGGAAAGGGCTCTACCTCCACTCTGCAACCACCACAAAGTATATAGAATTATATCTGCGAGTCATGCTTGCCAATGCTCTTTACAAAATCTGGGAGAGGTCCCCAAACATCACTGTCTGAAGGTGGGCGGAAGCAACTCCGCATATGCCTCAACTAGTTCGCTACACATAAGCATATGCTTCAACCATCCCTTGAAAATCAGGGTGCATATGCATCCCCATATCTAATAGAGACTTCTAGCTGCAGATTCATTATCTTTGAATTTCCCAGGCGTCAGGCTGGATCCGGTAACTTTTTCTGAGCAATACCCCTTGTCAGTTGGCTCCATTCGGCTTCGCGTGATGTCAGCGTAGGTTATGACGTCGCGGTGCCTATATAGGCGCCATCCAGGCGCGCCTATGTCAGTTCTTTTCTTTCCGCACTAGTTAAGCGCTGATCCGGTAAGAGCTACCCCTCTTCCGCTTTTTCGCAGGTTTTTTCTCGACTTTTGTCGATATTTTGGGATTCATCTTCGTGTGTGAGGGATGTCTTCGAGAAAGACAGGTTTCAAACCATGCAGGACTTGTTCCTGCATGATGTCGGTCACCGATCCCCACCGTGTATATCTGTGGTGTCTTGAACGCGACCAGGATACGAGGTTGTGTTCAGACTGTCGGACAATGGCCCCTAAGACCTTAAGGGAGCGAGCAATAAAGTTGCTTGCGGCCCGGCAGTTGACACCATCAAGCGAGACTCCGAGGAGGTCACGGTCCTGTTCGAAGAAGAGGTAGTCGTGGGACCACTCACGGAGCCCTAAGTCCTCTTCCTCCCATTCGTGGTCCTCTGGACACTCGGGGAAGTTGCACAAGTAGAAGAAGAAGACCAAGCGGACTTCAACTTCACCTCAACTGGCGTCTGTTGTTGAGAAAGGTAAGGAGCACCGACACTCTAGGCACGGTTCTGCGGAGCCAGAGTTGATTTTGCGCCTTCCACCCTTTCCGGGAGCCGGAGCGACTCCTTCTCAAATTAAAGAGGTTTACGGGGCCATTCGCCGGGTATTTGAGCCCTTGGACCCCGCGGGTCGGATGGGGCCCCATCGGGTTCGATGCCGTCGGCTCTGGCCAAGGCGCTGGTGGGGCCTCAGGGATCCGATCACGGATCCGGATCGATTCCCGTCGTGCAAACGCGACTTTCCCCAGCGTCCAATCCGAAAATCCTCATCCCCGACAACACTGAGCCGGAATGGCATCCATTGACGCCGATTCCGACGTCGACAGGACCCAGGGGTTCGATGTTGTCTCCAGAGCACTTTGCGGACATGCTGGACTCAGGAGAGGAATGGGAGGAGTCTGGAGACCCTCTTGAGAACCAGGATGTCTCTGAGGAGACAATGGACTGGTATGGGGAACTTGGGGAAGCCAGTGGTCTGGATACTTCCCCAGACACTCGCATGCTCTCTCCGACTACAGTGGCTACGGAGGAAGGGGCGTCCTATGTCATGGTGGTTAAGAGGGCAGCTGAGGTCCTAGGGCTGGAGTTGCCCTCAGTGCAGGTCAGGGCTAATTTCCTGACCGAAGTGCTTCAGCCTGGGGCTTCCACTGCTGAACCCTTATTGCCCTTTAATGAGGCACTTACGGACATCCTTCTAGAAACATGGTCCGAGCCTAGCACAGGGGCTCCTGTGAATAGGATGATTGCATGCCGCCATCGCCCAGCTCCGGGTGACCCAAAGTTCCTCAGCCAACACCTTACCCCAGAAGGTTTGGTGATGCAGGCCTCTACGTCCCAAGGCGCATTCTCTTCCTTCCCTCTGGATATGGAATCAAAGACACTGTACTCATTTGGGAAAAATATGTTTTCTTCCTCCAGTCTGGCATTGCGTTGGGTGAATACCGCGCGCTTATTGGGGCGTTTCTCCCACTCTCTTTGGGAGACGGTTGCCAGGTGCTGCCACAAGTCTCCCAAGCTGTCAAGAACAGAAGGGATGCAGCAAAGTTTACTATACGGTGTGGTTTAGATACGACCGATTGGCTGGGCAGATTGATTTTAACGATGGTGGGCCTGAGACACCACCCCAGGCTTTGTACAACTGGCTTCTCGGGGGATGTCCAAGCCAATTTGATGGACATGCCCTTTGATAGAACCTGCCTTTTGGGGAAAAGGCAGACTCGGCCCTGGTCAGGTTTAGGGACTCTCGAGGTACGGCCAAATCCTTGGGCCTCTCCTCGCAGCCAGTCTTCCTTTTGCCCCTTTCGTGGCAACTTAAGGGGTTTCCAGCCGTGTCAGCCCTATCCTAGCCACCGTCCCGCTCAGACTACCCAGGCTGTGCCAGGACGTGGACATGGTACATTCTGTCCTTGGAATGGAGGCCAGAACTAGTCTGCCACACAGCCACCAGCAGCCGCAGCCTCCAGGCACTCCTAGGTTGGTTCTGCTGGACCACACTACTCCACTGGGTGAGAGAATTAGTCATCATCTCCCCCGCTGGAGATCTATAACAACAGACAAGTGGGTTTTGCAGATCGTCCAGGAGGGCTATTCTCTTCCTTTACTTTATTTTCCTCCTCCGCTGAGTCAGGAACGGCTGGCAGAGGATAATTTTAAGTTGCTCCAAGAGGAAGTTACAGCTCTTTTGGCCAAAGGAGCTATAGATAGGGTCCCAGTTTCAGAAGTAGGCAGTGGCTGTTACTCCAGCTACTTTAAGATTCCGAAGAAAAACAAGACGCTACGGCCATTTTGGATCTTCAGACTGTCAATCTCTCCCTTAAAAAGGAGAAATTCAAAATGCTCACTTTGGCTCAGGTCTTGTCTATACTAGACCAAGGAGACTGGATGGTAGCGTTGGACTTGCAGGATATGTATATTCCCATCCTGCCGGACCACAGGCGTTACCTGCGGTTCAAGGTAGGCCGCAAGCACTTTCAGTTTACCATGCTCCCCTTCGGTCTAACTAGTGCCCCTCGGGTTTTCACCAAGTTGATGTTGGTGGTTGCAGCTCATCTGCGCAGATTAGGGGTGTCAGTCTTCCCCTACCTCGACGACTGCCTGATGAAGGCAGCTTCGCCCCAGGCAGTCGTCTTTCACCTTCGGACTTTGGTGAACCTTCTGCATTTGCTGGGTTTCTCTTTGAACGTGCCGAAGTCACACCAGACTCCCTTTCATCGGAGCTGTTCTGGACACAGTGTAGTGTCGGGCTTATCGTCCCGAGCAGCGAGTCCAGGATATTGAGGTTATGATTCCGATGTTTCAGACTCTATACTGGATTTCGGTGAGGTTGACTCTGAGGCTGTTGGGTCTCATGGCCTCCTGCATCCTGTTGGTAAGAAACGCAAGATTGCATATGCGGGCTCTGCAGTGGGACTTGAAGTTCCAATGGGCACAGCATTGGGGAAATCTCACTGACGCAGTTCAGATCTCGGAAGGAACTGCGAAGGATTTGCATTGGTGGTTAATGAACCGCAATTGAGTCAACGGCAGACCTCTCTCCCTTTCCCAACCAGATTTCACAGTCATGATGGATGCGTCACTTCTGGGATGGGGCAGTCACATGGGAGAGGTGGAGATCAAGGATCACTGTTCTCCGGCAGAGACGGGGCACCACATAAACCTGTTGGAGCTTTGAGCTATTCGGTTGGCATTGAAAGCATTACTTCCTTCTGTCAAGGGGAAGCTAGTGCAGGTGTTCACGGACAAGACCACTGCCATGTAATACTGCAACGAGCGAGGTAGGGTGGTGGACCCTTTGTTGAGAAGCCCTGCGTCTCTGGACATGGCTCTGCAACGAGTTTCTTTGCGATTGGTGCTCAGACAGGTTGTACGCCTTTCCGCCCATACCACTCCTGCCCAGGGTTCTGAAGAAGATCAGGAGCGACCGGGCCCAAGTCATTCTTGTGGCACCGGACTGGGTGAGGAGAGTCTGGTATCCAGAGCTTCTGAGCATGAGTATCGATCCTTCGATCAGGCTGCCCCTTCGGGAGGATCTTCTATTGCAGCAGCATGGTGGGGGGTTCTCCACCCAAACCTGCCAACTCTGCTCCTCCATGCGTGGAGATTGAGCAACGACAGTTGATAGCTTTTGACCTTCCTCCCGAAGTCTGTAACGTTATTCTGGCAGACAGGCGGCCCTCCACTAAGACGGTGTACCCCTGCCATTGGCAGAAATTTTAATTATATTATAGAGAAAGGTCCCTTGATCGTCTTTCTGCTTCTCTTTCTACTGTCCTTTGATTCATTCTAACTCTTGCCCAGCAGGGTTCTGCTTTGGGAACTCTCAAGGGTTACCTCTCTGATCTGTCTGCTTTTTTGTGGCTGCCAGATCAGCCCTCACTCTTTAAATCTCCTATTGTAAGTAGATTTCTGAAAAGGGCTGGCTCGCTTATTTCCACACCACGCCCTTTGTTATGCCACAGTGGGACCTTCATTTGGTCCTCACTTACCTGATGTGCTAACCTTTGCACAATTGTCCCCTTCGGCTGTTGACCATCAAAACAGCCTTCTTGGTGGCGATTACATCGGCCTGGAGGGTGAGTTAATTCCAGGCATTATCCAGCTCGCCTCCTTATCTTATGTCCTTTCCGAACAAGGTGGTGCTTCGCACCAGGGCATCATTCTTACCAAAGGTGGTGACCCCATTCCATCTGGGTCAGTCCATTACTTTGCCCACCTTCTTTGCTCCCCCACATCCCTCTAAGGAAGAGGAACGTCTCCACCGACTGGACCCAGAAAGACCGTTGTCATTCTACCTTGACCGCATAAAAGAGTTCCGGGTGGATGACCAGCTTTTTGTGGGGTATGTGGGAGCAAAGCAGGTAAGGGCAGTGCAGAAAAGGACCATATCCTGCTGGGTCATTCTCTGCATTAAAATCTGTTCTAAAAAAATCCACAAAGTGTCCCTATTGAAACTTTATCAAAATTGCTCATGGGCATAAACAGAGGGCTGTTATTGTTCCCTACACTATCAAAGTCTACCAAGAACACTGTATACTAAATCTGCACTTTAGAAAAGCTCTATAGGAGGCATGTTACTTAAAATATAATCATTTATTACAAATCATGAGAAAACATAAAAACATATATCTAAACCTCCCAAATTTGGGTTACACTCTATAAACGTTATAAAAAAGAATTGATCCGGTTAATTCAAAAACCACAAAGATTAAAAGTAGACGCAGCGTTTCGGTGTTGTTTATAATATTTCCACCTTCTTCAGGACTAAAAACAGTTTTTTTCAAATCTCATCTTTTCAATTGAGAGGGCATTGAGAGGAGGAGGATGACCTTCCTGTATCGAATTTCTCTGCCGGGTAGTTATTTTGCCTTAATGATCAGGATTATATGCTTGTTCCACGAAAGCCACCAAAATTGTGTCCTTTTCCACAGGAAAACAGAGACCACTTAAAACATTGGGAGTTTAACTCTCGCAGTGTAAAGTAGATCAAGGTTCTTGTCCTTGTCATCAATCTTTAAGAGGATGCCAATGCATTAGATTGAAGATATTTCATTTTTCTTCAGTTTCATAAAAACCTTGTCGAATTAATTCAGCCTCCCTGCTATCTCGGAACATCCAAGGCAGGTTGTCAACTCCCAATGTTGTAAGTGGTCTCTGTTTTCCTGTGGAAAAGGACACAATTTTGGTGGCTTTCGTGTTCTTGGTAGACTTTGATAGTGTAGGGAACAATAACAGCCCTCTGTTTATGCCCATGAGCAATTTTGATAAAGTTTCAATAGGGACACTTTGTGGATTTTTTTATTACTTCTTCCCCGTCCCGTTGTGTGCTGCACATTGGGGTAACTCCCCTCGTTATTTTGATTAAAATCTGTTCTGCCTTGGCGAAGAACCAGCCCCCTGAGGGATTAAGGGCCCCTTCCACCAGAGGTAAGTCTGCGACTACAGCCTTGGCTCGGGTGTCCCAGTCCAAGACATCTTCAGCCAGTAACGTGGTCATCATTGCACAAGTTCGCAAAACATTATTGCCTTGATGGTCAAGTGCCCAGGGACGGCTAGACTTAGTTTAAATCATGAGTCCGCCACCCACCGCCGGGATGGTGTGGCTTGGGTATCTGATTCAAAGGAAAGGAATCGGCAGCTAGAAGTCTCTATCAGATGAACAAGTTACTTACCTTTGGTAACACATTATCTGGTACAGTCTATCAAGCTGCAGATTCCTTACAGCCCCACCCATGCCTCCCCGCTTTGCGGACTGATGTCGTAGGACTAGTGGTGTTCCCACTTTCAGGGCCCTAGTTTTGCACACTACTATGTCAGTTTCTTCGTGGCTCTGCACTGCTGGCGTGGAAAATACGAACAGTACTGACGTCTGCGCACCTGGGTGGCGCTTATATAGGCACCGCGATGTCATAACCGATGCTGCCTACGACGTCACGCGGAGCCAAATGGAGCTACATAACATCGCGCGCAAGGGATATTGCGCAGCAAAAGTTTTGGGATCCTGCCTGACGCCTGGGAAATTCAAAGGTAAGGAATATGCAGCTAGATAGTCTCTACCAGATAATGCGTTACAGAAGGTAAGTAACTTCGTCTTTATTGCAACCCGTCTCCGACCTAGGCCCTATGCAGATACTTATAATTGATCAAACTATGTTTCCCTTTAGGAGAAATATCTTTGGTGACAGTGCAGCAAAAGGATCATTGTTTATCAGTAATGGCAATGCCCAAATCTGCAAACCACTGACTACAAGTGTGCCATTCTGGTTCAGAAGTACCTTGGGAGAACCAAGTATACATAAGAGTTATAATATGTTTATCCGACATACCTGGGGGGAGCTGGAAAGTCAGGAAGCAACCTTCTTCAGATGTGTTTAAGATTGTAATAGCAGAGCATATCTACCATAAGAGAAGGATATGAGCTAACCAAATCTTCCACAGGAAGGAAGCTGCGGTTAGGGAACAAGTCTTCCGTGTTTTTGAGCTGTGTATTCTGCAACACAAATAGGAGTGCCAGTTGTCACACTATATGGGGATATCAATAATGAGCGATCTCGGCTTGCGGGCCAAAACGATGGCGCACCTCATTAAGTTCAGCCAACGGAGTCTGCACTCAGCTCGAGCATTTGACCGTATGGATCTCTCTCTCGGGATAGGGTGATCGGGCAGTAGAGCTATATTTGGATGGGGCCGGATCAGTCAGACTACATTCTAGATCTACGTGAGGCGCTCAGCGAATATTATGAATCCGATGATGAGCAAACTGGGCTTGGGCAGCTAAATAGTAGAGCTCAAAATTTGGTGCTCCAAACCCTTGTGATAATGCTTCTGTAATTTAGACCAAGTAATCCTCTGTGGTCTGCCAGCCCATGTCAAGGTGAGGATAATAGAGTGTAGTTGGGGAAAAAACATCTTATGTAGGGGGATAGGAATTTTCAGAAATAAATACAGGAGCTTTGGTAGCACAACCATTTTCATTGGGGCAATCCTGACCGCTACCCATAAGGACAGCTTAATCTGTCAATGGATCGAGTGAGTAAGACAGGAAATGGATGTGCCATAGTTAGCCCTGATAGGAGTGTCTAAATCCCTGTGATACATAATGACTGAATACCTAATCAGCTTTGTTATCAAGTGAAGGGGGAAACCTAGTTCCAGTCTGGTGGAAGCGTCAGTGAGTAGGACTAACTGCAATTCATTCCAATTAATCTGTAGTCTGGACCACTGCCCATAAGATATGATAGTTTGGATGACCGAATGCAGATTAACAGTAGGGTTTCTTATAAGGAGAAGGACATCGTCTGCATACATAAACAAAAGGACATTCCACAACCAACTCTGATGCCCCTATAGTGATGATGATCTCGTAAAAGACAGGCCAAAGGCTCTATAACAATGTAATGGGGAGGGGTGACAAAGGGCGCCCCTGCCTCATACCACACTCAATAGGGAAAGGGTCTGCTAATAAGTAATTCACATGCAACCGGGCCTGCTGCATATTGACAGAATCTTAACCCATTATAAATAGGCCAAACCCACCCCAAATTCGCTCAAGGACCGTGAACATGAAGCGCCATTCAATGTAATCGAGTGCTTTAACAGCATCTAAAAAAGCTGCAGCTACCTCTAGCTGGGGGGTCTAATTGATAAGTGAAGACAAAAAGAGTACATAACTTGTCCGCCATGGAGTGGCAGGGAATAAACCCGACTGGTCTGATCGAGCCAACGCAGGTATCATCAACAAGAGCCGATTTGGAAGCAATTTAGTGAGAATTTTACTCTCCAAATTGATTAGGGACAAGGATCGTTAGGAGCTGTACTGATTTGGGTTTGCCTGTCTTTAAAAATACAGTTATGATTGCTTCTGCCATAAAACCTTGGAGACGATCCATCTGAAAGGCCTCCTTATAAACTGAGATCAGAATTGGAGCCAGATCCTCTGCATACATTTTATAAAACTCGGCCAGGAGGCCATCACTCCCAGGAGCACTGCTGTTCTTTAGTTGAGAAATTACCCCACTAATCTACTCCACTGTGAGCGGTTGACAAAGCTGCTTCTTCTCAGGAGCAGATAACTGTAAGACATGCGTCCACCAAAAAAATATGCATGTTAGGAGGGGTATCTGCAGTACGGGAGCAATACAAGTGTTTATAAAAAGCAGTAAATCCATCTACAATAGCTGATGAGCTGTGTATCATCCTCCCCCAGAATCTCTTTAATATGATTCACCGCCCAATTGTGATGAATCATCGAGGGAAGCATATGCCCAGGACGCTCTCCCTTTATATAATTACAGGCCAACCAAAATTTATCAGAAAAGCGAAGCTCCCTTACCGCCGCCTCTTTGTATTCCCAGACTTTAAGCTGCAGGGTTCCTAAAACTGTGTTGCCCCATCCTGATTATGGGTCTCCTCTAGTGACTTAATAGCGCTTTCCAATTGCCTCAACTCACCTATGAGGGATGACACCCCAGCTCATGTTGATATATTCCCCTCAAATTACCTTTTTACATGCCTCCCATAAGGCTGAGGCTGTACCCACAGAGCCCGTATTCTCACAAAAATAGTTTCTAGTGGCTTGCCGGATATCCTCCCTGAACATACTATCTAGCAAGTTCCCGGGGTGAAAATGCTGTTGTCTAATAGCATGAGCCTCTGCCGGGAGCTCCAGGGTTAGGAAAACTGGGGTGTGGTCAGAGAGCATGCGTTGCATGTGATCTGAAGCTGTGGTCCACTCAGGTATGTCCTTGGTACCAAACCATGCATCCAAGCAGTAGGAGGAGTCAAGCACTGAGTAGTTAAACGTGTAGACTCGGGACTGAGGAAGCAGTGCACTCAAGATGTCAACCATATAATTTGCCGGAAGTAAGGCTGTCCCCCACCTTATTGTGTGTGCGAGCTGAACTTTCAGTGAATCCATCAATAGTTCTAAAACTGTATTGTGACACCACACCACCACCCCCGCCCCCCCCCCCCCCACCCCCACCACCACACCACCACACCTCCCCTCCGGGAGAGCACAGCATGAGTGTTCAAGGTATGTTGGCATTAAATAATGTGTGTAAACAAAAATCTGGCAATTGGCATTGGGGACGTACAGGCTCACTAAAGTGATATGTACAGAACCTGTCGCATCTCGAACAAATTAAAAGCGTCCCTTTGGGTCAGCGAATGTGTAGTGAGGGTGGAATTTAACTGGTCTATTAACTAGAATAGCTACCCCTCGCAAATAGGTTGAGTAAGTGGCAAAATATCTATGGTACCTCCAAGCCTTAGCCAGAAAAGGGGAGGGGTTTGAATCTGGAGCCAAATGTACTTTCTTTAAGAAAGGCCACATCAATATTATGACGAGTCAAATAAGCCAAAATGTGTCACCGTTTTCGCAGGTTGCTAAGTCCCCTAATATTCAAAGTAGCACATTTTGAAGCCATGTAAGGGACCCAGTAAAATAAGAGCTATAGAGAGAGATACCACGTACAGGCAAATAAACTAGCATGATCACAACCAAAAACTCACCTCCCACTGGGCTCCAGTCGCCCTGTGACTGTGCTCCAGGACACCTCTCCCAAGTACAGTAACAAGTACAAAAATAGTAAAATGCACAAATCGCAATGCGAACTAGTAACACTTCGCCTAGAAGGGGCAGAGAACCAGTTATCATATAGGTAACTAAAAACCTCCAAAAACCAGAAGTTAACAAAGACTTGTGCTGTGCCATATCATCCTCCATTCTCCAGATCCTGTGCTCTGCTTGATCTATGGGCATCTGGTGATGAGTGAAGTGCTCCTTCATGTCATCCATGCAATGGGTGAGGGAATCTATTTTCGAATCTATGCTGGCGAGACTAGCATTCTTCTCTGTCAGGAGGGTAGCAACTTCAGTGGAAGTAACGGAGCCGCTATCCTCTGCTCTTTCTCCAACCAACATCATGCACAGACTCCAGCATATGTTTATGGCCCTTACAGTGCTCAATGGTGAGCCAAGATTGCTTTTCCGGATTTGTGAAGAGCAGTCTCACAGGCCAGATAGCAGAAGAAAAAAGCAAGCGTTGGGTAATCGCCACCAAGTCACACACCGCAGGGCATGGGGGTGGTCAGTTATACACTCACAGGCCACAGCAGTGAAGATCTCAAATAGGAGCAGGGAGCCTCGTTGTACTCAACAGCCAGTCAGGAGGGTTGCCATCTGACTCTGGGCACAAGAGTCCTTAAAATCACATCAGTTATCTCATCAGTGGAGCCTAAATCATCAGGAAACAGTCAGCTGGCTTTGCAGGCCCACGCAGCCCCCGGCAAAGCAAAGCACCACACGGTCGCTCCTTCTCCAGTGCTCATGCTGAGAGACTGCAGCCTCCAGGGAGAACGGCTCGCGGGATACAGGGCCAGCGTCGCAGTATTAGTTGCCCTCCTGGATCAAGATCATACATATGTGTAGCGAGAAAGGCAGTAGTATGTCATACAGGATAGTTCTGAAGGAGTTGTGCTCCAGCAATCTGGCCCTTGCATTTCTCATGTGGTCCCCCTTCGAACCACGACACAACTGTTTCTCTGCTGCCCTTGACTTTAAAAATGGCCATTCCGCTGACCTTTACATAGACTAGGAGAGTCAGCGAGCTTCAAGCTCTCTCAGTCCATCCTCCATACAGCAGCTGTTTCCCTGAGAAACAGGTTCTTCGGACATGTGCCTCCTTCCTACCGAAGGTTGGCACTCTCCTTCTTGTCATCCAGAGTATCACCCTGCCTACCATTTTCTTTCCACTTCCAAGGAGGAGTAAAGATCTCCACTGCTTGGACCTGACGAGAACCCTCATTCTACATTGATCGCACCAGAGACCATGGGGTGGATGATCAGCTCTTCATCTGGTTCGCAGTAGCTGAAAATGGACAAGGCTGTGCAGAAGCGGACTATCTCTAGATGCATCATACTCTACATTAAGGTCTGCTACGCATTAGCTAAGAAACAGCCTCCTGAGGGCTTGCGGGCCCATTCTACCAGGGCCAAGGCCGCTATTACTGCGTTGCCATGCGGGATACCCACATAGTTGTCATACCACGAAGCACTACTGCGTGGACAGTGGAGTCCGTCAAGATGTACATTTCACCCGCTCCATCCTCCATGACGTTTGAGACAATTCGCATTCCCTCTTTGATATCTATTCTAAGGTGATGGAATCTTTATCAGAAGAAGTTACCTATCTTCAGAAACACCTTTTCTGGTGTAGAGACTATACAACTGCAAATTCCTCACCTACCCTCCCGGTTTTCACCCAAAAGATCCCATTACACAGTGCACACTGGTCAAAACACTTTTTTTAAGTGACTTTGCATTTTTGGGGCAGCGTCACTACTCACGTGGATGACACCTACATGGGGCAGAGCAATGCCACTTATCAGCGTGCAAAGGGACAGCTCAAGAGTTTCCAGATCCAGTCTGGCACCTTTGGAATGTTCTAAGTTGAGGAATCTGTGGTCAGATTGTCTCTGCAATAAAAGTGTTTCCAAAGAAGTGACTTGTTCTTCGTCACCTACCCATTATGTGAATGGCCTCTTTTTACCATTTAAAAATGTTCGACCTTAGAGATATGCTCAATAGTAGCAGCAAATATAAATAAATAATATATATATATATATATATATATATATATATATATATATATATATATATATATATATATATATATATATATATATATATATATATATATATATATATATATATATATATATATATATATATAGACACACACATACATACAGTGGCGTGAGTGGTGGCTAGGGGTCGGGGACCGAGGGGTACGCACACAAAGGCAACACAGACACTGTGTTGCTGGTTCTGTGCCCCGTGAGTGACTGCACTTTATTGGTAATCCTGCTGCAGCTCCAAGTATACAAACACAATGTTCATGTCTGTGGGGGCGCTGAGCCTTTCTAGTCTCATTTAGTTACTTGCAGACAGTCCTCGAGTTTCTTGGGCTTTCTCACATTATTCCTTAGATTATATTGGTGTCTTTGGTCTGTCATCACTGCGCTATCAGGTTCTGCTGCTCATGACTATTGAGCCTTCTGTTGGCAGGGCAGAGTTGTTCCTCTTATGGATGGTTAGATATTTCAATGTCTCATGTGGTATTCTCTGTCCCTGTCTCCCGAAGATGTGGGGGAGGAACGTGTCTTCTCCGTGTTATGTGCTTGCATTCTCCACTTGGTGAAGAAGGACACATTCCTTGTGACACGATCAAAGTGTCTTAAAGCTATCATAGCACCTTTCATGTTGTCAAGTTGGAGGAGGCATGTTTTAAACAGCAACCTGAATTTTCCTCAGAGGCATCGATTGTGCACTAATACCTAGTCACCTACATGGATGTTGGAGTGCTGGGCTTCACGGGATAGGGGGGCCTTATTGTTCCTGACTTTTATTTTCTGAGTGGCTTCTATGTCCAGCAGTTCGTATGTCCACTCGTCTGTGTGGGGAATATTGTCCTTCACTGCTCTACCGAACTGGACATCAGACAGTGCCCTTTTCAAGGTGCTGGTGGGGGGTGCGCCTGTACGCTCCAAGAACGGTGTGGATAGCACACTGTCGGTTAGTTGTTCACAGCCCATTCGGATCACTTTGTTTAAGGAGCTCATTAGCCTGTCGACTTCACCCTTGGCTTGAGGCCATCGAGTATGATTTTCTTGTGAGTTATTGCTAAGGATACCATGTAGTGTTTTAAGTTATGGCTCCAGAACGGTGGACAGTTGTCCCTCTTGAGGATAGGGACACCGAAGATGGCAAAGATCTTGTCAAGGCATCTCCTTGTGTGGGCAGAAGTGGTGCTTGGTAGCACCTCCATGATAGCAAACTTGAGAAGGTGTCTGAGGCAACTAGAATGTGGCATCTATCTGGTAGCGAGTCGAAGTTACCACTGATGTCGTGGAAGGGATTGGCACTCAGTTTATCGTTGGTGATGCGAGGGGGCCGGTCTCGGGATTTGGGAACTGGCACCAGTGGCAGCAAGCTACCATGTCCTTAACTTTCATATCCAGAATGGGGAACCACACCTTTCTCCTCAGCCGAGCTTTGGTCTTGGTGTCCCTCAGGGGCTTGGTGTGTACAAGGGTCAGTATCGGTGGCCGCAGTGAGCGGGCTATCTTAGAAGTATCCCTTGTTCTGTGGTGCTTAGCTCATGTCGGATGTTCGGGAGGGTGGAAAAATCATGCTGAGTAACATCATACATTCTTATGTCGTTAAGGAAGTTTCTCCATCTCGCCACTTCCATGATCTGTAGGAAGCAAGGGTCTGAGGTCGTAGCATCAGCGATATCCTAGAGGGCGGGCGACCTCGGGCAGCTAGTCTCAGCGATCGAGTGGGCATAGCCATCAGCAGCTGATGATGCTGGTCAATGGCAGGGTGTCATGAGAGGTATTTGGCTGGGTTGTCACACCCAGGTTTGTAGCTCACAGTTGTGTTTTTTTCAAGCTACAGTACTTACTAATCTATGTGTGGGGGCAGGATGAGGTGCTGTTCCTGCGAATAGTGGAGTGAGTGGTTTGTGATCTGTGACAAATTTGAAGGGCTGCCCATAGAGATACTAGTGAAAATGATGGCAGCCCCACTTGATGGCAAGAGCTTCTTTTTCTATGTGGGAATATCTTATCTCTGTCTCAGTGATGGCCTTGCTAGCAAGCGTAACGGGAGCCCACCCGTTGCACTCAGCGCATTGTATGAGGACCTTCCTGAGGTCAATGGGGCTGGCATCTACCACAAGACCAGATTCCTTCGCTGGATTGAAGTATGCGATTACTGTGTACTAGAGGGGACAGCGTCTTAAATGGCTTGAAAAGCATCTTTCCCAGTCTCAACTCACATCTGTTGAGCGAATGTCTTGGTCAGGTGTCTCAGAGGTCTCCTAAAGTATGTTTTAAGGCTCTGGACTTCTGCAGCAGATGTTGGAGAGGGTGCTTCTTTGATATTGATGCACTTGTTTAGGTCAACTTTCATCCTTTCATTCAAGAAAATGTAGCCAAAGAATTCAACTTCTTTGCGAAAGATCTGGCATTTGCTGCCATTAAGGATGGGGCCAGCCAAGCAGATCCTGTTCTAGGAAGGCTCACAGGCAGTGGTGACTGTCAAAGATAGGCACATGGATGAGGATGTAATCACTGACATTGATGACACCTTCGATACCAGTGAGGACTTCTCGTATTGCATTTTGAAATACCTCTGCTGTGGATGAAATGACAAAGTTCAGTATGCGATAGCAGCGACTGCCAACATGATGAGAGAATATTGTTATATATCTACTGTCCTCATGGAGCTCCAGGTAAAGATAGCCCAAGGTCAGGTAAAGCATTGAAAGTCACTTTTATCCATTTATGTCAGCGATTAAGTCATTAATCATGGAGGCAATGTTGTGGAGGAGCATGTGGATGCAGCTGCAACCTGGCTTCTTGGGGTTTTTTGCCACTATCATGGGGGACACACAGTGGATGGGTCTTGATACCTTCTCGATGACCCCGGGGTCTTCGAGTTTCTTCAGTTCTGACTCCACCAGTAGACAGATGTGAAACGGGATCCTGCGTTGTCATAGTGGGACAGGGCAGACCATAGGTTGAGCATGCGATAGCAGCGACGGCCAACATGAAGAGAGAATATTGTTATATATCTACCGTCCTCATGGAGCTCCAGGTAAAGATAGCCCAAGGTCAGGTAAAGCATTGAAAGTCACTTGTATCCATTTATGTCAGCGATTAAGTCATTAATCATGGAGGCATTGTTGTAGAGGAGCATGTGGATGCAGCTGCAACCTGGCTTCTTGGGTTTGTTTGCCACTATCATGGGGGACACACAGGGGATGGTTCTTGATACCTTCTCGATGACCCCGGGGTCTTCGAGTTTCTTAAGTTCCGACTCTACCAGTAGACAGATGTGAAACGGGATCCTGCGTTGTCACAGTGGGACAGGGCAGACCATAGGTTTGATGTGTAAGGAGATCGGAGGTCCTTTAGGGTGCTCTAGGCCAGTAAAGAGGTGAGGAAAATCACAGACCATGCGGTTTATGTCATTGGCAACATCACTCACAGTGCTAGTGAAGTGGACCAGTTGAAGGCACTCTGCATGTTCGCAACTGAGGAGTGTTTCAGAGTCGGAGGTCATGACGAAGAACATTTGGTGTGGGAGGTCCATTCCTTGAGGGTGGCAGGGCAGATGAGTATTCCCATTGTCAGGATGGGATCAGTGCAGCGATAGGCAAATATTTTTGCCTTTGTGTCCTCACCACATCTTCAACAAAGCCGACACCATCATCGCACCCCACCTCCGGAACATCATAAACAACTCTTTCACGTCCGCCACCTTCCCAGAGAGCTGGAAGCACGCAGAAATCAACGCCCTTCTGAAGAATCCCACATCGGACAATAAAGACCTCAAGAACTTCCGCCCCATCTCTCTTCTTCCCTTCCCTGCAAAAGTCATCGAGAAGACCGTCAATAAACAACTGACCGCATTCCTCGAGGCAAACGACTCCCTCGACCCATCCCAGTCCGGATTTCGAGCCAACCACAGCACCGAGACCACCCTCATCGCAGCCACCGACGACATCAGGACCATGCTTGACAACGGGGAAACAGCCGCTCTCATCCTCCTAGACCTCTCAGCCGCATTTGATACCGTCTGCCACCGCACCCTAATAACCCGCCTCCACAACACTGGGGTCCAAGGAAAAGCCCTCGACTGGATCACCTCGTTCCTCTCCAACAGAACCCAGAGAGTCCGCCTCCCTCCCTTCCGCTCCGCGGCCACCGAGATCATCTGCGGCGTACCTCAAGGCTCCTTGCTCAGCCAAACCCTCTTTAATATCTACATGAGCCCCCAGCAAACACAACCTCAACATCATCTCCTACGCCGACGACACCCAGCTGATACTCTCCCTCACCAATGACCCAGCCACCGCCAAAACCAACCTCCAGGAAGGAATGAAGGACGTCGCAGAATGGATGAAGCTCAGCTGCCTGAAACTGAACTCAGACAAGACGGAGGTCCTCATCCTCGGACAGTCCCCCTCCGCCTGGGACGACTCCTGGTGGCCCACAGCGCGGGCGCCGCGCCGAACCCCACGGACCACGCACGCAACCTGGGATTCATCCTGGACTCCTCCCTCACAATGACCAAGCAAGTCAACGCCATCTCATCCTCATGCTTCAACACCCTGTGCATGCTCTGAAAAATCTTCCGGTGGATCCCCACCGAAACAAGAAAGACGGTCACCCAGGCCCTCGTCACCAGCCGACTGGACTACGGGAACGCCCTATACGCAGGAACCACGGCCAAACTTCAGAAAAGACTCCAGCGCATACAAAACGCCTCCGCACGACTCATCCTCGACATTCCTCGCCACAGCCAATATATCCGCCCACCCGAGAAACCTGCACTGGCTCCCCGTCAGCAAAAGGATCACGTTCAGGCTCCTCACCCACGCACACAAAGCGCACCACAACTTGGGCCCCGAATACCTCAACAACCCCCTCACGTTCTACACTCCTACCCGCCAGCTCCGCTCCGCCAGCCTCGCCCTCGCCACCGTCCCACGGATTCGCAGAACCACCACCGGAGGAAGTTAATTCTCCTACCTAGCCGCCAAGACATGGAACTCCCTCCCCCACCCACCTACGACTGACCCGGGACCATCTCACCTTCAGGAAACACCTCAAGACCTGGCTATTCGAGCAGTAGCAGCAACCCCCTCCCTCAGCGCCTTGAGACCCTCACGGGTGAGTAGCGCGCTCTACAAATGTACTGATTGATTGGGCTGTAGTGTGGGGTGTGGCTAGATGGTGAGATATTGTGTTAAGCAGGTCACTTTGACGGAAGCGCATGTGTCGATCAGACAGGCGTTTGGCATGCAGTCATTGGTGACTTGGCAGGTGAGACAGACACTGTGCTGTGGGTGCCCAGGCTCAAGGGTGCAGGACAGCGGGAAGATTCAGTTGTCTTCCTCTTTGGCTAGAGGGTTGTGGTTTGTAGGGGTAATGGCACTTTTGGGGTCTGTTGGATAGGCCGCGTCCTCTAGAGACTGGCAGTCTACGACCTTCCATACAGACTTTGGCAAACTGGTTGATGCGCTGGTATAGAGAACATGTTTTATCTCTTGTGGGGCATTTCTGATGCGGATGTGGGGTGAGCCTTCATTATTCACAGTTTGAAGCGGCCTGCTTGCAGGCTCAGGATTTGTGGAGTGCCATCTCAATCTGGTCGGCGCAGTAGTTGAATAATTCGTGCAAGCGTGAGTATCTCGTCCAGTGGCATGTTAGGGTGCTGGAGGGTGTGGCGTCGTAAAGCTGCAGACCGGCAGCCTTGGATAATTTGCGCCTGCACTTCTTTTTGCTGGTCATCAGCATTGCACGTGCTGGTGACCTCCTGTAGGCAGGCATAGAAGAGGTCGATGGAGTCTCCTTCATTTTGGCGAGCTTGGCGGAGTTTGAACCTCTCAAAGTCGGATAGGTATTGAGGGCAGTTATGGCATTGTCATAGATTCGATCTGTTCGGGTATCGGGAAGGTTGCGAGTTTGAAGATTTCATTGCGAGCAAAGTGGAGGAGCAGGAGTAGTTTAGTTTCACCATTTGTTTCCTTTGTTGCACAGAAGTAGTTGAGGCACGCAACTGACGTGTGGCAGATGGGGGCCTCAGTAGCTGTATCTCAGAGTTCATGGATTGCATGCACCCCCAATGACATGGGCTTGCATGAGGTGTTGTAAGAGCGCTGCAGGTGCGTCAACCTGGGCGCAGCCTGCCCGCCATCATGCTAGTTGGTGTTTATGGCAAATGGGACTTAAAGGCATTAGATGATATGGTAGGCAGCTGGAGGTGCCAGGGTTGCTGACGGTGCTCCTCAGGATGCTGCGTTGGCTGAGGCTGCACGTGCACTCAACAGTAATTGAGAAGAGGTGCCAGGGACACAGAGTGATAAGTCTCTCATGTTGTGGCGAGGGTGCACTTTAGATTGTGAGGCAACTGTTGTGTGTAATGAGCTATGAATCTCCAACTTAAATGGTGGCAGCCATAGAATGTCTCCCCAGTACAAGGCCCTTAAGATAGGCAAAACTCAGCATATAGGACAGCAGTGTTGAGGAGGGCCGCAGCGCAGGCCAAACTCTGCTCTCCTGGGGTGGGGTGGGGTGGGGCGGGGCAGCAGGACGCGAGTAGCGTCTGCGTGGGTCAGGGGCTAAGATGCGCCTAGCTGAGCAGCTCCTGTACAGCGCGGATAGGTTGCTGAACTCTGCTATCCTCAGCCCAGGTTTCTCAAACGACTATTGACTCCACAACTGCTACCTCTGGCCCCAGCTCCCTTGTATCTCTCTCTCTCTATACTGCAATTCATTTGTAAACCTGAAGTAGCAAATATGGACCCTCCACCCTCACCAATGATTCATAGTCCCCTTTACATTTAAAGTTGTGTTTGTATTTATGTATTGGGATTTCTCACGATGAACATCATTACCCCCTGGCCCTCTTTTACCCTTTGTCCCTTGCTTGTACAGTGAGTGAGCACTCCTGTGTCCTGCATCAAGGAGGATTCATATGGTGCCACAAAGGTTCCTGTATCTGAGCAGGGATAAGTGCAAGGGTATTATTCTGTGCAAGTTGAGTACAATAATGAGCTTTGCACTCGTTCATCGCTGTTATTGCCCTGCTTAATGCTGGTGGAATAATTGTTTGTACATTACATGCCTCTGCTGTCCATTGTAGTTCACTTTCATTAATAGTATGAAACACTTGGTTCCAGGAAAGCACAGTTTTTTTTAGCCATCCCATTCACTTCGTATTCACCTTTCATCATTTACTCCCCCTTCACCATTTTGTCTCAATTCCCATCATGCTTTATTTTCCACTCATTCGTCATTTATCAATCACCTCTCTTCGTCAGTTGCCGTCTATTCAATAGTCACCCTCCAATTACCCTTCATATGCCAGTTACCTTCCATTCACCGTCCAGTGTTGAGCATTCACCACATTTTCTATTAACATTAACCATCCTTCCATCACTCTGTAGTATCCGTCATTTCCCAGCCAATAGTCAACAGTCATCAACAAATATATGCCACTTTGTTCATCTGCTGTCCATTATCCATATATTTACCCATTTATTCACCCATTTATTCATCCATACACCCACATCGTCCTACCTTTGACTCTCATTCACTGAATCTCTAAACGACACATCCGCACACGAAATTGTAAATCAGTGTTCTTACAATCTGATTGAGACATCTAGCCGCAGATTCCTTAACTTAGAATATCCCCAGGCATCAGACTGGACCCGGAGAATCTTCAGCAGTTCCTCTGCGCGCCTGTGGACGGCGTCGAATGGCTCCGTCCTGACGTTGTCCACAGATTTGAGGTCAATGGAGCCATATAAGTCACTCCCAGCTTGCTGATGTAATTTTCCCTCTTTTCCACGTCCCAACGCGCATCCAGGAGCAGCGGTTCCTTTGGCCTGTTTTTGTTTTCCGGCCTTATCGATGCCTTTTAGCGTCCCGGAACAGTGTATGATGCCTAAGGGCTTCAAGTCGTGTGAGACCTGTACGCTGCAGATGTCGGAGACGGATCCACACAAGATCTCCATGAGGTGCTTGGGAGAGCACCACGACTCCCAGGATGTTTATCTTCTGTCCCTCTGGGGAATTGTACTATAGTTCATACTGTAGGCTTCTCACTTCGTCGCTCTTCCTACTGTTGTAGGACATCCCCTCTGGTGAGACTCACAAAATTGACGTGGCTCTCTCCTAGGGCTTAGTGTTGTGGTCTATGGTTGGTCCGTAGCACTCTTCGGCCTCTATGGATGCAGACTTCTCCAGAGTATTCTTGGGCTTCTGTCGCACCTGGCTCACCCCGACGTGTTCTTCCACCTTTTCGCTGTGCTCTTTTTGCCTACGTTGGCTGTCTTAGCCTTAGGCAAGTGTCCCTTGTGGGCATGTTTTCCTGTTCCGCTCCGGAGCAGTTTTTTTCCATGTACTTTGTGGACACAATATGTGAGTACACACTGGGTATGTTCACAGTCACGGGGTGCCTGCGGTACACCTTGCGCCACTGTTTTGGTGCGTTCTATTCTTGTGGTATTGTCTACTCTTCATTCTCTGCTGTTGAGACGTGCTTAGGTCTTCTCTGGCAGCGCAGACCCTGGCTGGTGTTTGCCTATGGGCAGTAGAATCTACGCAGGACACGTCACTGCTGCATGTGGCCTTGGGCCCACTTCCCGGGCAGGGGCTCTAGTCCCTCTGCTCCTTGCCGCGCGAGGGCTCAGGTACTCCTGTTTCTGGCCCCTGCTGATGTTATCAGTGGAAGTATTCTTCTTCAGGATACTCCTTGCCATTTCTGCAGTATCTGTATATGTATACATGTTTCTGACTATGTATGTGTATAACTAACTCATTTCTCGTTAGTGTGTTAGTCAATATCTCCGCCTGTCACGCGGGCGACCAGGTTCCTTTCCTGATGGGGAGGATGATGTTGCTTTTGAAGTGTTTTAACGTGTTATATCCGGTTATGGTTCACATCGGTGCCGTTGGTACCAATTATGCGCCCTCCTATATTATGTAGGGCATGCTCTTCGAGTTCCCCTTGTCTTTCAATAAATACATTTTCATGTATATGTCTATACGTATATATGTCATGCCATATACACACAGTGAGAGGGCAAGCCTACTATGTTTTTGCTTGCTAAGGTTTTGGTCCCTGATCCTCTGTGTCTCTCTCTCTCTCTCTCTCTCTCTCTCTCTCTCTCTCTCTCTCTCTCTCTCTCTCTCTCTCTCTCTCTCTCTCTCTCTCTCTCTCTCTCTCTCTCTCTCTCTCTCTCTCTCTCTCTCTCTCTCTCTCTCCTCTCTCTCCTCTCTCTCCTCTCTCTCCTCTCTCTTCTCTCTCTCTCTCTCCCCCCCCTCCCTCACTCCCTCACCCCCCCCCCCCCCCCTTCATGGGAGAGAGTCTGTGCCCGACCTGGCCATTAGCCATTGTACCTCTTGGTACGGTTGGCCGGTTGCTTACCTGGTGATGCACCTGTCCCTTTTTGCCGACGCATACGTGCTGTTGATGCTACATTTCACTGGGCTTTTGCATATGTGTGGTGTAGTTCTCACGGTCCTCACTGTCTGCTTATGTGTATCCCTGTCATCCACATACATGTATCTCCTGGTAATCATGGTTCTATATATCTCTACATGGTGACATCTGTCCCTCCCCATGTCTATTTTGTCATCCATTGTTGTGCATGCTCCGTTTGAATGCTCTGACTTTGTCATACTGTTTTGTTCCTTCTCTGGGACTTTGTCTCTTGCAAATCCATGGGACCCTATGCTCGGTTTAACAACTTCTTGCAGAAGTTGGGAATTTCTTCCATAATGCTTTGGCCGTTCTGATTCCCTTTCGTCCCTGTCTGCATGAGAGAGGTCTCGTACCGTCCTCTGACGGATTGTGGTGCCTTTGCCTCCCCTTGTTAGTACTCCCTTACAGAGCTTAATGGGTCTGGAGTCAGCCATGCTGGCATTGCTGTCCCCACCGTGTTTTGGGCAATGTTATTGACGGATGAGTTCTCTTTGGAACTTTGTGGGTTTCAGTCGCAGACCCTCCTCCAATGGAGTACATCTTTGGGATCTATTCTCAGTTAAGGAATCTGTGGCTAGATGTTTCTATCAGATGAACGAGTTACTTACCTTCGCTAACGATGTATCTGTTAGAGACACAGTCTAGCCGCAGATTCCTTAGCGCCCACCCCTCCTCCCCCGCTTTGCGAGGGCCTTTTGAAAGAAAGAATGAATGAATGAATATTAGACTTCTAAAGCGCAAACAGCCCAGAGGCATCAAGGCGCTACAGGAGGGACTGTCATACAGAAATAAAATAAAGCTCATCTGATGCCTCTGTGAAGAGCCAAGTCTTCAGAGCCTTGCGGAAAAGAGAGTGAGACGCCTGTCGAGAGAGATCGCCAGGGAGTTTGTTCCATAGCCTGGCAGCAGCAATGGAGAACGCCCTGCCTCCCCATCTAGTCTTCTTGAACTTTGGGACTGTCAGAGGATTTTTACTAGCTGATCTAAGCTGCTTGGTGGGAGCATAGCGCTGGAACAGCCCTTTAATAGTATCTGGGCCTAGGCCTTAAAAAGCCTTGTGGGTAAGACATAGGGCCTTAAACAAAATTCTTTGATTTAAAAGAAGCCAATGCAGCTTGCTGAGGGAAGCCGAGATTGAGTGATATTTCGGAAGATCCATCACCATACTGGCTGTTGCATTCTGCATCGGCTGCAGACGACGAACAAGGCCCTTGTTAATGCCCAAATAGAGGGCATTACAATAGTCCAATCTGAACATCACTAAGGCAATCACTGTCTGCATTCGGGAGGCGAACTAAAGGAACCGGGAGATTTTCCTGAGAATCCTAATAATCCCAAAGCAGGTGGACACCGTTCTGTTAATCTGCAGGCTAAAAAAAAAGAGAGTTGTCCACTATGACCCCTACGTTTTTACCATGGGATACAGGGCAAGGACAGCAACCAAGCGTATGTGGCCGCCAATCGTTTGACCAGATATTCTGTTGGTTTCCAAAGATCAGGACCTCTGTGTAGGAAACTGGCTCCATATATACTACACCAAAATGAGGTATAGTGTGTATAGAGTCCAGGTGACCCCAGAGGTAGGCAGAGGTTAAAGTTAGATAGAACCTTACTCTCTATTTGTGGTAGAGTGGTCGAGCAGTAAGGCAGTATCGGAGGACAGTGTTAAGCATTTGATGTACACACTCAGTCAGCAAGTGAATTCACGCACTCAAGGACTGAACTTCAGACCAATTGTTTTTGTATAAAAAATATACTGTTATTTTATTTTTAGAACCAAGCAAGCCTGGCACAGGTAAGCATTAAATACTTTACAGTAATAAATTGCTGAATGTAGAACAGTTTGAAAATGCCATAGGAATTGTACTCTGATTTTCAGGGGATGCAGTAGGTTGCAATACAGACATTGAAATTAATAGGCTTTTTCAGTAAATTATAGGTAAATTACTTTTTATGTTACTTTTCTACCTCAATGCTAGATACCTAGATTCAGCACTGGGAAATTTCCTGCAAACAGGTAAATAAATAAGTTTTGGTTATTTGTGCGATTTTTAGATTTCAAAACTCCACACTTAAAAACTGTTGGGAAGAAAATTGTCAATGTTCTCCTATGGAGGAAAAACAGGTTATCGGTTCATTGATAAGTTATCGACTGTGGGAGTTAAGGTTCTGGGGTTAGACTCGGGTCACCCAGGGTCAGTGATGAACTCTTGTTGCACCCTCAGCGGCATTAAGGCGGCCGGGTGCAGAGTGTTGAGGCCCAATGTTATCCAATGGAGGATAGGAGGCCTCCGGTTGGTGGCTGCTGGCAAGCAGACCACTGGGTTGTGGGAGCAAAGCTCCTAGGGTTTAGGTCAGGGCAAATGGGGAAACAAAGTAGCACAAAAGGTGCACCCTCAGCGGCACTGAGGCGGCCGGGTGCAGAGTGCTGTTTCGATGTGGGGCGTCGCGTTGTTTTCAATGGAGAACGTCCGGTTTGCAAAAGCACTGCAGGCAGGGAGACAAAGGACTTCTGGGTGCGACCACCACTTTGAGAGGTAAGTTGGGATGTTAGGGGTTGGTTAGGCACTGTCGGTTTGGGCACACAAAGCCGTGGGGCGTCGGGTGCAGGGGTGCCTTTTGGGGTCGGATCTTCTTACCAGCTCCTGGTCGCGGTTAGGGGGGCCTTCTGGATTTAGTCTGCAAGCGTCGGCTGGAGGCTTGAGGCAGGTCAGGGGTCGCCGGATCTCGGTTCAGGATCGTCCGAGTGTTTTTCCACTCGAGCTCGGGCCAGTTTCGGCGGGTGCAGAGTGGGCTGGATTCGGGGTCTCCGGCTGCTGCCAGAGGTTGCAGTTGAACAAATCTGGTGTTCACGTGAGAAGCAGTCTTTGGAAGTGAAGGCAGGCAGGTCCTCCGTGTTTTTTGAGGTTGCTGGCCGCAGGACACACGCAGGAGCAGTTTCGAGGGGAGACAGGCCTGTTGGGCTGGGGCCAAGTCAGTGGGCGTCTTCCTCTTGTTAGCTGGCTGCACGGCTGTTCGGTCCTTCTTCTTCTTTTCCTTTTGTTGTCAGGCTGGATCTGAGGAAGCATGGCTTAGGGTGCCCCCTAAATACTAGATTTAGGGGTGTTACAGGTAGGTAGAGGGCAGGGACCAAGTGTCCCTTCCCTGAGGTGGGTACACCCCCTATTGTGCCACCCTCCAGTGGGAGGGAGGCACAAGCCTGTCCCTGGTTGGTTGGGTCCCCTCATCCTCAAGATGGCGGGGACTCGGAGTTGTGCTTCACCTCACCTCCCCCACCTGAGGGGTGGAGTTGGCAGAGGTGGGCACACTTCTCTTCCTCACTTGTTTTTCCAGCCGGTTCTCCCGCCCAAAGTGGGGGGCAGACCCAGTGGGGACCAGTTGCTGAAAGCGGCATGTGGTGTGGGAAAGCTTCCCCTTCTTGAACCCTGCCCATCCTGCGGAGGAGACTTGGCACCTACTCCCAGGATGTGCATTGTTTCAGGCCCCCAAGAGCAGCAGGCTCTCGACCCAGGGGTCCAGAAACATGTCTGTTGATGGCAGCCTAAGAAGCCGATCAGTCGGGACACTAGAAGTGGGTTAGTTTTCAGTGTGTGCATTTTCCAACACTTGACATCAGTGTGGGTTTAATGTGCTGAGAAGTTTGATACCAAACTTCTCAGTTTTCAGTGTAGCCATTATGGTGCTGTGGAGTTTGTAATGACAAACTCCCAGCACCAAATACTCTTAATGGCAGCACTGCACTTAGTGTCTAAGAATGGACTTAGACACTGTAGGGGTACAGGGCCATGCACCTGTACCCTCACCACTGGTATAGTGAACCCATCTAGAGGGGTGACTGATCTATGCCAGGGCAGTGAGTTGTAGGCATGGCACACAGGGATGTCTGCCATGTCGACTCTTCACTTTGTTCCGCACCAAAACACGCAGCCTGCAAAGGCAGTGTGTGAGTGTAGTGGTACAGGACCTCTAAGTGCTGCAGCCCTTAGAGGGCTTCACTGGTCACAGTGCCCTGGGTACCTGTGGTACCATTTACCAGGGGCTGACCTGTGGCCAGAGATGCCAATTGGGTTTGTTTTGGGGAAAGAACACAGGTCCTGGGAACCTGATTGGCGGGGACCCAGGGCACACCATGTAAAAGTGCATCAGTAGTCCGGCAAAAAGTGGTGGGGTTACTTCAACAGAAACCCACTTTCCTGCACTCTGGTTTTTCCCCAATGAGTTTAAGATAGTTCTCAACCATCCAAGAGGAGACTGCCTGCATGCAGTTTTTAAAGTTAGTGGCAGATTCCCTTATGGTGTGAGTAATAGACACCATAATTTGCGTGTCGTCAGCATAGGACCGTACCTCCAATCCAAAGGATCTTGCAACCCTTGTCAGTGGGGTGACATAAATATTGCAAAGGGTAGGGCTCAGAGAGGAGCCTAGCTGGATTCCACATAACAGATGATTAGGAGACGAGTGGAATTGACCCATTTTCAATATCTGTGCCCGATCACTGAGGAAGAAGGTAAGTAGCTTGAGGGCCATGCCCTCAATTCCTATCTCCTTGAGCCGTTCCACCAGTCTCAGAGGAGATAGGGTATCAAAGGCTGCGGTAAGGTCAAGAAGAACCAACAGCGTGGCGTTTCCTGCATCAACCTTAACATGAATATTAATGAGTACCGAAGTTAGCGCTGTCTCAGTGCTGTGATTACTTCTAAAACCATGCTGCGAGCTCTCAAGCAGCTAGTATTCCCTTAAATAGAAACTGAGGTGAGGATTCACGAATTTCTTAAGAATTTTGGCTGGAACTGCTAACAGGGAAATTGGGCGATAATTCTTTAATTCTGCCGAGTCCAGAGAAGGTTTTTTAAAAAGAAGTTTAACCACTGCAGTCTTCCATGGCATGGGGTACTGCCCCACTGAAATAGCAATATTAAGTACTGAGGTAAGGTGGGGGACGATAGCTTCCCCTGCTATTTTCAGGATCTTTAAAGGGCATGACTCCATCGGGGATCCAGATGTAATTCCCCCTAACTGGTGGTCCGTGAGTTCTGGAGAGGGGGAGGGAGGGCTGGGGGGTGGGTTGGGGTGATAAGTAACTTGGGTACCTCCTCTGTGGTTGCGTAATCATTAGAATAGAGGTGGAAGGGATTTGGGGGAACTAATGGGGCACTCTCGGCATTAGCAATTTCCAACGAGGAGTATATATCCATGATTTTTTAGGTTGTGTTCTATCCACTTGCCTCCTTACAGGTCGCCATTGTCTTCTTGCGGGATGGTCTGCTTCACCTCCGTCCTGGGTAGGATATCTCATGCTGTTTTATCTGTTGCTTCTCCACCCGTTCTTGTAATTGGGTGGTGGGTTCGAATGTCCTTCCACACTCCTCCACCCTGGTTCTTCCAGTGTGGGGCTTGATCATGTTCTTCTAACCTCCCTTCCGCCCTCTTCTATTTTCTAACCATTATTTGGGGTCTCCTTGACTATGTTGCGGTCAATTAGTTTAGGGTCTATTTAACTGCGATAGTCAATTGGTCATTTATGGGGTGTATGATTGCACATTCTCTGTTGTTGCAGACATGTGGTCAATTACCGTGAGCCATCTTGTTCCAATTCGGTTGCCCTTACAGTTGCATTCTGTGATTGCAGACTGCTTATCGTTTGCCATGACATTCATCTCCAGTGCCGTTTTGCCTCATAGCAGGGCATGGCTCTTCGCTTTTGCGTCACTTACGAAGGGCGAGTACTCTGCTCTCCCCCTTCAGTCCCTTACAGTATAAGTACTCTTTCAGTGATATACATGGTGATGTTTCTCCTCATGCTATGATTTGCTGCCATTGTTGTTTCAAAGATTTTTGATCTTTTTTACCACACTGTTCTCACGGTTTTGGTAGTGGCTCTGCGTTGTGGCACGGAAAAACTTCACAGTAGAAAACTGACGTCAGCGTGCTGGGAGGGACTTATAGGGCGACATCTGAAAGAAACCCGTTAGTTAGATTCCTCACCTTAGAATATCCCCCGGTGTCAGGCTGGATCCGGAAAGATTTTTGTAGCAATACCCCTTGCGTGTCGCTAGGCGTCGTCTGCGGCTCCGCGTCCATCGTTGGCGTCGTGCGCCGGAATGACGTCGTCGGAGTACTTAGACGCCGCCCTCGCTGGCTGACGTCAGTTCTTCTTTTTTCCGCGCCAGACAGCGCAGATCCGGGAAGAGCTTTCCCCTTAGTCAATTTTTAACTAAACTTTTTTGACTCTTTTTGGTCTTCTGTCGACTCGACTCTGGTGCCGGTAGGATGCCTGGGTTTAAAGCCTGTGACTCCTGTCATCGACTGATGTCGATGACGGACCACCATCGCTGGTGCCTTTACTGCCTGGGGGCCAACCACGACGTGGAGTCGTGCCCCGATTGTCAGGCCTTGACCTCGAAGGCTAGGCGGGAGCGGTCCCGTAAACTTCTCGAGCTTCGGCACTCGGCTCCGTGACGCTCACGTCCCGGTCCAGGAGGAGGTCCAAGGACCGGTCGCGGAGCCGCAGTCACCATCATCGCTCGTCGGGCTCGAAGTCTTCGGGTAAGTCGAAGCGATCTAAGAAGTCCAAGAGGTGAGACCGCTCTTCGGACTCCCCTCGCCGGTCGCGCGACTCGGCCGAGGGTCAGGGTGGTCCCACCCCCGAGGCTCCGTCGGAGCCGCAGTAATGAGCCGCGTCCGTCCCCATACCCGCCGGTCACTGGGACTGACGCGACTCCGGCGGAGGTCAGTGCCTTCCTCTCGGCCATGAGGGGCTGGCTCTGCCGTCGACGCCTGCCGGCGCGCCTTCGGGCCCCGCAGCCTCGACTGGGCGACCTCGCGTGCCGGCGGCTCCGGCCCCGGTGCCGTCGACGCCTTCGGTCCCGACGCCGCAGGTCCCTGAGGGATCCAGGCCTGGATCTCTGCTTGCGCCGGTCGACCTCACGACGCCACCGGTGCCGCCTCCGGCGCCGTCTCCTGACGACACCGTTCCCCGGTTTAGCCCCTTGACGCCGCACCCTACGCCGATGGATGAGCGTTTCATCTACCGCCCGGCTGCGATCATTCCTCCTGTTTATCAGGAATCGGATGACGGGGGCGACTGGGAGGGGTCTGAGGACCCTATGGCCATCCAGGGCCAACTTTCACAGGACTGGGCAGACGAACTGGGGGATGCCAGTGGTCTGGACACTTCCCCGGACGCTGGTTTCATCTCTCCTCCGACTGTGGCCTCGGAGGAAGGTGCAGCTTTTTCAGTGGTGCTGCGCCAGGGCTCGAGTTGCCTGCTGTGGCCGTGAGGACTAACGTCCTCACAGAGGTGCTTCAACCGTCAGCAAGCTCCACAGAGCCTCTGCTGCAGTTCAATGTGGCCCTCATAGACGTTCTGCAGGGCACTTGGTCCAAGCCCTCTACAGTTCCTCCTGTGGATCGGAACGTGGCCCGGCGCCACCGCCCTGCTCCGGGCGACCCCAGTTTCCTGTCCCAACAGGCTGGAACAGTTCGGAAAGAAGCTGTTCTCTTCCCTGAGTTTGGGCCTGCGGTCTTTGAACACCGCTTGCCTTTTGGACCGTTTCTCCCACTCTCTGTGGGATACGGTGGAGGACGTGCTGCCCCTGTGTCCGGAGGAGGCCCGGACTCGTCTCTCCCGGGCGCTTGCTGACGGGCGAGATGCAGCGCGACATGCCATACGGTGTGGACTAGACACCACGGACTCGCTGGGTAGGGCGATTTCCACCATGGTGGCGCTCCGGCGCCACGCCTGGCTGCGGTCCACGTCTTTTTCAGGGGATGTCCAGAGTTCCCTCATGGATATGCCCTTTGATGGAACCCACCTTTTTGGTGAGAAGGCGGATAGTGCGCTGGCTCGTTTTAAGGACTCCCGGGCTACGGCCGCAAACTTCCGCCTTTCGTGGCCAAGGAAGGGGCGCCTCCTCACGCCCGCTAGCCACCGGCCGCAGAACCAACCTGCACCAGTCGCGGCCGTGGATTCCGCCGTGGCGGTACTGGAGGACAACGCGGTCAGTCCACATACACCCCGGCAGCATCCGCCTCAAAGCCCTCCTAGTCCGAGCTTTCAGGCCCGTTCCACGCCAGTGGGCGGCAGAGTTCGCCATCACCTGCTCCACTGGCGATCCATCACTTCGGACAGGTGGGTGCTGCAAATCGTCCGAAGGGGCTACTCCCTCCCCTTCGAGACGACCCCTCCAGCCATGCCACCGCAGTGCCACCGTATATCGGAGGATCACTTGAATCTTCTGCGGGAGGAAGTTATGGCCCTCTTGGCCAAAGAGGCCGTCGAGCATGTTCCTGGTCCAGAAGTAGGCCGTGGTTGCTATTCCCACTACTTTCTGGTTCCCAAGAAGGGCAAAGGGGTCCTACGCCCTATCTTGGACCTCAGGAGCGTCAACGCCTTCCTCCGGAAGGAACGGTTCAAGATGCTAACTTTAGCTCAGGTTCTGGCTGCCCTCGACCCTGGAGACTGGATGGTAGCGTTGGACTTGCAGGACGCCTATTTTCACATCCCCGTCCTGCCGGCCCACCGGCGTTAACTGTGGTTCACGGTGGGTCAGGAGCACTTTCAGTTCACCGTGCTCCCCTTCGGCCTCACCGGTGCCCCTCGGGTGTTCACGAAAGTGATGGCGGTGGTCGAATCTCATCTGCGCAGATCGGGGGTTCCAGTCTTCCCCTATCTCGACGACTGGCTGTTGAAGGCGGGCTTGCCCCAGCAAGTCGTCTCCCACCTCCAGACTACGGCTGACCTCCTGCATTTGCTGGGGTTCTCCATCAACGTGCCGAAGTCACACTTGAGACCCTCCCAGAAGCTCCTCTTCATCGGAGCGGTTCTCGATTCGGCGCAGTTCCGGGCTTATCCTCCGGAACAGCGGGTCCGGGATATTCAGGCTCGGATTCCCATATTTCGGCCTCTATCCTGGGTTTCGGTCAGGTTGGTGCTGGGGCTGATGGCCTCCTGCATTCTGATGGCGCATTACGCCAGGTGGCGAATGCGGGCTCTGCAGTGGGACCTCAAGTTTCAGTGGGCCCAGCATCGAGGCAACCTGGCCGACCATGTCTTGATCTCGGAGGGCACTGCGAAACAGTTTTAGTGGTGGCTCACGGACCACGATTGGGTCGGGGGCAGATGCCTCTCCCTACCCCAACCGGAGCACGTAGTAGTGAGGGACGCGTCCCTCCTGGGATGGGGGGGCCGTATGGGAGATGCGGAGATCAGAGGCCTCTGGTCTCCGGCGGAGTCTCAACTCCATATCAACTTGTTGGAGCTGAGAGCGATCCAGCTTGCACTGAAAGCCTTCCTTGCCTCTGTCCGGGGAAGTGTCGTGCAGGTGTTCACGGACAACACCACCGCCATGTGGTATTGCAACAAACAGGGCAGGGTGGGGTCGTGAACTCTTTATCAGGAGGCTCTGCGCCTCTGGACATGGCTGGAACACCAGGGCATCATCCTGGTGGTTCAACATCTGGTGGGCTCTCTGAATGCCAGAGCGGACAAACTCAGCCGCCGGTGCATGATGGATCACGAATGGCGTCTGAACTCGGACATGGCGCAAGGTCTCTTTCTGCAGTGGGGAGAGCCTTTGTTAGATCTATTCGCCACCGAAGAGAACGCGCAATGTCAGCAGTTCTGCGCGTTGGGAGTTTCCAAGGCGGCACTCGCTCGGAGACGCTTTTCGTCGCGAGTGGAGTTGCGGTCTGTTGTACGCCTTTCCGCCTATACCACTTCTGCCCAGAGTGCTGAAGAAGATCAGGCGCGACCGGGCCCAAGTCATCTTAGTGGCTCCGGATTGGGCACGAAGGTACTGGTATCCCGCGCTACGCAGTATGTCAATCGATTCTCCGATACGACTGCCTCTGCAGGAGGACCTTCTGTCGCAGCAGCAGGGGACGGTCCTCCACCCGAACCTGTCCAGTCTCCACCTCCATGCGTGGAGATTGAGCGGTGACAGTTGATGCCATTTGACTTGCCTCCTGAAGTCTGTGATGTGATTCTGGCAGCCAGGCGTCCCTCCACAAAATCGGTATACGCCAGCAGGTGGAACATATTTGTGGCATGGTGCACAGCAAAGGCCGTGGATCCCCTTTCTGCCCCTCTTTCTGAGGTTCTACTCTTTCTTCTTTCTTTGGCCTAGCAGGGCTCTGCTCTGGGCACCTTGAAAACTTATCTTTCTGCAATCTCTGCTTTCTTATGTCTTCCTGGTCAGCCTTCTCTTTTCAAGTCCCCTGTTGTTTCGTGTTTTCTTAAAGGCATTACTCACATGTTTACTCCTGTCCCCTTCGTAATGCCTCAGTGGGATTTGAATCTTGTCTTGACCTTTCTGATGTGCGCTCCCTTTGAGCCCCTTCACAATTGTCCACTTCGTCTTCTGACTCTTAAGACTGCTTTCCTGGTAGCTATCACCTCGGCTAGATGGGTGAGTAAGCTCCAGGCTCTGTCATCTAAGCCTCCCTTTCTTTCTGTTCATCCGGACAAGGTTGTCCTCCGGACTCGTCCTTCTTTTCTTCCGAAAGTGGTGGCCCCCTTTCACATCGGGCAAACTTTGTCCACCTTCTTTCCGCCTCCGCATCCTTCGAAAGAGGAAGAGAGGCTCCACCGTCTGGACCCCAAACATGCGCTGTCCTTTTATTTGGACGGCACCAGACCGTTAGGGTGGACGACCAACTTTTTGTTGGATACGTAGGTGCTAAGAAGGGGAGAGCCGTACACAAACGGACCATCTCACGGTGGGTCGTCTTGTGTATAAAAGTTTGTTACTCTTTTGGCGAAAAATGACCCTCCTGTTGGGCTGAGAGCCCATTCCACACGGCCCACAGCAGCGACTACTGCCCTGGGATGGGGAGTTCCCTTGCAGGACATCTGTCAGGCGGCGACGTGGGCCTCACTGCACACGTTCGCCAAGCACTATTGCCTGGACAGCCAAGTCCGGAGAGATGGCTTCTTTGGCCGTTCTGTTCTCCAGGACTTTCTGGTGTGATCTTGGTTCGCAGACCCTCCACCAGGGTTGGTATTGCTGGGGTATCTATTCTAAGGTGAGGAATCTAACTAACGTGTTTCTTTCAGATGTCCAAGTTACTTACCTTCGGTAACGATGTATCTGTAAGAAACATTAGATTCCTCACCGACCCACCCATCCTCCCTGCTCTGCGAACCAACATCTAGGGTTAAGGTCATCCTGTTCAGGGCCCTAGACATTTTGGCACCAGTGTCGGTCTCTTGCATGGCTCTGCGTTCCTGGCGTGGAAAGCTATGTACAAAAACTGAGGCCGCGCGCGAGGGTGGCGTCTAAGTACTCCGATGTCCTTCCGGCGCACGACGCCAACGGCGGACGCGGAGCCGCAGACGACGCCTAGCGACGCGCAAGGGGTATTGCTACAAAAATCTTTCCGTATCCAGCCGGACGCCTGGGGATATTCTAAGGTGAGGAATCTAACTAACTAATGTTTCTTACAGATACATCGTTACCGAAGGTAAGTAACTTGTTCGTCAGGACGGAGCCATGTGCTGCTGTCCCCCGGCGTGCAGAGGTACTGCTGAAGATTCTCCAGATCCAGTCTGACGCCTGGGGATACTCTAAGTTAAGGAATATGCGGCTAGACTGTGTCTACCAGAAACAGCGTTACCAAAGGTAAGTAACTGGTTCTTTAAAAAGCCTGATCTATTGTATTTTTGTATTCATATAAAATCTGCTTGTTACATCCACTAATTTTTTTGATAAAACAGTTAATCCATACTGAACAGAGTACATATTTTATTGACTTAAGTTCTTTAGTTTGCTATATGTCAAAATATATACAGAGTTTGCAGGTTATGCAAATTGCTCCTATTTTTAGTTCACTCCAAGTAAGTTTGCCCTGTGGTAATATAAACTATGTTTCCATAACTAGTTAAAAACAATTTACCAATGCAAAATCTATGCTTTTTTCACGAGATATACTATTCATAACTGAATCATGGTTGGAGATGATATGGCTCCAATCTTGCATGAAGCCATTCCTCAGAGCTATCAAATGATCACCCAATATCGGATAGGCAAAAAAGGAGGAGGCCTAGCTGTTGTGTTCTGGCAAACATTACATATCACTAAAGTTGATGACATCTCCATAAAAAATTGTGAGGCCCTTTTCACCAGAGGCAATCCCACACAGTCTTCCTCCTATAACTTCCTGCTCCTTTATAGACCTCCACCTAGCAAGGCAACATTCCCAGACGCACTTCTAGACACAGTTTCAAACCTGGCAAAAGACACACAATTTGTGGACGGAATGCAGAACAAATCAAAGCATTCTCCCCCAGTCAAGAGATCTGGGTTAAATCCATCATTCTTTTGCTCACCATGCCACCCCAGTTAAGACCTGGCCATATGTAAATCAGTCTTGACCCTGTGCCTCATGGGAACAGTCCAGACCGAACTGCCAAGCCAGGTCCTCCCTGGACCGGAAACAAGCATCCTAGGACCGGTTTCGGGGTTTCACCACTCTTCAGCCAGGATAGCTTAATTCCAGTGGCACAGTGAGCCCGGGACCCACGTCTGGGCATACCCGGCGCACTTAGGTCCAAGAAGCAAAAGACACACAATTGATGGACGGAATGCAGAACAAATCAAAACATTCTCCCCCAGTCAAGAGATCTGGGTTAAATCCCTCATTCTTTTGATCACCATGCCACCCCAGTTTAGACCTGGCCATATGCAAATCAGTCTTGACCCTGTGCCTCATGGGAACAGTCCAGCCCGACAGTTTCAAACCTGATAACACTTCAATCCAACCTTGGCATTCTGGGTGACCTCAAACCAAATATGCCCCATACGAAAACAATCATCGGTGGCCTAGAAGCACTGAACCTGCATCAGATCGTCCACGAACCTACACACATCGCTGGACACCTCCTAGATGTGATTTTCGCTTATACTGAACTAGTTACCTTACAAACGATGACTCCAGTTAAATGGCCAGTCCACTGTTTGCTTGCCTTCCAACATAAAACAACATTAAGCGACACCCCTAAAACCACCTTACATGCATCCACCTTTCGGCCGTGAAACAAACTCAATTTGGAACACAAAGAAACATAACTAACATCCAGTACAGATTTAGAAACAATAAATTCTGTTAAAAAACTATGAGTGGCTACAGGAAGCTTTTGGTATCCTGATACCACTAAAAACCACACAACAGAACAAAACAAAACAAGCACTTTGGAGAAATACAGAGAGAAAAGAGATAAAATAACAAATTAGAAAGCTGTAACGTGCCTAGCTCAAAACAAACGCCAACTAAGACAATCGTTGCCTACAGAAAATTATCAGATTGTACAAGTCAGCTATCAAAAAAGCAAAGAAAATATGCCATTCAGACAGAATTCAAAATGCTAAATGTGCAAATAAAGAATTCTATAAAATTATCAATGAATTTCGCAGACCAAATTGCCTAAAAGCAGCTCATCCTATTACTCAAGAGTTCATGGACAAATTGGCAAATCATTACATGGACAAAGCAGACACATTGGACTCGTACCTAAAACCGAGACAAAGCAACAGGACAAACCCTTTTACAAAGCTACAATCCAGGCATACTCTAACCCAGCATTTCTGTTCCTTCCAACACATTTCACACATTGAATTTATAGACCTGGTCAAAGCAAGCAGGCCTGCCAGCAACCCCTCTGACTCGTGTCCACCGCAAACCTTCAAGGCAATTCTTCTAACACACTTGCTGCCACTCCAGTAAGGAGAATCATCAACTACTCCTTAAATACCGGACTATTTCCAGAAGAACTCAAAAAGACATACATAATCCCATTACTGAAGAAAACAAACTTGGACCCGCTGAAACCGGACAACTACAGACCGACTTCAAATGGACCCTACCTGGGCAAAATGATAGAAAGAGCAGCTTTCACCCGGATGTCAGAATTCATTGAAGAGAGGGCCATATTTTCAGACTTCCAAATGGGATTCCTTCCAGGAAGAGGCACAGAATCTGCCTTCCTCTGGTATGACCTGAAGAAGACAGTTGACTGCATCGTGGTTGCTGCGCTAATTCTCTTTGACCTCTCGGCTGCCTTTGACATGGTTGACAGTGACACCCTGCTACAAAGACTCTACGAAGCGGGCATAAAGTGGACTGCTCTAGACTGGATCATATCAGAATTAATATCATCCATACCCCACCTTTTCTCGTCCAAACCGTACTTCAGAAAAGCAGCGGTCCCTCTGGCTCTATTATCTCACCCATGCTTTTCAGCAGCCACATGAAGTCATTACCGGCACTGATCAATCACTCGCCTCACATGCAATAACTATGCAGATGACACTCAAATACTCCTTCAACTGCAATGTTCCAAAGACATTGGAAACTCACCCTCAGAGCTGTGGATCAATGGATGACATCGAGCCATCTCAAAATGAATGCTTCCAAAACTGAAATACTCACGTGTGTCGATCTGAAACATTATGACCAGCTCGCCGCGTGGCCTGATGATCTGGGAACACTGCCTAAAATATCAAAGGAAGTAAGAAACCTCGGAATGACCATGGACTCCAAGCTATCGATGAATGAATGCTCAAGTGAAAAAACCAGCAAGATCTATCTTTTTTACTATAAAAACTCTGCGACTAATCTCCCCCCATTTGGGATTTCCACACACGGTCCAGGCTTCTCCCTTGCTTTGTCCAAACTCAACTACTCCAATAGCCTCTACCACGGATCACCTTTAACAACCATGAAAAGACTACAGCGGATTCAGAACTCGGCTGCCAGACTACTTTTACATATAAAACCGCAAGACCATATCTCCCCTGCCTTGAAAGCCCTGCATTGGTTACCGATTGCCAGAAGATCCATGTTCAAGCTGCTTTGCATCACACACAAAGCGATACATGTAATGGCACCGCTCTTTATCAGGAATAAAATCACCAACCACATTCAACAAAGGAACCTCCGATCTAGAGTTGCACCTTGCCTCAAAATCCAAAGATGCAAGAAAAAAACAATGGGCGGCACATCATTCTCTTTTCAAGCATCCAAACTATGGAACTCTTAACCCCCAACATAAGTTCCACGGATAACCACCTTATCTTCAGAAAACTACTCAAGAATTGGCTCTTCCCCACATAACCACCATACGAAAACAGATAGAAATATACAGCATATTTCTCTGTGTATAAGCATTAATTTCTACTATAGATATGTACCTAGTTCTACTTAGAATAATGAAACTATCAGTCATATGTACATTTGCTATGTTTTTAACATGTATATATACTACCTTCCTTTATGCATCAATATACCTTCCTTGTACCTATGGATCTATATCTTTATTATTTTTAGATCTATATATTTATTACTTTTACTTATGTATTACTTTTCTTCCAATTCAGCATATCCAATGCACTGCCCTATTTTTCACCCTATACCACTCTCAATATATCCTCTAGCTCAAATCTCTGACTCATCTCAAACCTCTTTCTACTACTCTTTCCAATGCACTACCCTTTCTCACCCTATACCACTATCAATATATCCATTGCCTCCATTCTCTCACTCATCCCAAATACCATACCGCTACTATGAGCCCCAAAATATCCCTTTTGAGACTCTACCCTAATCCACCCCTCCTTGCATCATCTTATACCTCTTTTTACTATTCCTATCCCCCAAAACAAGCCTTTCTAAACCCTCTCTCTGACTCTCCCCCCACTTCCCTTTTACTCATCCCCCTCCACCTCCCTCTTACTCATCCCTAGCCTCCTCCTACTGGTATGACCGCCAACATATCAACAAAAAAAACTCTAAATAATTCTCTTCTATTCCTCCAATATCCTTTTCAATCCAAATAACAGACTAACATGTCCACCACTCAAATTAATTTCCTATTTCACTATACTATTTCGCTATACTAATTCACCACGAATACTTTATGGGTTCTGGAGTAGCTACTTGCCGAAAAAGCACTTCCAACGCCCCATCAGGGGTAGCAAGCTCTATATAAATGCAAACCTTTCTCCTCTTCTCTATCCCTCCACTATCCTTCTCAATTCAAATAACTGACTAACATATCCACCACTCAACTCATTTTCATACTTTCACTATACTATTACACCTCTAATCCTTAATGGGTTCCGAAGTAGCGTGCTACCTGCCGGAAAAGCGCTTCAACACCCCATCAGGGGTAGCAAGCGCTATATAAATGCAATTACAAATCCCTCGATGCAGCTTTGTGACCTTTGTAAACATGGCTCTCCTTTTTTGACACAGCTGGACAGTAAAGTGCTTGTTATTCTGCCGCTCCAAGACTTTAAATACTTTTATAGTTATGTAACAGTTTACTATATTTCAGCTCCCATATTTTACATAATTCATTCAAATGGTATGATATTACTTTTCTTTACCAGGTGGAAGCTCACTCTTCTGAGATGCTCCATCATAAATGCAGTGCTTCTTGTCCAATCCCTGCTACCAGCCTTAAATGAAAGCAGTTATTGGCCCGCACATTCAGACTGTAGCTTTTAGCACAGTTCACTTGGACCACATGCTTCCATGTCCAATCTCTTTAAATGCAGCTAACTTCTGGCTTAATCACACCTTATCAACAGCTAAGCAGCAAATGTAAAGCTTTTAACTGCGCAAATACATTGTCATTGCATCATAGTGAAAACACAGTGATAAATGGTGGCAGGCATGAAAGAGGTAGTGTGATTATACATGAGGGATCGGCCTCCTCTAAATTAGGCACTAGCTTGCAGTGAAGACTTTGATTTGTCAGTACTGTCTTATGAAATATTTGAGTTGCCAGCTCTATACCACCCCTTGGAGTAAGCCTTATCTGCTTGTTATTGCTACCTTTGGTGAGTCAGCTGTACAAAGGAAGTAACTTCGTTTTTGAATTGAAATGAAATAGCATCTTAGGCCTCCCAATGATATCTTTACTCTCCTATCTGGAAATATTAGGTGTGCTAAGCCTATAAACAGGCTTCATTAAAGTAATGAGTACCAAAAAATAAAATTAATAAGTGAGAAATTCACTGAGGTGGACAAACAACCAATCAACCTCCACACCTATATGTGGTGTAAAAGTTTAATCATAGAACTAGGAGACTTCTAATCCTAGCTTTGTTTTGCCCAAGTATTCTGTTCAGATTCCTCAACACAGAGGCATTTTTTGGGGGTGGGAGCAGTCTCTAAGCCTTGGTATCAGAATCTCTCATACTCCAGTTGTTGTATAGTGAGCGAGATAGAAGATGTAGAACCAGAAGACCTTTTTAGGTCTCGGCTAGCGTAGGCCTCGGCTAGCGTAGGCTGCGCAGACATGCGCAGTCTCGCTGGCGAGATTTTATGTTTATGGGTAGCTTTCACTAGCAGGTTTAAGCCCCGCCCCTCTTTTCCATTGGCTGGCGTCACCGTTTATGCTAAACGGTGGCCAGCCATTGGAAAAGAGCTTCCAGTGACATACACCTTTCTCTTTTAGAGCCGTCCCAGTTGGACTGGCTCGTCTGACTTCCTGCTGGCGTAAAAGGTTTCTTATCTTCTTTATGGGGCCAATGGCCCCATAAAGACAAGAAACCTTTTAGCAGGCGAGGCCGTCCAAGTGGGACGGCAGAAAAAGGCGGCGAAAACGTCATGGCGAGCGCTTGTTTGCGATGGTGGGTAAGGAAATAATGCGGAGATGTAGGCACGCGGGGTGTAAAGAGCGAGATCTTCCGTAGAACCTCGTAGTGGGTGGAGTTGTTACCCGCTGTGTATAATTCATTCACCCCAGACTTTCTTGTCCTCGACTACTGTTATCTATTCTGGAGGGGCGGGAGGGGGGGCTGTTGTTGAGTTTTGATGGCATGCTTGGAATTTGGGGAGCATTCTGATGCGTTCCAGGAATGAAGCGCCTGGTGACGCACACATCCATTGTGTGAGGTGTGCGCTGTAAACACTACCCATTGCTTCTTTGAGGGCCGGAGCTCTGAGTTCAGCTCCAGGGCATCACCAGAGCGGGTCCCTGGGGAGGGGGGGGTGGGGGGGCTGCCAGTAATTAGCAGACAATCTCTGAAAGTGCACACAATAAACAAGCGGCCTGCGAGATTAGGTGCACACACACACACAAAGTAATAAGTGAATTAAAGTGGGTGGTGTTACACCCCCCTCGCACATCCTCGGGCTCTGGGAGCAGAGGCCTGATTGCACCAGTTAGGAATTTCCCCATCACTCCCCACCGAGCGGAATCTGTGCCCTTCTGGGAGGCCCGAATGGGGTCCTGGAAGCTTTGAGATGCACAGCAAGGGGCTGGGAGCAAACAGGTTTTGTGGGCAGACACTCCTCCCAGGCACCCATATGTATGTGCCCCACGGCACTGGATTGCAGAGGCGACCGGGCATTGTGTGTGTGTGTGTGGGGGGGGGGGGGAGGGGGGATTTTGTGTGACTGCCATCTATTGTTTTATTTTAGTTTTTCATCTATCTCGTGGTCTTATGGCTCAAGTACTTACTGTAACAATTTAGCGTTACTCATTTCAGCCTCTCTTCTTGTACATAAGCACACTATGTTAAAAAACAAAAGTCTCTAAGCGGAATGAGGTCCAGAGATGTTAAAATGTTTATTTAATCCATTATGTTGTCTGTGCTGTCCTTTGCTCCCCTACCAGTTGTTATTGTTATAATTGCCATCTCTCCCTCTCCTCACCTCTCTAGCCCGTCTCCTTCTTTCCCCGGGGCCCCTTCCGCCTGTCCCAAGCGGCTCCTCCCTCCCTGCAGTCCTGGCCTCAGACACCTCCCTCCCTCTCAGCCCCATCTCTCTGCCCCGTTCAAACACTTTCGGCTTTTCTGCCCCAGGGTCCACCCCCCCCCCCCCCCCCCTTCACTCTTTCCGAAGCAGCTGTTCTCTCCCTCCCCAGTCCTGCCCTCAGACGGCCACTTCTCCCTCAACAGCCGGCGACTTTCCCCGGACCCCCTTCTCGTGTTACTCGAAACCCCTCCTTCCAGACCCCTCTTCCCCTCCCGCCTTCAACTGCCCTCTCACCTCTTGCCCCTGACTCACACCGTGCACCCTCTGCCCACTCTGTGACGCCCCCTTTTATTTTCTGCCCTACTCTTTTTTGACCACTCTCCCCATCCGTTTTTAATCCTAACCTCAATCTTCTTTGACATCTCTCTTCACTCTCCTGTTTCCTTCTTTCCCATTCTCTCGCACTTTTCTCTTTCTCTCCCTCTTAAAATTTAACTAGCCTCCACTCTCCTCCCCTCACGCCTCCCCCCTCCCCACACGCCTCCCCCCTCCCCTCTTCTCTTCCTATCCCATCCCGGCCCAATTCCCTATTGTACTGTCCTCTCCATCCCTCCCCAACTCCCCTCCAACCTCTCCTCTCTAATCCTATCTCTTCCCTATACCTCCACCCCTCTTTCTCCACACCCTCCGTGTTTGGCCGTCCTAGCATCTTCCACTTTAGACTACTTCCTATCTCTGGAGCAATTATTTTTACCCCCTTAACAGCTGGCTGTCTAGATTAGTATCCCAGATATATTTTGGATGTTGTAGTCAGAGCAGCAAGCCTATCCTCACACCGAGGGTCAAGGAAGGATTCCCAGAGGTCTTATGCAATACTGACGAAGAAAGATGGCATGTTAACGGCCCAGAGGCAGAGCATCTGCACAGAGAGCGCTCTAAAATAACCAGCATTGAAAATGCAATAGGTCTCGCCTTTGATTAACTTAAAGCCATTTGCTTTGCTATACAATACCATTAGCAAAGTAAATGGCTTTAACTTAATCAAAGGCGAGACCTATTGCATTTTCAATGCTTGTTTTTTATTGCTAGCTTGCATCATGAAAAATTGTTTGCTCTTTGGTTTGTACCCAGGAGGAAGCCAATGCTCAGTCTCGTAGTCACTAAACTGTGAGTAGATGGGAAAGTTAGGGACCTTGAAACAAAGAACCCTGCACAACAGTCTTGCTTGTTACTCCTACTTCACCAAATCGTCATTGGCAAATAATGCCTTTGTCACCTTATCTCTCATTACGTAAGATTGTATGAACAGGCACGATGCTGAAAATGAGTTCCTGGGACATTCCTAAATTACATAAAATATATTCCCATGTCAGGCACGCAATATGGTTTTATTCATACAGGATTATAATTTAATCATACTTTCATGGCTAAATGGAAACTGGTTGATGGAAAAACGACATGGACCTCTACTGTCCATGATTATTCAAATACCATAACCCACAATTGAGTCTTATAAAGCTTATGAAGCTGTGTGAAAGTAACAAACTTCCAACATCTATTATTTGCGAAAAGAATCCTTTGTGACAGACATTGCAATTGCTCAGATTATTTCTGGTACAAATCTCCAGCATCTCTATGAACTCAGTGTACCTATTGTTGAAGATGTATTGCAATCTCCTGTTGCTGGGCCTACTACCCTGCAGGTGTGTGTGTGCTTCCTTATTAGTGTTTTTAAAAGTCAAGGTGTTCTTCAAGATTATTTGTGCAGAACAGTCTATGAATCACTAAATTTGATTACAGGTAACATGTAAATGCATGCTTGCCTGTTTCACATCCTTCTGACTCTTTGCTCTGTGGAGTAGCCAGCAGCCCAGTGTTCCCTTCCATCAAAGGGTTGCATAGTAAGGTCTGTCAGGCCAGAAGTGGTCCTTGGACCTTGTACTGAGTGTCCCTGGTTCATAGCATTGCCTGGTGTTCGGGCATCAGTTTGTTTTTTCATACCTTACTGCGGCAAACTAGCCTTTTTTTGCATGGTCACATCAGATTCTCCACCTTTTTCCGGGCCCTCTTTCTACTGTTATTAGGACTCCAACTGGTGTGACGCCGCAATCAGCGCCACAGTGTGTGTGCTCTGCCCCTAAAATTATGGTAATATTTGCTTTGTCTAATGAAACCACTGAACCATAAAACCATTGAAGATGGTGCAGAAAATGCACTTATGGTGTTGAGCTGATATCAGGGATGCAGTGGCTATTTACACCACCCACATGTATAACAGAAACATGTCTGGCAGGAATACCAACGTGTTCTTTCTCGGGTGCAGTTTAGGTGTGCTGCACTGACACGTGGCAAGGAAAAGTGCCTTTGCAGTGTATTAAAAGCCTAATTTTCCTTGTAAGGCCACAGTATATATGCATATATACACACACAAAAGGGAACACACCATGCTCTTACAGTGAAATAAAGCTCAAAAGCTATGCCACTGTGCGGGCCTTGCTGTACCTTTCCCTGAGTGGTACAAAAGGGGGTGGTGATGGACGGAGCATCAGAACCAATCAAACACTCACACCCAGTCAACAGATCTGGGTTTCATCCATCACCGTTCTTTAGCCCACTCTGCCACACCAGTTCAGACATGGCCATATGCAAATCAGTCTGACCCTGTGCCTCATGGGAACAGTCCAGCCCGAACTGCCAAGCCATGCCTTCCCTGGACCGGAAACAAGCTTCCTAGGACCGGTTTCTGGCATTTCAGCCGTCTTCAGCCAGGCTTGCTTGAATCCAATGGCAAAGTGAGCAAGGGACTCACGTCTGAGCATACCCTGCCAACTTATGGCGAACAAAGCGGTACAAAAGGGGGTGGTGATGGACGGAGCATCAGAACCAATCAAACACTCACACCCAGTCAACAGATCTGTGTTTGATCCATCACTGTTCTTTAGCCCACTCTGCCACCCCAGTTCAGACATGGCCATATGCAAATCAGTCTGACCCTGTGCCTCATGGGAACAGTCCAGCCCGAACTGCCAAGCCATGCCTTCCCTGGACCAGAAACAAGCTTCCTAGGACCGGTTTCTGGCATTTCAGCCGTCTTCAGCCAGGCTTGCTTGAATCCAGTGGCAAAGTAGGCAAGGGACTCACGTCTGAGCATACCCTGCCAACTTATGGCGAACAAAGCGGTACAAAAGGGGGTGGTGATGGACGGAGCATCAGAACCAATCAAACACTCACACCCAGTCAACAGATCTGGGTTTGATCCATCACCGTTCTTTAGCCCACTCTGCCACCCCAGTTCAGACATGGCCATATGCAAATCAGTCTGACCCTGTGCCTCATGGGAACAGTCCAGCCCGAACTGCCAAGCCATGCCTTCCCTGGACCGGAACAAGCTTCCTAGGACCGGTTTCTGGCATTTCAGCCGTCTTCAGCCAGGCTTGCTTGAATCCAGTGGCAAAGTGAGCAAGGGACTCACGTCTGAGCATACCCTGCCAACTTATGGCGAACAAAGCGGTACAAAAGGGGGTGGTGATGGACGGAGCATCAGAACCAATCAAACACTCACACCCAGTCACCAGATCTGGGTTTGATCCATCACCGTTCTTTAGCTCACTCTGCCACCCCAGTTCAGACATGGCCATATGCAAATCAGTCTGGCCATATGCAAATCAGTCTGACCCTGTGCCTCATGGGAACAGTCCAGCCCGAACTGCCAAGCCATGCCTTCCCTGGACCGGAAACAAGCTTCCTAGGACCGGTTTCTGGCATTTCAGCCGTCTTCAGCCAGGCTTGCTTGAATCCAGTGGCAAAGTGAGCAAGGGACTCACGTCTGAGCATACCCTGCCAACTTATGGCGAACAAAGCGGTACAAAAGGGGGTGGTGATGGACGGAGCATCAGAACCAATCAAACACTCACACCCAGTCAACAGATTTGGGTTTGATCCATCACCGTTCTTTAGCCCACTCTGCCACCCCAGTTCAGACATGGCCATATGCAAATCAGTCTGACCCTGTGCCTCATGGGAACAGTCCAGCCCGAACTGCCAAGCCATGCCTTCCCTGGACCGGAAACAAGCTTCCTAGGACCGGTTTCTGGCATTTCAGCCGTCTTCAGCCAGGCTTGCTTGAATCCAGTGGCAAAGTGAGCAAGGGACTCACGTCTGAGCATACCCTGCCAACTTGTTCCCCGAGTGGGACGGGTATGCTCAGACGTGAGTCCCGTGCTCTCCATGCCACTGGAATCAAGCTATCCTGGCTGAAGAGGGGTGAAACCCCGAAACCGGTCCTAGGATGCTTGTTTCCAGTCCAGGGAGGACCTGGCTTGGCAGTTCGGGCTGGACTGTTCCCATGAGGCACAGGGTCAAGACTAATTTGCATATGGCTGGCTTCAAACTGGAAGGGCATGGTGAGCAAAAAAACGATGGGTTTAGGCCCAGATCTCTGTACTGGGGTGAATGTATGACATTGTTCTACATTCTGTCCATCAATTGTTGTTTTTGCATTTGTCACCCTGAGTGGGACGGGTATGCTCAGACGTGAGTCCCGTGCTCTCCATGCCACTGGAATCAAGCTATCCTGGCTGAAGAGGGGTGAAACCCCGAAACCGGTCCTAGGATGCTTGTTTTCAGTCCAGGGAGGAGCTGGCTTGGCAGTTCGGGCTGGACTGTTCCCATGAGGCACAGGGTCAAGACTGATTTGCATATGGCTGGGTTCAAACTGGAAGGGCATGGTGAGCAAAAAACGATGGATTTAGGCCCAGATCTCTGTACTGGGGTGAATGTATGACATTGTTCTACATTCTGTCCATCAATTGTTGTTTTTGCATATGTCACCCCGAGTGGGACGGGTATGCTCAGACGCGAGTCCCGTGCTCTCCATGCCACTGGAATCAAACTATCCTGGCTGAAGAGGGGTGAAACCCCGAAACCGGTCCTAGGATGCTTGTTTCCAGTCCAGGGAGGACCTGGCTTGGCAGTTCGGGCTGGACTGTTCCCATGAGGCACAGGGTCAAGACTAATTTGCATATGGCTGGCTTCAAACTGGAAGGGCATGGTGAGCAAAAAAACGATGGGTTTAGGCCCAGATCTCTGTACTGGGGTGAATGTATGACATTGTTCTACATTCTGTCCATCGATTGTTGTTTTCTGTACCTTTCCCTGAGTAGCACTAGAAGTGAATAAAAGCTTTATTTATAATCTCTCCTTGGGGAAATGCTAGAAAAAAGATGTTTTCCTACTTAATTTTCAAATTCTGAGTTATTGGTGAAATCAGACTTTTGATAACTTAAGGAGAAAAGTGACTTTGTAAAAATGTACTTCTGATGGAAATGTGTTGGTTGTGTAAGGGTTGTTTCCCCATGGATAGGTTCTTTATTGTGCAATGAATTGAAAACATTACAGTGGAGCCCCCAGATACTTGTTCAGCACAATTCATATTTGGCTGCTACTAGTAAATGGTAGAAGGACATGCATAAATAATTGCAGTTAAAAACAACAGTTAAAAGGGAAAAAGAGTTGGCTACTAACCAGTGAATGTTAAAAATACAAGCGTTAAAAATAGCAGTTAAAAGTAACTTTTAAAAGAGAGAGAGAACTCTTTCAATCGACTGTCTTAAGTGCTGGCTTTACCCCCAATCTACTTTTCAATACTGAGCCAAGATACGGTACATTAAATTAAAGTTCGTTCAAAGCACAAAGTGCAAATTCTAGCTCCAGTGTGTATAGGCCCACAACAAGTAGAAGCAATGATGCAATGATTTGACTGTCTGTTGCTTTTGAGGGCCTGCATAAGAAGGTGAGCTGGTCTGGGAGTGCATATAAAGTGCAATGTTTTTAGACGTTAGTATTTAGCAGCATGTTAAAGGTTCAGAGTCCAACACAGTGTCTGGAGGTGCTAGAATAATTTTCATAAATTTTAAGAATCGAGCCGCTAGCTGCGACATATCAGGCTTGCACAGCACCTTGGCAGTTCCTGATGTTTAGGGTACACCATTTTGGCCGCAGCCAGAATTTTCCTAACGGTAGCAACTTTTCTCAGATCCAAAGAATGTGTCAGTGCTTCTTCTCCTTTTGTGCATAAATGACATTGTCAGAATCATCAAAGTTCCCCCAACCGTACCAGTAGCTTTGGGATTAACCCAAATCACAGACTCACCAGCTGTTTTTCATGACCATGCAAAAAGGCAGGGAACGTTAAGTGGGCAGGACCCCTGGTTCATACAGTGTTTTGGCCCAGGTATCACATGCCAATTTCTTTAGGGCTTGTGCACCTTGGTCTATTAGTTTTGCTTGCTTAATCAGTTTTGAGGCTAGGGGCGCTGGGAGGTCACTTGACCAAATCTCTCGGGCCTTCAGTGAGTTAGGTACTTGTGCCAACTTGTCTGGGGATTGTTTATTACTTCCCAGATTGTTATTTAACTTATTTTCCATCGCCTACTTGGCTTAGAGGCTAGGAACTTCGCCTTCAGTGTCAAGTGCTGTGAGGACAGACCAAATTCTTGTCGAATTTGGGCATGCGATGTAGTTAGGTAGGGAGAATACTCTTCTATAGCAGGTGGATTGTATCTGTCCAGCCAGTTAGCCATTTTGTCTCTGAATGTCATTGCCCCAAATGCAATAGTAGGTATTAATTTGCAGCCCATCACCTTTAGAAGGGACCGTAGATCGGGGTTCACCGTTGATTTCTGTAGCTTATGGAAAGCCCATTCCAAGGAGTTTTCTGCCGTCTGCTGGGCATGGATATGCGGTGCAATGCAACCTCTGTGGTCCAACCATATCCCCAGGTATTTGTATGTGTCAACAACTTTGTGCGTACACCCCTATATGAACTATGCTCCCCTTTTTTCCAGTTTGCATGAGATTATCATAAACTTGGTTTCTGCCGCATTTATCTTCAGAATGTTAGCTCTTCAATAGGTGGCAATGCATTAAAGAGTCTCTGCAGCCTTACTGGTGTCAAATCTAAAGCACTGTGCAATCTGTGTACTGCAGCGATTGGACTCTGATGCGGGCAATTTTTGGTGAAAATGTCCTCTCTTTCTCAAGATATTCTGTTACGTCAGCCAGGTACAGGTTAAATAGTTAGGGTATCAATATACAGCTTTGCGTAGGCCTACGTTTTTTGCCATGGTGGCCTACCCAGTGCTGGCTTTTATTTTTACCCAGGTGTTGGAGGATAGTGATATGATGGCTTTGAGTAGATTGGGTGGAATACCTCAGGCGTTTAGCTGTGATTAGTCTTAGTCGTGACACACTGTCAAACGCAGTTTGAAAGTCTATTTCACTCAGCATAAAGGGCCTTGCCCTTGGATGCCATGGTTCTTCACTTGGGTATGAAATACAGGTTATCTTCAATTTGGCAGTCCTCTCTTTGAAGCCTGTTTAACGGGGGGGGGGAGGTTGTCAGCATTTTGTTCTCTGCCCAGGTTTGGAACTCCTTATTTAGAATGCTGATGAAGCACTTCTCTTCCTTTTTAGCTAGTGTGATCAGGTGATAATTCCCTGGACATAAGTATTCCTGGAATAGGGGGGAGCATTACTCAGGCTCTTCGAGTTGGGGCGCATTTGTATATCACAGCTGGGATGCCACTGGGGCCTGGGAATCCACTAGGGTGCATTGCTTTGATGTTTGTTACCACTTATGTCGGGCTTGTTGATGTTACGTCTGCATGGTCCGGGCATCATGATGTCGTTCGCATATTGTAGCCCTGTCTAGGGCGTCAATCTCACTGCAGTGTACCGCGTAGTCTACATAGAAGCATATAAAGTAGGATTCCCATTCTGCTGGGCCAATATTGACTGCAATCGCCTGATGTTTTTGGGTTGAGCTACTGTTGATCCAGAGCAAGAATTTGGTCTTTATATTTTATTATCACCTTCTGGTGTCTCTTTTTTTTTTGTTTTTGCGTATTTTAGCCTTATCGTGGCAACCTGGAAAAGCAGCAACCTTTGCTCCCCCTTTTCACGACTAAGATTTTCAGAGCTTAATTTAGTTGTTCTTTTAGGGTAACTGTTGGGTTCCTGCTGTGAATTCTGTTTATTGTGGGTTGCTCTGAATAGCTCACTACTGGCGTGCCTTGTTGGGACTCCATCAGTCTCCTTTAGTTCAGCGAACTGAAGCCCCTAGAAGTTTGAGTTGATGTTTTCATTAGTTGCTTTCAGGGTCACATCTAGGAACTGGTCCACACATGCCCCTAGCGCATCTTGGTCCTCCATGTTCCATTTTATTCTTATATGGAGTCCAGATCTTCTTGCCTCCCAATAGGGTTTGTTGTGGGTCTTGGGACCAGTGCTTCACATTTGAGGTTGTAATGGACACTGGCAAAGGTCAAGGCAACTTCATATTTGCTTATATGGTGAAAGTGGGTTAAAGACACCCACATGTAATCCAGAGAGGCCATCATGAAGCAGGGGGAGTTTGTGTAGGTGGCTGGGCTGGCTGACGCGAATGTGCCATTTAGAAGGCAGAGGCGTAGCCGATTTGGGCTGGAGGCTAATGCTTTGTCTTGATTGTCGCACCTTTGTCTTGCATTTTGATTGGCAGCATGGCCCAGATTTCATCGTCCAGGTCTGTCAGAGTTGTTCGGTTCTACATACATTAGGTTGGATTTAATGTCTCCCATAATGACCCACATTTCGTCTTAACGCAATGTTAAATTTCTTAGTATTGGGAGCAATGATGTCATGGTTGATTCCCTTTTTGTCTTGACGGGGTGAAGGTAGAAGCACCCTACAATGAGGAAGAGCCTGGACCTCGCTCTCCTGCTGTTGGCCAGAGATACCTAAAGAATAATAAAATCACCGTTCCTTTTATTATGCATAGTTGTCTTTGCCATTAGTTGATTATTCACGTGGCTAGGCACGCCTCCTGAGTCATGCCCCCCTGCCTCTGATGCTGTTACTGGAGGTAAAGTCATGCCAGGGTGATGAATGGAGAGCCCATGTTTCTTGGAGTTCTATGGTGTCATATCTCCTCAACTCTTTAATCGCGTCATTCTTTATTTTCGAGTCAATTAAACCTCTTATGTTCCACAAACTTATTTTCACGGTGGTCCTTGTTAAGTGGTTTTTGTTGTCTGGGTTCCATGTGCTAGGATTGGGAGCTTAGTGCTTTTGGAAGCCATACTGAGTCTGGTTCCTGGGTGTTGTTTGCTGGGCTGTACAGCGGCAGCCATCCCCTGTTCTGCTTGCCGTTATTGGTAGTTCCCTTTCTGGGACTTCCAGAGGTCGGCTTCCTTTTTTGACACCTCTTATCACTGAGTTGTTGGTGTTATTTTGCCTGTTTTGTCATTCCTGTTCATGATCTGCTATTTTGGTGGTGATTTCTTCTCTCTCTACGACGAAAACAGAGTATTTTGTTTTTATTTCAAATCCTTTTTATTGAATTTTCCAAAAATAAATAAATAATGATAAACACAATGATAAAGATGTACACAATAATAAGATGATAAGCAATGGCAAAAATGATAGAGAACATACAAATCATGAGCAATACAAAGTAAATAGAAAACAACAAAACAGATTACTCAAGTGCCTTACCATGAGAGTTGCAGTGAAGCTGTAGTGACATACAAGTGGATAATCAAGCACAGTTTCACACGAGTAATAGTGGAAAATACAATGCAGTACAGGGGTGTCATGCAAGTACAGTTCCACAGTAGTAATAGTAGAAAGTACAATATAGTACAGGTGTAACACAGCGAATATGGCGTTCAATAAGCATTACCTTGTGGAGGATGTGGGTCGATTTTCATGGAGGGTCATATCAGACGGAAAAGGCGTCAAGGGATTTCCATAGCTTCCTTTGTGATTTGCGCCAGGGAGAGCTGTGAAGTGCAACGTTGTCAGCTACTCTGAGGAAGGACAACCATTCTTGCCACATCCTAAAGAAGACTTTTTTGGTGTTTTCCCACTTATTCAGTACAATTATACAGGCTAGAGTAAGCATAAGATCTAATCGGTCATTCACATCTTTGATCTTAGGGTCCAGAGAACCTAGTAGGATATTGCAAAATTCCCTTGGGGGACAATGTTGAAAGTGTTGTTTATACATTCGTTGATCTTATCCCAATATGTTTGAAGGATAGGGCAATGGAAGAGCATGTGGGCAAGATTACCAACATGAGATTTACAATTCCAGCATGTAGGGCTTTCGCTGAGATTAAGTTTAAAGATCCTCTCATGGGTCCAATATGTTCTATTTATTAACATAAGCTTGGTTTGTGACAATATTGGTGAGGTTTTATTCTAGAAGGGGGTGATATGAATCCTCTTCTAGTCGTATGGTATATTGCTAGAGTTAGGTTTGAATTCCCATTTTACTTCACATTTCCTGTGAGATTTACTAGGCTTAGGGGATAGGAGTTTGTAAATTTTAGAGACAGTGTGACCTGACTTTAGTAGGTGGAGCATCTTTAAAATAATCAAAGAATCGGAAGGCTTAATAGACCCCATAGTAAGGAGTGATTTTAGATTTAGGATTTTATAAAAATCTATTGGGTGTATCCCGTGTCGAGACTGAAGCACGGAGAAAGGTAGGGGATGGGTCCCTGTAAAAAGGTCTTTGACTAGATTTATGCCGCTTTTAGACCAATGTTCCCAATGGAGCATCCCTCCATCAACCTTCAGGTTCGGGTTGTGCCAGAGAGAGGTCAAGTTGGATTTGTTAGTTTTTAGTGCGTAGAAGTGTTCCAGACATAAAAGGGCTCTTTTAGTGTTAAGAAAAATATACTTTGAATGGGGGATGGAAGATGTATCCATAGTGAGGAGAGCAGGCAAAGGCATATCGTTGATGAGTGATTTTTCTATGTCCCACCAGACTGGGGTATAGTCCGCCTGGGGGAGCAGCCAGTTAGATCCCTGTTTACATAGAAACGCGGTTTGATAGTTCCTAAGGTTCGGAAAGGCCCAGACACCTTTCTCTTTAGGAAATTAAAGTTTTTTCATGGATATTCTGGGTCTCCTACCTTGCCAAAGGAACATGTTAAAAAGCTTATAGATCATATTCAGGAAGTCATTTGAGAGCGTCATTGGTAGCATGCTGGCTAGATAGTTAAAAAGAGGAGTAATCATAATTTTTAATGTCTCAGCTCATCCCCACCAAGATAAAATTTTAGGTGCCCAACCATCTAATAGAGAAGAGATTTTCTTGAAGAGAACATTTTCATTGATCTGAAGGGTGGTGATCAGATCTCTGGTGAAGTCTAAGCTAAAGATTTTTGAAGCAGTTAGGTTGCCATTAGAGACCCGAGTTGTCAATAATTTCTTTCCCGCCAAGGTTGTTCAGGGTGTTTACTTCAGTCTTGTCCTTATTCAATTTATAACCAGATACTGCAGCAAATTCATCTATTGAGGACATACGTGCAGGGATAGCTGTTGTATTCTACATAGCTTACCTTGTTGTTAGTTACCATGGATTGCCATGATGAAATGGAATACTGCGGTCCCCTAGCAACATCCATCTGATTGTAAACTGGGGCAGAGGAGTTGCAGTTGGACTTGTAAGCAGAGGTGTCCCAGGGGTCTGTTCCTTACAACTAATAAATCACAGTTCTTTAAGAAGAGTGTGCTACCTTCTTCACAAAACTGGCGACGAGCGTGGAAGCACCCTTACAAAAGATAAACTTTGGATGGCCGTGCTAGAACCAATTTAAACCGTGAGTGACCCCTGGATCATTATTTCCTAAGTGACACTGATTGCCTTTTGACTTCGTGGATTTGCGCATCAAGTTCGGATTGCTTGCGGTGCGATTTCTAACTGAATGCTTCAACTACGTGTGTAGTAATGCCACAAATTGTTTTAAAGAAGGACCAACTCTGCGTGTAAAGTGACGAAGTTTGTGCTAAATTTTCACTTTGTTGGTGGATATAGTACTATGGACTGTGGAGACACGTTTAAAGTTTGGACCGTGGATCAAGCTGTGCCGATGTGTACAATTGAGTATAAGCGTTTACTCACTTGTTGTCGAGGGATTATACTTTGCCATCGAGGGTTTTGTTTACTTCGCTTGGATGCGCAGATTCCTCTAAACAGCATATTGGCATCATTTAAATTAATACGCGCACATACCTGGATTCTTCGGAAGCATTCCTCGTGTTGCGTTCTCCACACGAGAAGCTACTGCTGACTTCATTCTGCCGACTGGAGCGTTCCCCAACCGCAAAGGATTGTGGGTACAAACACAAAGGAAGGACAACAGCTACAACTAACTAAATCTAGATCTCAGTCACAAACATTAACAAAGGACTAAAGTTCATTTCCATATAGCACAAGATGCACCCATTTTAAAAACAAAAAGAAAAAGGAAGCGAAAAGAAACTCTGTGATTCCCAAACGACCATCCTCATACTGATGTTGTAAACAATTTTATAATTTTAATTCCTAAAGGATTTTTTTTTTTGGGGGGGAAAAAAAAGGAATAAATAAATAAAAATATAACTATATAAGAGCATAAACATCACAAAGAGCGCAGCACCACTCAATTTTTATTGGAAATTCGCAAAGTGTATTTTATTTTCATCAAACAATGTCGTCACAGGTGATTCCAGCACCACCTTATTTTCTACCGAGTCCTGGTGAACCGTGCATGTTATGGGAGCACTGGAAGGAAACCTTTGAAACTTATTTAGAAGCCATTGGGGGTGATGACTACGTTTCAAAAAGAAAATTAGCGATTTTAAAACAATTTTTAGGTTTGGAGGGAAGAAATGTTCTAAAAACATTACCTTCAATGGAAGCCATTGTGACTGAAACCAGCGCTGATAGTGAAGCTTCTGGAGACAGCAACATTGACATCTTTGAAATTGCGTTGAAAGCGTTAGAGGAGAACTTTGGAAAAAAAAGTCAGTGTTGTGGTGGAGAGAAACACATTTTTTTCACGTGTACAGGCAGCAGGAGAAACCATCGAACAATATGTAGCAAATTTAAGAATGTTGGCTGTTACATGTAAATTTAATGATATGAGGGATGATCTAATTAGGGACCAACTAATTAATAGAATGTCTAATTTAAAAATACAGGAAAAACTATTAGGTTTAAAGGATCCCTCTTTAGATAAAACGTTGTCAGTAGCCAAACGGATGGAAAACACTTCCAGATACGTAAAAGAGTTAAATACACCTTCCCCAAAAGTTGTAAAAGAAGATGACACCATACACAACATAAAAAGGAATACAAAAAAAGTGGAAGCCAAACTTATACCTCTCAATAGACTAGAAGGTGTGAGATTTAAACCTAAAGTTTGTTATAGGTGTGGAAGCCCGAAACACACAGCAGATGCTACCTATTGTCCTGCAATTAAAACAAGGTGCCATAAATGCAAAAGCTTAGGGCATTTTGCAAGATGGTGTAGAAGTGCAAGTTCTTCTGCGACATCTAAGTCTGTCAATGCATTAGTTCAAGATAATATGTCTCACAAGGAGGAGCTGTTCTATGATAGTGAGGGTGAGAATGAGGATATTGAAGTCATGGTCATGGAATCAAGTCAAGTTCTCAAATGTGAAACTAACAAACAAGATAGTTATCGCCCTCCCAAATGCATCATCAAAATTAAGAACAAGGATGTACATGTATAGGCAGATTCTTGTTCCCCATTTACTATTATAGACAAGTTTATTTGGGAAGGTTTAGGTGGTAATTTGAATGAATTGCAGCCCACCGATGTTGTTCCAGAGGGGTATTGTGGTGAAAAACTTCCTGTGTTAGGTTGTATAGAAACTGAGATGCGTTTTTTAGACAGGAAGATAACAGCAAAGTTATTTGTAGTAAAAAAAGGAAGATCTCTTTTAGGATGGAAGGAACAGAGAGCACTCAATATAGTATTGAATCCTAATCATCCCCAACAAGTTTTGCTAGCCTCAACAAGCACAACTTCCAAATGGGTTAATACATTTCCCAATTTATTCAGTGATAAATTAGGGTGTTTGAAAAAATTCAAACACAAAATTATTTTGAAAGTAGATGCTACCCCTAAAGTACATAAAGTAAGAAATGTACCCTTGGTTTTAAGAGAAAAATTTAAAAATGAATTGGTCAGATTGTGTAACGAAGATATTATTGAGCGAATTGAGGCATCTGAATGGCTAAGTCCAGTAGTTTTGGCCCGAAAACCCAATGGAAATATTAGGATGTGCATTGATTTGAGAGATGTAAATGACAATATCTGGATAGATCGGTATCCTCTCCCTCGAATAAACGAAATGCTAACTACTATCAAAGGGGGAACATATTTCACCACTTTAGATCTATCTAATGCATACCATCAAATTCTATTACACGAAGACTCAAAGCACATCACTTCTTTCATTACACCAGAAGGAGCTTTTCAGTTTAAACGCATGCCATTTGGTTTAGCGTCTGCTTCAGCTGTCTTCCAAAGGGTGATGCAATCTATTTTAACCGGTCTTAAAAATTTAGTGGTTTTTCAAGATGATGTGTTGGTATGGGGGAGTGATGAAAACAATCATGATTTAATCTTGGAAGAGGTCCTCATCAGACTTTCTGAAGCTGGTCTCACGATTGCATTAGAAAAATGCAAATTCGGAGTAAATGAGGTGGAGTATCTTGGTCATACTTTGTCCAGTGAGGGAGTAAAACCAAAACGTAGTTTGGTGGAAGCCATTGAAAAGGCTCCCGCCCCAAGAGATAGGGATCAACTCAGGTCATTCTTGGGGTTAGTAGAATACTACTCGAAATGTGTTCACCATTTTTCAGACAAGGTACAAGAGCTTAGGAACGTAATGAAGAAACGTGCCAAGTTCGAGTGGACTGAAGCATGTCAACATAATTTTGATTCTATCAAGAAATGCATCATAAATGCTGTGTCTTTAAGGCCATTTGACCCTAATGACCAAACTAGCATCATTACTGATGCCAGTAATAATGGATTAGGTGCAGTATTAGTCCAGATGCACAAGGGACAAGAAAGGGTAGTGGCGTTTACGTCCCGCACACTAAAAGGGGTAGAACACTCTTATTCTACCATTGAGAAAGAAGCTTTAGCATGTTGGTGGGGTATACAATATTTTAGGACATTTGTGTGGGGAACCAAGTTCCAATTACATACTGATCACAAACCTTTGATAGATCTATTCTCCACTAGAGGTGCAAGCAAGGCCACTCCCAGAATAGCAAAATGGCTATACCGTTTGCAAGAATATGTTTTTGATGTGAAATATATTCCAGGTGTAAGGAATGTAAATGCAGATTGCATATCTAGACTACCGTTAGAAAATACATATGAGGAGGAAGATGATGAATGGATGGTTGCTGAAATAAAGGATGTGTGTACGGCCATCAGTGAAATTGAGTGGAATGAGGCCATGGAGGAAGATGTTGTACTAGACGGTTATAAAAGCCTTAAGTTGTGAACAAGGATGGAAGGCACATAAGGATCTAAATTCCTTCAAATTGATATGGTCTGAGTTGAATGTGATAGAAGGTCTACTTAGGAGAGGTAGTAGATTAGTGGTTCCGGAGAAATTAAGAAACAGATTACTAAACATCATGCATGAAGGGCATGGGGGAATGTCAGCTATGAAGAGAAGGATCAGAGTAGATTTTTGGTGGCCTGGTATGGATGTGCAGATTGAGCATTTTGTTGGAGATTGCATGGCTTGTGCGTGTAGCGACAAATCCCACTCTTCTCAAGAAACCTTTATAAGTGCATCGCCCATGCCTAAAGGTGCATGGGATAAATTAGCCATTGATATATGTGGACCTTTCGATATCTTAAATGCATCAGAGAGATTTGCCATAGTTATCGTGGATTACTTTTCAAAGTGGCCAGAAGTTGCCTTTGTTAAAGAGGTCAAGGCTGTAAGTGTTATTTCATTTTGCAAAGACATTTTTAGAAGGGAAGGTTGCCCCACTGAACTTGTTACAGATAATGGACCCCAATTCATATCAGATGAATTTGAGAGTTTTCTGAGGAAGTGGGGAATTAAACACACTACCACGCCAGTCTATCATCCGAGGGGAAACGGGTTAGTGGAGCGTTTCAACAGAGTACTGGTTGAATGTATTCAATTAGCATGTAAAAACAAAGAGCTATGGAGGCAGTGTGTCAAGGACATGTTGTGGTCGTACCGCACAACTCCACATTCAGTGACAAGAGAAACACCTTTTTCCTTACTTAAAGGAAGGATTCCGTGTTCTGTGGCTGTGCCACCTTGGATGAATAGAGCTGGAATATACAATGCAAACTTAGAGGAAATGCGGAATAGAGTAGAAAAATATCAAAAAAATTATTGTGATCGCTTTAATGAAAACATTGTGAAGCCAAAACGTTGTTTCATGCAAGGAATGTTTGTGAGAGTATTTGTTGGAGACAAGGCAAAAAAGGGTCACTCTAAATGGTCTTCTCCCAAAAAGATTATGTTGTTAAGGGTAACAGTGTTAAGTTGGATGATGGAAATTGGTGGAACACTAGGAAGGTATCACCATGCTCCAACACTGAAATTGTTATGTCTCCAAGTACTCAACAAAATATTGTTGCATGCAGAGTTAATACTGATCCTGTTGGATTGCCTGTTGCTAAGGTCAGAACAAATGTAAGACAACGTACAATGCCTTCAAGATATAAAGATTACGTATGTACATAGTTTTATTTGTTTTATTTTTAAGGGGGGAGATGTGTTGTATTCTACATAGCTTACCTTGTTGTTAGTTACCATGGATTTCCATGATGAAATGGAATACTGCGGTCTCCTAGCAACATCCATCTGATTGTAAACTGGGGCAGAGGAGTTGCAGTTGGACTTGTAAGCAGAGGTGTCCCAGGGGTCTGTTCCTAATAACTAATAAATCACAGTTCTTTAAGAAGAGTGTGCTACCTTCTTCACAAAAATAGCAGCTTCCAAGTTTTCGGAAACAACTAACACGTCATCCGCATAAGCAGGTATTTTAACCTGCAGTTGTATCTCTGTGATCTGTTTATTGATCCTAAGTTGATAGAGGAAAGGTTCAATTGCAAGGAGGAATAGAGAGGGGGAAAGAGCACAGCCGTACCTTGTTCCCTGTTCTAATTTAAAGGCAGATGAGAGGCACCCTCCCGCTCTGACCCTGGCTGAGGGGTTAAAATATAGAGCCATTACAATACACGTGAAATTCTCACCCAAATTAAATTTATCAAGTGTTGCTTTCAAGTAGGTCCAATCAACTTTGTCGAAAGCCTTTTCGGCATCCAAAGTGATAGCAACTGTTGGTGAGTCAGTAAGTTTGGCTTTCTCAAGGACATGTGCTAGAATACGAGAATTATCACTAGAAAGTCTGTGTTTTATAAAACCAACTTGTGAAGGGTGGATGAGTTTGGGCAACATTTTTTTGGCGGCGCTTAGCGAGGATCATTGCATACATTTTGCAGTCTAAATTAATTAAAGATATCGGCCTATAGTTTTGTGGGAGTGTTGGGTCCTTCCCTTCTTTGGGAATTACTGCTATGATAGCTTCAGCTGGTGTCCCAATAATCTGACCAGAGTCACTAAATTAGTTGAACAAGTTTAGAAGTGGGGGAATCAGTGCCAAAGAGAAGCACCTCTAAAATTTAGCATTAAACCCATCAGGGCCTGGAGCCTTCCCAACTTTGATAGCCTTTACTGTGTCTTCAATTTCTAGATCGTAAATTGGGCTGTTAATTTAAATATTTTCTTGTTCTGAGGGGGTCGGCAAAATGCATTGTTTAGATAGTCTTGAATTTTTGTGCTTTCCAGATCCTCGTTCTTACTATATAAGAGTACTGTAGAAATTCTCAAAAGTTTCTGCAATTTTATCAGGCTCAGGGTGAGCTAAACCTTTTTGGTCTATTAGGTTCTTAATCGTGTTCTTCTGCAGTTTTAATTTTAAGTATGATGCTAAGCTCTACCCTGCCTTATTGGATTCACAAAGTCTAATGCTTTTTTGTTGGTTTATCCGTATCCCTGCTCTGTCACTTTCTATTTTATTATACTCTTATTTCTTCTTCACTAATTTGTTCAAGACTGAGGTGTCCCTAGATATTACATGTTTTTCTTCTAGTATGGCAATCTCTTTTTATATCTTTTCAAGATTGTTATTGGAGTCCCTATTCATGGCAGTTCTAATTTTAATGATCTCTCCTCTTATGGTGGATTTTAATGCCTCCCATCTTGTGAGGTCTGAGGTGTCACCCTTTTTTATTAGTAATAAGGTAATTCTGTATCGCGCTTTCAATGATTTGTCTATGTGATTCTTTTTCTAAGACTTCATTATTAAGTCTCCAAAGAGGTTGTTTTTTTAAAAGACTTCGGGTCAGTTATAGACAAGCTGATGCATGAGTGGTCTGAGATCACCCTTGGTTCGATCAAGGTTTGTTCAATCCTGGTATGGCGTTACCTGAAATAAGTAGGTAGTCAATGCATGAATAGGAGTTATGTTGGGATGAATAGAAGGTATACTCCCTCCCAGTGGGATTTTGAAGCCTCCAGGTGTCTTATCAAGTTGAAGCGTGTGCAAAGATTCATAAGGGCTTTGTGAGAGTTTTTGGTACGGAAAGGACAGGAAAGGACAGCGTGAATCCCTATCTAAGGCCGGGTCCATGGGTAGGTTAAAGTCGCCCGCTAATATGTGCATAGCAGTGTCTGGGATTGTATCGATTTGCTTGCTTAGATCTTCCCAGAAATCCTAGTCATCCCTATTAGGGGCATAAATATTAGTAATGTAAAATTCCGTATTGTCTTTTGCCAGTTTCGTTGTGACCCACCTCCCTTTAGTATCAGATGTGCTTTTCACCAAGTATGTGTTTGATTTTTTTAGCTACTAAATTCAGGACACAGTTTTTCTTACCCACTGAATCCGATCCCACAACATCGCTGTAGAACCTATTTTCTAAGTGAGTTAAATTGTTTTGAGTCAATCTTCGTCTCCTGTGGATAGACGACAAAGTGCGTAGGTTGAAGACTCTGCCCCTCTCTCTGATAGGTCGCATAGCGGGGGCCAAAATGGTCATCCTGCCAAAACTATTTTATCTGTTTGTAAATGTCCCTGTTCCCCTCACAACACAATTACTCAACAAAATCCGCTCCTCAATGATTGAACTGGTCTGGGCGGGACGACAGCCAAGGGTCTCTTGGGAAATACTCACGCTACCGCAGGCCGGACTGGCGGCTCCAGACTTCTCCCTCTACGTGTACTGTGCGCAGGCGCAGTTCCTGCACTACTGGGTGCATCCCACCTCAAATCAACTGCACGTTGCTATTGAACTGGACAGATCTGCTCCCCTCCCGGTCCGGACTGCCATATATAAACCATTCAAGCGCTCATGCAAGGAAGTGAACTCTGTGGAGGCACTGCGATGGGCGTGGGGAGGTCTGTGCAAACGCGCCAACATAGACGTACCATATGCTCCCTCCATGCCCTTGGCGGATAACCCTCTGATTCCACCACAAATGGAGAAACAAGCGCAGGCGCGAGCCTGGGTACACAACATACAGACAGGTCAGGACCTATGCCCTGGGGACAACTTCCTCACACTACAACAGATGTGTGTGCCTATGGCCCCATCAGCGGCAGATATGCTGCTTTATTATCAGATATGGGAGGCCTGTAAAAGCAAATTCGAAACATTTCCAGCGCCGCCGCCACAGCGTCTATGCTTGAAAATATACTTACAGTAGAATCTGGTCGCAAACTGATCACACGACTGTGAGAAGTTGGCCTGATATATGATGTCACTAATTCTAGTGTACACCTTGTATCAGTCCAAACAACCCTTATGGTGATTGGTTGTAAAGTCAACCTTATAGACCAGCTATCCTAGTGGTAGCATGGACAAGAGCAGTCTTAGGCTAAACTCTGAATGGCATGTGAAGCCAGCTGTTATACCATATGTAATCCCTTGAATACCAAATGAAAGGACACCACAACAGATATATATAAAAATAGAATGTATTTATTCTAGTCAAACCCTCAGCCCTCTTTATGAGATTCGAGGTAAGTACAACACAGTCTTATTTAAGCATACATTAAGTCACACAGGTAAGTAATACAGTTAGGCCCTAAGGGCCACGCAAACCATATACTAAGTAAGTGGTATAAGGACCACTGTCACGAACACAGGATAGGCCTAGGCCTAGGGAATCGCTGGGGCTACACTATACTACCAACAGTCACGAAGTGGGAGGCCCACGGGATTCAGGTTCAGAGTGGAAACACTTACGCGTAATGCGTAAAAGTCGATAGAATCACTAGCAGTTAGAAATAAGCAGTTTTAGGACACTTCTGGTATAGCTAGAAAGTCGAGACTCGGAAACTAGACCCTAGGATAGTCAATACCCTTGTGAGCACCGAAGTACCCAAGTTACCTAGCCCACGGGCTGTGGGTGCGAACTTGCGTCGGGTTTCGTCGTGGACTTCTATGGATGCCTGAAGGAAAGTTGCTGACAGGCAGTCAGTGAAGAGTGTCCGGTGGATCCCAAGGTGGGGATCAAGAAGGAAGGAACCTGCAAGCAGAAGGGACAGAGTCTAGGTCACCAGCCAGGAGCCGGGAAGGAACCAGGAAGGAACCAGGCGATGTCGTGAAGATGCAGGTGAAGAGGTGAAGCTTGTCGCAGCAGCCACGGGTACCAGGAGACGTCGAGGACGACCAGGACCAGGAGGTGAGCTGTCCCACGAAGGCTCTTGCTGTCGGCGGCGTCGAAGTCGAGTCAGGACCCAACAAGCCTTGGCAAGCGGAACCCACGCAGGATGGAGGACTTGCTTCTGGTGCAGACCAGGAAGGTCTGGGGTGCTTCTCTTTCACAGAGGAGCGGGTGCCAGTCTGGAGGAGCCGGACCAGCAAGTTGAAAGTAAAGGTTCGTCGTCGCAGAGGCTACTAGCCAACGGGCCAGCAACCGGACAACACGTCGAGCAACACAGGTGCAGAAGGGCCCCACGCAGAACACGTGAAGTGTGGGGAGCTGATCTTCTTTGCAGATGGTGCTCGGGAGTGGGGCTTCTCAATTCCCCAAGCACAGCCTCGAGGAAGCCTCAGAAGTCGCGCTAGTCAGTTACTAGCCACTTTTCCCAAGTCGCTGGTCCCACGTCCCTCGTCGCCTCCACGAGTCTCAGCTTCGCTGGAGATGTGGATCTGGTTCAGAGGTGTCTGGAAGTCTCGGTGCTGGTCAGTCTCTGCAGTCGTCCCTCGTAGGATTCAGTCGCAAAGCAAGCAGCGGTCGCTGGATGGTGCCTGGTTGCCCAAGGTGGTCACTCCTTGGCCACAAGGGAGATTTCTTCAGTCTTCTTCCTAAGGTCGAATGTCGAAGGTCCAGAGTTTCGGTTCAAGTTGCAGATTCAGGTTAATCTAATTTAGCAGGGCCCAACTAGCTACTAATATACTACTAATATACTGCTGGGCTACCTGCAAGGTCCCTCCTATGGGTGGGACCAGGAAGGGGAGTTTCGCGCCAGAGCTGGGGCTGGAGTGCCCCAGCACCGGTTTGAACTGGACTATGCATGGAGCACCTTGTGTGCCCCAGGCATGTCTCATTCCTTTCAGCCCTCCCTGCCCCAATACATTAAAGTCTGTCTGGGGAGGTGCTAGCACCTCCCCAAGCAGGAACCCTATTGTCCAGGCCTCCCTGGCTGGGAGGGCTCCCAGCTGCAGGAGGTCAGACTCGTGTCTGTGGCAGCAGCATCCATTTTGTGATGCTGAGGCTTTGGTGAGAGTTAAACAGCAAAGTAGGATTTTAACATGTCTCTCTCTCTAGAAGGGGGGAATAATATCCTCATCACCAGAAATGGTATGGGGGTATTATTCCAAAGTGTTAGACACCTGACACGACTTGTTTTGATAAAGCCAAACCATAGTTACCATAACCGTTTAAGATTATAAGGCACTTTAAGAGTATATGGTAGGCTATATCATAGAACAGCTATAAGGACATGGTTCCGAAAGCTGCAGACAGGCTCAGCTCATGCTAGAGCCACATCTCACATGTTACCAAGCACTCTGCCTCCAGGATTGTTAAGGCCTGCCATAGGAGTGGCTGATAGGTACACATGTGTCTATTTTAAGGGTAGATATAGGTATACTATATCTAAGCAAGGGGTGATTACACGACCTTGCCCCAGCTGAGTGATCAGCCAGTTGTGTCTGATTGGAAGGCCGGACCAGGGGTGGCATAATACATGCTGCAGCCCCTGGGAGTCCTAGGGTACACCTATGCCCTGGGTACCTAGGGTACACTGTACAGGGTCCAATAAGGTGATCCTTACCAATGGTGTATGTACCTAGGGTACATGGAGTCCATTTTAAAGAGAGAGCAGACAGCCTGAGACCCTGAATGGCAGGATCTCAGGCCAACTAAGTCGAAAAACGAGCTAGACACAAGGCGAAAAGTTGGGGGTAACCATAGTCAGATATCCACCTTCCTACAATGACTTTATAAGCTCACACAAAGATCCGCCGAATATAGTACCGGTATCTCGGGCGGCATAGGAGGCGGATCTGGGTGAGAGTCTCACGGTTGAGCAATGGGCTTTCAGCTGCGGGCAGCTGGAACAGATGACCCCTCACTATCGTCTCAGGCTAATACACTTTAAGTATATACACCGATTTTGTAGAACTCCCATGCAATTACAGCGAGTGGGGCTGCGCACAGATAACTGCTGAAAATGTGGGGCGCCATGAGCAACATTCATACATCTGACATGGCACTGTGGGCCAATAGCAAACTTCTGGTCTAAAATATTGCACTACATCGGTATCATAACAGGACTAACCTTGCCCTGCACGCCCCTGGTGGCGCTATTGGGGGTCATCCCACATACACCACCGAAGGTGAGGAAATTGCCGGCTATTTTACTACTGATAGCTAAGAGACAGGTGGCCATGCACTGGGGGGCTGTTCATCCCCCGACCACGTGGGAATGGATCCGGGAGATAGCCTAATGCAGGACCCAGCAGGCTGAATACTGGGAGCTAATGCCGATGCGCTTCCACCCCAGAGACCTTTGGAAGCCATTTGTGAGTTGGTTGGGCTCTGTAGATATAACAGAAACTTAGACAAGAACGAAGTACAATAGTGCCAAGTACCCCGCACCATCCTGGAAAGCGCGAGACAACCTACAGGCCAAGATGTGTATGAGAAAGGCATGCATGTTAATTAACCTCTTTCCTGTATACCCAGATGTATCATTGGGCTGAAACTGTAAAGTATTGATGTACTGTACCATATTCAAACAAAACAAGCATTTGCATAGCCAATAGGTCTCGCCTTTGGGACCTTATAAGTGTTTAGCCATGCAACAGTTGCATAACTACTTATAAGGTCCCAAAAGCGAGACCTATTGGCTATGCAAAGCGGCCGTGCGGCCGCGAAAGTGCAAGGGATCGTGATCGCAATCATGATCAAACATCAAAGCGGCCGCTAAAGTGAAAGTAATCGCGGTAAAGCGCGCGCCCGCGCACTTGCACTGTAGCTCCAGGCTGGCCTGGTAGCACTTTTTGGAGCCCTCTCAATAAGTCTTGCCAGCCCAGCACATGCGCTGGGTCAGGCGAGACCTAACAAAAATAAGGAAATGCTCATGATACGTCATATAAGTTACTACTTCCTAAATGCTACCTGACAGATCGACTTGTACCACATTACTATGTATGAAATGCCACTGTTTGTAATCTCATATAAAATGCCAGTAAATAAAAAAATAATAATCTTTGTCTCCTGTAGAAGGAAAACATCTCGGTTCTGTTTATGAAGATAATCAAGGATCTCCCTCCTTTTAATGGGGTGGTTTAAGCCTTAAACATTCAGTGAGACAATCTTGAGATTGTTATGGGCCATTTTACCTGGGAAAGTTTGCGACATCATAAGTGCGTTATAAACATTGTCAGTAATTCTCTGACTAAGGAGTTGGTTTTGTACGGTATACTCACTGTATGAGCAGAGTTTGTAACATCAGTTGTATTGAATTGACAGGCAATGTGTACATGTCGTGCATGTGAAGCTTACCACTCGAAGAGGAACCACCTGTGAACACAAGGTTAGCACTGCAACACATTTGACATGCGAGAAAAAACATGGTATTTGAGTACAGAAACATGACACTTGAGTAAAGAGACATGTCCCGTATATGATGCCTACCCCACATTGAGGTAAAACCTGCATATACAAGGTTATTACTGCAACACATTACGTTTGAGTGAGAAAATATGGCACTTGAGTAAAGAGACATGTCACACATATAAAGCAGACCATTCAATGAGGTATCCCGTGTATGAACAAGGTTATCACTGCGAAAATCGTCACTCGAGAACAGACGCAAAGGCACTTGAGTAAATAAAACAACTATAGAAAAATAAAATAAGAAAGACAAGATCCAAAACCCTAACCCTAGCCGTCCCCCCCCCACCTCCCCCCTCGTCCCTGAAGATAGATAACTGGCATGGTGACTAGGGAAGAAAGCTCCCTTCCCATGGGAACCAGATAAGAGTGCCTTGAAAAAAGAGTGTTTAGTCTCTATAACATTTGTCACTTTTTCCCCATTTTTCAAACTTTTTCTTCCTCAGGACATTAGCTGGTGTGGGCAGTGAAAGTGATTTATCAGCGTTAATTAATCTCTCCGATCTCTGGGGGGAGGAAAGCCATGGCATCAGTGTCGGAGGATCTGATTTCTTCTAAGCCTGATATATTGGCACAGAGTTTCACGATATTCTATTTTTTAGAACATCCAACTCTCCCTTGGAGATGTATTCTGGATAGAGGACAATTTTATAAACTGTCTCTATTTTGGAAATCTTCCCAACGCTTTACACCTTGTCCTTGCTACTTTGTGGGCTGGAGATCTTCCTGATGGTAGCCTCCCTGCATTTCCAATCTGAAAGAAACACGTTAGTTATAGATTCCTTACCTTAGAATTACCCCCAGGTATCAGACTGGATCCGGAAAGTTTTTTCGTTAGCAGTACCTCTGCGCGTCGGAAGGTGGCGTCGGTCGGCTCCGGGTCGGTTGTCGGCGTCGTGGTCGCCGGGATAACGTCTCGGCAGATACTTAGACGCCGCCCTCTTGCACTGACGTCCGTTCTTTCTTTTTCCGCGCCAGCCAGCGCAGATCCGGGAAGACCGGTACCACAGTAATTTATTTACTAACTTTTTCTCGACTTTTGTTGACTTCCTTCTTCGAGTCTCCGACTCCGAAAAGGTGCACGAGGGATGCCCGGTTTCAAGGCCTGCGGTTCCTGTCATCGCATGATGCCGGTGACAGATACGCACCACGTGTGCCTTTTTTGCCTGGAGCACGACCATGACCCCAAGTTGTGCTACGACTGCAAGTCGATGGCGTGGGAGCAGTCCCAATAGCTGCTTGAACACCAGAAGTCGGCTCAGTGCCGTTCGAGGTCCCGGTCGAGAGGGAGGTCGAGGGACCGGTCGCCGAGTCACCACTGTTCCGGTTCGAAATCATCAAAGTCTTCACACTCAGGATCGGGTAAGTCGAAGCACAAGAAGAAGTAGAAGAAGCATTGTCGCTCTTGACTTCCCCTCGTCGGTCGGCCGATCCGACGAGGTATGCGGGAAGTACCCCTCCCACGGCTCCGCGCGCAGAGCCCAAAGGGTCGATGATCAGTTTCCCCTCCCTTTCCGAGACCCGGAGCGACTCCCGCCCAGCTTCGTACGTTCTATGCGGCGATGCGTGCCTTCTTTGGGTGGACCGATCCCGGCGGCACGCCTTCAGGCCCCGCGGACTCGGTTGGGGGACCTAGGTCTACACTGCCGGTGGCTCCGGCACCACAGGCCTCCCTTGGATCCAGGCCTGGATCCGGATCGGCGCCGGTTGTCCTCGTTTTGCCTCCACTGGCGCTGCTTCCGACTGCACCCATTCCGCGCACGACGCCGCTCACCCCCCCGGCTGGCGTCGACCCCGGCCTCCATCCCAACGTGGACTCGGAGCCGGACTGGCATCGTCCGATGCCGGATCCGGCGCCGGGTGGAGTTTTCGTGCCCCTATTAACTCCTGGGTTACATTTTCAACCACAGTGGCACCCAGAGGATCATGAGGAGGACTGGGAGTGGTCAGGTGGCCCTTTAAACTGACCAGTTGGACAGTAAACAGGACTGGAGAGAGGAACTGGGGGATGACCGTGGTCTGGACACATCCACTGACCTTGGTATGTTGTCTCCTCCTACCGTGGCTACATAGGAGGGAGCATCATACGCAGTGGTGTTGCGTAGGGCAGCCGAGGCTCCCAACCTCGAGCTTCCTACGGTGGCGGTCAGGACTAACCTCCTGACTGAGGTGCTTCTACCGGCTGCGAGCTCTTCTGAGCCCCTGCTGCCATTCAGTGAGGCCCTCACAGACGTCCTTTTGGGCACGTGGTCCATGTCAAACACTGGGGCTACCATGGAAGGGATGATTGCCCGACACCACTGCCCAGCTCCGGGCGACCCCACTTTCCACTCCCAACATCCCACCCCTGAGAGCTTGATAGTTCAAGCTTCCTCCTCCAAAAGCGCCTTCCCTACTGAATCCAAGAAGCTGGACCACCATGGCAAGAAAATGTTCTCTTCCACCAGCTTAGAACTGCGGTCCGTAAACACTGCATGTCTCTTGGGCTGCTATTTCGCACTCAGTGTGGGATACAGTGGCGCAAGTGCTGCCTCAGTGTCCGGAGGAGGCCCGGGCAGTGCTCTCCCAGGCTGTTGCCGCCGGGAGGGATGCAGCAACGTTTATTTATTTATTTATTTGTAAAGCGCAACAATCACCCTTATGGTTATCACGGCACTTTCTTGTGGAACACATGGTAGGTTATATTGGGTGCCTTCAGCTGCTCACAATCACTTACTTCATAGGAAAAAGCTGGGTTTTTTCCTGAACATTACATAGTCCTCAGTAAGACGCAAGTCCTGAGATAATTCGTTCCAGTGTTTAGCCGCCAGGTATGAGAATGATCGGCCTCCTGCTCTTACTTTCACTATATGTCTGGGCCTGGCTAGTGCTAGGTGTCATCTTAAGCACCTCGTGGGGAAATAGAATTCGATTTTATTCTGGAGAATTCTAGGACCAAGGTTATGCAGTGCCTTTGTGTGCATGACTCTGCATCTTAAATCTTGCTCTTTGGCACATAGGTAGCCAGTGGAGCTGTTTCATGCATGCAGAACTAAATCGGCTTTTGTTACACACAAGCTTAGCAGCCGCATTTTGCAGCACTTGTAGGCGTGAGAAAAGGTAGTCTGCCATGCCCACATACAGTGCATTTCCATAATCTAATCTGCTGAAGAGTAATGCCTGTGTCCTTCTACATTCTAGTGGGATCCACGGAAAAAGCCTTCTTAGAAGCTTGAAAATCGCAAAACCTCTTCCACACAGAACCCGGACATGATCCTGCATGGACAGGGTGTTGTCGATGGTTATACCCAAGTTTTTTGCGCATTGTTTAGGCGCTGGAGCTTCTCCCAAGGATTGTGGTCACCAAGTGGCATCACAGATTAAGTTAGCTCCTCCAAAAAGCAGTATTTCTGATTTACCTGCATTTAGCTTAAGGCAGTGTTCGGACATCCATGTTGGCATCTCTGAGAGGCAGTTATTTAACTTAACCCTGGTGTCCTCATGCCTTTCTTCAATGGTTATCATCAGCTGTGTGTCATCCGCATAGGAGCAGATGCTGTGTTTACGATGTCGGTAGTGCTGTGTCGCTACGCCTGGATGAGGTCCACTGGCTGCTATGGGGATGTCCAGAACACCTTGATGGACATGCCCTTTGATGGTCATCGCCTTTTTAATGACAAAGCAGACAACGCCCTAGAGAGCTTCAAGGACTCATGGGCTATGGCCAACGGAAGGGGTGCCCCGCTACGTCCCACCAGGGCCTCAGGCCGCAGCAAGTTACCCAATCTTTGCGTGGCCGGGGACGTGGAAACAACCGTCGTGGTTCCGGGGGCCAGTGGGACAGCCAGTCCACCAACCCCCCCTCTGCAGCAGCCTCCGTACCCTACTAGTCCGACCTTTTAGGCCCATCAAACGCCAGTGGACAGCAGGATTCACCATCACCTCCCCCACTGGCGCACCATCACGTCAGACAGGTGGGTTTTGCAAATAGTCCGAAGGGGCTACTCCCTCCCCTTCGAGACTACCCCTCCAGCCATGCCACCAAGATACCACCACTGGCCCTTCTCCAGCAGGAAGTTACGGCTCTCTTGGCCAAAGGAGCCATCGAGCACGTTCCTGTCCCAGAAGTAGGTTGTGGTTGTTACTCCCACTACTTTCTGGTTCCCAACAAGGACAAGGGCCTGCATCCTATCTTGAACCTCAGGGACGTCAATCGCTTCCTCGGGAAGGAGAAGTTCAAGATGTTGACGCTTGCTCAGGTCTTGTATGCCCTCGACCCGCAAGACTGGATGGTAGCGTTTGACTTGAAAGATGCGTATTTTCACATCCCCGTCCTGTCGGCCCACCGGCGTTACCTGCGTTTCACGGTAGGTCACGAACACTTTCAGTTTAACGTGCTCCCCTTTGGCCTTACCAGTGCCCCTCGGGTGTTCACGAAAGTGATGGCGGTGGTCGCAGCTCATCTGCGCAGATCAGGGGTTTCAGTCTTTTCCTATCTCGACGACTGGCTGTTGATGGCGGGCTCGCCCCAGGCAGTCGTCTTCCACCTCCAGACTACGGCCGACCTCCTGCATTTGATGGGGTTCTCCATCAATGTGCCGAAGTCGCACTTGATTCCCTCTCAGAAGCTCCTCTTCATCGGAGCGGTTATGGACGCAACACGGTTTCGGGTCTATCCTCCCGAGCAGCGATTCCAGGATATTCGGGGTATGATTCCTATCTTTCAGCCTCTATCCCGGGATTCGGTCAGGATGACCCTGGGGCTGCTGGGCCTCATGGTCTCCTGCATCCTGCTGGTCAATCATGCCAGGTGGCATATGCGGGTTCTGCAGTGGGACCTGAAGTTCCAGTGGGCGCAGCATCAGGGGAATCTGTCCGACTGCGTCCAGATCGCAGAGGGCACTGCACAACAACTGCAGTGGTGGCTCACGAACCAGGATTGGGTCAATGGCAGATCCCTCTCCCTTCCCCAACCAGACCACACAGTGGTGACGGATGCATCTCTTCTGGGGTGGCCACATGGGAGAGGCGGAGATCAGAGGCCTCTGGTCTCCGGCAGAGTCCGGGCTTCACATCAACCTTCTGGCACTACGGGCGATTCGTCTTCCACTCAAAGCAATCCTTCCCTCTGTCCGGGAAAGAGTGGTGCAGGCGTTCACGGTCACCACCGCCATGTGGTGCTACAACAAACAGGGCAGGGTGGGGTCGTGGACCCTATGTCAGGAGGCCCTACGCCTCTGGACATGGCTGGTGGTTCAAGACCTGGCAGGTGCCTGCACGTCAGGGCCGATTAACTCAGCCACAGGTGCATGATGGATCACGAATGGCGTCTGCACTCGGAGGTGGTGCAAAGTCTCTTTCGACAGTGGGGAGATCCTTGGTTAGATCTAATCGCCACCGAAGAGAGCGCACAATGTCAGCAATTCTGCATGTTGGAATTTCCAAGGCGGCACTCGCTCAGCGGCACTTTTCGTCGCGAGTGGTGTTGCGGGCTGTTGTACGCCTTTCCGCCTTTACCACTTCTGCCCAGAGTGCTGAAGAAGAGCAGGCGCGACCGGGCCCAAGTCATTCTTGTGGCTCCTGATTGGGCACGAAGAGTCTGGTATCCCGAGCTGCTCAACATGGCCATCAATCCTCCAATGAGACTGCCTCTTCGGGAGAATCTTCTGTCGCAGCAGCAGGGGACGGTCCTCTTCCCAAACCTGTCCAGTGTCCACCTCCTTGCGTGGAGATTGAGTAGCGGCAGTTGACGTCTTTCGACCTGCCTCCTGAAGTTTGTGATGTCATCTTGGCAGCCAGGCATCTCTCCACTAAGATGGTATACGCCTGCCGGTGGAACAAATTTGTGGCATGGTGTACAGCAAAGGCTGTGGATCCCCTTTCTGCTCCCCTTTCTGAAGTACTCTTGTTCCTTCTCTCTCGAGCTCAGCAGGGCTCTGCTCTTGGCACTATGAAGGGCTATCTATCCCCCATCTCTGCCATTCTTCGGTTGCTGGATCAGCCTTCTCTTTTCAAGTCCCCAGTTTTTAACCGTTTCTTGAAAAGCTTAACACATCTTTTTCATCCAGTCCCCTTCGTTATGCCTCAGTGGGACTTGAATCTTGTACTAACTTATTTAATGTGCGCTCCCTTTGAGCCGCTTCATAACTGTCCCTTACGTCTCTTAACTCTTAAGACTGCATTCCTGGTAGCCATCACTTATGCTAGAAGGATGAGTGAGCTCCAGGCTCTTTCTTCAAAGCCTCCTTTCCTGTCTGTTCATTTGGACAGGGTGGTTCTCCGAACCCGTCCATCCTTCCTTCGGTGGTCACTGCCTTCCATATTTGGCAGACCATTACTTTGCCCACCTTCTTTCCGCCTCCGCATCCTTCGAAGGAGGAGGAGAGGCTCCTCCATCTGGACCCAAAACGTGCGCTCTCCTTCTATCTGGATCGCGCAAAACAGTTCTGGGTGGATGATCAACTCTTTGTTGGCTACGTGGCCGCAAAGAAGGTTTGGGCCATACACAAACGCACCATTTCTCAATAGGTCTTGTTGTGTATTAAGGCTTGTTATTCTTTGGCTAAAAAGGAGCCTCCAGTCAGGCTACACGCCCATTCCACCAGGGCGACGGCAGCCACTACTGCCTAGGGAAGAGGTGTTCCTCTGAATGACATCTGTCAGGTGGTCACGTAGGCATCGCTGCACACGTTCACCAAACACTACTGCCTGGACAGCCAAGTCCGGAGAGACAGCTTCTTTGGCCGTTCTATTCTCCAGGACTTTCTGCTGCGATCTTGGTTCGCAGACCCACCACCGGGGTTGGTATTGCTGGGTTTTCTATTCTAAGGTAAGGAATCTATAACTCACGTGTTTATTTCAGATGCACAAGTTACTTACCTTCGGTAACAATATATATGTAAGAAACGTTAGTTGGTTATAGATTCCTTACCGCCCCACCCATCCTCCCGGGTTCTGCGAACTGATTTCTAGACTTAAGGACATCCTTTCAGGGCCCTAGTTTTGTGCACCAGTGGTCAGTGTCTTGCATGGCTCTGCGTTTCTGGCGCGTAAAGTCGTGAACAGAACTGACATCCGCGCGCGAGGGTGGCCTCTAAGTAGCTGCCTCAATGTCATCCCGGCGACCACAACGACGGACGTGGAGCCGACCGACGCCACCTTCCGACGCGCAGAGGTACTGCTGACCAAAAAAACGTTCCGGATCCAGTCTGACGCCTGGAGGTAATTCTAAGGTAAGGAATCTGTAACTAACCAATGTTTCTTACAGATATATCGTTACCGAAGGTAAGTAACTTGTGCTTCTAAGTTATTTTTCCTGTTCGGGTTCTGGGTTGGGTGTTTTAGGGGTCTGCATCTTTGCGTTGGTACCAGGGAATTTGCTGTCTCTTCTCAAGGGGCGCCATTAGCTTCTGTTGTTCTTCCTTATGTCCTCTGCTGACTGGTTATTTTGTCTGCTCCTTCAGATCCTTTGGGCTTTGGTTTGTTTGCGTCCCAACTGTGAATTTGTTTGTGAATATTGGTCTATTGTCATTTGGTTCAATTGCATGTTCTGAATGGCGAGGTGGATCCATTTGCTGGCGCAGTTCTAATTCTATCACCGTGTCCTGAGTTGATGCACCTTTTACAATGCTCATCACGTCTCCAATGACTGATTCCTTTCGAGTTGGTTTAGGATCCCTGTTGGCTTTCATGCTTGGCATGTCAGATGTTCCATAGCGCTCTTGTTTATCTGGCTGTAACCAAGCGGAAGGTTTGATTCTCTGTTTTTATTGTATTGTTCAGTTTTTTTTTCAATCTTTTTTCGTTTTTCCTCAATGGCAGTGCACAAGCTGTGTACAGTGCGTTGAAGTCACCGTTTTGGGGTCTGTTTTGTAATTGGTGTGCATTTGGGCCCTTCTGATTTCTACCCTGCTTATGCAGGGCGCTCCCTATGGTAGTCTGGTTAACTGGTTGATCAGTGGAATCAAGATCCATTGGCGTGTTAACCGTCCTCCTTTCTTCAATGGCATTTCCATAGGGCTTGGCTCTGCTACTGTGATTAGAGCACAGTCTGGGAAGCCTACAGCTCCTTGGGCCTGATGGCCCTGCTTTTGGGTCGGAGCGTTTGTGGTGCCTGGGTCCATTGCTTCTCTTTTTAGGTTCTCGGTGAGGGAGGTCATAATTTCTGGGAGGGCCGATACATTTTCTAATAAGGGCCCACACGCACATAGACTTTGCTTTAGCTCCATTTGAACTGAGTCCTGAGCTCTGACAATTCGGCTATTCAGACTCTCGAGTTTGCAGTTGATTCTTGTGATTAAAGTGGCAATGGTCTGTAGGATGGAGATTTTACCTCCAGTTTATCTGCATGCAGTAACGCTCCATCTGCTATAGTGTCTAATGTTTTATGTAGTTTTGCCAGCACCTTTGTTTGCAGCAACGTGACAGACCTCTCTTCCACAGAGTCTGAGGTTCACTCTAGTTCTCGTTAATCGGTGGATAGTGGGCTTAAGTAGCTCGAGCACCTTGTGGACAATGAGCACCTTCCGCCTTGTTCATCTTCTTGGATGACCTCCACAATGGCCTCTGTTTGATCCGTTGACATGGCAAACCCCGTTGGGAGTGGGTCTGTGCCCCCCCCCCTCCACCCCCGCTTGGGCCCGGTTTTGGACCCTTTCCTTGACATTTGGGGATCTGCTGGCCATCGTTTGATTTTTCCTGACCACCCTAGCTACCTTTTGCTTCTCTCCCATCTTTTACTTCTCCTCAGCCTTCCTTCCCATTTGAGATTAATCGCGCGATAGATGGTGGGTGGGCATGACTGGGGTTATTGGGATGAAGCCTTGGCTTCTCAGTTTGTACATACATGCGCCAATCTCCCCAAGGTGTTCACTATTGCATCAGCTGCAGTTGCCTTCCCTTTCCCCATTATTATTATCTTGGGGCTGAACGGTATCACACTGCCAATTGGTTTGCCTGGAATTTCTTGGGATTCACTCCATTTGACCCATGAGGTACTTAGGCCATCGGGTGTCAATAATGCTGGTAAATTTGGAGCCAGCTTTAGTATTTGCTCTCGCTACAGGCACACCTAGTGGGCTTGCCCTTTTGCCCTCTTTTTTGTTTTATTAAGCTATAAGCGTGGTTATGCATGTGATGACATGGTTGTGTTGGCCCCGATGTCCAGCGAGAAATACCCCCTAATATAATTCCTGCGCTCGCCTGGGGCACGGCCTTTCTCATTATGATCCTGAGGGAGTGCGGGGAGTTTCCTTAAATCTTTAAATAGGCCTGACCTGTAGTTCTTTTCACTATTGAATGATATTTGAGCTTTTCCAGAGCCCCCATTGCTTGTATACAGTAGCTTGTCTTTTTACCTTTTTGTTGTTTTATGAAGTTGCTGGCGCGCTGTGGTTGGGCTACCAAGGAGCTTTGTGTCTTCATTCTTACTGCTGCTCACTGTTTTCTTTTTTCTATTGCTCTGTCACTTCTACTTCTATCTGGTCCTTGGATGCACTGATGTGCACTGCCGGGGTTTTTTTCTGGTAAACTGCAAAAGTGATGGGATGTAGGCGGCTAAGGGAGGCTGTTAGAGACTGCTAGAATCTAAAGATAGATTGATTGATGGTTGCTTGAAAGCTGATGGCTGTTAGGGTTGTGGGCAAGCAATCAAGCAAGTAGGTGTGCAGTCTCAACGGCAAGCACAAGTCGCCTCCGCGCTTTTTCCCGGGATTGACTGATATCTAGTGCTTTGACCACAGTCTCTGCGTGTGCACTGCTTGCCTGCTGCTCACCTGACCTGCTGTCTTACTGACCTGCAAGTGAGCCCACGTGCACTCTCCCTCTTCACTTCCTTGCAGCCCTCATGCCTATGTCTGGGCTTGGCTGTTTAGCCTCTGATGGGCTGGACTGATGCGGAGTATCACAATTACTTTATTTGGTAGAATTTGATGGTGCAGCAGAATGATGCAGGGTTCCAGGGGTCACAGGCCCAGTCGGCTGACCCCCACTCCTCGGCTTCCAGGTCACCAAGTTACCCATTTCCATTGGTCAAGAGGTCCGTCAAGGCACAATGCCTGTATGTGGCTGGTGTCCAAGCTGGTGTGGTTCTTGCGGCTCTCCCGCAAGGGCTGCTGCAGGGACCCTCGTGGGCTACCTGGCCGGGTGGCCACAGTCGGGCTGCAGACATAGTCACAGCTATCCTGTAGAACACCCCTGCACCATATCTTGCAATAGAAAGGCATTTGGCTTTGTAATGGGTAAATATTTTCCTAAAGGGCTTATGGCCTAATTTGCATGCAAAGCGAAATAGCCCCTCCACACCCCTAGTTGTATGGTGGGCGCTTGCTGTCACAAGTGGGTCCCAACTTAGCTTATTGTTAAATAAATTCCCCAGGTACATAAAATTCTCAATCTTTTCTATTCTCTTGTCCCGTGGAATGAAAATCTTAGTTTCTGTACTCTCTCGGCCACATACCATAATATATGATTTAATTAAATTTACTTTAAGATCAAGTGATGACATAAAATCAATAAAAGGATCAAGGGAATTCTGAAGGCCATTTGCTGTCGCGGCTATTAACATTATGTCGTAAGCATAAGATAGCAAGGGGACAGATTTACTGCCAATTTTTGGAAAATCAAGTTTCCTACTTAATAGAGAAGCCTCCAGACCGTTGGTATATATTAACAAGCATTGGCATAGCCAATAGGTCTCGCCTTTGGGACCTTATAAGTGTTTAGCTATGCAACAGTTGCATAACTAAATACTTATAAGGTCGCAAAAGCGAGACCTATTGGCTATGCAAAGCGGCCATGTGGCCGCGATAGTGAAAGTGATCGCAATCGCAATCACGATCAAACATCGAAGCGGCCGTACGGCTGCAAAAGTGAAAGTAATAGCGGTAAAGCGCGCGCTCCCGCGCACATGCACTGTACCTCTAGGCTGGCCTGGTAGCACTTTTTGGAGCCCTCTCAATAAGTCTCGCCAGACCAGCGCATGCGCTGGGTCAGGCGAGACCTAAAAACAGAAAAGGGGCTTGGATGCACCCTTGATGGACACCCTCTGTTGAAGTCTAACACACATTGATGTTGCATCACCATGAGGCGGATAGCTCGCAGTTCTTCCTTGATCAGATTAAGGCCGAACTCAATTCTGTTCATCATCTTGAGCATTTCCCACCTGGTTATCTGCAACCAGTAGACGTTCACTTTCGTCTGTAAGGTGAAGAAGGGTATGGACCCTCCCACTGATACTTGTGTGGAAAGAGAGCAGTCTGAATTCTTCTGGAGTGTCCTTGAACTGAGCTCAGCCAAAATCATCAGCAGCTCTTTTTTCACAAGCTTGATGCAACACAGTAATCTTCTTCCTTAGCGGGTTTTAGTACAAATCCAACAGTTCTTCTCCATGAATGACCAGGGTCGGTGTGTGTATGATAATGAGGGAGCAGAGACCAAGCTGTCTGGGAACGAGCAGAGTGTAGGCAAACTCGCTGCACTGCCAGTAGGTATCCATCAGCGTGGAGGTACCCCATTGCAAGTCCTGAATGTGCATGACTGTGCTACAGTTTTTGTTCATGCCCAGTGGATTGTTCCTTTACCTCTGAAACACAAGGAATAATGTGTAAGTTTACATACAATTAGGGGTTGCCCTTTTCCTTCTACCCACATATATTTACTCACCTCAGTATCCTAGATTTGCTGACATGGGCTATCTATGCTGTTGTTCAACCCACCCCTACGAGACTCATTTCCCTTCGTATCATCGGGCTGGATGGCGCTGCACTGGAACTCCATGCTTGGGGTCCATTTGTTATTAAAGAAGACTGCCCCAGATACACTAAAGGCCACCTGAAACCACAGATGGAAGCAGGAGCGGACTTGTTTGTGCTCTGGTTCGGTGTTTTTGCTACCTCCAAGAATCTCTTCTCTGGGAAGTCTCAAGTTCATACAGTATCCTCCCCTATGGTGCCCCTCCTGCACATCCTGTCTAGCTCAGTTTAAATATCGCTAGGCTCGGTGAAAAGGTACAGTGCTGTTGGATTGGTCCCGTTTAAAGCCATTTTCAATACTACTCTGTGGGGAGATTCTACTACTCTCTTGGGCTCTGCCCTGTTGAGTTGTATTTTGGCCCTAATCGTACATGGGTATAGGTGGAGAAGGCATTTTGCTTTTTTGGTGGCAGACGTAACATGACCTGGTTGATGTTTTGGAGCCCACTGCATGTGCTGCTGCCAGTGCTGGGATAGTTTCTGGGTGACCTCCATTTAACTATGCAGTTCTTTGGCAAGGAATGGATACGGCAACACCCATAGTAAACAGATGGTACATAGAAGTGCAACAATACATAACTTATTGAACATTGCATGTCATGGGATGAATCCAGGGGAGGTGTTTGTAGTCCTCTGGTAAATGGTGGCTCTCTTAGTTTAAAAGTTTGAAACAAAAAGTTCACTGTGCAGTTCGTAGTTCCTGGTTCACACACTTTAGATCCTGTTGGGGTGTTGATATGGCCACTGAAAGGGTGGTGCACTTGGCCATTTGTTTGCAGACCTGTTGGATAAGAGCTACATTCATTTGTTAATTCAGAAAACAGTGCATTAATGCATGTTCCGTTGTCAATCATTTTTCTTCATGTGTTCTCCACACTCCAGTCACACAATTTTAGTGAGGCACCAGAAGGTGGGTTAGGATAAGGAGTGGTTTATTGTTAATGGAACACAACATGTTTTATGAGTTGTGGGGCCTCCTTCCTCTCTGTACCTGACCATGTGTTAGATTGGAGAAGGACCTTTACAGGGTGATGTCATGAACATCAGGATGGTATCCGTTTTTGACTAAGGTTCTATGGGCATCGCCAGCCCTCCAAAATCTGTCTTTTACTAGCGTGTACATGTCGGTGTGGGAGGTGTTTTTTTGGCCCACACTTGTGCCGGACGACATGCAGAGGGGGGCGTTTTACACTTTGAACACTGTTGGTGCTTACAATGTGCCCTGAGGTCACGTTTGGACCCCTTTGGTCCCTGGCATGCTGCATGCAACGTGACCCTCCCTCGTGGTGCCAAGTGTCTTTGCTATGACCTTTTTCTAGAGACTTCTTTTTGGAATAGTTTGCATCTTTTGTTGGTCCTTTGGGCTCTTCCGTAGATCTCACGTGACCTGTTATCTCATTTATCATGAAATGGAGGTAATCGGAAAGCTGTTCCATGGCCCACATGTACTCCTGCTCCTGTCATTTTACGGTGCCGAGGTTGGGCTAACTGCTCTCTCCAGATGGTGTATGTAAGGCCTTGTGTATTGGCTGATTGCTAGGCCTGATACCGGGGTGAGCACATTCTACTCTTGCTCAGAGCTGTGATGGACTTTGTGGACCTCTCCCCTCCTTCTTACAGTCACCCCCCCTCCCTCCAACCACATCTCTTCCAGGGTATTTAGACCTGCTGTTCCTAGCTGTGGCTCGAGACTTATAACCAGCAGCACACTTCTTTCATTATTTTGGAGGGGCTTGACCCAGTGAACAAATTTTGGGTATTTGGAAAACTTGAGGGAAAGGAAGAAAATTGCTGCATGGAGAATCCAGGGCTGACACCGGAGGACAGCTTCATTTTGAAACTCAAAGGGGACCTCCATTTGGCTGGAGGTTGCAAATTGTTTGGGGGTGGAATTGGGACTAGGCCCTAAGAAGGAATTTTGGTCCTGGACTTGATGCCTGAGAATCGTGACATTTTGACCTGGTTATAGGAACCCTTTCCGATTGACTTGGGGTTGTTGGACCTGGACGCCTGTCTTTAAGGACTGGTCTGAGAGTTTACCCCCTCCCCCGCTTCAGACTGCCCTCCCCATGGGGTATATCCAGCCAGACCAGCCCTGAGGGTTCAGCGGCAGAGTGGGATCTAGGCTTCTGCAGGCGCCCTGAATGGCAGTTTCTAGCGAGTATACCTAATGGACAAAACACATACAGCAGCCCTGAATTTCCCGAATGCAAGTAAAGCTTACATTTCTGATTTTTACACATTTGTCCTTCTTTTAATTTGTAGTACTGTGAATTTTGAGGTGGGGCGAAATGGGTGGTATGCACTGTGGGTTTTAACTTGCTGCACATTTGGGTTCTGCTTTTGTGTGAAGGCACTACCTCCCCAGACAGTTACACCCCATTGCTTCGGTTATTGACCCATACGCCATTTAGCTGAGTTCCCTGTCTCTTGTTGCTGTTGTCACATGTTTGTACAACTACATGATCCGTGGTGCAGTGGATGACTAACCTCCCTGTGGCTGAGTGTGAGGTACTTCAGGTTTCCCTGGGCATGCTTTTGTGGATTGAGATGTTGCTGGGCTGGCCCCGGCTCATCTACCTCTGTTTGTGGTATGTGTTTAGCTTTTAGCGAGTATCTTCCTTCCATGTGGCCCATTCTGAGGCAGGTGTAGAATTCCCTAGGGCCTGGCTGTTGCCAACCTCCCTGGCCTCTGCCTTTATAGCTTGGCTGAATCCCGCTTGGGTTTTGCGGTGCAGTCGCCTTTAAGACTGGTGCCCTGTGAACCTTCATGGCCAGCAGGGTTCCCCGCATATCTGTCTTTTTCAATTCGCATGGGACCAACTAAGCGGTGTCTCTTTGGGCTTGCTCTTGTTTGGAAGCCTTCCTAGTGGGTCACTGAGTGGAGGGTGTGTGTGACTGCCTGCCGATATCGCGCTCAGTTTTCCACCCCATGTTGTCAGCTGGGACATTTTCTTGTAGTGGTTTTCTATCTAGTATTACCTGCGATGGCTACACATTTGGGACTATATTCTGCAGCAGAACGGGATCTTCAGGCATGGAGAATGCATCACATAGTGCCAGACAGCCTCGTCTGCGGCACTTCTTGGTTTGCAAAGATGCTATGGTGTGGCAGAGGCTGAGTTTGGTGGTCCTAGAGGTACCTGTTCTCTGGTTGTTACTGCCATTGCGCCTTTGCACCTTGGCCCTGCTTTCCACCTCGTCCCAGAGGACCCAGCAGGTGTGTTGCGTGGCGCAGACCCGACTCGCTTTCTCCTTACATACCCTATTGGCTATCAAGGTCCTTGTCTTTTTAACTGTCGGACCTAAAAGGCTGTATGCAGCGGGTCAGACTGCCCCCTTTCCTCTCGGACCCTACACTTACCACCTGCGCAGTCCCCCAGGGGTCCTCCCTCAGCCCTATGCTCTTCAACATCTACATGGCTCCGCTCACCCCCATCGTCAGAACCTACGGACTCAACATTGTGTCACACGCAGACAACACCCAACTCATCCTCTCCCTATCCATAGAACCCAACACCGCCAGACACAACGTTCGTGAAGGCATGGAAGCCGTCGCCAAATGGATGAAAAACAGCTGCCTACAACTAAACACCAACAAAACGGAAGTACTCATCATGGGCCCAAACCCCGACGCTTGGAACGACACCTGGTGGCACCCCGCCCTCGGAAGCCCGCCCACCCCCACAGACCACGCACGCAACCTGGGAATCATCCTGGACTCAGAGCTCAAAATGGACCGCCAGATCAACTCCGTCTCGTCGTCCTGCTTCCACACCCTCCGCCTCCTACGTAAGACCTTCAAATGGATCCCCTTCGAACACAGAAAGACAGTCACTCACGCCCTGGTCACCAGCAGGCTCGACTACGACAACGCACTCTATGCCGTAATAAACAAAAACCTCACCTGCAAGCTACAGAACATCCAAAACACAGCTGCAAGACTGGTCCTCAACCTGCCAAGACACTGCCACATCTTCCAGCACCTGTTCACACTCCACTGGCTCCCCATCGAAGCTAGAGTCACCTTCAAGATGCTATCCCACGCTCACAAGGCCCTCCACGACACTGGACCAGCATACCTGAACAGCCGACTCAAATTCCACGCATCCCAAAGGATCCTACGATCAGCCCAGCTCTCCTACGCCGTGGTCTCCCGCACCAGAAAGACCAGATCGGGAGGCCACTCCTTCTCCTTCCACGCGGCCAGAGCCTGGAATGACCTTCTGCTCCACCTCAGACAGACAACATCGCTCCCCATCTTCGCAAGAAACCGCAAAACCTGTCTCTTTGACAGACCCCCTCCTTGATGGACTGGAACCTGCGACCCCCCCTGCGCCTTGAGACCCTTACGGGTGAGTAGTCGCGCTTAACAATCACCTGATTGACATGCCTACTAACATAAGGGGTCTGATTGGAAGAGATTGTCCTCGCCTGTGTACATATGATGTGGGAGTTTTTTAATGGCCTGGGCTGTAGGGAAGGAGATCCAAGGGAGGGGTAGGCTATAGTCCCATCATTTACAAACTGGATGGACATTTTTAGCTTGGTCATCAGGTCTCACCCTAGTATATTATTCAGGAAAATATAATACCTGTTCCCTCACACTATTCCCCCTTCCTCTAGCTTGAGAGGTTCTGTGAAGGGGATCCCTGTCACCGTACCAGAGAACCCTTGTAAAACTGCATTGTTTTTGATAAGTGGACTATCTGATAGAGACATGTAGCAGCAGATTCCTTAACTTTTAATTCTCCGCAGGCTTCAGACAGGATTCGTCAGTTTCTTCTTTTCCATGCTGCAACGCGGATCTGCGGAAGCTGTCCCTCAGGCTGTTTTTGGCCTACTTCAACAGTTTTTTGTCGTTGGGAACAGTGTGCCCCCCCTTTTTTTTTTTTTTTTGGCTTCAGGCTTTAAGCCTTGTGGGTCTTATAGTCGGCAAATGTTTACAGACCCACATACGATCTGTATGTGGTGTTTGGGCGATCATCACGATGCCGAGGATTGCCGCTCCTGCCAAAAGTTGAAGGCGCTTAAAGAGCATCGTATGAAGTTGCTGGCGGCACATATGTCACATTCTTCGGAGACTTCCTGGCCTCTATCTTCGTCGTCCCCGAAGGAGGTCCGTTTGCTGTGTCATTCTAGAAGCCGGAGCCGATCCAAAGGACATCGTTGTCCAAAGACGTCAAAAGGTAAGAAGCGGTTTAAGTTGTCATCACCTAGTTTGACCGCTCGACAGTTGATGAGGCCTTACACAACTACGCTCCGCATCTCTCTACGGGAGCCAGGGCGTCAATGGCCCAGTTGAGGGAGTATTTTAACTCTTTACACCTCATCTTTGGAACTCCATCTGAGTCGGACGCTGTCTGAGTCTTCGACCTTGGCGACAGTTGGGCCATCGGAGTAGTTGGGTCAGCGTCAACCAGCTCCTCTTCGGCGCAGATATACAGTGCCTCGGGATCCCCGCTTACGATGTCTGTTTTTGACTAGCTGACTCCGATACTTACGTTAGCAGCTTCGGTCAAAATAGTCTTTTCACCTCCTATCGACGTTGAGGCGTCACCTTCTCAGCGCCGTTCAGCATCAACAGTACAGACTGAGGGGAATGTGATGTTCGTTCCTTCTCAGGAGGAGACTTCTGAAAGTCCCCTTTTGTCATCTGAGACAGGTCCTTTTCAGCCCATTTCAGATACTATTATATCGCAGGTGGAGGAGAGCTGGATAGCTGCTCTTGGATATGTTAGTGACTAGAATCTTCACCAGCTTAGGGGTTACTTTCTCACCCTAGTCCCTCTACTGCGTCGAGTTCTACCTTCACAGATATGCGGAGGAGAGTGGCCTTGGACTTGGATGTGTCACTACCTACGGTGCAGAGGTCTCTGATTGAGATCCTTTACCAAGGACAGACAGGGGAAGAGCTTATTTTTCGGTACAGTGAGGCCCTGTTTGATGTTTTATTTGAAACTTGGGCCAAGCCGGAGTCAGGGGTCTCTTTAGATTGGTATATCGCTCGCAGACATTTGCCTGCACCTGGAGACCCAGTTTGCCTCCATAGACATCGATCACGGGTTTAGGCTGCAACATCTTCTCATAATGTGGATTCTGTGCTCAAGACTCCAGTAAATAAGGATTCTAGGAGTCTAGATGCATGTGGCAAACACATCTTTGCTTCTGCCAGCTTTGCCTTGAGATTCACCAACACGTCTTGTGCGCTAGGGCGTTTTTCCCATGCTTTGTGGGATTCTTTACAGAATATGTTGCATTCTCTTCTGGATAACCTCCGTTCCGAGGTGGCTGGCTTGATAAGAGATGGTCAACAGGCAGCTAAGCTTTTAATTAGGTGTGGCAGGGACACTACTCGAGCCATTGCCTCTACGGTTGTGTTACAGATTTGTACTTTGTTGGCAGCTTCAGGTTTTTCGGTGGCTGTACAGTCGACTTTGGTCGATATGTTATTTGATGGTGCCCATCTCTTTGGGGCTCAGGCTGCTGCGGCATTAAGATGCCTCCGTGATAGGCGAAGGAATACAGTCGTACTTCCTTATTCGCTGTTTATATGCTATGTTGCTTATACTTGGGTTGTATAGGTGGTTAAGCCTTGTTAGGGCATTATCATGTCCACTTTTGGTGCACCAGATGGTGTTCCTGCAAGGAGCAGATGTTTTGTTTCAAATACCATCTTGACTGAAGGATGGTTGTTTATTCTTTTACCTCTGAGGATGAGCTTTACGCTCAAGATGATTATTGAAAGAGAAGTGTTTTCCGGTCTGTTCACATGCTACTTTGAAGCAGTTCAGTATGCTGAATTTGCATGGCTTCTGTCTTTCAGTATTTCTTATATAGACATATTATTGTGCCTGTTATGAAACCTGGTACAAAGGGCGTGCATCTGTTTTAGTATATCCTCTGATTTCTCTTGTCAGGTTAATCAGCGCAACTCTTTGTTGCTACTTAAGAGGAATGCTTGTTCATTGTGGGTGCTTCACTTTTTTTGAGGCACTGCGCTGGTAATCTCCGAGTCTATGTTTTGTATTCTTTTGAATACTCACACTCTTGGTTTCCTCCTTTATTGGAACATATATGTAATTACTGTGTTTATTTCTGGAACAGGGTGGTTATATGAACTCTGTGTCTAAAGTTATCTGAGAGGCAGTGTCTGAAAAAGTTTACCTTCAGGCTGTTTCGGGCCATGTCTTGCATAGTAGGAGAATTTAGACTTTATTAGAAGCTCTTCTTCCTTATTTTTGTGCAAAGTTTTTAGCATGCATTATTCTGTACATCTGTTATTCTCTACTTTACAGTCCTTCAGAGGTCTTGGTGTGAGAATATGATCTGTTGCTTCTTGTAGGGACAAATGTGATCCTTTGGTGCTTGCTGCTGGCCAGGGTTAATTTTGTAATGTTTTCTTTTCGGCAGTATCGAATTTCTAATATACTTTTGTGAGACACCATTATCTTTATACAACTCACCTTTGTTGTTATATTCTTTTCCATGTTATATATTATGGTGACATGGGGCTGTTTGTTCAATTCTGTTAGTCTGTTGTGTGTACGCTGTATACTTAAGAGTGCATGTGTCTTGCACGTGTGTGTGTGTGTGTGTGTATATGTGTATATATTACCTACTGGCGGTCGCCAGTAGGTAGTTATAGTTAGGACCACGTTTCCATAGGAAATCCGCAACATTCTATTTTGAATAACTTTGGCGCCGGTCGACGAATCCTCGCGAATTTTTCAAAATAGGTGGGGCGCTCCGCTCCTACCCTGAAAGTCTCGGGGGGATTCGTCAAGCGGGGGCTGAGATAAAAGGGGGGTCCCAAAACGCGTTTTTCCCATGCATTTTTCCATAGGACCTTTAGACAGGGCTACAGCCCGAACGGCTGAACAGAATTACTTGAAATTTGGCAGAGAGGTAGTCCTCAGGTCAAGGAAGTGCCTTTTGTAGGTTTGGTGTAAATCTGTTCAGTAGATTCTGAGAAAATAGCCTTTAAATCAATATATATATCTGAGCCAGCTTACGGTGCGCTTACGGTACGCTTACCGTACGCGTACGGTGGCGTGCGCGAGCGCGATTCTGATTGGCTCTTAGATCTTAGTAAACATTCGAATCGGCAGAAACCAGGAAGCGGCGGCCGCCATTTTCTCTCTCGCACTGAGAGTGATGATGAAAATACAAAGCACAAAAACATGTAAAGGGGCTGTTTAGACAGCTCCCACACACATAGCCATGTTGAGGGAGTCCCCAAAGATCCCCCAAGGCCAAAAACTGATTTTTTTTTTTTCGCTAATTTCGCCGATTACGCTTACCGTACGCGTACGGTAAAAAATGATATAAAAAAAAAAATTATCCACACTCTTCCCTACCCCGTGTGCAATTGGTGGCCGAAGGCCACCAATTGTGCATAGCTTATAACAGATGAGATAAACTATAATATTAAAAAAAAAAAAAAAAAATAATTATCCACACTCTGTTCACCCCGTGTGCAAATGGTGCCCGAAGGGCACCATTTGTACATGGCTTATAAAAATTACGAAAAATTAAAATATTACCTTTCAAAACGAAGTGCATCATATGTCCTCCATGTGCGCACGGTGCGCGAAGCGCATCGTGCGTACATGGCCCATCTAGCATAACGTGGGCACTCGGTGCGCGTAGCGCACCGCGTGCTTACTGTGCGCGCACGGTGCGCGAAGCGCACCGTGCTCGCACGGAACGAACTGCGTTAAGTGGGCGCGCACGCCACTAATGGCGTAAAGTAACTTAGCATTTAAAAAACCGTACAAATTCACTGAAAAAACCATAGGTTTCACACACGTTATAGTTAGGAATTAGCATTTAAAAAACCTTGCAAATTCACTGAAAAAAACATAGGTTTCACACATGTTATAGTTAGCGAAAATTTTACTGATAAAAAACCAATGAAATTCCCCCGTTATAGTTAGTGCAGGCAACTATAACTCACGCGACCGCAATCTTCTGCTGATGACATATGTGTCTTTATGAGAAAAAAATATTTGTAATATATGTATAGCTAAAAATGTATGGAAGAAGACATGGGCAAATAAGGGTCTAAATACAGTATTAGCATCAGCAGAGGATTGCGGTCGCGTGAGTTCTAGTTGCCTGCACTAACTATAACGGGGGAATTTCATTGGTTTTTTATCAGTAAAATTTCCGCTAACTATAACGTGTGAAACCTATGGTTTTTTCAGTGAATATATATATATATATATATCCCACACTGTGGGGACCGGTCCTCATAGCGTGGGTAAACCATGAAAAAACCTGACAAACAACTATCTTTCTGAGGACCGGTGCGTTATGAGGACTGGTCCCCGTAGTGTGTTTAGTTACTTTTGAGCGAGTGTATCAAAAAACTAAAAGTAGTGAGGTTTGCTTTGGTCCGCTTTATAACCTTCCCTACTACCAAAGCACGCATGGAGTTAGAATAGTAATTATACACTTCATTACGGTCAATGGCCAGTCCTCATAGTGATATATAAACAATGCTGTGTGTGTGTGTATGTATGTATATATATCTGTTTTGATAATCGCCTCTTAATCTTCATATGCAGATAAGACGATGCGAACCCAGGATTCAGTGCTTAATATTTTAATCTGAAAGAAACACGTTAGTTAGATTCCTCACCTTAGAATATCCCCAGGAGTCAGGCTGGATCCGGAAAGATTTTTCGTCAGCAATACCCCTTGCGCATCGTTAGGCATCGTCTGCGGCTCCACGTCCGTTGTCGGCGTCGTGCGCCGGAATGAGATCGTCGGAGTACTTAGACGCCGCCCTCGCGCGCTGACGTCAGTTCTTCTTTTTCCCGCGCCAGACAGCGCCGATCCGGGAAGAGCTTACCCTTTAGTCAATTTTTGACTAAACTTTTTGACTCTTTTTGGTCTTTTGTCGACTCGACTCTGGTGTCGGTAGGATGCCTGGATTTAAGGCCTGTGACGCCTGTCATCGCCTGATGTCGGTGACGGATCACCATCGCCGGTGCCTTTACTGCCTGGGGGCCGACCAGGACGCTGAGTCGTGCCCCGATTGTCAGGCCTTGACCTCGAAGGCTAGGCGGGAGCGGTCCCATAAGCTTCTCGAGCTTCGGCACTCGGCTCCGCGCCGCTCACTGTCCCGGTCCAGGAGGAGGTCCAAGCACCGGTCGCGGAGCCGCAGTCACCATCATCGCTCGTCGGGCTCGAAGTCTTCGGGTAAGTTGAAGTGATCTGAGAAGTCCAAGAGGCGACGTCGCTCTTCGGACTCCCCTCGCCGGTCGCGCGACTCGGCCGAGGGTCAGGTTGGTCCCACCGCCGCGGCTCCGCAGGAGCCGCGTCCGTCTCCATACCCGCCGGTCCCTGGGACTGACGCGACTCCGGCGGAGGTCAGTGCCTTCCTCTCGGCCATGAGGGGCCTGGCTCCGCCGTCAACGCCTACCGGCGCGCCTTCGGGTCCCGCGGGCTCGACTGGGCGACCTCGCGTGCCGGCGGCTCCGGCCCCGCCGACGCCGCAGGTCCCCGAGGGATCCAGGCCTGGATCTCTGTCGGCGCCGGTCGACCTCACGACGCCTCCTCCGCCGGCGCCGACACCGGTTCCACCTCCGGCGCCGTCTCCAGACGACGCCGTCTCCAGACGACGCCGTTCCCCGGTTTAGCCCCTGTCCGGACCCGACGCCGGCACGGTGCCGCACCTGATGCCGATGGATGACCGTTTCATCCACCGTCCAGCTCCGATCGTTCCTCCTGTTTATCAGGAATCGGATGACGGGGGCGACTGGGAGGGGTCTGAGGACCCTATGGCCCTCCAGGGTCAACTTTCACAGGACTGGGCAGACGAACTGGGGGATGCCAGTGGTCTGGACACTTCGCCGGACGCTGGCTTCATCTCTCCTCTGACTGTGGCTTCGGAGGAAGGTGCAGCTTTTTCAGTGGTGCTGCGCAAGGCGGCCGAAGCCCTGGTGCTCGAGTTGCCTGCTGTGGCCGTGAGGACTAATATCCTCACAGAGGTGCTTCAACCGTCAGCAAGCTCCACAGAGCCTCTGCTGCAGTTCAATGAGGCCCTCATCGACATTCTGCAGGGCACTTGGTCCAAGCCCTCCACAGTTCCTCCTGTGGATCGGAACGTGGCCCGGCGCCACCGCCCTGCTCCGGGCGACCCCAGTTTCCTGTCCCAACACCCCACCCCCGAGAGCCTGGTTATCCAGGCCTCCACTTCCCAATCCTCCTTCCCATCTGCTCCTCCGGATCGGCAATCCAAGAGGCTGAAACAGTTCGGAAAGAAACTGTTCTCTTCCCTGAGTTTGGGCCTGCGGTCTTTGAACACCGCTTGCCTCTTGGACCGTTTCTCCCACTCTCTGTGGGATGCGGTGGAGGACGTGCTGCCACTGTGTCCGGAGGAGGCCCGGACACGTCTCTCCCAGGCACTTGCTGATGTGTGAGATGCAGCGCGACATGCCATACGGTGTGGACTTGACACCATGGACTCGCTGGGCAGGGCGATTTCCACCACGGTGGAGCTCCGGTGCCACGCCTCGCTGAGGTCCACGTCTTTTTCGGGGGATGTCCAGAGTACCCTCATGGATATGCCCTTTGATGGCGCTCGCCTTTTTGGTGAGAAGGCGGATAGTGTGCTGGCTCGTTTTAAGGACTCCCGGGCTATGGCCACGTCCTTGGGTCTCTCGGCCCCACGGCCGCACACTTCGCCTTTCGTGGCCAAGGAAGGGGCGCCTACTCACGTCCGCCTAGCAACCGGCCGCAGAACCAACCTGCATGCGGTCGCGGACGTGGATTCCGCCATGGCGGTTCTAGAGGACAACGCGGTCAGTCCACATCCACCCCGGCAGCATCCGCCTCAAAGCCCTCCTAGTCCGAGCTTTCAGGCCCATTCCACGCCAGTGGGCAGCAGAGTTCGCCATCACCTGCTCCACTGGCGCTCCATCACTTCGGACAGGTGGGTGCTGCAAGTCGTCCGAAGGGGCTACTCCCTCCCCTTCGAGACGACCACTCCAGCCATGCCACCGCAGTGCCACCGTATATCGGAGGATCACTTGAATCTTCTGCGGGAGGAAGTTACGGCCCTCTTGGCCAAAGAGGCCGTCGACCGCGTTCCTAGTCCAGAAGTAGGCCGTGGTTGCTATTCCCACTACTTTCTGGTTCCCAAGAAGGGCAAAGGGGGCCTACGCCCTATCTTGGACCTCAGGAGCGTCAACACCTTCCTCCGGAAGGAACGGTTAAAGATGCTAACTTTAGCTCAGGTTCTGGCTGCCCTTGACCCTGGAGACTGGATGGTAGCGTTGGACTTGCAGGACGCCTATTTTCACATCCTCCTCCTGCCGGCCCACCGGCGTTACCTGCGGTTCACGGTGGGTCAGGAGCACTTTCAGTTCACTGTGCTCCCTTTTGGCCTCACCAGTGCCCCTCGGGTGTTCACGAAAGTGATGGCGGTGGTCGCAGCTCATCTGCGTAGATCCGGGGTTCCAGTCTTCCCCTATCTCGACGACTGGCTGTTGAAGGCGGGCTCGCCCCAGCAAGTCGTCTCCCACCTCCAGACTACGGCCGACCTCCTGCATTTGCTGGGGTTCTCCATCAACGTGCCGAAGTCACACCTGAGTCCCTCCCAGAAGCTCCTCTTCATTGGAGCTGTTCTCGATTCGGCGCAGTTCCGGGCTTATCCTCCGGAACAGCGGGTCCGGGATATTCAGGCTCGGATTCCCATCTTTCGGCCTCTATCCTGGGTTTCGGTCAGGTTGGTGCTGCGGCTTCTGGGGCTGATGGCCTCCTGCATCCTGTTGGTGCATTACGCCAGGTGGCGAATGCGGGCTCTGCAGTGGGACCTGAAGTTTCAGTGGGCCCAGCATCGAGGCAACCTGTCCGACCATGTCTTGATCTCGGAGGGCACTGCGAAACAGTTGCAGTGGTGGCTCACGGACCGTGATTGGGTCAGCGGCAGATGCCTCTCCCTACCCCAACCGGAGCACGTAGTAGTGACGGACGCGTCCCTCCTGGGATGGGGGGCCATATGGGAGAGGCGGAGATCAGAGGACTCTGGTCTTCGGCGGAGACTCAACTCCACATCAACCTTTTGGAGCTGAGAGCGATCCGGCTTGCACTGAAAGCCTTCCTTCCCTCTGTCCGGGGAAGTGTTGTGCAGGTGTTGACGGACAACACCACCGCCATGTGGTATTGCAACAAACAGGGCGGGGTGGGGTCGTGGACCCTTTGTCAGGAGGCTCTGCGCCTCTGGACATGGCTGGAACACCAGGGCATCACCCTGGTGGTTCAACATCTCGCGGGCTCTCTGAACGCCAGAGCAGACGAACTCAGCCGCCGGTGCATGATGGATCACAAATGGCGTCTGAACTCGGACGTGGCGCAAGGTCTCTTTCTGCAGTGGGGAGAGCCTTGGTTAGATCTATTCGCCACCGAAGAGAACGCGCAATGTCAGCAGTTCTGCGCATTGGAATTTCCAAGGCAGCACTCGCTCGGAGACGCTTTTCGTCGCGAGTGGAGTTGCGGTCTGTTGTACGCCTTTCCGCCTATACCACTTCTGCCCAGAGTGCTGAAGAAGATCAGGCGCGACCGGGCCCAAGTTATCTTAGTGGCTCCGGATTGGGCACGAAGGTTCTGGTATCCCGAGCTACTCAGTATGTCAATCGATCCCCCGCTATTCGGACTCCCCTCGCCGGTCGTGCGACTCGGCCGAGGGTCCGGGTGGTTCCACCCCCGCGGCTACGCAGGAGCCGCAGGCGCCGCGCAAGTCCCCATACCTGACGGTCCCTGGGACTGACGCGACACCGGCGGAGGTCAGTGCCTTCCTCTCGGCCATGAGGAACCTGGCCCCGCCGTCGACGCCCGCTGGCGCGCCTTTGGGCCCCGCGGACTCGACTGGGCGACCTCGCATGCCGGCGGCTCCGGCCCCGGCGCCGTTGGAGGCTCCGGCCCGAGCCGCAGGGCCCCGAGCCGGGGCCCCCGTCGACGCCGGTCGACCTCGTTACGCCTCCTCCGCCGGTGCCGACACCGATACCACCCCCGACGCTGGCTCCGGTCGACGTCGATCCCCGGTTCAGCCCCTGTCCGGTCCCGACGCCGCATCCGACGCCGCTAGAGACACATATTGTCTATCGACCGGCTCCGATCATTCCTCCTGTTTACCAGGAATCGGATGACGGGGGCGACTGGGAGGGGTCTGAGGACCCTATGGCCCTTCAGAGCCAACTTGCTCAGGACTGTGCAGATGAACTGGGGGAGGCCAGTGGGTTGGATACCTCACCAGACACTGGATTCATCTCTCCTCCGACTGTGGCTTCGGAGGAGGGTGCAGCCTTTTATGTGGTGCTGCGCAAGGCGGCCGAAGCCCTTGGGCTCGAGCTGCCTGCCGTGGCTGTGAGGACTAACATCCTCACTGAGGTGCTTCAGTCTGCCGCATGCTCCACTGAGCCTCTGCTGCCATTCAATGAGGCCCTCACTGACGTTCTGCAGGGCACCTGGTCCAAGCCCTCCACAGTCCCTCCTGTGGATAGGAACGTTGCCAGGCGCCACCGCCCTGCTCCGGGCGACTCCAGTTTTCTGTCCCAACACCCCACCCCCGAGAGTCTGGTTATCCAGGCCTCTACCTCCCAATCCTCCTTCCCGTCCGCTCCTCCGGACCGGGATTCCAAGAGACTGCAACAGTTTGGTAAGAAGCTGTTCTCTTCGCTCAGTTTGGGCCTGCGGTCTTTGAACACCGCCTGTCTCTTGGACCGTTATTCCCACTCTCTCTGGGATGCGGTGGAGGACGTGCTGCCACTGTGCCCGGAGGAGCCCGGGCGTGGCTTTCCTCGGCCCTGGCTGATGGGAGAGATGCAGCGCGCCATTCAATCCGATGTGGGCTTGACACTACGGACTCGCTGGGTAGGGCGATTTCTACCACGGTGGCGCTTCGACGTCACGCCTGGCTGCGGTCCACGTCCTTTTCAGGGGATGTCCAGAGCACCCTCATGGACATGCCTTTTGATGGCGCTCGCCTTTTTGGTGACAAAGCGAACAGTGCGCTCGCTCGCTTCAAGGACTCCCGGGCTACGGCCACGTCCTTGGGCCTCTCGGCCCCGCGGCCACAAACTTCCGCTTTTCGCTCCTTTCGTGGCCAAGGAAGGGGCTCCTCCTCACGTCCGCCTAGCCACCGGCCGCAGAACCAACCTGCACGCGGTCGCGGACGTGGTTTCCGCCGAGGCGGTACTGGATGACGACGCGGTCAGTCCACATCCACCCCAGCAGCATCCGCCTCAAAGCCTTCCTCGTCCGAGCTTTCAGGCCCATTCTACGCCAGTGGGCGGCAGAGTTCGCCATCACCTGCTCCACTGGCGGTCCATCACATCGGACAGGTGGGTGCTGCAAATCGTCCGAAGGGGCTACTTCCTCCCCTTCGAGACGACCCCTCCAGCCATCCCACCGCAGCACCACCGTATCTCGGGGGATCATTTGAATCTTCTCCACGAGGAAGTTTCGGCCCTCTTGGCCAAGGGGGCCGTCGAGCGCGTTCCGAGCCCAGAAGTAGGTCGTGGTTGTTATTCCCACTACTTTCTGGTTCCCAAGAAGGGCAAAGGGGGCCTACGCCCTATCTTGGACCTCCGGAACGTCAATGCCTTCCTCCGGAAGGAACGGTTCAAAATGTTAACTTTGGCTCAGGTTCTAGCTGCCCTCGACCCTGGAGACTGGATGGTAGCGTTGGACTTGCAGGACACATATTTCCACATCCCCGTCCTGCCGGCCCACCGGCGTTACCTGCGGTTCACGGTAGGTCAGGAGCACTTTCAGTTTACCGTGCTCCCCTTCGGCCTTACCAGTGCCCCTCGGGTGTTCACAACACTGATGGCGGTGGTCGCAGCTCATCTACGCAGATCAGGGGTTCCAGTCTTTCCCTATCTCGGCGACTGGTTGTTGAAGGCGGGCTCGCCCCAGACAGTCGTCTCCCACCTCCAGACTACGGCGGATCTCCTGCATTTGCTGGGGTTTTCCATCAACATGCCGAAGTCACACCTGAGTCCCTCTCAGAAGCTCCCTTTCATCGGAGCGGTTCTCGATTCGGCGCAGTTCCGGGTTCATCCACCGGAACAGCGGGTCCGGGATATACAGGCCCTGATTCCCATCTTTCGGCCTCTATCCTGGGTTTCGGTCAGGCTAGTGTTGCGGCTTCTGGAGCTGATGGCCTCCTGCATCCTACTAGTGCATCACGCCAGGCGGCGCATACGGGCTCTGCAGTGGGACCTGAAGTTTCAGTGGGCCCAGCATCACGGCAACCTGTCCGACCATGTCAGTGGTGGCTCACGGACCGCGATTGGGTCACGGGCAAGAGCCTCTCCCTACCCCTACCGGAGCATGTCGTAGTGACGGATGCGTCCCTCCTGGGATGGGGTGGCCATATGGGAGAGGCGGAGATCAGAGGCCTCTGGTCTCCGGCGGAGTCTCGCCTCCACATCAACTTGTTGGAGGTGAGAGCGATCCGACTTGCACTGAAAGCCTTCCTTCCCTCTGTCCGGGGAAGTGTCGTGCAGGTGTTCACGGACAACACCACCGCCATGTGGTATTGCAACAAACAGGGCGGGGTGGGGTCGTGGACCCTTTGTCAGGAGGCTCTGCGCCTCTGGACATGGCTGGAACACCAGGGCATCACCCTGGTGGTTCAACATCTGGCGGGTTCTCTGAACGCCAGAGCAGACGAATTCAGCCGCCGGTGCATGATGGATCACGAATGGCGTCTGAACTCCGAGGTGGCGCAAGGTCTCTTTCAGCAGTGGGGAGAGCCTTGGTTAGATCTATTCGCCACCGACGAGAACGCGGAATGTCAGCAGTTCTGCGCGTTGGAATTTCCAAGGCGGCACTCGCTCGGCGACGCTTTTCGTCGCGAGTGGAGTTGCGGTCTGTTGTACGCCTTTCCGCCTATACCACTTCTGCCCAGAGTGCTGAAGAAGATCAAGTGCGACCGGGCCCAAGTCATCTTGGTGGCTCCGGACTGGGCACGAAGGTACTGGTATCCCGAGCTACTCAGTATGTTGACCGATCCTCCGATACGTCTGCCCCTTCGGGAGGATCTTCTGTCGCAGCAGCAGGGGACAGTCCTCCACCCGAACCTGTCCAGCCTCCACCTCCATGCGTGGAGATTGAGCGGCGGCAGTTGACGCCATTTGACTTGCCTCCTGATATCATTCTGGCAGCCAGGCGTCCCTCCACAAAGACGGTATACGCCTGCCGGTGGAACAAATTTGTGGCATGGTGCACAGCAAAGGCTGTGGATCCCCTTTCCGCCCCTCGATCTGAGGTTCTACTCTTTCTTCTTTCTTTGGCCCAGCCAGGGCTCTGCTTTGGGCACCTTGAAAGGTTATCTTGCTGCAATCTCTGCCTTCTTACGGCTTCCTGATCAGCCTTCTCTTTTCAAGTCCCCTGTTGTTTCACGTTTTCTCAAAGGCATTACTCACATGTTCCCTCCTGTCCCCTTCGTAATGCCTCAGTGGGACTTGAATCTTGTTCTGACTTTTCTGATGTGCGCTCCTTTTGAGCCTCTTCACAATTGTCCCATTCGTCTTCTGACCCTGAAAACTGCTTTCCTGGTAGCTATCACCTCGGCTAGATGGGTGAGTGAGCTCCAGGCTCTGTCATCTAAGCCTCCCTTTCTTTCTGTTCATCTGGACATGGTTGTCCTCCGGCCTCGTCCTTCTTTTCTACCGAAAGTGGTGACGCCCTTTCACCTCGGGCAATCTGTCACGTTGCCCACCTTCTTTCCGCCTCCGCATCCTTCAAAAGAGGAAGAGAGGCTCCACCGTCTGGACCCAAAACGGGCGCTGTCCTTTTATTTGGACTGCACCAAACAGTTCTGGTTGGGCAACCAACTTTTTGTTGGATACGTAGGAGCTAAGAAGGGGAAAGCGGTACACAAACGGACCATCTCACGGTGGGTCGTGTTGTGTATTAAACTTTGTTACTCCTTGGCAAAAAAGGACCCTCCTGTTGGGTTGAGGGCCCATTCCACCCGGGCCACAGCGGCTACTACTGCCCTGGGCCAGGGAGTTCCCTTGCGGGACATCTGTCAGGCGGCAACGTGGGCCTCACTGCACACGTTCGCCTAGCACTATAGCCTGGACAGCCAAGTCCGGAGAGACGGCTTCTTTGGCCGTTCTGTTCTCCAGGACTTTCTGGTGTGATCTTGGTTCGCAGACCCACCACCGGGGTTGGTATTGCTGGGGTATCTATTCTAAGGTGAGGAATATAACTAACGTGTTTCTTTCAGATGAACAAGTTACTTACCTTCGGTAACGATGTATCTGTAAGAAACATTAGTTAGTTAGATTCCTCACCGACCCACCCATCCTCCCCGTTCTGCGAACTGACATCTAGGGTTAAGGTTATCCTTTTCAGGGCCCTAGATTTTTTGGCACCAGTGTCTGTCTCTTGCATGGCTCTGCGTTCCTGGCGCGGAAAGCTATGTACAAGAACTGACGTCAGCGCGCGAGGGCGGCGTCTAAGTACTCCGATGCCATTCCGTCGCACGACGCCGACGGCGGACGCCTAGCGACGCGCAAGGGGTATTGCTGACGAAAAATCTTTCCGGATCCAGCCTGACGCCTGGGGATATTCTGAGGTGAGGAATCTAACTAACTAATGTTTCTTACAGATACATCGTTACCGAAGGTAAGTAACTTGTTCTGCTGTGCCCTGCACCGCCGCCATTACGCGTTTCAGCCCTGTAGGTGCCTTGATCACATGACACGTTCAAAGTACGGTCGCTGCAATTTAAAGTGACAGTGCTAAATCACAAGACTATTCAACATCATAGACATGGAGAAAAAAGCAATGCAAATCATCACTCTCAGATAAGATTACCACATTGAAAATTTCATGGTATAAATGTGCAAATGATGATATAAATATCTTAAGAGTCCCAAAAACAAGTAAATAAATACTTAATAAAATGGAACAAACCTAAAATTGCCAATTGGTTCACCAGTTAAAAAAGAGATTTGCAACCAGGACAATATACCATAACAAACTTTTCCTCCCTCCTTTTTTGGGGGAGATATATATATATTCCCCCCCCCCCCCCCCAAATAAAGAGGAGTTGTGGGATGCGATAGCTTCCCTTTTCACCACTAATTTGGTGTGTGATAACCAGACACATATATCTTTACATATGTGTTAATATTTTAGCTCATCATGGTTACATGAAGTATATATAGTTCTGGCATATTTGATCAACATCATTAACAGATACAAATCTGTTTGGTTGCCTTCTTTACTGTCATTTTGTAAACCTTCGACTGGTCATTTTGTATAAAGAATATTTTTTGTTCCAGAGATGGACTATTGTTCATCGTTCTTGGTACATGAATTTAATCTTCAGACCTTGCAATGATGGTGTAGTCATCTTGGTTTCAATAGGAAACTGTTCTGCAAGTCATTCTTTCTGGACTTATTGAGACAGATCGTCTTCTTCAACTATTTCTATTTTGATGTAGAGAATGCGTTGGCATGGCATTCGTTTTGTCCTTGGCCCTTCTGGTCTAGGAGTTTTCTTTCCCTTTGGGGGTTGTTTATAAATGTCTGACTGTTGTCAGATGTTCTTGCTCAGGGTTTTGTCCTGTTCCCCTTCAGGCTTAGTTCTTTTGTGCCTGTGGGATTGTTTCTTATTTATATTGTCTGTGGTTATTTTCCGCGGTTTGTGTTAAGAGCCCAGGCTCTTTTGCTTGTATTCCTATATTTGTTTGGTTGTTGGTTATGACCGACTGGTTTTCTTTTAGAGCTTTTGTAGTATTAGTTCGCAGACCCTCCTCCGGGTGGGTATAGCTATGGTATTTAATTCAATGTTAAAGGATCTGCGACTAGATGTCTCCATCAGATGAACAAGTTACTTTCCTTCGGTAACGTATTATCTGGTGGAGACACAGTCCAGCTGCAGATTCCTTATCGCCCTTTCCGTCCTCCACCCTCTCCGCAAATGACCTATGAGGTAAGGGTTATAACCTTTTTCATTACTGGTTTTATATACCTGTAATCACTGTCTCAAGTAATGTTGGGACTCGACAGACCACTTGGTTTTGCCATATAGGTATTGTTTAGATGTTTTCATACTATACATTTCTAATGGTGAGTTGTCAGTAGAGTGGAGTGGGAGAGTGTTTTCTCTCTTATACTGGATTAAACACCAGGGAGCAGTGTTGATTTATTGGTTCTTTCTTTGAAAGCCTTTGTCTAGTATTATCAACATTGTATTGGCACTGTCACTATGTCAAGTAATGGTGTGATTCAACAAACAGTTTGGTATTGTTTTTACAGGTTTTGTTTGGTTATTACTATGCCATGCATTACCATTGGTGAATGGTCTGTAGAGTGTTAGGTGTATTCCCTTGCATGCAGGTTATACCAGGGTACAGGGTTTCATGTAGCCCTATGCTTCTTTGATTCTTTTGGGGTTTTCTTTCAAATCCATGCCTGGTATCAACACACCATTTGATGTTTCTTCCTCAGTAATGTTCAAAGATTTTTGACTTTTTGGCACACTGTTTCCACAACCAGTTCCTATAGTGGCTCTGCGTTTCGGCACAGACGATTTCACAGAAGAAACTGATGTGCGCGCACCGAAGGGGACTTATGTGGCTCCACTGAGGTCATGACCAGAGTCCATGTCATCACGGAGCCATACAGCACCGTCCCCCAGAGGTACAGCTAAAAAAGCTCTGGATCCAGTCTGACGCCTGGGGAGAATTCAAAGTTAAGAAATCTGTGGCTAGACTCTACCAGATAATACGTTACTGAAGGTAAGTAACTTGTTAGCTGGAAATCCCTTTTTAGACTTACAGTATGCCAATGGACTTGATAGCTCCCTTAATGCTGACCTCTCTTCACCCACTCCAGGTCCAGCTCCGCATTCGTAGTGGGAATAAGGAGAGTAGCAGAGGTCCTTGATTTGACACTTCCAACACCTGAAGTTAAAACTAATGCCCTCCCTGAGGTCATATAGCCCGGACAGACGTCTCAGGAACCTCTCCTGCCATTCAGTGAGGGCCATACCGACACACTGCTGGGCACCCGGGCAAAACTAGGATCTTGACCACCAGTGAACTGTGAAATAGGAGACACAGAGCTGCTCTAAAAGACCCTTCCTTTCTCCTCCATCATCCTACTCTAGAAAGCGTGGTTGTTCAGGTGTCAGCAAGCAGATTATACCCAACATGTTTCCAACCACCATGTCAGAGAATCAAAAATTATGAAAACTGTATCCAAATTAATGTTCTTCTTTGCTACCGTTGCCCTACGCTTGGTGCCAGTTGCCTTGAGAGCAGTCCTCTAATAACACTAGCCCAGCATACCTCAACAATGGCATCTGCATTCACAACCTTCCAGACATCTCCACTCATCCTGACTTCCACGTGTACGGTAATCCAGATCCGGCGGTGGAGCAGTCTTCTACACCAAGCATGGAACAGTCTGAGAGCCTCCTCCTCACTTCCAGAAGTCCCTCTAGGCCATAGGTTTGGCTAGGAAAATACCTTCTGATTGCCAGGATATCCTCCTGGGTAATAGTGCGCTTTGCAAATCTGCATAGCATAACATCCAACCCTAGCATGTCATCCAGGACAGTCAAGGTGCTGTGAGGTACATCATTTGCTCGGGCCTGGACACTTAGACTGCTTGAGTAGTTTGTATGAATTCTGGCTGCTCGACGCATCTAGCAGAGCGGCCTTGTTCTACACGAATTAGTCCAGCTGCCGACCACATCCCTGGGAGCGCTCATTTCTCATGCATACTTGACATGGGGTACGAATTCAACCCAGCAGTACGTTATTTCTTATCTACATTCCCACGGTGATGCCAATCATACCTGGGGTTTCCGGTGGGCTTTAATCACACGGTCCTTAACTGGCAGTGGACGTTTTTTTCAAGCACAAGATTCTCCCCTCCTTTCTTATGAGGCCTGCTACTACAGGGTGAAACATCTGGGTGAAGTGGAGATTGGAGGGCTGGTCTCCAGTGGAAGCCCGTCGCCACATCAACTTATAGGTGTGAGTGACATGGTTGGTACTGAAAGTGTTCCTCCCGTCCATCAAGGGGGAAAGGGTGCAAGTTTTCACAGACAAAACTACTGCTGTTTAATTGACATGTTTTTATTAGGGTTTTTCATGTAATGCATTACAAGTAACAATCATCAGTATAAGCGTAAGTTATTGTACCACAGCACATCATAACATTAGGGACCTGTAAGGAAGTTAGCGTGTGCGTGTGCTGTAGTCCGCCAGTGGCTAAGATCTCCTGTGGTGTCTTGAGAGACTCGTCTTCCCAGTGGTCGGCTCTATCTGGCCCCCATGTATTTCGTCCTGGTCGTGCCTACATTTTCGGTCTCGGTCGGGGGTCGGCTGCACCTCCCCATCGAGGTCCGAGCTGCGGTCCCTTCCTTCCTGGATTCCCTGTCATGTCATGTAACTACAAACAACGGTGTGTAAACCGCTAACTGGGGCTCTTGCTGCCTACGGGGCGGCTTGAAAAGGGCCCTTGAGTAGGGGAGGGGCCTCGGAACTGGGTAGAGTAGGGGAGGGAAGGAGGTAGTGTGGGAAGTATGGGGGGAGGAGAGAGTGCGGGGTCGGCAGACGAGAGAATCTCGCGGTAGATTAGGTATGGACTGGTGGTAGGTGTGTGTGGTGTGCTCCGGGTATCCCTGGGGGGGGCGGCGGGCCCGCTACTTGGCATGAGGCGGGGGGGACAAAACTACTGCTGTTTGATACTGCAACAAGCACGGTGGAGTGGGTACATGTGCCCTGTGCTAGAAGCCTTTGAGTTATCTGATATAGACTTCTAGCTGCAGATTCCTTACCTTATAATATCCCCAGGTGTCAGATTTGATCTGGAAATTTTTGAGTAGGACTCCTGCACACCTGTAGATGGTGTCCCTAGGCTCCACGTTGGAGTCAACATCGCTAGAATTGAATTGTGCAGTACCTATATAGGCGCTGCTCCAGCACGCTCATGTCAGTTCTTTCTTTTCTTTCCGCGCCAGTCAGTGCTGATCCTGAGAGAGCTACCCCAGTCATTTTTACCTGCTTTTTTCTCGACTTTTGTCGATGTGGTTTTTCGAGACATACTTGCCCAAGCAATTGCTGATGGGCGAGATGCAGATAAATTCACCATCAGATGTGGGCTGATACAGCTGAGTAGAGCAATTTAATCATCAGTGTTACTGAGATGCCACACCTGGTTGAGAACCATTGGCTTCTTGGGGATGTCCAAGCTTCGCTCATGGACATGTCCTTTGATGGTTCTCGGTTGTTTGGAGAGAAGGCGGACTCAGCACTAGAGCGCTTTAAGCACAGCAGAGCTACGACCATGTCATTGGGCCTTTTAGTGGCCCCTCGTCAACCTCGGTGCGCCTTCCCCCTCCTTTCGTGGCCATGGGAGGGGCTTCCAACTGCGTCTATACACACCCAGCCACCAAGGCCAACAGTTTTCCCAGCACTTTTGTGACCGTGGACACGGTTCCCACAGATCTCATGGGACCAGCAGTCGGGTCAGTCCACCACTACCCGCCCACCCCCACCCCCTCCCCTTCCAGCAACCGCAGCCTCCAAACACCTTTAGTTACCACCAAGAGCAACCGTTTGGGGAGGGGGTCAGCAGGATACATCACCTGCCTCACTGGAAGTAACATTAGACAGGTGGGTTTTACAAATCATCCAGAGGAGCTACTCCACCCCCTTTCTGGAATCCCTTCCACCTATGCCACTCACTTATGACAGGTTCAGGGAGGACAATCTCTCCTTGCTCCGTCGGGAAGAGTTGGCTCTTTGGCCAAAATAGCCATCAAGAGGGTGCCGGCATTACAAGTAAGTTGTGGTTGCTATTCCCGCTGCTTTCTGTTACCCAAAAAGGACAGAGGCCTTTGTCCTGTGCTAGACCTGCACCATATCAACTTCTTCCTGAAATAGGAGTTCAATATATTCACTTTAGCTCAGGTTTTGTCTGCCCTAGTCCCTGGAGACCGGATAGTAGCATTGGACTTGCAGGATGCATATTTCGACATCCTTGATCTGCCAGCCTACAGGCGTACCAGGCGTTCACCGTGGCCCAAGAGTACTTTCACTTTGCTGTGCTCCTCTTTGGCCTCACCTGCGCCCCTTGGGTGTGGCGGTGGTTTAAGCTCACCTTCTGAGGTCAGGGGGTTTCAGTCTTCGCCCACTTCAACAATTGGCTGTTGATGGTGTACTCGCCCTAGGCACCTTTCCCACCTCCAGACTACGGCGGGCCTCACGCATTCGCTGTGGTTCCCTAACAACATGCCAAAGTCACACCTGACTCCCTCTCAGATGTTCCCGCACCAGGGCCATTCTGGACACAGTGCAGTTTCAGGTCTATCCCCTAGAACGGCAAGTCTAGGATACTCAGGCTATGATTCTGATGTTTCAACCTCTATCCTGAATTTTGGTGAGACTGTCCCTGATAGAGTCCAGGCTGCATATCAACCTGCTGGAACTCCGGGTGATCCGGTTGGCATTGAAAGCCTTGCTTCCTTCCATCAACAGAAGGCTAGTTCAGATGTTCACAGACAACACCACCACCACCATGTGGTACTGAAACCAACGGGGGCAGGGCGTGAATCCTTTGTCAAGATACCCTGTGCCTCTGGACATGGCTGAAATTCGGGGAGATTTGTTTACACACCAAGCTTGGCCTGGTGTGTAACGAAATCTATTGACCCTTTGTCTGCAGCCTTGCCTGAAGTTCCAGTGAGGGCTTGAGTGCTCATTCCATCAGAGCTAAAGCTGTGACTACTGCTGTGTTAGCTAAAGAAGTCCCAGTACTGGACATATGTCAGGCGGCCACATGGGCATCACTGCACACATTTGCCAATCACTACTGCCTAGATAGTCAGGCCTAGAGAGATGGCCAAATTGCCAGTCTGGTCCTCCTGGCCTTTTTAGTATGAATAGTCTGCAGATCTCCCCTCCGAGGAGAGACTGCTTTGGTATCTAACCTGACATAAGGAATCTGCGGCTAGAAATCTCTAGCAGACGAATAAGTTACTTGCCTTCGGTAACAGCTTATCTGATACTGTCTAGCCGCAGATTCCTTACCGACCATCCTATCTTCCCCGTTCTGTGTACTGTTTATAATTCCCAACTGCAAAAATCAATCAGGACTTCACCTGGCACACTAGTCATTCCTCCTCAGCTTGGATATGTGCTTCTGGGGTAGAAAAACAATCAAGAACTGTGGTCAGCCACTGATGTGGTGCCGCTATAGGCACTGCCCATGTCACTTCTAGTGTGGCTGACACCAACGCCACACGGGGGAATGATGTCACCTACCGGCGTGCAAGGGGCTTAATCAGACATTTCCGTGTCCAGTCTCACACATGGGAAATATTCTAAGGTAAGGAATCTGTGGCTGGATAGAGTCTCTACCAGACAAGGCGTTACAGAAAGAGAGTAGCTTGTTCAACTCCACACATTTACAAAGCAGTACTGCCTGGATTGCCAGGTCTGGTTGGAAGGGCATTTTGCCTGTTCTGTCGTACAGTATTCCTGGTATGAGACATTTCATAAGCCCACCCCCTGGCATCTAGCCACAAGTTGAGGAATATGCTGTTAGAAGAATCCATAAGAAGACCAAGTTACTTACCTTTACAAATGCTCTTTCTGGTGGATAATCTAACCGCAGATTACTCACTGGCCCACCCCCCTCCCCGTTCTGTGGAATGGGCCCATCAAGTCCCTGCTAATAAGATTTGAATCTATAGATCTGCACACTGGCACAATCTGATAATTGAAGGTTCCGTGTCCAATATTGTGACAGATATGAGAAAGAAACTGATGTCAGCAGGTGGAACTGGTGTCTAGTAGGGGCCCTGATGTCACATCCGAGGTAAGAATGACCTGACGCAGAACCTCACAAAACCAATTACCAGTGCATGAGGGAATTGCTAAGAAAATTCTCTGGTTCCAGTCTGGTGTTATGTGTTCCCTATATAGCCCATTATCGTTTTCCATATGTTAGCCTAATTATTCATCTTGTAAACCACTTTTTGCTTTACACACAGTACCAAATATCACACTTGGTTTTGTGCAAAGTTGTAGTCACACATGATCAGCAAGTTTTTGTATTTTGTTCTTTTCCTGGGATTTAATTGGAACATCCCATACAAGGTCAAACAACATTGCTCCTAGTTATTCTCTGTGGTCAGATACTAGCACCTAGACATAATAAAGAAACCCAGATGCTGTTTTTGAGCACACATAGTTTGTCATGTAACCCGGGAAGTGTTGTTTTGAAAACATACAGAAGGATGGACGGGCTGCATCAACTGCTATGTAGAACAGCCATCTATGTATGCCAAGGTATGGGGTGGGCCAGTACTCCCAGAAATCTATAATATAACAGTTTTCTTCAATAGTAGGGGTGGGTTGAAGCAAATGTCAGCTAATATGACAGGGCTTTTCACTATATATGGTCTGTTAATCATGCTAATGACACAACTGACCTGCATACGTTTTCTAGTTGTGGCGCACTTATTTCATATTAGAGCACAATAGTTTCGATAAATATTGTAAGCTTCCTTCATGTCTCTTTTCGATTTATTGTGGAGAAGTACGAGTGAAAGAACGAAAGGGGATGACCTGCTACTGCAATCCCTGAGAGGGTTGTGAGGGATGTTTTCTGGGGTGCCAAATCACTTGGCTCTCTTGGAGGGTTAGGAGGGCAAGTGAGGCACTGAAACCTAGTCTGATTTGGGCCCATGGGTACTGATGTGGTAGGGTTACTTAGTCCCTATATACTGATGTTCTATGGGCCCAAACCTAGTTTTGTTTCTGAGCAGAATCCCTGCAACACTGGGGGCTTCTACAAGGTGAGGAATCTGTGGGTATTCATCAAAAAGAGCATTACCAATGATAAGTAACTTGTTCTTCTGGTGGATACATAATCTTCCTGTAGATTCTCTCTGCTCTTCCTCCTCCCTTGAGGAGTTAGTACTGTTACTGATTCGATTCCAAGGTATGCAAACATGGTATGTGCTATATTTGTCAGTGTTGTTGCAGTCTTCATTACTTTCCATACGGCTCATTGGGTATAATAAAGTATCAGGAACTGATGCACTGTGCTGGTCGTTATGTCCAGAGGTGGAGTCCCAACTCATGTGGCATCGAGCTGTGTGGTAGATATATTGCTAGTAATGAACAAGTAACTTACCTTCGGTAACGATGTATATGTAAGAGACATACATTAGTTATAGATTTATTACCTTAGAATTACCCCCAGGCATCAGGCTGCATCCAGAGAATTTTTCTGTAGCAGTACCCATGTGCCTCGGTAGATGGCGTTGGTTGACTCTGCGCCTGTCGTCGGCGCCATGGTCGCCAGGATCACGTCGCGGTATCTACTTAGACGCTGCCCCTGCGCGCTGACGTCAGTTCTTACATGACTTTCCACGCCAGAAGCGCAGAGCCATGTAAGACACTGACCACTGCTGCACAAAACTAGGGCCCTGGAAGGGAGTCCTTAACCCTAGAAGTCAGTTCGCAGAACAGGGAGGATGGGTGGAGCGATAAAGGAATCTATAACTCATGTATGTCTCTTACAGATACATTGTTACCGAAGGTAAGTAACTTGTTCATCTGAAAAAGACCATTAGTTATAGATTCCTTACCTTAGAATAGATACCCCAGCAATGCCAACCCCGGTGGTGGTTCTGCAAACTACGTTCACACCAGAAAGTCCTGAAAAACAGAACGGCCAAAAAAGCTGTCTCTCCGGACTTGGCCATCAAGGGAGGAATGTGCTGTGAACGTGTGCAGGGATGCCAACGTGGCTGCCTAGCAGATGTCAATCAGCGGAACTGCACGTCCCAAAACAGTAGTTTGGGCGCGCAGTCCTACTAGAGGTTCCTTTTTCACCAAAGAATAGCAGATTTTGATACATAGGACAACCCATCGACGGATGGTACGTTTGTGCACGGCCCGACCTTTCTTGGCAGAAACATAGCCCACGAAGAGTTGATCGTCCACCCTGAAATCTTTAGTGCGGTCAAGGTAGAAGGACAGCGCACGTTTTGGATCCAGATGGTGGATTCTCTCCTCCTATTTTGAAGGGTGCGGAGGCGGGAAGAAGGTGGGCGATGTGATGGTCTGACCTATGTGAAAAGAGGTAACCACTTTGGGCAGAAAAGAGGGCCTACTGCGAAGGACCACTTTGTCTGGGTGAACTGCAAGAAAAGGAGTCTTAGAGGAAAGAGCCTGAAGCTCACTCACCCTGCGAGAACTGCTGACATTGCGCATTGTCTTCGGTGGCTTACAGATCTAACCGAGGCTCTCTCCACTGCCGAAAGAGACCTTGCACCACCTCTGAGTGAAGACGCCATTCGTGATCCATCATGCACTGGCACCTAGCGTTCAGAGAACCTGCCAGGTGTTGAACTGCCAGGGATATGACCTGATGTTCCAGCCATGTCCAAAGGTGAAGAGCCTCTTGACATAGGGTCCACGACCCCACCCCGGCCTGTTTGTTGCAGTACCACATGGCAGTGGTGTTGACTGTAAAACACCTGCACTACTCTTCCTTTGACAGAAGGAAGGAATGTCTTCAGAGCTCCAAAAGGTTGATGTGGAGACCGGACTCTGCTGGAGACTAGAGACCCCTGATCTCCACCTCTCCCAGGGGGCTGCCCCATCCCAGGAGTGATGCATCCGTCACTACTGTGAACTCTGGTTGGGGAAAGGAGAGGGATCTGCCGCTGATGCAATCCTGGTTAGTCAGACACCATGGCAATTGACATGCAGTTCCCTCCGAGATCTGAAAGACATCGGAAAGATTCCCCTGATGCTGCACCTACTGGAACTTCAGGTCCCTCTGCAGAGCCTGTATATGCCACCTGGCATGATCCACCAGCAGGAGGCCATGAGGCCCAGCAGCCCCAGGGTCATTCTCACCAAAATCAGATAGAGGCTGAAACATCAGTATTATAGCCCGAATATCCCGGACTCGCTGCTTGGGAGGATAAGCCCAAAACTGCGCTGTGTCCAGAACTCCTCTGATGAAAAGGAGCTTCTGAGAGGGAATACGGTTTGACTTTGGCACGTTGATAATAAACCCCAGCGAATGCAGGAGGTCCGCCGTAGTCTGAAGGTGGGAGACGACAGCCTGGGGCAACTCGCCTTCAACAGCCAGTTTTCGAGATAGGGGAAGACTTGAACCCCTGATCTGCGCTGATGAGCTGTGACCACCGCCATCACATTAGTGAACCCCCAAGGGGCACTGGTAAGGCCAAAAGGGAGCACGGTAAACTGAAAATGCTCATGGCCGACAGTGAACAGTAGGTAACACCTGTGAGCTGGCAGGACGGGGTTGTGAAAAAAGGCGTCCTGTAACACCTGTGAGCTGGCAGGACGGGGTTGTGAAAAAAGGCGTCCTGCAACTACAATGCTACCATACAGTCGCTGGGATCGAGGGCAGACAGAACCTGAGCCAACGTGAGCATTTTGAACTTCTCCTTCCTGAGGAAGCGGTTGAGGACCCTAAGGTCTAAGATAGGACGCAAGCTTTTGTCCTTCTTGGGTACCAGAATGTAGTAATGTAGTGGGAGTAACGACCACAACCTACTTCTGGCACAGGGAACCTTTCGATAGCTCCCTTGGCCACGAGAGCTGCAATGTCCTGGCGCAGAAGTGATTCTCCGACATGCAATGGAGTGTTGGTGGCATGGAGCAAGGGGTAGTCTCAAAAGGAGGGAGTAGCCCCTTTGGGCTATCTGCCAAACCCACCTGTCCAACGTGATGTTTTGCCAGTAGGGGGAGGTGATGGCGAATTCTGCCGCCCACTGGCCTCTGGTGGTCCTGAAAGGTCAGACTAGGACGGTTTGGAGGCTGCTGCAGGGGGCATGGGTTGACTGGCCCCCAGACACGTATTGCTGGGTCCCACGGCCACGCAGAAGCTGGGTAGCTTGCATGGCCCTGTGGCCAGATTTGGTGGAACGTGGTGGGGCAGCCCTTCAGTAGCTACGAAAGGGGCGAAAGGCAGACTGCGTGGGGCGAGAGGTGGCCGCGAGGCCCAAGGGTCAGGCCGTAGCCCTAGAATCCTTGAAGCGCTCGAGCGCTAAGTCCGCATTGTTTCCACACAGATGATGGCCATCAAAGGGCATGTCCAGAAGGGTGTATTGTACATCTCCAGAGAAACCAGACATCCTCAACCAAGCGTAGCGCCTCAATGCTACTAACTTGGAAACTTGGAAACCCTTCTGCCCAGAGTGTCGACGGTATCCAGCCCACACCGAATGGTTAACTTAGCTGCTTCTCGACCCACTTGCGCAACCATATCCCACACCATAGTGGTATAACGTCCCAAGAGGCATACAGTGTTCACCGACCACAGCTCTAAGCTGGCGAAGGAAAAGATCTTCTTTCCAAGGTGGTCCAGCTTCTTGGATTCCCTGTCTGGGGAGCAGTAGGGAATGCGCTGTTAGAAGACGAGGCTTGGACCATCAAGCTTTCGGGGTAGGGTGTTGGGAGATGAAAATTGGGTCGCCCGGGGCCGGGCCGTGGCATCGGGCAGTCATCCTGTCCACAGTAGCCCCTGTTCTGTGCTTGGACCAAGTGCCCAGAGAAATGACATCAGTGAGGGCTTCATTAAAAGGCAGCAGGGGCTCCGAAGAGGCCTCTGCCGGTCGATGTACCTCTGTTTGGAGGTTAGTCCTGACTGCCACCGTAGGAAGCTTCAGGCCCAAGTCCTCAGCCGCCCTACGCAACACCACTGCGTACAAAGCTCCCTCCTCCATAGCCACGGTAGTGGGGGAGAGCATGCCAAGGTCCCGGAGGTATCCAAACCACTGGCCTTACTCAGTTCATCTTGCCAGTCCGGCTCATCAAGCTGGTCAGCTAAAGGGTCTACAGAGTCCTCCTCACCCTCGTCTTGCTGCCACTCAGGGCGATAGGGAACACCAGGGATGAACAGCCGTACGAAAGTGTCCTCCGGCGCCGGTACCGATGTCGGTCTGGCACCGTGTCCAAGTCGGGGGTGAGGCTGGGTTCGACGTCGGTTGGTGGCACAACTGACGTTGGGGCCGCCGTCACTGGAATCTGTGCCGGGGAAGGTACCGTGAGGTCAACTGGCGCCAATCTGGATCCAGGCCTGGATCCTCGGTCCCGCTAGCCTCGAAGGCTCAAGGCTCCCAGCCGAGTCCTCTGCGCCCGAAGGCGCGATGGTGTATTTGGGCTGCCCAGAAATGCTATGGAGCGCTCCGTAAAAAGCTCGAAGCTGGGCAGGGGACACTCCGGGAAAGGGACGAAAGCCTGGAGCTGTCCTGGAAGCGGGCTCTGAATACAGAGCCAGAGAGTGGCGACGCTCTGGGTCCTGCGTCGCGTCGGCCAAGGGACGGGGAGAAGGCGAAGACCGACGATACTTCACCTTTTTCTTGTTCTTCAACTTACCTGAGGAGTGAGAAGACTTCGATGACTAGTGGAGCAGACTGCCAGGTCTACAAGAGCTTTCGGGCCGCTCCTTCAAAGCCTTCAGACTTCGGGTCGTGGTCGGGCTCCAGGCACCAGAGGCACATGAGGTGCGGATCCGTGACTGACATCAATTTGTGACAGGAGTCACAAGGCTTGAAGCCAGCCCGACGATGGGACATCCCTCATGCTACCAAGAGTCAAAAGACTCAAAAAAGATGTCGACAAAAGTCGAAAAAAGTTTAGTCAAAAAATGATTAAGGGGCAAGCTTCTCTCCGGGTCTGCGCTGGTTGGCGCAGAAGAAGAAAGAACTGACAGCGTGCAGGGGCGGTGTCCAAGTAGACACCACAACGTCATCCCAGCGACCATGACTTCGGAGATGGAGGTGGAGTCGACCGATGCCACATACCGATGAGCAGGGGTACTACTACAGAAAGTCTCTGGATCCATTCTGATTTCTGGGGGTAATTCTAAGGCAAGGAATCTATAACTAATGGTCTCTTTCAGATAGCTCATCTAAACCAGCATGGTGGGATAATTTCTATAGTGAAGAAACTGCAGGTAGATTGTGTATCTACCCGAAATATTGTTACGAAAGCGTAACAGTTTTTTGTTGCATCTTAGGCAAAATAGACCTTCTGACTGGCATTTGTACACACTCCACGAGTGTCATAGCAGTTTCTGCTACCCTTACTAGGAGCATCTCCATTACTGATATCTGCTGAGCGACTACTTGGTCCACTCTGCATACCTTTGCCAAACATCAGTGGCTCGCAGCTCAGATGCCAAATCTGTTTTGCTTGATTTCCTTGGTTAATTGGCACCTCCGTTCCTGTCCCGAAACGGAGAGGGGCTGATGATGTACTGCTTCGGGACTCACTCATAAAATTAGAAATCTGCATGATGAGGTGCACATCCGGAAAAAATGTTACTAAACTTCAGCACCAATATTTCTAGTCTGTATTATATCATCCTGTAAATTGCTTACTGCTTTCTTCCTTGCCTCATGAGTTAGTCTGAATTAATAATAATGACATCCTGCTCTATGTAATGAGGTATTTGCAGCTATGTTTGCAGTTGCTGAGCTCCTTCAGTTCCTCCCTGCATGCCTTGGAACACAAAAAAGAGTAATTTACACCAGTTTGCTGGTTGGTACATATATAGATTAGTGCTGCAACTGGGGTAATGTGGCATTATTTGACGGTGTTGGAGAGAGATTGCTTGGTGGGGGGAGGGATTTTTTCTGGATCCAGTGTGAGCCTTGGAAGATATTCATAAGCTCAGGCTTCTACTGGAAGATATAATCTGAAAGAAACACGTTAGTTAGATTCCTCACCTTAGAATATCCCCAGGCGTCAGACTGGATCCGGAACATTTTTCGTCAGCAATACCCCTTGCGCGTCGCTAGGCGTCGTCTGCGGCTCCGCGTCCGTCGTCGGCGTCGTGCGCCGGGATGACGTCGTCGGAGTACTTAGACGCCGCCCTCGCGCGCTGACGTCAGTTCTTCTTTTTTCCGCGCCAGTAAGCGCAGATCCGGGAGAGCTACCCCTTTTAGTCTTTTTTGACTAAATCTTTTTGATCATTTTTGATCCTTGTCTGTCGACATCTGGTGCCGGTAGGATGCCTGGGTTCAAGGCTTGCGAAGATTCTCATCGACTGATGTCGGTGACCGATCACCACCGCCGGTGCCTCTACTGCTTAGGCCTCGACCACGACGCGGAGTCGTGCAACGACTGTCAGGCCCTGACTTCGAAGGCTAGGCGGGAGCGGTCCCGCAAGCTTCTCGAGCTTCGCCACTCGGCTCCGCGTCGTGCGCGATCCCGGTCCAGGAGGAGGTCCAAGGATCGCTCGCGGAGCCCTAGCCGACGCCACCATCGCTCGTCGGGCTCCAAGTCGTCGGGTAAGTCTAAACACTCTAAGAAGTCCAAGCGGCGACATCGCTCTTCGGACTCCCCTCGCCGGTCGCGCGACTCGGCCGAGGGTCCAAGTGGTTCCACCCCCGCGGCTCCGGCGGAGCCGCAGGCGCCGCGTCCGCCCCCATACCTTCCGGTCCCTGGGGCTGACGCGGCGCCGGCGGAGATCAGTGCCTTCCTCTCGGCCATGAGGAGCCTGGCCCCGCCGTCGACGCCCGCTGGCGCGCCTTCGGGCCCCGCGGACTCGACTGGGCGACCTCGCGTGCCGGCGGCTCCGGCCCCGGCGCCGTCGACGACTCCGGTCTCGACGCCGCAGGTCCCCGCGGGGCCCTTGCCTGGGCCCCAGTCGACGCCGGTTGACCTTGTCACTCCTCCACCGGCGCCGACGCCTGAACCACCGACGCCGTCACCGGCGCCACCGACGCCTGTGACGCCGACGCCCCGGTTTAGCCCTCATCCGGACCCGACGCCGGCACGGCGTCCGCCGACGCCGCATCCGACGCCGCTTGAGACCTACCATCTCTACAGTCCGGTTCCGATCATTCCTCCTGTTTATCAGGAATCGGAAGAAGGGGGCGACTGGGAGGGGTTCGAGGACCCTCTGGCTGTTCAGTCACAGCTTTCTCAGGACTGGGCAGATGAACTGGGGGAGGCCAGCGGGCTGGACACTTCGCCAGACGCTGGATTCACTTCTCCTCCGACCGTGGCTTCGGAGGAGGGTGCAGCATTTTCTGTGGTGCTGCGCAAGGCGGCTGAGGCCCTTGGGCTCGAGTTGCCTGCCGTGGCTGTGAGGACCAACATCCTCACTGAGGTGCTTCAAACCTCAGCAAGCTCCACTGAGCCTCTGCTGCCGTTCAACGAGGCCCTCACTGACGTTCTGCAGGGCACCTGGTCCAAGCCCTCCACAGTTCCTCCTGTGGATAGGAACGTTGCCAGGCGCCACCGCCCTGCTCCGGGCGACCCCAGTTTCCTGTCCCAACACCCCACCCCCGAGAGTCTGGTTATCCAGGCCTCTACTTCCCAATCCTCCTTCCCGACCGCTCCGCCGGACCGGGATTCCAAGAGACTCGAGCAGTTTGGCAAGAAACTGTTCTCGTCCCTTAGTTTGGGCCTGCGGTCCTTAAATACCGCCTGTCTCTTGGACCGTTATTCCCATTCCCTGTGGGATACGGTGGAGGACGTGCTGCCCCTGTGTCCGGAGGAGGTCCGGACGCGTCTTACCCAGGCTTTGGCCGATGGGAGGGATGCAGCACGGCACGCCATAAGATGTGGGCTTGACACCACGGACTCGCTAGGTCGGGCGATTTCCACCACGGTGGCGCTCCGCCGCCACGCCTGGATGCGGTCCACGTCATTTTCCGGGGATGTCCAGAACACCCTCATGGACATGCCCTTTGATGGCACTCGCCTGTTTGGTGAGAAGGCGGACAGTGCGCTGAACCGCTTTAAGGACTCCCGGGCTACGGCCAAGTCCTTGGGCCTCTCGGCTCCGCGGGCGCACACCTCCGCTTTTCGCCCCTTTCGTGGCCAAGGAAGGGGCGCCTCCTCACGTCCGCAAAGCCACCAGCCGCAGAACCAACCTGCGTGCGGTCGCGGACGTGGCTTCCGCCGTGGCGGAAATGGAGGCCGACGTGGTCAGCCCACATCCACCCCGGCAGCATCCGCCTCAAAGCCTTCCTAGTCCGAGCTTTCAGGCCCATACCACGCCAGTGGGCGGCAGAGTTCGCCATCACCTGCTCCACTGGCGGTCCATAACATCGGACAGGTGGGTGCTGCAAATCGTCCGAAGGGGCTACTCCCTCCCCTTCGAGACGACCCCTCCAGCCATGCCACCGCAGCACCACCGTATCTCGGGGGATCATTTGGATCTTCTCCGCGCGGAAGTTTCGGCTCTCTTGGCCAAGGGGGCCGTCGAGCGCGTTCCGAGTCCAGAAGTAGGTCGTGGTTGTTATTCCCACTACTTTCTGGTTCCCAAGAAGGGCAAGGGGGGCCTGCGCCCTATCTTGGACCTCCGGAACGTCAATGCCTTCCTCCGCAAGGAAAGGTTCAAGATGCTAACGTTGGCTCAGGTTTTAGCTGCCCTAGACCCTGGAGACTGGATGGTAGCGTTGGACTTGCAGGACGCATATTTCCATATCCCCGTCCTGCCGGCCCACCGGCGTTACCTGCGGTTCACGGTGGGCCAAGAGCACTTTCAGTTTACCGTGCTCCCCTTCGGCCTCACCAGTGCCCCTCGGGTGTTCACGAAAGTGATGGCGGTGGTCGCAGCTCATCTGCGCAGATCAGGGGTCCCAGTCTTCCCCTATCTCGACGACTGGTTGTTGAAGGCGGGCTCGCCCCAGGCAGTCGTCTCCCACCTCCAGACTACGGCGGATCTCCTGCATTTGCTGGGGTTTTCCATCAACGTGCCGAAGTCACACTTGAGTCCCTCTCAGAAGCTCCTCTTCATCGGAGCGGTTCTCGATTCGGCGCAGTTCCGGGTCTATCCACCGGAACAGCGGGTCCGGGATATACAGGCCCTGATTCCCATCTTTCGGCCTCTATCCCGGGTTTCGGTCAGGCTAGTGTTGCGGCTTCTGGGGCTGATGGCCTCCTGCATCCTACTAGTGCATCACGCCAGGCGGCGCATGCGGGCTCTGCAGTGGGACCTGAAGTTTCAGTGGGCCCAGCATCACGGCAACCTGTCCGACCATGTCTTGATCTCGGAGGGCACTGCACAGCAGTTGCAGTGGTGGCTCACGGACCGCGAGTGGGTCAAGGGCAAGAGCCTCTCCCTTCCCCAACCGGAGCATGTCGTAGTGACGGATGCGTCCCTCCTGGGATGGGGTGGCCATATGGGAGAGGCGGAGATCAGGGGCCTCTGGTCTCCGGCGGAGTCTCGTCTCCACATCAACCTGTTGGAGTTGAGAGCGATCCGGCTTGCACTGAAGGCCTTCCTTCCCTCTGTCAGGGGAAGTGTCGTGCAGGTGTTCACGGACAACACCACCGCCATGTGGTACTGCAACAAACAGGGCGGGGTGGGGTCGTGGACCCTTTGTCAGGAGGCTCTGCGCCTCTGGACATGGCTGGAACACCAGGGCGTCACCCTGGTGGTTCAACATCTGGCGGGCTCTCTGAACGCCAGAGCAGACGAACTCAGCCGCCGGTGCATGATGGATCACGAATGGCGTCTGAACTCCGAAGTGGTGCAAGGCCTCTTTCAGCAGTGGGGAGAGCCTTGGTTAGATCTATTCGCCACCGAAGAGAACGCGCAATGTCAGCAGTTCTGCGCGTTGGAATTTCCAAGGCGGCACTCGCTCGGCGACGCTTTTCGTCACGAGTGGAGTTGCGGTCTGTTGTACGCCTTTCCGCCTATACCACTTCTGCCCAGAGTGCTGAAGAAGATCAGGCGCGACCGGGCCCAAGTCATCTTGGTGGCTCCGGATTGGGCACGAAGATACTGGTATCCCGAGCTACTCAGTCTGTTGACCGATCCCCCGATACGTCTGCCCCTTCGGGAGGATCTTCTGTCGCAGCAGCAGGGGACGGTCCTCCACCCGAACCTGTCCAGCCTCCACCTCCATGCGTGGAGATTGAGCGGCGGCAGTTGATGCCATTTGACTTGCCTCCTGAAGTCTGTGATATCATTCTGGCAGCCAGGCGTCCCTCCACAAAGTCGGTATACGCCTGCCGGTGGAACAAATTTGTGGCATGGTGCACAGCAAAGGCTGTGGATCCCCTTTCCGCCCCTCTTTCTGAGGTTCTCCTCTTCCTTCTTTCTCTGGCCCGGCAGGGCTCTGCCCTGGGCACCCTGAAAGGCTATCTTGCTGCCATCTCCGCCTTCTTGCGGCTTCCTGATCAGCCTTCTCTTTTCAAGTCCCCTGTGGTTACACGCTTTCTCAAAGGCATTACACACACGTTCCCTCCTGTCCCTTTTGTAATGCCTCAGTGGGACTTGAATCTGGTTTTGACATTCCTGATGTGCGCTCCCTTCGAGCCTCTTCACAATTGCCCTCTTCGTCTTCTAACTCTAAAGACTGCTTTTCTGGTAGCCATCACCTCGGCTAGACGGGTGAGTGAGCTCCAGGCTTTATCTTCAAAGCCTCCTTTTCTATCTGTTCATCCGGACAAGGTTGTCCTTCGGCCTCGTCCCTCCTTTCTTCCTAAAGTGGTGACTCCATTTCACCTTGGGCAGTCTGTCACCTTGCCCACCTTCTTTCCGCCTCCGCATCCTTCCAAAGAGGAAGAGAGGCTCCACCGTCTGGACCCCAAACGTGCGCTCTCCTTTTATCTGGACCGCACAAAACAGTTCCGGGTGGACGACCAGCTTTTTGTTGGGTACGTGGGCGCTAAGAAGGGGAAAGCTGTGCACAAACGAACCATCTCTCGGTGGGTCGTTTTGTGTATAAAAATCTGCTATTCCTTGGCTAAAAAGGACCCTCCTGTTGGGCTGCGCGCCCATTCTACTCGGGCCACGGCGGCTACTACTGCCTTGGGACGGGGAGTCCCTTTGCAGGACATCTGTCAGGCGGCGACGTGGGCTTCGCTACACACGTTTGCCAGGCATTATTGCCTTGACAGCCAAGTCCGGAGGGATGGCTTCTTTGGCCGTTCTGTCCTCCAGGACTTTCTGGTGTGATCTTGGTTCGCAGACCCACCACCGGGGATGGTATTGCTTGGGTATCTATTCTAAGGTGAGGAATCTAACTAACGTGTTTCTTTCAGATGAACAAGTTACTAACCTTCGGTAACGATGTATCTGTAAGAAACATTAGTTAGTTAGATTCCTCACCGACCCACCCATCCTCCCCGTTCTGCGAACTGACATCTAGGGTTAAGGTTGTCCTTTCAGGCCCCTAGATTTTATTTTTGGCACCAGTGTCGGTCTTTGCATGGCTCTGCGTTCCTGGCGCGGAAGGCTATGTACAAGAACTGACGTCAGCGCGCGAGGGCGGCGTCTAAGTACTCCGACGACGTCATCCCGGCGCACGACGCCGACGACGGACGCGGAGCCGCAGACGACGCCTAGCGACGCGCAAGGGGTATTGCTGACGAAAAATCTTCCGGATCCAGTCTGACGCCTGGGGATATTCTAAGGTGAGGAATCTAACTAACTAATGTTTCTTACAGATACATCGTTACCGAAGGTTAGTAACTTGTTCTTTTGCACCAAAACTTAATATTTGAGTTTTCATATTATTCGGACACATTTTTTTCACTTTTGCCAGTATTCGGATTATTAATGTCCCAATTCTCATTCATATTCTGGGATTCTTAATCTGATATAAAATAGTGCTTCAGTGTATACTGATTTGAAAATTATCTGGGAGTGTAGTTGGCCTCTCATAAACTCTGGAACGTCTCCGACAGATCTCTCCTACAAATCTGTACAGACCACTGGGATGTGTGTGAGATACCTATCCATTCTCTCCTTCTCAGCAGAGTGATGGCTGTAGTCAAAACACTTGAGACTAGGAAAACCTAACGGAGTGTACCCCACAAAGGGATATACACAGCCATCTAGCATGTTTATTGAAATTAAGAAAGCGAGGAGCACCAGTATAACTGCATACAGTGGAAACCGTCCCTTCAATTTTACTTATTCTCCAGTGAGAGGATAAATACTCAGACATTTTAGCTCCCGCCTACTGTTACGGATTAAGAGCATAGCATATAGACAGATCAATTGCTGAAGATGAAGCCCTACTTCAAAAAATGACTAGTGCATGTAAATTCATATGTTTAAACTTATTATTTCGGTTTGAATTAATGGCCAATTATGGACAGAATTGTTAGTGTGGAAAACTGATGCTACGTGTTGGTTGTAATCTTTATTTTGTGAAGCACCACGGTATATTCATTGTAAATCAACAAGAACCTGCCATATAGGCGACAAACATAAAACTTGAATTATTTGTACAATGGGAAAACGTATAGTATCCAATTTTAACTTTTATGAGAAAAGCAAGAATGTAAACTGATAGCATTGTTTGTGTCATCGGTCACATGACGCGGTGTGTTGCTTATGATGTGACAACCACCAGTAACCTTGTTATGCAGATCTTCGACTGTAACATTAACTAAGCATTAATGCCATCACAACAAAGCTATATGAATCTCAATACAAGACGTTTTCTGGACTAAAATCTAATGTAAGCATTATGATGCGTATTTTAATTTTGTATTTTAGGAACCCTACATGGAAGGAGTGAATCCATTCATTAAACATAATAGACATCGAATGATAATGTTTTTAGATGAACTTGGGGTAAGTTATTTTCATCTATTTCCTTACAACATTCACTATTATAATTATATATATGTGTTTTTAATTCTAACCAACTGTACTATGTTGTGTGACTGACCAAGATTTAAATTGCAAGAAAATATATTCTGAGAAAGAATGGTGTATTTTTGTCTCAACACCCAGATACTTAACTCTGATAAAAATGACCTCCTGTGCTTGCTGTCATGCACACACCAGACCATGTGCTCTCTTACTATGGTATATAGCGTTTTAACGCTGGTTCCTTAGCTTTGCCTGATACCTCAGATTCTCCAGTATTAAATCTCCCATAGATTCACATGCTTAAATCTTCCCCATCATTGAGGTGGGAGTCCAGTGGTAATTACAACAAGCAGTAGAAGGCCAGGCATCACACAGTGACGCCCAAAGGAGTGACATTGTCAGCCAATTGACTTTGTTTTAGGAAGAGCCAAACCCTAGCCAATCGGAGAGCAGTTTTTGAATAATCCTTCCCCTCAAGGGTCATCACACCTCAGATTTTTAACCTTACGTCCTGTGAAGAGTCTTTCCTCTGCTCAGTTCTTTGAGAAGCTATTGCTTTTAACTTTTTCTGACTTTTAACTTCCAGGTTACATTGGATCCATGATATCAGTAACAGAAGGGTCCAAAAAGGAATTATTTAGACTTTGTAAGACCTGTTGAAAACTGAGGCTTTTTCAGAGGACCCCCACAAAGAATGTCTATATTGCCTTCACTCTAGTCACAAGGCTAAGGATTGCAGGTATTGCAGAACATTTTCTGCCAAAGCCCTAAAGGACAGAGAGGCAAGAATTCTAATGTGGCTACAGAAGAAAATATTAGCAGGCGCTCCAGGCTCTGGAGACAGAAACATCAACCAAGAAAGAGGGAAAGGTATGAGGCAGAATCCTGTGAGTAGCTTCTAAGAAGTTGGCAAAAAGAACAAGCATTTGCAATGCAATAGGTCTCGCATTTGCGAGAGCTTAAAGTTATTGGAGTTGGAAATGACAATACCTTTTATTTATGTGTGTTGAAAATCTGCAAGCGATACATGAACATGCATTTTGTACTTATAGTTGTTGCTTACAAGAAGCAAGGCTGACTGTAATCGCGCCTCTTTTACTGCCAGCCATGCATCTTGTAAGCAAGGACTATAAGTACAAAGTGCCTGTTTACGCACCAGTTGCAGGTTTTAAAAACACATAAATAAAGGGCATTGTAAATTACAATGCCAATAGCTCAAACTTTCGCAAATGCGAGACCTATTGCATTGCAAATGCTTGTTAAATTTACCATTCTAGCTTTGCACTCGACTACGCACACCAGCTCAAATAAAGGTAGTCGGTTGCCAAGTAGCTGCTGCCAGTCTCTGGTTAAAAAAATGTAAATTGGGAAGCAGGATGGAATGTGGGGGGAGGTATTAAATTAAGAATAAATCCAGGGAATAAAGAACACATAGGAGATAGAGAGCAAGGAACACATGCATTCCCATGGAATGATAAATGGTACATAAAAAACAGGCCCGTAAAGTGAGCAGAGGGAGAATACAATTCTAGTCACAACACTATGAGACCGAAATGGTACTTGACAGGGCAAAAAGAGGAACATAGAAGGAAGCCATCAACTCTATAACAAACATGTGAGATAGGCAAGAAAGCCATCAACTATAAGCAAAATCCCACTTTAAATATATGTTATATGTATTGGAAGCAATAAGTCTTTCCAACACACAGCTAAATTGATCTGTTTCAAAAGAATCCAATAACGTGACAATTTTATTGTAATCGGTGCAGAACAGTGTTTTAGAACTGCCTATTTTGTACTTTTAACATACCATCAGTTACATGTTTGTCTTAAAGTCGTGGAACCCTATGAAAGGAAGTGCTGTTTTGTCACTTGAAATCATTCTATCGAAGATACACACGCATGCGCTCACGAACACACACCTCTGAATCCATACACTCCACACTCTTCATGAACACACTAACCGGCATCTTTGTTAAATAAAATCATCTTAAACAGACCCCAGTCTGACTTATTCGTTCACCTCTACACACATTTCGCTCTCATGCAATCATAAGACTATTTAACAAATTGAGAGGCAACTTAAGACATTAACAGAAAAGTGGGCCAATAAAAATGTTGAAACTTAAGTACTCGGTATATAGTTTGTTTTGGGAGCACGTGCATACCGGTCAAACAGGCAGTCATTGTGTTCCACACTGAAGCATTGCTGCTACTGAGGTATAATATCCACCACGGATGTTTTCATTGAACCGGATTATCAATAACTGCTACATTGCATTGCTTACCAGCTAACACCAAGGATACCAATTCTGACAAGCAGTGAGGTGCAAAAAGACAACTGCTGCATGGGCTGTGTGCGCTCGGAGGGCAGGGGGAGGGGTTATAACGCAAAGGTGATTCAAAACTCGTAAAGCAGCGATACCAAAAGAATCAATAAAGATAACGAAAAAGTTTTTACACATAGGAGATAACAGGGAGTGTAAGTACACTGTACTTTACCGGTGCTCCTGAGCCCTCGCAGGAAATGAGCTCTCGGCTGCACGAACGAGACAGGAAAGAAGAACGACACTGGAATTGACCAATAGTAAGCAGGAGGCGGGAATAGAGTGGTTTTATAGATTACTACCGGTCTTGCAGACAGCGCATGCGCTGTCAAGGCTCGACCTAAAAAAGACGACCGCAGGAGTACATAACGCACATCTAGCCATCTATCTTCTCCTGGGCTTTCTAGAACAAGGCAAACAAGATTAGAGCCATCTACTCCGTTTGATGTTGCTTTGACTTCTTCAGGGGCAGAAAATGGGGCTGAAATGTTAAGGTCTTCTGGGTATGAGTTGAGTTCTTTGCAAAACTTGGCCATTTGGCTAATTTTGATGCAGTTAGGGACTATAGTGTACATGAGAAATTTATTGTAAACATCAGTCAGGCTGTGAGGAAAAGACTTGTCTTTCAAAATATTTGCAGGTATAGGATTGAGCAAGTCTAGATGTGAGAAGTTGACCTGGTATATGCAGACCACTAATTAAAGTGGGCACCTTGTACCAGTCCAAACAACCCTTATTGATGATTAGGTTAAAGACAACCTTTATTCAAAGCTATCCTAGTGGTAGCAATGGAGTGCAGCCTTCAGGCTAAGTCTCAAAGGAATGTAAAGCAACTTGTTTTACCGGATTAGAACCTCCTGAATGAACAAATGAAAGGAGAACCACACAAGGAATAAATAAAATATAAGTATTTATTACTAAACACTCTACTAACCTCTTTATGAGATTAGAGACTAAAGCACACAATATTAAATCACTAGAACAACAGTAAATAGCACAATACGCAGTGGGCTCCAGGGGGAGACCAAACCATATACTAAGAAAGTAGTATAACAACCATGACTTGACTAGACACAGTGCCTAGAGCATGTAGAATCGCTGGGACCCCAAGGAACCACCCAAGGTAGTGACACAGGGCACCCACGGAGGACGGGTGCAGTGTGTGAGCACAGGCGCAAGCTCTGTACAACTCTATGGGAAAGTCGCGGTTGGAATTTTAAAGATTAAGGACACTTCGGAGAGGACTTCATGCAAACCTAGTTAAACATTGAAGGTTCTAAGGCCAGCACCCTTGAGAGTACCTAGTTACCCGTGTTACCTATCCCAGAGGAGCCGGGTGCATAGGGGTCAAGTGATGTCGGAAACCTTCATAGTTTTCAATGGCGTGATGCGGAAAAGTGCTGCTGCCGTGAAGATGAAAAATGTCCAGTGTGATCCAAGCATGGATCGGAGATGGGAAGAACCTGAAAGCAGAGGGGACAGAGTCTGGGTCACTTCACAGTAACCATAAGCATGATAGACGAATGCCCACTGATGTCGGGTGTTTCAGGTGAGAAGAGGTGAAGCTTGACTCTACAGCCACGGGGACCAGGAGACGTCGACGACGACCGAAGTCTGGAGGTGAGCTGTCCAACGAAGGATGTCGAGTGCTTGGGAGTCAGTGTCCGGATTGAACACCAACAAGCCTTAGCAACTGCAACCCACACGGGCAGAGGAAAGATGCTTCGCTGAGGAGCAGCAAGGTCCTGGGGTCTCTCCAAGCTATGGAGAATCAGGGCACGTCTGGAGCAACCAGGAAAGCCCACGGAAAGTCAAAGTTACCTTCACAGGGATCCACAGGCCAATGGACCAGGGATCGCAAAGGGACCTCGAGCGGAATCACAAAATACCAGCCCACGGAACTCTCGTGGAGTGTAGGCCGGAAATCTTCAGTGGAATTGCTGCTCGGGGTCAGGACTACAGGTAGCCCAAAGCACAGCCTCGGGGATCGCCAAAAAGCATATGCTGCTGCAAATGTACGCGGTGCACATGGGTTCGGGTTGCACGGTCCCCACGAGGGATACGGGCCTCAGAATTGTTGAGAGCACAGATCGACCTCAGAGACCTCGGGAACCCACCTCCTGTGTTGCAGAAATCTTCGGAGTCCTCAGGAGCTCGGGAGATGCAAACCGGTCAGATGCGTTTAGGTGCCTGCCCTGCAGGGGAGTAACTCCTTTACTCCAAGGGAGATTCTTCAGTCATCTAGCGTTGTGCAGATCGTCTAAGTACTTGGTTTCTGTAGCAGAGTTTAGTCCAGGTAAAATCTAAAGTCCTGTAGTCAGGGTTTCTTACTTTATACCCAAGGAAGGGGTGGGACAAACTCTGGGGACCCACCTATGGGAGGATCAGGACAGAGGGGTAGCTACACCCATGTTCTTTGTCCAGTTTCGCGCCAGAGCAGGAGCAAATGGTTCCTGCTACCGGTTTGAGCTGGACTTTGCACAGGGACACCAAATGTGCCCCCAGTGCAGACATCAAAGCACTCTGAGTGCACCCACCCAGCCCCAATACACTAAATCCAGTCTGGGAGGTGGTCACACGTCCCTGTGACAGGAAACCTATTGTCAAGCCTTCCCCTGCTCGAGCTTGGCTCAGCAGCAAGAGGGCAGACTCGTGTCTGTGGCTGGCAGTATCCATTTTGTGATGGCCAGGTCGAGAAAGCTGGTACCGGGTAGCCCGGTATGTCACATTTGCCCCTCTAGGAGGGTGGAATCATACCTCCCCGCCGGTTACTTGCAGGGCGGTATGATTCCAAGGTGTTTGACACCAAACACGACATGTTTCCATGCAGCAGTTTTAAAGTTAGCTTTTACCGCCAGGTTATAATGCACTTAAGTATATATGGTTGGCTGCATCCCAAACAACCCTGGAAAATAGGTTCTGAAGGCTGCAGAGGGGCTCTGCTCATGCAGGTGCACCCTCTCACATAAAATCCAGAACCCTGCCTTCAGGATTGATAAGGCCTGCAATTGGGGTGACTGATAAGTTTAGATGTGCAGTGAAATAGAATAGATATAGGGAACCTATATCTAAGTAAGGGGTGCACGCACCACCTTACACAGGTTGCTGTAGCAGACCTGTGGTGTTATTTTGAATGGTCTCCCCCTGGCGTACCTGTGCACTGGGTACATAGTATACCATATACTAGGGACTAATAAGGGTACTTCAGAATCCAATATGGAGTGTACCTAAAGTACATACACAACCAATTTAGGGAGAAAGCAGATAGACTGGGGTCCTGATTAGCAGGATCCCAGTCAGACTAAGTTGAAAACCAGGAAAAAGTGGGGGTAACCATGCAGTCAGATTCCACCTTCCTATACTAGAGTCCAGCAATTGTGATCATCTGGTCGTTTTGCATTATCTCCTTGAAGAACGGTCAGGTTTTGCAAGTGAAAGTTTCATGGGGTAAATATGCGTTTCCTGTTGCAAGTGAAAGCTTGATTGCTCTTATAGCGCCAAGACGCCCTAGGGGCATCAGTTTGAGCTCTATAAGTCACATTTACATTACATTACATTATATGTGGAGACTTTCTTGCAGTTGTATTTGTTGAGGAGAATACCTAATACCTGTGCATTAGATACATTTTTGACAATGGCAAGGAACTTTCTGAGGTGTTTTTTTAGCAAGATTGATTTCATATCGAATGAAGAATGCTCAGGCTTCGAAAATGTGTTTCTTCCACTCTGTGTTTGAGGCAGTGTTTCTAAGTTCAAGTCTGAAAGGGTTATTGCACTGTTTGCATTCCGTATTTGAGAATTGTCCATTCTTCGAAAAGTTCTTAAGAGAACTGTTTTGCAGACTTTTGAATTTTGTGTCACTGCAATTTTAAGGTGGGGCACCTTCATCTGCCTCTACTGTCATGACTGTGCTTGAAACGTTCGGGTACGAGTTAGGGTAAAGTTTGTGAGGTTGTTTATTTTCAAGGAGATAACATTTTCTGGTACAGTCCTATTGATATCTTAAAAATCTCCGACTCAGACCTTTGGTTTATTTGACCCCAGAATGGCATTTTTGTTAATAGGAGATGGTGTGCTCAGTCCACTAGGGTGGGGCATTCCAACATTGACAGGTTTTTTTTTATTTGTTCAGAATCACATCGTTTTGAGTTGAATATGACTGCGGTTAAACAGGAATAATGTCAGTTAGAATGAGTCTGGATCATGTTTGTCTCCCTTGTGAGGTTTGAAGCCTCCTAGCAAGATTTTGACTGCAGCAAAAATGTTTTTCTTCGCTGTGAACTCTGTGAACTCTGTGAAGAGGATATTATCCCTGACGGATGATATGATATATAAGATTTTGGGAAATGGTGGATCTAGTACTCCAGTTGTATAAAAAGGTCTAGAACAGGTTGGGAGGAGCTTGCTAGTCACGTTTGAGTCGGGAATAATAGATCAAGTATTTTGAGACAATCGTATGTGCAATTTTAAGGGTTTGTCTAGCATCCCCCATACATTTGTAGATTAGGCATCTGAGATGGTTTTTAAGTCTTGGAGACTGGGGATTAGCAGATCAGTAAGTAAATATGTTTATTGGTTTAACTATTATTATTCAGTCAGCTTTCATGCGGTGTGGCCCATGAGATCATGAGTGTCACTGAATAGGTCTCTGATGTTTTGGGGAAGTTACGGTTTAATACAAATGGATCAATTACTAAAATTCCCTCTCGGGTAATGCTTGACATGCTGTTCTAGGGCATGTTTCTTTGTTACTTTCTGGGGGTGAACCTAGAATATGGGGTAAAGGAATGGGGGGTAAGCAGAAGTAAATGAAGGACTTGGAACTGTGGTCTGTTATTGACAAGCAGTCTTTCAATTGTGAGTGTGAAAAAGGGAAGTATTTGAGCTCTGTAACGAGCAGGCCGCATTTTTTCTACTAGAGAACTTGTACCAAGTGTGTTCTTAGAGGAATTTGACACAATTGGGTGTGCTGGGCCGTACACTGAATCCCTAAACCGGTGATAGGGGATTAATGAGATTGACAGAGGAGGATGAATTAATGTATGTTGAGTGGGGAGTTGGTGCTTTTGCTTCATGATCACGCTCTTTAGTGTGAAGGTACTTTGAGAGGTGATGTTTGATAGTGGTGGGTCAGAGCTTTAAGGTAGGGAATGAGTGCGGTGTCATGTGGTTGAGTTGGTGGAATTTTCCATCTATGTCTGTGTTGCAATCATGTTGCATAGTGCAGTCATATCCTGGCATTACTCCCTCATATTTTATTTAAAAATTTTATTTAGCTCATTTGCACCAGGAATTATTGGTATGCTTTTCCTAAGAAACCAATATAGACAATGAACTAAATAGCCATCCGAGTACCATCTACTAGCCATCAGTCGATTAAACAGATAACCTTTATCACTTCCTGAATCTCTTCCTTGGTGAGTGCCAGCTTCAGTGCCTTCTATTGTGAGGCCTCCAGTTTCGACACGTCTAAACCCAGCAGGAACTCCTGCACCGCAAGCGCACCACAATCCCCATGTTGATATAACCGCGCTAGGTGCTGTTGGAGCTCCTTATTAATGGCAGACTGGCTCATGACAAGTCTTATATTCTCCAGCTGCAGAGACATGATTAAGGTGCACGGTCTGTCCAACGTAAATTTTTCTGACCTGTACGAGTCTCTCTCACTGCCTGCTTGGCCTTTACTATCTTAACCTGCAATATTGGATCCCCCCCTAGCCCCAGCTGAGCTCTCAGCTCCCTTTCCAGCTGTTTTATGCCATACACCTTAGAGAGACATTCCCCTCACAATAGCTTCAAAGGCATCCCATTCATGAGCGCTAGTGCCAGTGCATCGTTCATTGCCTTCCAAGGACCTCTCTAGGACCTCCCGGATATCTACTCTAAATGCCTAATCTGATAGAAACATGTAGCCGCAGATTCCTTAACTTAGAATATCCCCAGACGTCAGACTGGATCCGGAAATTTTTTGCAGCAGCACCTCTGCACGCCAGGTGACGGAGCTGCATGGCTCCGCCCTGACGTCGTCCGTGCACATGATGTCAGTGAAGCCATTTAAGTCCCTCCCGGCGCGCTGACGTCGGTTTCCTTCTTTTCCGCGTCCCGACGCAGATCCAGGAGTAAGCGGTTCCTCTGAAGTGGCCTGTTGCCCAGGCCTTCTGGACGCCTTCAGGCGTCCGTGAACAGTGTGATGCCTTCGGACTTTAAGGCGTGTGAGACGTGTGCTCAGCAGATGTCGGCGACCGATCCGCACGAGATCTGCATGTGGTGCTTAGGAGCGCACCACGACTCCGAGGGGTCCGACACCTGCCGGCAGATGGGGCCGAAGACCCTGCGGGAGCGCCGGATGAAGCTATTGGCTGCCCGGATGTCCCGCTCGGCGCCTCCACGCTGCTCTCTATCTCGGTCTGGGGCTTCTGTTCGTATCTAGTCGCGGAGTCGTTCTCGCGGACGTCATTCGCCTCACGCAGGTAAGCGAAAGCACAAGTCTCTGAGGTCGTCGGCCTCACTTCACCGTGACAGCAGGGCTCAGGGCTCACGGTCTTTGCCAGACGCCTGCCCCCAGGAGTCAGCCCCCTTATACCCACCCTTTCTGGGTGATGGGGCGACTCGGACCCAAATGGAAGCCTATTTTAAGGCTCTGCAATCCATTTTTGGGTCACCTCCTCTGCCTGTCGCGCCCTCGAGCCCCACAGTGGAGGTAGGGACTCAGGTCGGATCTTCGCCGGCTGGTTCGCACTCGGTGCTGGCCGAGTCCCTCAACTCTGGTTCCGGAGTCAGTGCAACGTCGGGACAAGGCCCAGACCCGCATCCCAGTCAGATGTTGAGCCCATCTGCCATGTCTCCGCATACCCCTTTGCGGCTTCCTGTGCCGATGTCGGCTATGGCCGCACCGCGGGTATCGACTCCTTGTTGACATCCTTCCTCTCCACATATCTCAGTGGAGGGTGAGTCGACGCCGGTCCCAGACAGGGCTTGTCGACATCCTTCCTCTCCACATATCTCAGTGGAGGGTGAGTCGACGCCGGTCCCAGGCGGGCTGAGTCGCCTCTGCTTATTGTCGACGTCGATACAACACCATCTCGATACCGGAGCTGGCTCCGGTCCCAATTGTTCCTCTGTTTGAGAAGGACTCAGATCACCCAGGGGTGTCTGCTTGCCTTTTGGCTCCACTGGCCAGTGGCCTCCTGTTCATCCGCCTGTGGCGTCTCTCTTTTCCATTGGACGAGTTAGCCTTCAACCGTCCCCTTCCGATGATCTGTTATCGCCCCCTAGAATGGCTACAGAGTCTAGTGCTGTATTTGCAAGGGCTGTTCGAGAGGCTGCCACTCTTTTACATTTGCAGCCCCCCTCGGTCTCTGTCTTCCGATCCATTATTGCATATCCTCCGCCAGGGTGAGGTGGAGGGAAAGCCCTTGCCTCCTTTTGGTGGGTCATTATTTGACACCCTTCTTGGCACATGGGCACGGCCCTCCTCTGGTGACCCTGTGGATCCGGCCATTGCACATTGGCATCATCCAGCTCCGGATGACACTGTCTGCTTGTTCCTTCATCCTAGGGCTCCGGGCCGGGTCTTCCAGGTGACTTTCGACACACAGCCTTCCTCTACTCTCCCGTTACTGCCTCCCACCAAGGAGTCTCATTGGCTGGAGACCTGTGGTCATCACATTTTTGTGTCCACCAGTCCGGGCATCCATGCTTCGAACACCACTTGCGTGTTTTCACGGGCTACTTTTGCCCTTTGGGACTTGATAGAAGGTCTTCTTCCCTCTCTTCCAGAGGGTCCTCGTACTGACCTGGCTCGTCTCCTTCATCATGGCCGGGACATGGCACAGTTTACCATTAGATCGGCCATGGATTCTACCGACTCTGTGGGTCAGGCGATGGCCAGGTCTGTTGCTCTGTGTCGCCATGCTTGGCTGCGCGATGGTGGTTTCCCTGAAAATATCCGGGAGAGTTTACGGGATTTGCCATTTGATGGTGTATCCCTTTTTGACAGTCACGCGGACTCAGCAGTCAACCGCCTCCTGACTAGCCTGCCATAATTTCATGTTTTTGACATCCTCTGTTTTTCCATGTGCAGTGTTGTTCTGAGCCCTGGGATCATGCTGTAATACCCAGGTAGTCTGGACGGCTTGTCGCCGTTTTTCCTTCCCTTTATTGCAGCTGATCGGCTGCTTCTGTTCTGTTGATCCTCTGTCAATGAGCCCCGGCTCAAGAGGTGCCCCTGGCTGGGATTCAGGCTTACCCTATGTGGGGTATTTGTTAGCTACTGTGTAGCTGCCTCCCTTACACAAAAGGCTTGGTAGGCTCCTGTGGAGTCTTTTTCTAAGGGCGTTTACCCTGCGGATCCGACTGTGGTCTTTTTCACATTCATGCGGTCCACCGGTTGGCATCGCTCTATGGCCTATCCGTTGAAGTCTGCGATTCGTCCGTGGCACTCCTTTACAAGTGTGGATGCTCACTTTCTCTGGGTTTCTGCCTTGTTTGTTTCTTCCAGGAGGGTCCTTTCAGTCTCCCTTCCTTTTCTGTTTCAGTTCTGCCGCTGCTGCTGTTCTACCAGTGGACGGCCTGGGTCAGTGCCGTGTCGCTGTTCGAAGGCGCACAGGGTTGCTATGGTGTAATTCACCTATGTTATATGGGCATTCGGTGGTTGTTCCCCACTCTATTCGCTGTTACAGAGGGCTGACCCTTTCCAATGCCTGGTTCTTCCCTCCTCTTCTGTGGTGGGTAGTGCTTTTCGTACTATGTTCTTACATTGTGGCTTCTTAATCACTTGCGCCACTCATGTACATTGCCTTGTTTTCCTGGGTACTTCCCCGGCACGGGTTTTCCTCGTTCCCTGCTGCCATTCGAGCAAGAGTTTTGGCGTACTTCTAATTCGGTATGATGCTGCTGCTGCTGCTCTCTGTAGAGGTGTTCTCCTCAGGGCGTTCACTGTCTTCTTGTGCTTCTGTGCACATCTCTATACAAATCCAGTTTCGCTATGTACGCTTTGTACAGGTTCTTCCTGTACTGGTCAGCCTTCCAGTTTGCCTTTTGTAGGACTGTGGCTCCTCCCTGCCTAGTGACTGGTATCACTTATAGATCTGGACTTTATCTGTCCGGTTCTGCTGCGAAATCCATGGTGCACTATTGTTTCTCAAATGTCACTCATCCTTAAGGCTGAGTCTTCTCCTGATGTTTGTTCCGTCTGGCATATACACACACCCAAAGGTCACGCACACTAGGTTCTTGCTGCAGTGTCCGTGGGCTTGCCATGGACTACTCGTATGTGCAGTCCTTCATTCTGTGTGTATTCACTTCACGGATCCCTTTCACAGGTTACGTACCTGGTGCGGCATCTCTCACATCTGGATTATTCTCGCTGAACTTCCTTTTTATGTGGTGTGGTTATGACTGTACACACGGTCTACCCTGTGCACTTCTGACACCCGCATGTGTTTTTGTGGTCATGATTTTGTTTTTCATGTCTGCCCTTCCCAATGTCTCTTTGGGAAAGGGAGATTGTGCACTATAAAGTGAGGTGGCTCTAGTGTGATTGGATCTTCCTGGCATGGTCAGCACCCTCCCGCTGCTGTCCCCAATGTCCTCGTTGGTGCGCTTCCACAGTACTTCTTTCACTGTTAGCCATATTCACCCTGTATGCTTGGACTCGGTCATACCGTCTTGTCCTCTCTCTGGGCCCTTCTTTTCCAGAAGTTTTGGGCTCTCTCATTCCGCACTGCCCTTCTGGTTCTGTGCTCCCTTTCTTCACTGTGTACTCTGAGGGCTTTCATGCCGTCCCTCGGCGGCTTGTGATCCATTTCCTCCCACTGTTTGTCGCTCCTTGCAGAGCTTCTGGTCTGGGATTGGCCACTGTGGCATTGCTGCTCCCACTGAGTTTTGTCAACTTGTTGACTGTTGGGTTCCTTTTGAACTTGTTGGGGTTCCGTTGCAGACCCGCCTCATGTGGGGTATGGCTTTGGTATCTATTCTAAGTTAAGGAATCTGCGGCAAGATCTCTCTAACAGATGTACGAGTTACTTACCTTCGGTAACGATGTATCTGGTAGAGACACAGTCTAGCCGCAGATTCCTTAACGCCTGGGACATCTTTCATCTTTCCTCCTCGGGAGGATGGTTCTTTCTGGTTTCCCTGTTTTGCTCCTCCTATTCTAAATGGGGCAGAGGGTTCATATCTCATCCTACATTCCTACACCCTGACCCTGGTTGGGGCACAGGGTTCATGTCTCCTCCTACATTCCTACACCCGGACTGTGGTTCTTCCAGTGTGGGGTCTTCTAGCGTTCTTCTTCCTTCCCTCCCACCCTTTTTCGTTGTTTTAGGGTCTCTTGTCTTTGATTCTAGTACGGTCAATTGGCTTGGGGTCTCCCTCACTGGGCCTCTCACCAATTGTTCTCTTACCCAGGGTAAGGCATGCCTAATGTTGCCGCCCTTTGGTGGATCGTTTTTAATTCTGTGGTTCAGGCCTTGTTGCCAGTCATGGTCCGATCTTGGGATTGTAGGCTTTCTGTCGTCTGCCTTAGCATATTTAGTTTGCCTCGGGGGAGGGCATTGTCTTCGCCTTTGCAGGGCTGCTTTTCAGGGCGCTGCTTGCTTCTTTCTCTTCAATTGCTTTCAGTGTACAGTGCTTGTTACTGTCCCTTGTGGTGGTGTTTCTCACCATCCCATTCTTTCTGTTTCACTGATTTTCATCGCTGTTTCACACACTGTTCCTATACTCTCAGTTTTTGGTGGTGGCTCCATGTTGTGGCGCAGAAAAGTTTCTCCGAAGAAAACTGACGTCAGCGCGCCGGGAGGGACTTATATGGCTTCGCTGACGTTATGTCCACGGACGACGTTAGGGCAGAGCTATGCGACGCCGTCCCCCGGCGCGCAGAGGTGCTGCTGCAAACAAATTCCAGATCCAGTCTGACGCCTGGGGATATTCTAAGTTAAGGAATCTGCGGCTAAACTGTGTCTCTACCAGATACATCGTTACCGAAGGTAAGTAACTCGTACATCACGTAGCAACTCCGAGCACAGACGCCACATAGGAATAAACACGATCTCGGATAGCCACGAGTAGGTCACAAGTACCGGAGCATGATGAGGCAAGAAGCGCCCCAGATGTTCAACAATGACCACTCGGTCAGCTAGTTCACGCACCATAAGTATTCTGTCTAACCTTCTATATATGCCAAGCTTTTCTAGATGATAGGCATATTCTTGACCCCATCGGGTATGTCACCCTGCAAACATTTATGCAATCCGCCACCGTCTGGGGCATGCCGGGCTTTGTATCACAGTTAAGGGGGCACCTGTCCATGTCGCCATCCAAAACATAATTAAAGTTGTCTCCCTATAGAAGGGGTGTCTCCAGGCTCGGCAGAAGCATATCCAACACCCTACTGAAAAATCCTCTTTCATCACTGTCGGGGACATTTACTTTCAGGTAACTGATGTCTCTTCTGTCGAACACATCTGAGAGTGAACCTCAACATCTACACCAACACTGTAAGAAAGTACCTCTTTGTGACATGGTCACCCTCACTTTTTGCTCACAGGAACTGATGCTTTTGGTTGAAAGTGCACTGGGTCCCTGCTAATCAGAACCCAGTGCTCTTCCCCTAAACTGATACAAATGCCAGTTGTAATCTAATTAGCAAGCACTTTAGCTACCCTGTAAGTCCCTGGTAAATGGTACTCCTGGTATCTAGGGTACGGCTACTAAACAGGGTCCCTAAGGGCTGCAGCATTTATTATGCTGCCCTAAGGGAGCCCCGCACACAAACTGCATACAGTCTGGCGCTGCAGGATGCATGAAATGGTACAAACCATTCTGAAAACACATTATTTCCTACTCCCTGTGTTCAATGTCAAAGTATACTACATATACTATATATGTAAGTCACCCCTACAGGAGGCCTTTAGAGCTCTACGGTAGGGTGCATTATAATACATGTGAGGGCACATCTGCATGAGCAGATATATCCCTGTGATGCCTAGTTCTAATGCTAGGCATTGCAAGTGATCAGAAAGCCATTTTTAATTAAGGTATGCACTGGGCACTGTTCATTATGAGTTACCCAGCTACGTTATGTCTTCACTGGCAAAAATTGTGTTTTGTATCAACACCTCGTTTTAATAAATCGGTACTGGCGTCAGTATGGATTTATAAAGACATGCATCTGGAATGCACCTGAGAGGTGCCCTCTGTAACCCTGCGATTCACCTAGTGTGTTGGCTGACTGGTGTATTCCAGCCTGCCTCCACAGACTAGTTTCTGACCCCCTGCAAGAGCAAAAGAGAGCCTGCACTTTCAGAGGTCTGGAACAATTCCTGCTCGGCCTAATGTATTTCCACCTCCTCGAGCAGGATAGCTAGCAAATCAGCATATCAAGGGCAGAATCTTCAAAGCCTCTGCTGCCTTTGAAATGCAACCCCAGCTTACCTCCATACCTGGAGAATGTCACCACCTGCTTTAGGGCCCATTTGGCACCAGAGCAGGCAGAAAACTAGATATTCAAGAAGCGTATTTGACTCGCAGGCCAGTCACACCTCTAAGAAGGGCTAGCTGGAGTGAACAGCCAAATAATGGTTTCACCATCTAGATTTTTGGTGGAATAGGGACTTTTGGGTCAGGATTATGCCCACTCCCCACAGGAAGTGGTCATATAGGGGGTGTAGTCGCTCTAGTGGTAAGTAGCCTTTGGCTACTATCATATTCTCCATTATGGCATTAGAATGGCTTAGCTCCTTTTTGGTCCAACAGAGAGCAAGTTCTTGCTCTTCAGAACTTTACCTCAGATCACCTCAGACATCTCTGCGGGGTCCCCTAACGGTCCTCGCTATGTCCCACCCTTTCAATGTGTACGTCACCCCTCTGATCGAACTCGTTCGTTCATGTGGCTTCTCAGTCTTTTTGTATGCCGACTACACCCAGATAGTGGTGTCAGTTTCGTCTAATCAGGAAAAAGTAGGCAAACAATTTAACATCTGCATGGGTAACATCATTGAGTGGATGCCGAAATTTTAAATTATATTTTGAAAAGACCGAAGATCTGCTTTTTGGCAGTGACACTTCTTGGAGTGCTGCCTGGTGGCCCCCATCTTGGGGCGCTTCCGCCTCAGGTCCAAAAAGCAAAGAATTTAGGGGTTATTTTTTTACATCAAACAGCGTTCACTTATCATATCAATCAGGTGACCTCCTGTTGTTTCCTCACTTTAAAAATCCTAAAGAAAATCCTTCCTTTCCTTCCCACAGAGCTGCAAGTAATTGTCATAAGGCCTCTGGTAATTTCAAAACTGAATTACTGCAACGCTTTGTATGTAGGCACCCAGCAGCACTTACAAATCAAACTGGGAAAGCCTCCCTGCACATCGAGGGACTTTGTGCTGTTTTGTTTTCTTTCCCTCTGCAGAAACGACCGACAAACCGTGAGAGCCTCAAACTCCAGTGGCCAGCCAGCCAAGACCCTCTACCTCTGAGCTCCACAGCCCGGGCCATGACCCCTAACTGCGTCCCCTTGGCCTAGGGGTTGTCACAACTTGATCCGCCCTTTGGGTTCACCCGGACTTCCCCACAGGCCCCCATGCAGACTTTGTTTCAGGCCCTGCTTGACCTCTACAGTGTAGCACTCAAAGCTACCATCTCGACTATCACTTATGCACTCGGACGCCCCAGGCCAGGTAATCCGAAACTGCTGGTGGTTGTTTGGACCTTAGCCCCTTAGCACCTTAAGTCCAAAAGGGCACCCCAAAACCCCTACTGCAAGTCTCTGTTTATTGTGTATGTTTTTTCTCCCGTAGGAGAGCATTACCGCGTTCAAGGCTCATACCTAAAAACTCTTATTTGAGCACTTTACTGTTTTCTTTTGAAATCAATAACTTCACAAGTACTTAAGTTCTAAAGTTCTTGGTGTCTAAATTCATGTACAAATCTACTTTCTTTTTATAAATTGGCCTTGGATTTCTTATCGAGTGTGTGAACAATTTATTGACTGTGTGTGTATACAACAAATGATCTATGATAAGCCTAAGCTGCTCGAACACACTACTACAAATAGAGCACTTGAGATTATTAAAGTCATCTGGACTTTTTGCATGGTGTGCCCTTGCATTGACAACACTACATAAAAAGCCTGTTTCCTACAAACACCCCTCGAATAGGAGGAATAAGTGGAGGCATACAGCTGCCCCCTCAATTTCCTCTTTAGCTTCTGTGCCTTTGGGTCTGTGAGGTGTATCTCTTAGAGGAGAGCAGTTCCTTCCCATCCAGTAGTATCTAAGGTAGGTATGGACCCAGTAACGCTTCATATTGTGCAGAAGCCCCCCAAGTGACCCGTTGCCTTCCCGCAGGCAAACCCTCCCTCCCCCCAACCTCCCATCAAGCCCCCTGACTGGTGTATCTGATAGAGACTTCTAGCTGCAGATTCCTTACCTTTGAATTTCCCAGGCATCAGGCTGGATCCCGAAACTTTTGCTGAGCAATAAACCTTGCGTGCGACGTCGGGTGGCCCCATTCGGCTCTGCGTGCAATCAACAGCGTCGGTTATGACGTTGCAGTGCCTATATAGGTGCCACCCAGGCGCGCGGACATCGGTTCTCTTCTTTCCATGCCAGTTAAGCGCTGATCTGGGAAGAGCTACCCCTCTGCTGCTTTTTAGCAGGCTTTTTCTCGACATTTGTCAACATTTTGGGATTTGACTTAGTGTGCAAGGGATGTCTTCAAGGAAGGTTTCAAACCATGCTAGACTTGTTCTCGCATGATGTTGGTCACCGATCCCCACTGCGTATATTTGTGGTGTCGTGAACACAACCACGATACGAGGTCATGTTCATACTGTCGGGCGATGGCCCCGAAGACCTTGAGGGAGTGAGCAATGAAGTTGCTTGCGGCCCGGCAGTCGACACCATCAAGCAAGACTGCAAGGAGTTCAAGGTCCTGTTAGACGAAGAGGTGGTCGTGGGACCACTCACGGAGCCCTAAGTCCTCTTCCTCCCATTCGAGGTCCTCTGGACACTCGGGGAAGATGCACAAGTAGACCAAGCGGACTTCAACTTCACCTCAACTGGCTTCTGTTGTTGAGAATGGTAAGGAGCACAGACGCTCTAGGCACGGTTCTCCGGAGCCAGAGTCGATTTCGCGAGGCCATGTGCCGGGTGTTTGAGCAGAACGACCCCGTTGGTGAGGCCTTGGGCCCCGCGGGTTCGACGCCGTCGGCTCTGGCCACGACGCTGGTGGGGCCTCAGGGATCTGATCACGCATCTGGATTGATGCCCGTTGTGCAAACGCGACCTTCTCCAGCGGCGAATCCGAAATCTGTGCCTATGACGTCGACAATGCCATTTGGGGGCGCAAGCCTCATCCTCATCCCTGACAACACGGAGCCGGAACGTCATCGATCGACACCGATTCCGAAGTCAACAGAACCCAGGGGTTCTATGTTGTCACTTTGTGGACATGCTGGACTCAGGGGAGGAATGGGAGGAGTCTGGAGACCCTCTTGAGAACCAGGATGTCTCTGAGGAGACAATGGACTGGTATGGGGAACTTGGGCAAGCCAGTGGTCTAGATACTTCCCCAGACACTCGCATGCTCTCTCCGACTACAGTGGCTACGGAGGAAGGGGCGTCCTATGTCATGGTGGTTAAGAGGGCAGCTGAGGTGCTAGGACTGGAGTTGCCCTCAGTACAGGTCAGGACTAATCTTCTGACTGAAGTGCTTCAGCCTGGGGCTTCCACTTCTGAACCCTTATTGCCCTTTAATGAGGCACTTAGGACATCCTTCTAGGAACATGGTCCGAGCCTAGCAGAGGGGCTCCTGTGAATAGGACGATTGCACGCCGCCATCGCCCAGCTCCGGGCGACCCAAAGTTCCTCAGCCAACACCCCACCCCAGAAGGTTTGGTGGTGCAGGCCTCTACGTCCCAAGGCGCATTCCCTTCCACCCCTCCGGATATGGATCCAAGAGACTGGACTAATTTGGGAAGAAGATGTTTTCTTCCTCAAGTCTGGCATTGCCTTCGGTGAATACCGCGTTCTTATTGGGCCGTTTCTCCCACACCCTTTGGGAGACGGTTGCGCAGGTGCTGCCACAAGTCCTGGAGGAGGACCGGGCTGTGCTCTCCCAAGCTGTCAAGGACGAGAGAGATGCAGCAAAATTTACTATACGATGTGGTTTAGATACGACCGATTCACTGGACAGATCGATTCCAACAATGGTGGCCTTGAGGCGCCACGCCTGACTTCGTACAACTTGCTTCTTGGGGAATGTCCAAGCCAATTTGATGGACATGCCGTTTGATGGAACCCACCTTTTTGAGGAAAAGGCACACTCTGCCCTGGTCAGGTTCAAGGACTCTCGAGCTACAGCCAGATCCTTGGGCCTCTCCTCCATTCCTCATCGCCAGTCTTCCTTTTGCAGCTATCCTAGCCTTCCCGCTCAAACTACCCAAGCTGTGCATGGACGCGGTACATTCCGTCCTCGGAATGGAGGCCAGAAGTCATCTACCACACTGCCCACAGCAGCCGCTGCCTCCAAGCACTCCTAGGCTGATTCTGCAGGACCACACTACTCCAGTGAGTGGGAGAATTAGTCATCACCTCCCCCACCCCCCGCTGGAGATCTATAGCAATAGACAAGTGGGTCTTGCAGATCGTCCAGGAGGGCTATTCTCTTCCTTTCCTTTATTTTGCTCCTACTATTCTGCCAAGTCAGGAATGGCTGCCGGAGGATCATTTAAAGTTGCTCCAAGAGGAAGTTACAGCTCTTTTGGCCAAAGGAGCTATAGAAACGGTCCCAGTTTCAGAAGTAGGCAGTGGCTGTTATTCCCGCTACTTTCTGATCCTGAAGAACAACAAGGGGCTACAGCCCAATTTGGATCATCGGACCGTCAATCTCTTCCTCAAAAAGGAGAAATTCAAAATGCTCACTTTAGCTCAGGTCTTGTCTGCCCTAGACCAAGAGGACTGGATGGTAGCGTTGGACCTGCAGGATGCGTATTTTCCTGCAGGATGCGTGTTTTCACATTCCCATCCTGCCGGACCACAGGCGTTACCTGCGGTTCAAGGTAGGCCACGAGCACTTTCTTTTTTACCACTCTCCCCTTTGGTCTTACCAGTGCCCCTCGGGTGTTCACCATGGTGATGGCGGTGGTTGCAGTTCAACTGCGCAGGTTAGGGGTGTCAGTCTTCTCCTACCTAGACGACTGCCCGTTGAAGCCAGCTTCCCCCCAGGCAGTCCTCTCCCACCTTCAGACTTCGGTGAACCTTCTGCATTCGCTGGTTCTCTTTAAACGTGCTGAAGTCACACCTGACTCCTTCTCAGACGCTCCCTTTTATCGGAGCTGTTCTGGATACAGTGCAGTTTCAGGCTTATCCTCCCGAGCAGCGAGTCCAGGATATTTAGGTTATGATTCCGATATTTCAGCCTCTATCCTGGATTTCGGGTTTGACTCTGAGGCTGTTGGGTCTCATGGCCTCCTGCATCCTGTTGGTAAGACGCGCAAGATGGCGTATGCGACCTCTGCAGTGGGACTTGAAGTTCCAATGGTCACAGCATCGAGGAAATCTTACCGATGTGGTTCAGATCTTGGAAGGAACTGCGAAGGTGGTTAAAGAACCGCGATTAGGTCTGCGGCAGACCTCTCCCTTCCCCAACTAGATTTCACGGTCTTGATGGATGCGTCACTTCTGGGATGGGGTGGCCAGTTGGGAGAGGTGAAGATCAGGGGTCACTGGTCTCCAGCGGAGACGGGGCTCCACATAAACTTGTTGGAGCTCCGAGCGATTCGGTTGGCTTTGAAAGCATTTCTTCCCTCTGTCAAGGAGAAGTTAGTGCAGGTGTTCACGGACAATACTACCGCCATGTGGTCCTGCAATAAGCAGGGCGGGGTGGGGTCATGGACCTTCTGTTTAGAGGCCCTGCGTCTCTGGACATGTCTGGAACAGCAGGGCATTTCCCTGGTGGTTCAACACCTGGCAGGTTCTCAAAACGCCAGGGTGGACGATCTCAGCCATCGATGCCTACTGGATCACGAATGGCGTCTCCAGTCGGAGGTGGCTCAAGGTCTCTTTCAGCAGTGGAGAGAACCTTGGTTAGATTTGTTCGCCTCCGGAGAGAACACGCAATGTCAGCAGCACTGCCCGCTGGAATATTCAGGGCAGCTATCGCTGGCGATGCGTTTTGTCACGAGTGAAGCTCAGGCCTGTTGTACGCCTTTCCGCCCATACCACTCCTGCCCAGGGTTCTGAAGAAGATCAGGAGCTACCGAGCCCAAGTCATGGTACCGGACTGGGCAAGGAGAGTCTGGTATCCAAAGCTTCTGAGCATGAGTATCGATCCTCCGATCAGGCTGCCCCTTCGGAAGGATCTTCTGTCGCAGTAGCAGGGGAGGGTTCTCCACCCGAACCTGTCGACTCTGCACCTCCATGCGTGGAGATTGAGCGGCGACAGTTTATAGCTTTTGACCTTCCTCCCGAAGTCTGGAACGTTATTCTGGCGGCCAGGCAACCCTCCACTAAGACGGTATAAGCCTGCCGTTGGCAGACATTAGTCTTATACTGTACAGAAGGGTCTTATGACCCTCTTTCTGCTTCTCTTTCTACTGTCCTTTTATTCCTTCTAACGCTTGCCCAGCAGGGTTCTGCTTTGGGAACTCTCAAGGGGGACCTCTCTGCTCTTTCTTGGCCAGACCAGCCCTCTCTCTTTTAAATCTCCTATTGTGAATGGATTTCTGAAAAGGTTGGGCCATTTATTTCCACCTACGCCCTTTGTTATGCCACAATGGGACCTTAATTTGGTCCTCACTTATCTGATGTGCGCTCCTTTCGAGCCTTTACACAATTGTCCCCTCCAGCTGTTGACCATCAAAACAGCCTTTTCAGTGGCGAAATCATCAGCCCGGAGGGTGATTGAATTGCAGGCGTGTGAGAAAGTGCCATCTTTCTTGCATGGTATGCCCCCACTTTTTGCTAAATTGCTGAATGTACTTCGATCGAGTGTACCCTGGGTTCCTGCCAATCAGGTGCCCAGGGCCTATGTTCCTTCCTTAAACCACACAAACTCCAAATTGGCAAACCCTAGCCACATGTCAGCCCCTAGTAAATGGTACCCTAGGTACCCAGGGCCTTGTGACCAGGGAAGGCCTCTAAGGGCTGCAGCACTCATTGTGCCACCCTCAGAGACCCTGTACCCTTACACACACACACTGCCCTTGCAGGCTGAGTGTCTGGGTGCAGGACAAAACAAAGAGTCGACATGGCACACATCACTGTGTACCATGCCCATCACCTACACTGCCAAGGCATATGTCAGCCACCCCTCTAGCTGGGTGCATTACGCCTATGGTGTGGGCACAGGAGCAGGAGCCCTGTGCCCCTACAGTACCCGGGTCCATTCCTGGGCACTGTAAGTGCAGTGCTGTCTTTTAAGAATACATGGTGCTGAGAGCTTGACAAACACGAGCTCCACAGCACCATATTGGCAACACTGAAGCCTGGGAAGTTTGGTATCAAACTTCTCAGCACATTGAACCCACACTGATGCCAGTGTAGGATTTAATGTACTAAGCACCCCAGAGGGCATCTTAGAAGATGCCCCCTTACAGCTAACTTGCAATCCACGTCTGCTCTGAGGCTGCCCAGGCTGCCACACAGCAGACACGTTGCTGGACCCCTGGGTGGGAGAGCCCCTGCTCTCCCGGGCCTGCAACAATGCACATCCTGGGTGAGGTGAGAAATCTCCTCCCCCAGGATGAGCAAAGGGAAGCTTCAAAGGCATGCCGCCAGTTGGAGTTTCCCCAGGCCACTGCAACCCCCCACTCTGGCGGGAAGCTTGGCCGGAAACCCCATACAAGGACAGGGGATGTGCCAGCCTGCCCACCCCACCCCTCAGGTGGGGGAGGCGAGGTGAAGCACATCTCCGGGCTCTCGCCATCTTGAAGATGGGAGGCCCTACCCTATCAGGATTAGGCTACTGCCCCCCTCCCACAGGAGAGAGGCAGGATAGGGGGTGTACCCACCCCAGGACAAGGACCCATTGGTCCCTGGCCTTCACCTACCTGTAACGCCCCTAAATCTAGTATTTAGGGGCCCCCTGAACCTTCCTTCGATAGATTCCAGATAGAAAAACGACAAGAAGAGCAAGAAGAACAAAGACCTGCCCTGCAGCTGCTAAAAAGAGAAGAAGACACCAACTGCTTTGGCCCCAGCCCTACCGGCCTGTCGACTCTCGAACCTGCACCAGCGCGGCATCCCACGTGGCCAGCAACCTCACCAACCCCGGAGGACCTGGCTACCTTTTAGCTCTCAGCCCCTGGGACTCCCACGAGTAGAGGCTCTACTCAAGAAACCTACTTGCTATCCCTGGCACCAGCCCGGGACCGCGGACCCAACACACTCTGCACCAGCCAAGCCTGGCCAGTGCCGGAGTGGACAAAGACCCAGAGGACGACCCCACGGCGACTGTGACCCAGAGTCCGGCACCCAAGGACCCCCCTCGACATCCCGGAAGAAGCCTGCAGCCTCAGAACCAAGTGCCACCCCAGCCGCGATCAACCAGAGGGTAAGATTCCCGACGTCAAAAGGCACCCCTGCACCCGGCGCCCTGCGACCCCCTGTGCCCAATCCCGGGGTACCCACCTAACCTACAACTACCCAACTTACCTCTCGAAGTGGTGGTGGCACCTGAAACATCCTCGTCCCCGAGCCTGCAGCCTCTTTCCAAACCGGAACATTCCCATTGATTTCCATTGAGCGCCCTAAGGCTCAAAAGCACCCTGCACCCAGCCGCCCGAGTGGCCCTGGCAGTGCCCTCTCTACACTAACCTACTTCCCCACTTGCCCTGAGTAAGTGACCAGGAGCCCAGCTCCCACAGCCGCGTGGCTTGCCAGACAGCAGCCACCAACCAAGGCCCCCCTATCCCTCATAGGATAACATTGGGCCCAACTCTCTCTGCACCCGGCCGTCCTGAAACCGCTGAGGGTGAACCAACTGTACCTACCTGACCCTGGGGGACCCCTGAGTCCATGCCCGGAATTTCAACACTACCAGTCGAGTACTTACCCTTAAACCGCTAACTTCATTTTCCTCATAGGGTAACATTGACTGGCTTTTTCTTCAAAAATCTTCTAAGTGTGAACTTTTCAAAACTGCAAAAATTCACCAAAAATCAGCCAAGTGACAAAAACGAATTTACTCACCTGCTCCTAGGTGAGCTCCCAGTGCTGGATCTTGGTGCCCAGCCCTGACTCTGAAAAGTGTTCACAACTATACTTACTTCTAACTCATTTTTCTCCCATAGGAAACCATTGTCTGCTTTTCTGTGAAATTTCTTCTAAGTGTCTACTTTTGCAAATTTGAAATATTCTTTTAAAATCGTACCATTTCTGCAAACGAAATTACTTACCTGCTTTTGATAAGGACCCCAGTCCTGGGTCTAGGCACCCAGTCCTGGATTACTAAAGTAACGATAAAGTACTCTACCTGCAATTTGAATTTCTTGCCATAGAGATCCATTGAATGTTTTCTGTGAAATATTTTCTAAGTGCTAACTTTTGAAATAGCTAAATATTATTTAAAAATCATTACAGTTATTAAGTCGACTTTCATCACTTGATTCTGAATACTGACCCCAGGCTGGTTCTAGGATCCAGACCTGGAATTCCAAAAGTAATCTGAAAAGTAATTTATTACAAATAACCTGAATTTACCATTGAGCTCAATGCATTGTTATGTTTAGGAAATAGGATTGTTTATTGCAACCAACTGTGACTGTTTACACAAATTTATTGCTTGAAACAAAAGTATTTATATTCAACCTCTCATTCTGAGAAAGTATATTTTTACCCCCTTTGTGGTTCTAAAAATAAAACAAGCATATATTTTATATATACAAATCATTGGCCTAGAGTTCAGTTATTGAGTGTGTGAAACCATTTGCTGACTGAGTGTGTACAATAAATGCTTTACACTGTCCTCTGGTACTGCCTTACTGCTCGACCAAGCTACCACTTTTGAGAGTAAGGTCATACCTAACTTTGACCTCTATCAGCCTCTGGGGGACTGTGGACTCTGTACACCCTGTACCTATTAGGGAACAGTATATACAGAGCCACTTTCTCACATTGGTGGATCAGCGGTGGGATACAAACTTGCATTTGTTGGACTACTTGGTTACCATCTGATCACACGACAGAACTCTTAAAAATTGCCTTTAGAATTCTGATTGGTTTTTCCAAAATTACTAAAAGTCTTGCTAGGGCCTTGCTTAAGTCCCATTAGAATTTTAGAAAAATAAGTCACTATAGTCAGGGTAGAGGGTTAGAACTGTCAGGTTAGAATGTCTCAAACAAACCCAGCTATTAGTGATAATAATAACATGGACCTGGTGGAGGAGCTCGACCTCACACCTTACTTACACTTGTCTTTCAAGGAATTGAGGTCCTTATGTAAACTCAAAAATTTACAAATGGTTCAGCATCCAACCAAACAAGGGCTCCAGGAGCTCCTGGCTGAGTATGCTAAAGACCACCCATCTGAACATGGTGATGGCCAGTCAGATGGGGAAAGGGAATCAGGGGAGGAGGACAGCAACCTCCCCATACTATTCCCTAGGGAGGAGATGGCACCCATACCCTCCAACTCAAGACATAGCATCTGGGCACCTAGAGACCACACAGGTGGCTCTGGTCCCAGAGACAACACTGGGGGACCCCCCAGTGAAGAGGACAGCCTTGTGAGGCTGGCCAAAAGAATAGATCTAGAGTCCAGGCTCCTGGCTCTAGAAAAGGAAAGGAGAGAGATGGGTCTAGCACCCATCAATGGTGGCAGCAATAATAAAAACAAGGATAGGGAGGAAACTTCTGACCTTAAAATCCCCAAAGGGATTGTCCCTAAATTTGAGGAAGGTGATGATATCACCAAATGGTTCACAGCCTTTGAGAGGGCTTGTGATATCAGGAAAGTAAAGAAACCTCTCTGGGGGGCACTCCTGTGGGAACTGTTCTCTGGTAACTGCAGGGACAGGCTTCTGACTCTCTCTGGGCCAGAAGCAGGATCCTATGACCTCATGAAGAAAGCTCTGATTGAGGGATTTGGATTCACCACTGAGGAGTATAGAATTAGATTCAGGGGGGCTCACAAAACCCAGACCCAGTCCTGGATTGATTTTGTAGATTTCTCAGTAAAGACACTGGATGGTTGGTTAGCTGGACATGGTGTGCAGGATTTTACTGGATTGTACAATTTATTCATGAAGGAACATATTTTGAGTAACTGCACAAATGAAAAGTTGCATCAGCATTTGGTAGACCTAGGTCTAATTTCTCCCCAAGAATTGGGAAAGAAGGCAGACCACTGGGTCAAGACTAGGGTGACCAAGACAACCACTGGGGGTGACCAAAAGAAGGTGGTCACAAAACCTCCCCAGGGGAAAGGTGGTGAGAATCCCCAAGATAAAAAGTCTGAGTCTTCCAAAGGGCCC